>NC_091442.1:69889576-70583712 GCF_964237555.1 Oryctolagus cuniculus
ATTTAGATAATTTTCATTGAATAGCAATGCAAATGATTCCTGTCTGTGTGTGTGTAAATATGTATTATTTGGATGGAATTAAATTTAGTTCTCCAGCCAATTACCCACTCTTCCATAGACAAAGCCAGTTTCTGTTCATTTGTAAACTCATTTCAACATTCCTTTACTCTATATGAATTTGTGTTTCTTTTGCTTCTCCTTTGAAACAAATCTAGCATTTGCCTATTAAAATCTTCTGGATGTGTTAATTTTATATGTGTAGGAAAGCCATGATTTTACTTAAAAAAAAAAAAGAAAACCTCTAACAATTATTATTGACTCCATTTATGGTGAACATATGGAGGCTTAAGATGAAATGCCTTGCTTAGGACAACGAATGATCAGGGTAAACCCCTACCCTTTCTGAGTTCATAACCTTTGTGCTTTCCTCTACTTGTGTACCTACTGCATGCCAGGAGTGTGGAGGAATATCCTTCTAAGTCATTCAGGCATGCATGGCTTTGTTTATGCTTGTACTGTGGCGTTATTATATATATATATATATATATATATAAAAAACATAATCTCTGATTGTCAGGTGATAGTCAGGAGGAGTGGTAAGAGAGCAATGAAATTGACCTTGGGAAGCTTTTCAGAAGAGATAGTTTCTTGATTTGCATTGCCTAAATGGAAGGAGTGTTAAGAAGACTGGAAACTTGTGAATTTAAGTCCTGAAGCCTCAAATACTGCCATTTAAGAAGCAAGCAGGAAAACAGGATTACACCACTGCTTCTCATCTGCTATCTATGTAAAAAAAAGGAAAATATGTCCAGTGGAAAGGCACCTATTCTAATCAATTAATCATTCCCACATCTAAGCATTTTGCATGAAGTTTCATTGATAACATCATGCTTAAAACTGGTGGCCATTGGCTTTTCCGTACTTGTAGTTTAAACTCTAAGCCTCTTTGTATCATGTTTTTTTTAATCTGGCCCAACACTCTCTTCTCTCTTCTCTCCTCTTGTCTCTTCTCCCTCCCTCCCTCCCTCCCTCTCTCTCTTTCTCTCTCTCACAATCACACACACACACACACACACACACACATCCTTAGGTTCCTGACACCTGAATGCTTGGAGTTTTCCAGCCCACCATGCTCTGTTGCAATTCAGCCTTTGCTGAAACTTTCCTTTGGCCCCCAACCCCACCAGTGCCTTTGCAAACACCTGTTCATCACTCAGCACTCAATATAGGAGTCACCTGCTCTCTGAAGAACTACTCACGGCAATCTGTGACAGTCACCCTCCCAGCACGTATTTACAAATCTTCCGCTTACTTGCTTCGACACTTGCTCCCAGTGCCGGTGCCTGGCCTGCACTGGTCTCCCTTCACTCCCCAGTTTCCCTTATTTATGTTCAGTAATTGGGTGCTTTGCGCATCAGGGCATCCATGCACTCACCATGTGATAGGCAAGGTGATGGTATCAGAGAGACCTCAGAGATCAACACCTTCAAACCCCTGCCTCTGTGACACGGAGACTGCTGGAAATATTAACAGAACACAAGAGGAAACTGAGGCCTGGAGAAACCTGGCAGTATCGGTAGAACACAGTGCACCCCGGCCCCTGACTTCAGTACCAATTCCAGCACAGCACAATGCTTTCCAAGGTTAAAGTAGGGAGAGAAAGATCTCCCTTGGAGAGAAGGGTGTTTATGGCTTTGTTTTGTTTTTGTGGCACTTTCATAGTTTTGGTAGGGCTATTTTTAAGCCAGAGCATGGGATGGTTCAGTTTTCATTACCCAACTTGGCATTTTCCTCTTGTACACAGAGCTGCTCTGGGGCCTTATCATCGCCCAGTAACCACATCCCCTGCTGGGCTGGATGCTAAATCAACACTGTCAGTTAAAAACAAACACTAACAGGTGTGCAGCACATTGCAGGAGGGAAGGCGTTTATTCTAAAGCAAGAGTTAGTAAACTGTGGGGGAGAATAAAGCCTGGCCAGACCCAGCCAACACCTCCCCCCACCATTCCCACGAGCCTGGGAGGCAGGCAGGAAGTGACTGCCAAGGGCTTCTGGGCTGCCTTGGCCCCTCTGCACCAGGCCTGCCTGAGAGGGGGCTGCAGAAATGGGTTTCACAATTCCACTCAAAGCTCCTGCAGCGTCCCTGTCTCAGGGCTCCCGGGCCTATCTGAAGAGGTGCAGGGGGAGTGGTGCTGATGTGCACCAACACCCCGGGTGTCCTCAGCGGCCACACCTGGTGGGGGCTGGAGAACAGCCAAGGTCATGTTCAGAACAGGAGCTCTTTCATAAGATCTTGTTTCAGGGGAAAAAGTTGATCTTTTCCAACTCTGTCTACAGCCTGTCATCCTGCAGAGCAGATCCCACGGCCTCGGGAGAAAAGCTGCTGTTCCTTTATGCCTGAGGCTGCCCTAGAGTCCCCCCTTGAACTAGGGGACAGTGATGTAGGCAAGGCAGATAGCCAGCAGGGAGAGAGTGGAGGTCACCGGCGCCTCCCTATGATCTCACCTACTCCACCCAACCCCCACTCATGCTGTGGAAAGCTGCCGTTTCTGTAGAACCACCACCCAGAATCCAGACTGGCTGAAAATATCCACCCCTGCCTGCTGTCCGCATTCCAGCAATGACCACGGCTAACTGTTCTAACATTATGATAAAATTACCACGGCCAACACTCTTACTCCCATGTTGCAACTGATGCCATGAGGCTTCTGAGACTCCCCAAAACGGGCAAGAAAATGGGCAGAACTCAAGCCGTACCGCAAATACCATCCCTTCAATTTTTCTGCTCTCCTGATTTCATATGAAATGGATAACCATGAATCTCATTGAGCACAGCTCACTCTCAAGTGTGCCCATACTCCCTCTCCTGTGTTCACTTTTGCTTTGCTAAAAAAAAAAAAATCTTATCTGTCTGCTAACATTTATCTACATCTGATCAGCAACTTTTTTGCTTCAGAGACAAAAACCTGGATCCAGTCATCCGATGACTACTATAGGATGAAAAGTAATGATAATTTTTAATAAGAACCGAGGACATGCATCTGGTACAGCAGTTAAGACACTGCTTGGAAACACCCACATCCCTTATCATAGTGTGTGGTTCAAGTTCTGGTTTTGCCACTGATTTCAGCTTCCTGCTAATGTGGACTCTGGGAGGCAGCAGGTGATGGCTCAAGTAGTTGGGTCCCTGCTACCCATGTGGGAGACCCAGATTGAGTTCTTGGCTCCTGATTTCAGCCTGGCCCATCTTGGGCTGTTGTGAGTATTTGAGGAGTGAACCAGTGATGGAACATGTCTCTTTGCCTTTCAAATACATTTTTAGGAAGTTAAATAAATTAACAAAATGAAGTAAGAACCAGCCTGTAAATGCTGCACTCACTTTTTGCTAGGCTTTTCTAAGTACTGCATAGTTATCATGATACTTAATCTTCACATCAGCCCAGGAGATAGACACCATTGGTAGCATCCTCTTCATTTTGCATGCAAGAGTACTTCAAAAAGTACATAAAAAATGGGTTTGAGATAAGTTTATTTTGGTATGAAAATTTTTGAACCTAATCATAGGGTTTTTTTATAAAACACATTTTCCCTGGACTTCCTGAAGACCTCTTTGTAAACAGAAGGGCAAAGGGATCCACTAAGTTCCAAAGTTATGCAGCTAACGGGCTTGTGGGGGAGCCAGGATCCAGCTCCAGGCAGCTGGTTTCAGCATGTGTATCCTTAGACCTTTGGGACACTGTGGCGGACCTGACATTTTCCACCTTGGCTATGAATTAGAATCACCTAAAGGACCTTTGAAAAATGCCACTGCCAGAGGTTACCTCTAAAGATATGCATTTATGTGGTTTGGATAGCCCAGGAATTAAGCCAGTTTCATTTATATGTAACGTATATATGTAATGTTTTTTGAAACCAGATTAGCTTTAACCACTTAAAGAGTACAGCTGACCGGGTAGGTTTTTGGCATAACTGTTAAGAGGCCACTTGGGATGCCTACATCCAATATCAAAGTGCCTGGGTTTGAACCCTGGCTCTGCTCCTGATTTTAGCTTCCTGCTGATGTGCACCCAGGGAGGCAGCAGGTGAGGGCTCAGATGGTTGGGTCTCTGCCACCCAGAGTTGGGAGACCCAGACTGAATTTGGGGCTCCTGGCTTTGGCTTGGCCCAGCCCTCGTTGTTGTGGGTATCTGAGGAGTGAACAGCAGATGGGAGATCCCTGTCAGTCTGTCTGTCTCCACTTCTCTCTCTGCCTCTCAAAAAAAAGGAAGGAAGGAAAGGAAAGAAGGAAATAACAGAGCAGTTGGCACAGGTAGTGTTCTCCATCGTGTCACCCAAGGCTAGCCTTGAGGAGCAGGGTGCAGATGGCATTGGAAGCTCTGCAAAAGGAGTTCTGGCATGACCCTAATTCCATGAATCCGTTTCGGGGGAGAACACCAGAAAGAAGGCCAAGGCAGCCAAAAGAGGTGCAAGAGAGCCAACAGAGGCCTGCTTCACGCTCTGCCAGGGGTGGCCACAGAGACGGCCAAGGAGGAGACCGCAGGGGCGACCACCTTCAGTGCCGCACAGGGGATTCCTGGAACTCACCAGTATTAAAAAGAAGCAGAGTTCCCAGAAGTATGTTTTAAGAGAGAAACTTGCCCAATAAATCTCATGTGTTGGAGACACCCGAGGGTATTTAGGGATCTGAAGTGCACGATACAGGAGTCTCCTGAAAGCAGGGAACGGGGTGTGAAGATGTGAGTGCTGAGAGTGAGGCTGCCCCAGCCCTTCAGTTGCTGGCCTGCAGTCAGCTCGTGTGGATTGCAAGTTACATCCTCCCCCTGCAGGGCTGCTTACACTTCAGATGTGTTTAAAACGATAACACTCATGTCTGTGAGAACAAATTAAAAATCTCTTAGAATTGGGTGGGCATTTGGCCCAGTGGTTAAGAAGCTGTTTAAGATACCTGTGTCTGAAATGGGAGTGCTGGGGTTCAATACCCAGTTCAATACCTGACTCCAGCTTCCTGCTAGTGCAGGCTGGGAAACAATGGTGGTGGCTCAGGTACCTGGGTTCCTGCTCTGGGTTTTGGAAAAGCCAAGCCCTCATTATTATGGGTGTTTGAGGGGAATGGACCAGCACGTGGAAGCTCTCTCTTTCTGTCTTTCTGCTTCTCAATTAAATGATCAAAGGTAAATTTTTTTTCATTTAAAAAATACTCATAATTATATTACCCAAATTTAACAACTATTATGTAGATATTCTTTTAGGTTGCTGTTTTTCCTGTATGTAAATTACTGTTAATCATAAAATATATGCAAATATGATGACCTGACTTTTCACTGAAACTAATATAAGACTGTCTATTCATGGAATCAATATTTTTCTTTCCTTTTAATAATTATATTGACAGTAGCAATTAATTCTGCGTTTCTGAAAATTGAATAATTTATGAACTTATTCTTTAAGAAAAAACTGCAGGAACATCTAATATTGATACAAATTAATTTTATTTTTACTTAAATATATATTATTTAAAACAGGTACTCTATAATTATATATGTGTGTGTGTTCAATCCATATTTAAAAGGCCTGAAAACAAATTCTTTATTATTTGAAAACAACCATGAAATCAAAACATCTCTACATGTTAAAACTAAACAATAACATTTTAAAATAATTACATTAATTAATTGTGACAAGCATTGTTTAGCGAGTTTAACAGTCGCTCATTTCTATGATGCAAGGTGCATTGCTTTCTTGGTGCCAACAGGACCAGTGATGTGGGGTCATTCAGTTTCCCACCATTTTTCCCTGTTCTGAACTTTCAAAGCCTTCACATGCACAACCTGCAGGCATCATGAGCCCTTATCTGGCAAGGGCACTTCCTTTCAATCACCTATTTTCCTTCTGGTCTCTCCAGCTCATGATGATTCCTGCAGTACCACCTGGTGTTAATGTAATCAAAAACACAGATTCTAAATTGAGCCATAGAATCAAATGCAAGTGGGTCTTTTTAGTGAATCCAGAATATACTAACATTAATTTTAAAATTATGATTGAGTGGTCAATAACAATGTAAAAATGTTTCCTGGAGAACTTCCAAATCAAGGAAATATTACCAGACCCTTACCATTTTGAGAAACAGGTTTATTGAATATCTCTGTTGTGCGAGGTGGCGTATCTAGATCTACTCACTCCCTGTAACAACATATAATTCCTGTTTCACAGGGCAGGTAGCTGAGCCTTCGTAGAAGTTAGGAAACTTGCGGAACCGCACAGAACTCTCATTCTAATCCTGGTCTGCAATTCCCAGGCCAGTGTCCCAGGATTGTGTTCCCACAGAGCCTTCCACAATGTTTTTATGGTGTGTAGCAGTAGCACTAGCCAGGTTCATAGCTAAAGATTTCTTCTAGAGAAATCCTGTCATCTGCTATTTGTCAAGTATTTATTTACTTATGAGTATAACCTGGACGGATGGACACTTTAAGATATTTCAGTAACTCTGGCAATAACTAAGGTGGTTGGCAGTAGCTTGCCAGCTATTAAATGGTTCTGAATATATGGAGACTTGTTAATTTCCTTCTTGAAAGGGCTATGCCAAAGAGACTAAGCCACGTGACGTAATCCCTGCACACACATTGGCATATGCAGGGGCTCTGTTTGTGCAAACTGATTCTTGGAGCCAATCATACTAGTTTGGTATTTCATCTTTTGGCCTGATACCATAAACTGGCACAAATAACACGACCCCTGCCATGCACCAAAGTTCAGAATAATAAATCAGCCAGCCTGTAATTATATTGGGAGAGCCAACTTGATACTCAGAGTGAGCAGACTGATATATCTGTTTGGACTGCATACCCTTGGGCTCCCTGGGAACCTGGGCTGACTTCCTAGTGCCCAGACAGGCACTGCCCCATATCCCTGTGTATGTAGGTGAGTTCCCACTGTGCAGGTCTGCTGGGATGAAACTGGTTTCCAAAGCTGTTTGGTTATTTGGCTCCTCTACAAGGTCCATAGCTGTCAAAAGAAAAACAAAGCCAGAGGCTGGCAATGGTAGAAAAGCACAAGTGCATCCAGCAGGGTGTGCAGGATGAGCAGGGCAGGCAGAGGTACAAAGCCTTCCTTAACTTCATGATCGCAAGTGGCTCTTCATTTAGCCTCCGAGGACAGTCCCAGGCCAGAAGTCGGACCAGGTAATTCCTTTGCATAAATTTGTGTCATTTTTTCAGCAGTTGGCAGAAAGCCCTTGAAACAACAGATTTAGGTGGGCAAGAGAGACAGGTAGGAAGGGCATTTCACATAGGGGAAAAAATTACCTGCCCCTTGTCCTACCTTTGTTGCAAGCTACATAAAAGAGATCTTAATTAATATTAGTTAGGGGAGGAATGAAGGAGGACTACTTGTAGCTAAATCCTGCTGTGAAAATTGTCAGGTCGATTCCATGAGACTTTCACGGAGCCTTACCTTGTGACATCCAGCTTGATGCAGACTTTCTCAACACAGTGTAAGGCTTTGCCCATGAAGTGGGAAGAGTTCCCCCGCAGAACTATTCCTTGTCCAACCTTTGAACGCCTTCGTCTGGCTCTGCATGTCTGACTCATAGGCCTTCCCCACATGAAATTAGACGTTTTATTTTCTGAGATCAAGTCAGCTATTTTGCCTCTCTGGTTGTATCTCTTTGCCTTTGTGGTTTTCCCTGCTTGGAATCCTCCAACCCCAGTTCCTCACATGGTGCCTGCTTTCTTCTCTGGCCCTAGTCCAAGCTGTCCCTTTTCACAGACAGGCCCTTCCCCAACCCTCTCCATGCCTGTCCATTCTCCTCACACGTCTTTGTTCAATTTGTCACATCTAGAGGGATCTCATTTATTCCCTGGATTATTCTCTGGCCCCCTCCACCTATGTACAGGTGTGGGCTCTGCTGCATCCCTAGCACCCAGCACAGCACTGATGGGCGTGCAGTGGACCGAGCCCTCACAGAGCATGAGCCGTGTGCTAGACACCATCCTAATCTCCTTTAATCTTCCCAACAAGTCTATTAAGGGAGGTCCTAGGCTTACCTCTATTTTATACATGGGGAACCATTGACTGATTGGCACAGTTAGGATCTGAACCAGGGCAATCTGACTCGAAGATCTGAGTTCTAAACAGTGGCCTTAGGCTCCTTGTTAGCATTAGTGTTGAATAAGTGAATGAGCATCTCTCACCGTTATTACCTAAAGGCTCACAGAATCATTATAACCCCCTAAGACCAATGGACACAAATATCATGCCTCTAAACATGTAATTCTTAAATAGATGAAGGATATCGTGCCAGGTTAGGAGTCATTCCGATATCACCTTCTTCAGCAGTAATGTGTTTGTAGTCCCATTCTTGGTTTCAGACTCTTCAGGGATGGGAGGTTCAGTCTTGAGATGATACTGATACCATCAAAGGCAAATATAAGGATATTTCAAGAAGTCTGAGAAAATATTGGATTAAAATATGTTTATCTTGGTGTATAAAGATAAAGGTTTACTAATTTGACAGTAAGAATATAATGTGTGATCTTGCTGTGGTTGTATAGGCAGAGACCCCATGTGTATTATGCATGTTATAACATGTGTTTTCCTGGAAACTTTTGAAGTACCCATATCTTTTTCTCTTTAACTTGCCCTTGGCACCCAGTGACTGGGTAAATGGCCAGAGGACATGGGGAAACCCTGTAATGCTTCAGAATCTTAAAAATGGGCCTTATAGCACGTTAAGTGTTTTGAAACGTCTTGTTATTCATAGAGCTCTCCTTCATGTACTTTGGCTGAGTTATTTGTTTAAACTCTTATATTTTTAAGGGTTCATTCATTTATGTATTTGAAAGGCAGAGTTATAGAGAGAGAAAGAGAGAAAACTTCCATCTGGTGGTTCACTCTGAATGGCTGCAATGGCCAGTGCTGGACTAGGCTGAAGCCAGGAGCTAGGAACTTCATTTGGGTCTCCCACATGGGTGCAAAGACCCAAGAACTTGGGCCATCTTCCACCGTTTTCCTAGGCACATTTACAGGGATCTGGATCAGAAGTGGAACACTCAGGACGTGGACCTGTGCGCATATAGGATTCCAACATTGCAGGCGGCAGCTTAACCTGCTGCACCAAAACGCCGACCCCTAAACTCATATATTTTAATCTAGTTTAATAAGGGTATATATTTAGTTAAAGACATTCAATATATTTAGTTTGCATACACACTTGGGAAATTTTTTGGAATCTTGGAGACATAGAAGTCTCTTTAGTGTTACCAAAGGATTTCACATTTATCTTCCCTTTTTACTTTAAAACACCACTGAAGCAGGCAGAGTTGGAAAACTGTTATTTTCTCTGTCCTCCTCAGCCCCAGGTCCCAGCCTGGACTCTTCTTCCTGTCTCTGTGGCTGCTCCCAGGCATCCCCTTGCCCGGTTTCTCTTCATTGCCCAGCCTTGAAACGCTGACATGACCTAGGATTCAGTCTTAGCTCATCTTCTCTTTCCTACACCCCACTCTCAGGTATTCCCTTTCATGCTGTTGGGTTTAAATACCATCTCTAGGCTAATGGCACTCTAATGTGTACTTTGGGCTTTGTTCTATCTCTTTATCTCAGGACTTTTTAGTTTCTTTGGCATCTCTCTTAGGTCCACTACTGAGATTTCAAACTGAAATGCCTCAAATGGAGCTTCCAAAGTCCCTCTTCCCAGTCTCCTTCAACTCAGCAGAAGACTACTTACCACTCCATGCTTGTAGTCTCCAAGCCAAAACCTGGCACCATCTCTGACCCCATTTCTGCTAGTACATTCTACATTTGATCTGTCACAAATCCTGTGGTTTCCAGCTTAAAGATACAGTCTATCCAGGAGCTGGCCTTTTATTTACACTTTGCTCTGTTACCATCCTGGGCCAAATCACTTTTGACTTCTACTTGATTGATTGCAGTGGCATCCTGGCTCCTGTCCCTGCTCTGTCCTTGCTGCCTTTCATTCTGTTCTCATCACAGTAGCCAGATCATAAGACCATGAACCTCCTCCACTCAAAATGCTCCAAGGGCTTCCCCTGTCACTTTCAGTCAAAACCGTACTTCGTCAAAGTTCCATACAATCGCCCACGGTCTCGGCCCCTTTCTTCTTCCCCTGTGGCTTCCCCTAACCTGCCTTACCGTCCCTTTTGCAGAGTTTCACTTCAAGGCCTCTGCTTTTACTATTCTCTATGCCTAGAATGCCCTTCTTCCAGATATTTTTGTGGTCTTTATCCCAATGGCCCTTGCCAATGAGGCCTTTCCTGGTGACCCTTTTTAAAATAGCAACATAGTCCCAGCCCTTCCTACTCTCCTTGCATGCTGTATTTTCTTCCTTGGTACTTAAATCACTATCTGCATTCTGTATGTATTAGCACAAACCTTATTTTCCTGCCTGATCTAAAGATATTCATAATAACAATACCAATCTCACGCAGTTGTTCTAAAGATGAAATGATGTACAAGTGCTTTGCACTGTGCCTAAAGCAGAGCAAGTTTTCAAGAAGTGTTAATGTGCTATGCTTTGCATGCTGCATAGCGTAGAACTCAGCTATCGATATCTAATACATTGCTCTTAAACACATATATGACTTAATTGGCAGAGTCGACATTTCTATCCTTGTCTATTCTGGAGAATGCAAAAGAGTTAGGAGCAGTGTGTTATGCAATGTAAGGCCTACACATAGTCTGGCCTTGGCTCTAGGCCGGTACTCCTATTCAACCTTGTTTTAGGACAGGATTTGAGTCAAATGAAGTTTAGCAAAGATTCTGAAAAATAGGATAGTTCCCCCTTCTCAAATCCTCCAAAAGCATAACCTTTAAAGTATACTCAGTGATAATGCCTTCTGTAGCATTTATGCAATTAGCTGTATTTCATTAATCGTGTTTTCTGAGCAAAGCAATTTGAAAGAACATGCTCCCTTCTGTCTCACTCTGTCATGTTCTCATCAGTCCTTTCACAAATTAATCTGAATAAAAGCAACTTCCCTTCAGTGGTGAGCTAAAATAAGATACTCTTCACATGATTATTACTTCATTGTGCTTTTACACACATTCCTCTGTGCTTTTTAATTATATATAATTACCAGGGAACTGGGAGTAGAATCTGTTTAATCTAAAATGAAAATGCTAAGTAGATAATGCTTCCAGTTTCTGTTTTTTGTTTTTTCAAGGTATGACTCCAAGCAGGGAGACTAGGTTCAAGTGTATAGACCCATTTGTTGTAGAAAGTGCAACTTACATGACTGAACATTATTTATTTCATGTGCACACCATTACTTTTTAAAAATTGCCATGCAACTTAGCAACCCAAGTAATAATATCTTGGTTACAACTCTTTCAAATGCCAATTTTGTTTCCTTATAAAATAGTTGCAATTAACTGCAAACAACAGTTCAACTTGATGGTAGCATATGGTGACTTTAATGTGAAGATATGTTTTTATTGCAGTTTTCAATGTGTATGTTTTTGATGATGAGCGATTTTATTAAAGACTATCACCATGATCATATTACAAGGCAAGATAGTATTCAAGAGGCAGCATAGCTCACTGGGTTCATTTCAAGTGCTGGAAACAGACTCTCTACTTATGAATCTAGTTTTACCTTTTGCTTAGCTGTGCCATCTCAGGCAATTTTTTTTCCATTTTGAGCTCTTTCACTGTCATGAGAGTCCCCTGTTCCCAGAGGCTGCCTTTTGTCATGAAGGGCACAGGTGGTAGTGGCAGCAGCAGCAACTGGCTTAGTTGGTGGATGGCTTGGCCCACTGGACGTTGAGGATGAGGTGGTTGTAGGCAAAGCCTGACACTCTGACAATGGCGCAGGTGGCGTCCTCATGGCAGTGGAAGCTAAGGGAAGCAAAGCCCTTAGACTGGCCAGTGGTCTTGTCCTTGGCCAGGTAGATGGAGCCAAAAGGCCAGAAGAGCTCCTGCAGGTCAGTCTCACGCGTGCCCTCGGGCAAGTAGGTGACGTGGATGGTTGCATTGTCGCCGGCTCTGTGGTTAGGTTGCATGGTCTCCCCACGGTGGGTAGCACCACTCCTCAGGCATGGTGGCAGGTACTTCCCAGTCTTGTTCTGAGTGGCCTGCACAGGCTCCAGCTCTCTGGGTACCTTCTCTTTCTCACCAGTGGACAGGTCCAGCTGCTTGGCCAGCTCCTTCTGATGGACCTCAGTGTGTCCCTGGAGGGGTGGCGGGTGATCCAGTGGTCCCACTTGCAGATGCAGCAGCACACAGTCTTCTGGTCCTTGAGTTTGTTCATTGGGTCCTCCTCCTCCTGGAAGTTCAGGTGGTCTTTGCTGGCAATGAATGTCATAGAGACGTCATTGCTAACCATGGTGGTGGCCCCATTGGGCCCTGGTGTGTCAAACTCTGAGTTCTCAAACTTCTTCCAGTTCTTTCTCCTTGCAATAGCCTTGGAGGCCTTCTGGGTCTTGATCCTGAAGGTATGGACCATCCTGAACTTCTTGTCATCCTCATTGAGCTTGCACTTTGTCACAGTCTTGATGTTTCCCTTGATGACCTCCTTGGGACGTGGCAGTGAAGTCCCCGGTCCTAGCTCAGGCTCTGGGCCGGTGTCCCTGGTGGCCAGAGGGATGCCTTTGAGCAGCTTGCTGATGACACATTTGTCATCCTTGCTCTCCTCTTCCACCTGGTAGGTCCTGCTGGGCTTCAAATCCAATGCTCTGGTCGGCATTGCAAAGTCTTCCCCACACAGCTGGAGCCTGGGCCAGAGAAGCCATCTCACACAATGTACATAACTTCTCTGTACACCCAGTGTCTTCATGTGTACATCCGCGACCCAAAGTTATCTCAAAAATTATTGTTAGAATAAGATGAATATATATATATATATATATATAAAAAGGGCTTAGAATGCAGCGTTCAAAGAAAGTTAATTATTGTTAGCGATGCAAAAGGGGAGGTTGTGCTATAGTTAACACCTAACTGCAAAATTCTAGTGGCTTGGGATGACAAGCATTTATTTCTTGCTCAAGCTACAAGTACCTCATGGAGTAGCTATCATCTCACAAGTTGCCAGTTGCTATGGCATAAGGAAAGATCATTTTGGAGGGTCTCATACCAGCAGTTAGGTGCTCCAGGCTGGAAGTGGCCCTGTAGCTTTTGTTCCTAACTCACTGGCCAGAATTAGTTACCCAGCCACGCCTGTCCTCCCAGAGGCCAAGGGATGCAACCTCTAAAATGCCTGAGCAAGCATCTTTGGCAAATAGGACTTACAATATCCATAGTTCCTGTTGTTTTTATGCTTCTTCTGTACAAGCATTTGGTACTCTCAGTTTGAGTAGCCCTAACCTTTTGGGTTCCTGGCTGTCATTGTTAGTGGTGACTATCAGTGATGGAGGCCTAGAGGCTTCTGGGAAGGGCTCCAGGAGAGTTGGGGTGTCTTGGAGTATAATAGGCTAAGCAGAAGGCTCTACTTAGCTGTTGTGTGATAGTCACAACCACTGAGCCATGTACAATGTGATTTTAATTTTTTTAAAGGCAGAGATACAGAGCGAGGAGAAAGAGAGAGAGAGAGAGAGATCTTCCATTTGCTGGTTTACTCCTTAAATGGCTGCAACGGTTGGGACTAGGCCAGGCCAAAGAAAGGATCCAGGAGCTTCTTCTAGGCCTCCCACGTGGGTGCAGGGGCCCAAGTACTGGGGTCATTTTTGGCTGCTTTTCCGAGGCATATTAGTAGGGAGCTAGATCACAAGTAGAGCAAGCCAGGACTCAAACCAGTGCCCAATGGGATGCCAGCACAGTAGGCAGAGGTTCAACTTTCTATACCACAACACTGGCCCAATGTGAATGATTTTAAAATGTCCTTTATTTCAAAAGTAAAAGATGATTTTTTAAAAGGTTTATTTATTTATTTGAAAGTCAGAGTTAACACAGAGAGAGGAAAGGCAGAGAGAGAGAGAGAGAGAGAGAGACAGAGAGAGAGGTCTTCCATCTGATGGTTCACTCCCCAATCGGCCACAATGGCTGGAGCTGTGCCGATCCGAAGCCAGGAGCCAGGAGCTTCCTCTGGGTCTCCCACGTAGGTGCAGGGGCCCAAGGACTCGGGCCATCTTTCACTGCTTTCCCAGGCCACAGCAGAGAGCTGGATCAGAAGTGGAGCAGCCGAGTCTTGAACCAGCGCCCATATGGGATTCCAGCACTTCAGGCCAGGGCGTTAACCCGCTGCACCACAGCACTGGCCCCAAAAGATGATTTCAAACACTTTACACCCATGAGCTTAACAACGACCTTGGAAAGGACGTCCGTACGCCTTATCAATGTCCAATGTCTATTCAAGGCTCTGTGCAGTTTCCCAAGGCCTGGTAGCTCTTGGATGTGATTGCATTTAGATGTCCCTTGGCCTCCATTTGTTTATTTGTCTTGAATTTTTCTAGGGCCACTGGAGCACCAAAAACAAATGACTTAGTGTTAGCTCTTCATTATCTGTGCAGATGGTTGGGAATCTTGAATACTGTGTGTTTGCCTTTGACGGATTCTTCTGTTCTGCAGCCAGCATCCTTACCCCTCATCCTTCCACACGTCCTCTTGGCTCCTGTACCTAGGAAGGAGTGCCCACTTTACTGCGCCTTTGCCTCTACTAGTCTCATTCTCTCTCACATGCGCTGGGCTTCTGCTTTGGGGGTGGGGTGATGGTAAGTAAAGACTGTCTTTGTGGCTTTATTTTCATCTTTAACTACCTTGATAATTTATTCAGGGATTTCCCATTGTGGTAGCATGGAGTGGAGAAAAGAGTGGTGCAATTCAGACTTCAGAAGGCGAGACTGGTTTGAATAAGGGAAGAACAGCGGGGCTTCTTTTCCTATAGGATATTGTTGGAAAGGAGGTCACAGGGCTATTGCACCTCCAGCCACACCTGCCAGGGAAACCCCTAGCAGCCTGTTCCCACACCATCCTCCCACCCTCCCGCCATGCTCTCTGCACAGGCTTTGGAGACAGGAACATCTGTGTTCAAGGCATGGACCTGCTGGATGACCTTAGGGAAACTACCCAGCTCCTCTGAACTTTGATTTCTTCATCTGTGAAGTAGGGTTTAATGACACTCACTGTGAAAAGCTGTTGTGACACTTAGATCAGATAATACCTGTGCTTGGCATATCCCTGGCACATTATGGTTCTAAGTTAATTGCAGAGGTTATTAATTAAAGTACAGATTAAGTTTTATCTCTTCTATGAGCTCTAACCGGCCTGCTGCAACTCCTTCTACACAACGTATGTGTTTTCAACTGCAACAGAACTCCTGTAACAAAAATACCCACAGCACATGGCATAAAGGTCCTAGAAATTGATTTCTTATGTGGCAGCCCGAGGAAGAAATGGACTTGGAGTGATGTCTGCTCTGTGCCCTCAGTATAGGCTTTCTGGGGGCTGCCATCATAAACGCAGTGGATTTAGCTTGTGATTCCAGCTTTCCCTAACCAGTTCAGTCTCTGCTGCTCCACTTTCATTTCAGCTCCCTGCTAGTATGGCTGGGAAAGCAGTGGAAGATAGCCCGTGTTCTTGCCACCAATGTGGGAGATTAGGATAGAACTCTCAGCTCCTGGCTTTGGCCTGGCTCAGCCCCAGGAATTGTGGCCATTTGGAGGAACAAACCAGCAGATGGAAAATCTCTTTCTCTGTGTGTCTCTCTCTGCTTCTCACACAAATAAAATAAATCTTTAAAAGATACATATGGACCTTGTCTACCTTGTTCCGAGGGGAGGAGAAAAGCAAGGAGGCGCACCCTTGGCACACTGCATGTTCCGGGCCCATTGGCCCCATCACGATCCACTGGGGAGAATGAGTTACAGGGCTGTAGGCCACTTCAGAGGAGGCTGTCTGTGGCACAGCTGAGTCTTCAATGCTCAGGACCACAACGAGAGGGGAGGGGAGTTTGGTGACCCAACACCTGGCTCAGATTCAAAATCTTCCTAGATGTGTTAGAAACATCTTTTCCATTGAACTATGATACCTTATTTTACTCTTAATCTACAAAGTTATGCTCAGTGACAGGCAAGGAACAGTCACCCAAAGAATGCTTTTTGAATTAAACTAAATGAATAGGCATCATCATCTTTGACTAAATATCTCAGATATGGACTCAATGGAATCTGAATGTCATTTTTGAGAAAAAGAAATCAAGTTTTAATAGATTGGGTTATGGATTTCAGGTCTAGGACAATTGACTCTCTTTAACAATTCGAAGACAATCACCACAAAAACACTGAGTTTTCCAGTGATACGTGGATTCCATTAGTGGCTCTCATTATTAAAGTTATTCATTATAATTATTTACTGATACATTTTAAGGTACATTAGGTTCTCAGTGTTATCGTTAAACCATCTTTTTTTTTTGACAGGCAGAGTTAGACAGTGAGAGAGAGAGAGAGAGAGAGAGAAAGGTCTTCCTTCCGTTGGTTCACCCCCCAAATGGCCACTACGGTCGGTGCACTGTGCCAATCTGAAGCCAGGAGCCAGGTGCTTCCTCCTGGTCTCCCATGCGGGTGCTGAGCCCAAGCACTTGGGCCATCCTCCACTACCTTCCTGGGCCAAAGCAGAGAGCTGGACTGGAAGAGGAGCAACCAGGGACAAAACCCGGCACCCCAACCAGGACTAGAACCCCAGGGTACCAGCACCACAGACGGAGAATCAGCCAAGTGAGCCGTGGCAACGGCCTAAACCATCTTTTAAAATCATAGACTCATGTATTCTTCTATTGAAGGCAATTAACATTTATAAAAATAAGTATAGGGGATAAATCATAATTTTGTAGGGTTTTAGGATAAAAAAAATCTGGTGTTATTATACTCTTTAAAAACCTATGATTTGGGACAGCATTTGGCCTAGCAGTTAGGATGTTGGTGAAGACACCAGCAACCCACTGGAGTGCCTGGGTTTGATTTCCAGTTGTAGCCCCTGACTCCACTTCCCTGTGATGCAGACCCTGGGAGTCAGGGGTGATGTCTCAAGCAGTTGGTCTCTTACCAGCCATGTAGGAGATCTAGATTGAGTTCTCAGCTCCTGGTTAGCAGATTGGAACTCTCTGTCTTTCTGCAACTCAGAACAAAACAAAACAAAAACAAAAACAAACAAAAAACTCTATAATTTTTTTCATAGAAAGCTTTTATTTAATAACTATAAATTTCATAAGTACAAATTCTGGATTATAGCGGTTCTTCCTCCCATACCCGCCCTCCCACCCCCCAACCATCCTACCTCCTACTCCCTCTCCCATCCCATTCTTCATTAAGATTCATTTGTAATTATCTTTATATACAGAAGATGAACTCTATACTAAGTAAAGATTTCAACAGTTTGCACCCACACAGACACACAAAGAATAAAGTGCTGTTTGAAGGCTAGTTTTACTGTTAATTCTCATAGTACAGCACATTAAGGACAGAGGCCCTACATGGGGAGCAGGTGCACAGTGACTCCTGTTGCCTTTTCAGTTGTCGAATGTCCTAGTTAAGAATGCTTATTATCTTTTCCCTGCTAAATAACTGATAAGGACAGCACTGTGGTGCAGTATCCCACGCCGGAGCACCAGTTCCAGTCCTAGCTGCTCTGCTTTCTGCCCAGCTCCATGTCAATGTGCCTGGTAAGGCAGCAGATGATGGCCCAAGTGCTTGGGCCCCTGCACCGCTGTGGGAGACCCGAAGAAGCTCCTGGCTCCTGGCTTCAGATCTGCACAGCTCTGGACGTTGTGGCCAATTGGAGAGTGAACCATTGAATGGAAGACCTCTTTCTGCCACTTCTCTGTGTAACTCTGACTTTCAAATAAATAAATAAATAAATAAATCTTTAAAAAAGAAGAAATATTTTGGGAAAAAATTTAGTCTGCACTGAACATACACAGACTTTTTTCCCCTGGTCATTATCTGTACAATACAGTGTAACATCTGTTTATACAGAATTTACATTGTGGTAGATATTATAAGCAACCTAAAGATGATTTAAAGTACACAGGAAAATTCACAGGTTATATGCAAATACTATGAAATTTACTTCTACATTTGGTTTGGATGAGAACTCAAGAATGAGTAGATTTTTTAAATAGGCTTTGTCCCTAATTCTGTTACCTTACAACTAAGTATTCCTCTGTAGCTCATTTCTCCTCACTATTTTAGGAGGAAGTAGTGCTTGCCACTGGGTGACTTTCCCAACATCTTCAGAGGGGTGAGTACAGCTAGGGACAAAATGACTTATGGGTGGGAATTTCTCCAGCTGTCAACATTTGAAAATGTTTGTTGGTGGATCTGTTTCTAAAATACCTAACTTTCTTGAATTCTTAAACAGAATATGCTAAGTATATTTAGAAATTTAAAAAAATGACTCAAGATCATAATTTTTACCTTTAAAGATGGTACCATATTAGAAGACATCTTACTCATTAGGGATTATTGGCAGGTGGAAAAAGGGTTTGTGATAAAGAAAATATTCCCAGAGTAATTATAACTATGAGGAAGATAATGAGACATTGGCATCAACTATGAGTAACACTTATTGAACACTTGTTGAACGCCTTTGGCTCTCCCTGGCCCTTCGTATACATTTTCTCAATCCATCCTACAATAGCCCTGTAAGGCAGTTACTATGGGCACCCCTACTGACTAGGAGAGAGCAACTGATGCAATTCCTGCCCAAGAGTTTACAACAAAAATGGATGGTTGCTATTAAAGTCTGCTTAAACCCACTTTGTAATTCACAATGTTTTTGTTTGATTTTAATTTATACATTAATTTATGAAAAAGAAAATTCAGGACCAAGCACATGAAAGTTGTTGTACTTGGAACTGTAGTAATTACTGAAAGTACTAAAACATCACTTCACCTTCAAGGAATTTATAATCTAGTAAGGCAGGGAGAGTAAAAGTACTACCATACTAACTATAACACTACCTCGTATGCAGAAAATGTCGTGTGGTCAAGCATCCTCCTGAGCACCCCAGGGAAGTCCGCAGTGGACAGGACAGAGCACTGAATGAGTGTGCATGGGTGGGAAGTTGAACAGGAGGAAGGGAGCAAAGTTGAGCACATGCCAGAGCCCTGTGGGCAGAGATGCGTGAACTAGATTAGGGTAGGATTGCCTGGAAACCACAACGACACTTGCATTCATTTTTCACATTCTCTGCTCCAAGAAGAAGCACTGACCTTATCTTAATTCTGCCCTTTAAACAGTAGAAACATTAAAATCTAAAACATTTAAGAGAAATGAAAGCCTGTAGGTCATGCTTCCTCTGTGCCAGGCCCTGGTCTGAGCATGGGCATCTCTACAAGAACGCCAGGAAAGCGGTAACATTATTACGTCCATTTTCCACCAGGGGAAGCGAGGCAGAGAGGTAAAATAACTTGCTCAGCATCACTTGCCTCATAAATGGCTGTACCAGGGAGTTGAACCCAGCCTGTCTTTCTTTGCTACTGATGGTTTCCAGCACTGTTATAGGATTTTTTTTTTTTTTTTTACAGAAGAACAAAAAGAAAATCTCCTTCTGAAATTTCTTTTTAAGCAAATGGTGCACAGGTCTTCCCTTGGCACCGGCGCTAGCTTCTACCCCCAGCAAGCTGGCACAGTCGCCTCTCTTCAGGGAGCCCAGGCAAAGGATGCTTGTAGTGGGCTTGTCTGTCCACCCAGAGAGACTGCCTGGCCTTGAAGGTGGGCCCTTCTGGTCCTACAGCACACACTCTGAGTGTCTTTCCTGCACCACTGTGGTCTCTCTAGGAAGAGACAAACATCGCAACAAGTTGAACACAGCTGTCTACTATAAGTCAAAAGAAGTTTCTTCTAATATGCTTTTGGATTTATGGAAACTTTTCACACAGGTCAGGTCAATTCTTTCAAGAGCCAAAGAAAGAAAGCTGTCTGTGACTCTGTTTCTTTATGTGTGCTGGCCTGCCAGGAGTCTGATTTTAGCTGGAAAAAAAAAAAACACACACATACACACACACACAACCATTATGTCTTTTCTGGATGCCAAGAATAACGGATGGAAATGAAGCAAGTGCAAATGAAAGGGGATTTACTTACAAGGGAAAAAAATCAATGCAAACCACAGCCTCACTGTTGAGGTTCAGAGAATCTGGTGGGATAATGGAGAATGTTTAGTCTTCTCTGAACTACTTTGGCTAGTGTCTCATTTCCTGAGATTTCTCTGGAAAAACTCAACATACTTCATAAACTCACACTGAACAAAAATTCATATTTTCTTTATAATTTTGAAAGTACTTTAGGATATTATGCAATGTGGTATCCATTATTATAAACATTACATAGCTTCCCCAAAACTACTCTGATTATTTGGAGGATGTGTGGATTCTAGATAAATAATTTGCTAGGTTAGGGCTTTGCTCAATTTTATTTTATTTGGGAGATAGTATGCTCCCATCCACTTGTTCACTCTTCAAATATCTGCAATGGCTAGGAATAAGCTGGTGCAGGAACAAGGAGTTGAGATATCAATTCAAGTCTCCACCATGGGAGGCAGGAGCCCGAGTACTTGAGCCATCACCGCTACCTTTTAGGTTCTGCCATAGAGAGAGCTGGAGGCAGGAATTGAACTCAGGTACTCCAATGTGGGATGTGGGCATAAGCTAAACACCAGCCTCTACACAGAAATTCAGGAGATAAAATTTACTCCAAATTTGAAGCTAATAAATAATACATTAATGAGCAAGATGTCAGCTTGGAAGGAAATCTAGAGATGGCCAAGACTCAGGATTCTGTATTTTCCAGGCTCACGCAAGAGGAAGTGCTTGTCTGCACCAGGTGGGCTGCCCAGTTTCAGCCTGAGTCAGAGAACTACCAGCCCAGTGATCTTTCTTGACATCCACACACTTGTCTATCTCATTTAAGTAGCAAGATTTGTCATCAGTTCTCCTCTTCATGGCTCTGATGTCGGTCGGCTCATCCCAGTCAGATGCTTCACCCATCTGAGGTCACTAAAGGTTTAGAGTCCAAATCTGACTCTGTCCTTCACTCTTCCACGTTCCCTCCATCCTCACATCACACTGAAAAAGTAAAACAGGATGCTGGTGTCAGACACAGTAATACGTACATTTGAATCAGAAATTACCAAGTCATTTGCATTTTGCTTGGCCATTTGCAGTGGTAAAAATGTGAAGGTTTCAGTGCTTGCTTTGCATCTGCACATTGGCTCTAAATCTAAATCCAATTTTCCCTCATTGAACTAAGTAAGCAATATTTTTTGTAAAGTTAATTTAATGCATCTGAATAGAAAACCAATTAAGAGCACCTTTAGCCAGACTGAAATAGACACTAGAGGCTCATAAAATACACTCTTGGTTGCCCATGCTTGGCAGCACCTGGAGATGAGAAGGCCTCTGTGTGAGGTCCTTTAGGCACTTTTGCAAATCATTTACCCTCACAGTGTCCATGACAGCTCTGCCCTTCCCAGAATCCTGCTGAACAGTCAATGAACCTGCAGGGCAGCTCTGAGAATGTGCCATGGCTCTACTTATTGTTTTCTCATTTTTAGCCACCATGCTTAGGCTTATCAAAAGGAAGAACAACTAGAAGGTCTCCCGTTACCCTCTTAGTTCCAGAAAAGGCAGAATTAAGGTGCAAAGTGATGATTTTTATTTTATTTTATAATTCCACTTGCAAGTGTAGGTCTCGTAATGCTCTTCGGGGTGTTACTTTACCCACCAGCCTGCTGATCTGGTATTACATAAATTGCAAACAGTAGTCAGATGGGAGGTGATTTAAGGAGACTGAACTGATCTAACCTGCAATGTGAGTCAATTAGCCGATTCCCGTGGCCCTGAGAAAGACTTTGAGTGCCTTCTTAGTGTTCGCAGGAACTGAGGCAATTTGAGAAGGAGTTTATTAATTTAATAGTGACTTCACAATCTCGTTGGCTTTGTGCCAACCCACTCATCCCTCTTAAGTACCTAAGTGCACTTTTTCTCTCCAGCCGGCCAATTTTTGCCTGGTCATCTGAGAAGGTCAATTGCTGGCAAAGGGAAATACAGTCAGAATGAAAGTACCCAATCTTGCCATTGTTCGCTGTGGGAAAAAGCAACAGTGGAAATGATCAATGAAGACAGAACTGCATTTGGATCAAATTTAGGCAAAAAGTATTACATATAAAGGCAGGTTAAATACTCAGGATAAATTGATTATGGAGGATATGCTATATTAGTTGCAAGTTGCTGAAAGTGATTAGTTCCAGAAAAAATTAAAAGTTAAGTTTATTTAAAATATTGAATAGATACTGAAGAATTGCACCAGTATCCAAGAATTGCTTGGATAAGTTGCCCTAGAGGAACCTAGTTCCAGTGACTTTTTCTGTGTTTCTCAGGTTTCTAGAAAAAAAAAATTGTGGTATACTCTGAATTGTGTACATTGTGTCAGGTGCCTCGCCTGGATCCATCAACCAAGGCAGGATGCCGTAAGATCTTACAGTTTAGATACGGCTACTGAAGGCCTGTCTGTGAACTCGGTAGATCCCAGACAATTTGGAATGCTATCTTTAAACGTGTTTCAGACAGATCCTTCCTTGTTGGGTTGAGTATTGTGTATTTTCTGTAAGACCTTGCCAGTTGGTCAGCAGGAATAAAGGATAGACTGATAATCAGTTTTAGTGACACAGTAATGTCCTTTGCCGACTTTGTGACCCTGACTCTACTCTGTCTATTTCCTTCTCTGTAAAACATCTATCCTGCTTGCCTTACAAAGGCATCATGAGGATAAAAGGAGTTAGTAGATGTGGAGTATAACCCGTAGCATGCCAAGACATGCCTACGCCTTGCTATTCTTGCCATTCTAGAAGGAGTGTTGGTTCAGGCTGTCCAGTCTCAGCACCCCAATCTTGCCTTTACTTGGCAGTGGGGTGTATCTAATCCAATCACATATCTAGAAAACACCTGAAAGAATTCTTTACCTTGGGAGTTTATGAAGAGTAAATCGCGTATTAATTCTGAATGATTGAACCTAAGCAATGGAGTGAGAATCATACACAGTTTATCAGAATCGTATCTTCATTATGATTATAATGTGTAATCCCCAACATGTGCAATACGCCCCCTTGGATCCCTTCTCGTTAAGGATGTGATGCAAATACCTTTGATCTGGTCCACTTTGTAAGCTTTTCTGGTCCCTATTTTCAAATTACTGGTGCCTCTTTCTGTACCCAATGCCATTTTTAAATTTATTTGTATTTTTTCTGTAGTAGAGCTTCATATAGCAGCTACAGAGAATTCTCCACATTTTTCATTTCATGGTTCATACTGCAGGCCTGTATTACAATCTTCACCAGCATTTTCTGTTTTTGCAGATGCTTCTTTTGTTAGTTGCACTGAATTTAGGAGGCTTTTGCTTCTGTGATATGCAGTATGGAATGTGTGTTGCTGGTGACTAATTGTTCTGGGGCTGACTTCTCTGTTTGGGTGGTGTCCAGTTCTCATCCTCCTGGAAGTCGAGCCAATTCTGAGTTATACGTCTGTGAATCTCGGCTGAGCTGAGGAGGTAGTTGAGAGGGGGGCTGAAGCAGAGATACTGTCTGAAACAGGACAGTGTACTCTGACTTCAAGCTCAAGGTTAAGAATCTTGGCTGCTATTCCAATGTCAAAATTTGGACAGAGGAGCAGAATTAGGTCCTGTCATACGCAAATATGATTCTAACTAGATTCCATCAACTCTTGTTAATAGCTAAATGTGGGGCTACAATAATAGCATCAGAATTGGAAAGATGCTAACTTAAACATTCTCCAGGACCTTAATGGCATCTTTGAGTTGCTGGTTTAAGGATTTACACTCTGCCCTTTTGGGGATGGAGAATTGCCTCCAAATGAAGGCACAGTATTAAAAAAAAATCCTTTATCTGAAAATCTCTCTTGGCTTTCCCATTTAATCATTCTAGACCCAGTGGCATGTCAACCATAATGTCAACTTTTTTTTTTTTTTGACAGGTAGAGTGGACAGTGAGAGAGAGAGAGACAGAGAGAAAGGTCTTCCTTTTTCCATTGGTTCACCCTCCAATGGCCACTGCGGCCGGAGCGCTGCGGCCGGCGCACCGCGCCGATCCAAAGGCAGGAGCCAGGTGCTTCTCCTGGTCTCCCATGGGGTGCAGGGCCCAAGCACTTGGGCCATCCTCCACTGCACTCCCTGGCCACAGCAGAGAGCTGGCCTGGAAGAGGGGCAACCTGGATAGAATCCGGTGCCCCGACCGGGACTAGAACCCGGTGTGCCAGCACTGCAGGTGGAGGATTACCCTATTGAGCTGCAGCACCGGCCCCATAATGTCAATGTTGAAGAAGTTCAAGGCCTGAGAGAGAGGCTGTGGCACAGCAGCTACTCCAGACGCGCCTGTTGAATCTACAGTTTCCATGGCCTGAAAGAAATGAGATTGTGGCAAATTTTTACTACTTTCCACTTCACTACCTAGCAGCAGTCTCTTAGATAAACCCAGTTCTTCACTTTGCCACATCACCTCTGAAAACCCAGTGTGGTCCCTTGATGTGGAGCTTTATGTCAGGCCCAGCGGAGAAATAGATAGGGAATGCCTGGATGGAAGGGCAGTGCCGACAGCCCAATGGGAGCCCACTCCGTTGCTGGGGCCCTTAGTGGGAGAGAGGAAACAATACAAACCCAAGGCTGAATATTTTAAGAACATGTCAATTCCACTCTTCCATTTTCCCTCAGGTATTTAGCCTTTCTTTTCCACTCCCACATCTTTCCAGTTTGCAATCTGAAAGACTGGAGATAGGAAATCAATAATAAACATCAATAACCTTTTTGGCCTTAGGTGGATAAGACTTAGGTGAATGAAAATTAATGCTCTTTGTTTCTCATACAAGAGTAGACATAAGATAGAAACCAGGGGGGCGGCGCCATGGCTCACTTGGTTAATCCTCCACCTGAGGCGCCGGCATCCCACATGGGTGCCGGGTTCTAGCCCCGGTTGCTCCTCTTCCAGTCCAGCTCTCTGCTGTGGCCCAGGAAGGCAGTGGAGGATGGCCCGGGTGCTTGGGCCCTGCACCCACATGGGAGACCAGGAAAAAACACCTGGCTTCAGATCGGTGCAGTACCGGCCGTAGCGGCCATTTGGGGGGTGAACCAACGGAAGGAAGACCTTTCTCTCTGTCTCTCTCATGTCTATAACTCTATCTGTCAAATAAAAAAAAAAAAAGCTGCTGGCTGAGGTGGGCTCCAGTGAGGTCCCAGGAGACACAACTGCTGCTAGTAAAAAATAAATAAATAAATAGATAGATAAATAAATAAAAGAAACCAGGAACAGATCCTACTCAGGATAGAATGGGTTATATTGTGGTTCCAAAGTTCCTCAAGACTCAGTAGTTTCCCACAGCAAAGGTCTATTTTTCGGTCCAAATTATATATTCATGAAAACTCAGCTGAGCTCTCTTCCCTGTTGCCTTCATCCTGAGAGCCAGGCCGGTGGTGCAGCACCCATCTGGAAACCTTAATGGTGTTACAGAAGGAAGTATTGTGAGCCTCGCTGACTCTTAAAGCTTCTGGTCAGAAGAGATGCTATCATTCCTGCTTGAATTTCACTGACCAACCCAAGCCGTGTGGCCACAGCTGAGGTCAGTAGGATACGTCTTATCCTCTTGCAGGAGGGCTGCCGCAGGGAGTAGGCTCTGCAGTATCCGCCAAGATTGTGGTAATGTAATCTAGTAACCCTAGTATATAAAATATTTAGTGAATAATGAAGCTACATTTCAAATTATAGAAAGAATGGATGAAATGAAAATGGTCCTGGGAGAACTGGTTGTTTGGAAAAATAAAATATTAGGTCATTTTCTCATGTCATACACAAAAATAGAATGTGTTAAAGAAAAAAGTCAGAAGAAATATTGACCAGTCATTGTGACACTAGGTGGCAAAGGCTTCTTTATGTGTAAAATCAAAGGAGGAAACTGTAATGACTAAGCCCAGGAGAGGTGATTATATGAAAATAAAATCCATCAGTAAGTAAAAAGCCATAAGCAGAAAAAAAGAAAAGAGGTAAAACAGAAGGGGTGAGAGTACAGTCTAGCCTCCATATCCACGAGCTTCACATCAGTGGATTCAACCCACATGGGTTGAAAATGTTTTTTAAAAATTGCTTCTGTACCCCCAATTTACATATCTTTCTTCATCATTATTCCTTAAATAACATAACAACTATTTGCATATTATGTTGATTTAAATATTCTAAATAATCTAGAGATTTTTTAAAAGTGTATGGGAGGGGATGTGTAGATTGTATGCAAATAATATGCCATTTTATACAAGGGACTTGAGCATTTGCAGATTTTGATGTGCTTCGGGGTTCTTGGGACCAATACCCTGTGGATACTGGGGACCATTGTATTTCCAATTTAAGTAGCAAAGAGTCAATATTTGACTTGTAGAAGAGTTCTTATTCATGAGAAAGATGGGGCGGTGTGCTCTGGCTGGGTGGTTGATATCATGAGGGTCACTCTCTCAGAACTGCCCTAACCTGCCTGTCACCCCAAACTGACAGGTCTTCCCAAAGCATTAGAGACTCCTGGAACTTCTGATTCCCTTTCTCAGAAAATATTTTAATTGCTGCCTTCTGGAAACATTGTCCTCATGCCTGTAACATGACCCAGAGGAGCAATGCTAGCACAGAGTGCAGGGTGGGGCCTTCCCCAGCAAATTTCCTAGTTTTCTTCTGTTTTCTTCTGTTCCCTATCTACTGAAGATCTATGGCTGCCGGCATGGGGGACGGAGGGAGTAGGGGAGAAGGGAGTTTAGGACCTTGGAATTCTCAGATTCCCAACTTGCTTCCTTCTGCTTCCCTGAAACAGAAAGTACTGATAATTCATTGATCTCTAAGCAACACTTTCATGAAAGCCTTCTTAGGAGCAATCGGATTTCACCCTGGGAGCTGCCCAGGAATATACTTTACCCCCTTTCTTGAAAGTTAGATTTGGTTGTCCACCTCTCCTGGACATAATAGGAGCTTTCTGGGTTAACAGTACCATCCTCCAGCAGATGGCAAATGCTATCCGACCTCAAAGGAGGGCAATGGCCTCAGGCAGAAATGTGTCCAGATGCCTCCTTTGTCAGTGAAGTTTCTGGATTCCTTAGAACTACTCCAAGCCCCTCCGTAATACCCCCCATGTTTCCCCCTTTTCTCCTCTTAAACCCTTTTCCCCCTGACTACACTAACCTGCAGAGATTCTAGATCTTCACTTCTGTTGAGCTAACATATTTCCCTTCTGTGCCCTGCAGTTTGTTTTTTGAATATGTACACATTTATTTCATTAATTCTCTTGTTTATGAAGCTTAGCCAGTCTATTTGTTGTTGTCACCCATTGACCTGTACAAATGTGGGAGGCAGGGGATGACTCTGTTTCCCATCACCTTCATTACCTAGTACCTTGTCTCCATCAATAAATAATTGCTGGATTTGTTTCCTCACCATGGAGGTAAATAGTGCATTGGGTAGTACTGGGCCAGGCGTGGGTGGACCAGTGATTTCTGATTGGGTCTTCTAGGGTCTCTTGTTGAGCCCTGCTGGCAGCCAGGATATATTGGGAATACCCATAGTGGGAGAGTTCACTTCATGACATCTGTACCAGCACCAGTGCTGTGCTCTGAATGGTCCTTCAACACAGGCTAGGTTAGGTAAGGACTCGGTGTTCTTGCAGTCACTGGAATGCATCCCTCCTTATTCATCACAACAGAGTCTTCTAATAGAGAGTAATCAGGCTCTCTAACTTAGTCCCTCTGTGTATCAGTCCCTTCATCCAGCAAATGGGGATAATTCTGTACCATAGAGTGATGAGATTTAAATGAGAAAATAGAGGTAAGTTACAGAGTGCCCACCAAAGAGTAGGCATTGTAGAATCATGAGCTATTGTTGACATTCACTGCCCAAGGTGTCCCTTAGTATCTCCAGGCAGATGCAGCCATCATCCATTACCAGAGACAGCATCATCTTACTCATGTGGAACACTCCCCAAATCCAAAACATGACGTTCAATGGGTTCTGCTTTTTGGATCAGATCTTCTTTTAACTCAAGGTAGGACCATACCTTTGGCTCCCTTCTCTCTTTTTGGTACAGAACCTCTGGCCACCCCAGGCCCAGGCTGCATCTGCTGACACCCCCTATGACATCTCAGGTAGACAGGGGTGAGATGGATACCATGATTTCTGTCTCCATCTTTCACAGAAGAAGCGACATCTCTATAGACTTCTGAAGGTACAGGCCAGGGATGTTTCCAAGCCAGCGCCATCACACCACTTCTCCGTGGCCACCCTCATCTGCTCTCAAACAACTGCAGTCCCCAACCCTCTATACAGCCTATCTGCTTCTCTTTTTGCCTTTTACAATATAGCTGCAAATCAATTCCTACTACTCTGCTTAAAATGCATCACCCCCACCTCTCTCACCTCTCCTCATGCTTTTCAAATAAATTGATTAAATTAAAAAATAATAAAGGGGCAGGTGTTTAACACAGCAGTTAAAATGCTGCTTAGGACACCTGCAACCCATATAGAAGTGTCTGAGTTCAAGTCCTGGCCCTGCTCCAGATTCCAGCTTTCTGCTAATGCACACCCTGGGAGGGAGCAGATGATGGCTCAGGTAGCTGGGCTGCTGCCACTATGTGGGAGATCCAGAATGAGTTCCCAGATCCCAACTTCAGTCTGGCCCAGCTCCCATTACTGCAGGCATTTGGGAAGTGAACCAGTGGATGGGACATCTCTCTCTGTGTCTGTCTCTCTGCATTTGCAAAAAAAAAAAAAAAAAAATCAGAAAGCAAAAAACAAGTCAGTACTCTGCTTACAACTCTCCAGTGGGGGCTGGTATTGTGACAGGTAAAGCCACAGCCTACAATGCTGGCATCTCATACAGGTGACAGTTCATGTCCTGACTGCTCTGCTTTGGATCCAGCTCCCTGCTTATAGCCTGGAAAAAGCAACGGAGGATGGACCAAATGTTTGAGTCCCTGTTACCCTCATGGGAGACCCCGATGAAGCTCCAGACTCCTGGCTTTGGCCTGGCCCAACCTTGGCCATTGTGGCTATCTAGGGAATGACCAGCAGATAGAAGCACCCTTGCTCTTTCTCTCTCTGCACCGCCCCCCCATAACTATGACTTCCAAATACATAAATAAATCTTTTTTTACAAAGACGCTCCAGTGGCTTTCAGTTGCACCTAGAACAAGAGCTTGTCTTTGCTTTGGTTTAGAGAGTCCTGTCTGAGCTGGCCCCTCCCTAGCTCTCCAACTCATGGCCTCCTGTGTACCTCTAGGCTTCAACCACACACACCTGTTCCACTGCATCAAATACAAGGACGAAGGTGGATGCTGTCTCTCCTCTTCAAGGTCTCCTCTGCTGCAGATGGCCCTCCCCACCTCCTCACTTAGATGGCTCCAGTTTTACATGTGGGTGCTTGAACCCTGCCCTAACTTTGTGATTGGAGTACCACCTCTTTCCTCCATTATTCCCAGGATGCATGAACTGTTGTTTGTTTAACACTATTTATTTATTTATTTTAAAGGTAGAGAGAAACCTCCCATTTTCCGTTCTATTCCCCAAATTCTCACAACAGCTTGAGCTTGGGCAGGACGAAGCCAGGAGCCAAACTCAATCTGGGTCTCCCAAGTAGTTGGCAAAGATACAAGTATTTGAGCCATCACCTGCTGTCAGGTGGGCATTAACAGGAAGCCAGAATCAGAAACACAGCCAGGACTCAAACCCAGGCACACTGAAATGGGATGTGTGCATCCTAAGCAGTATCTTAATTGCCTTTCCAATTCTTTGTACATAGTAAGTGCTCGATACACACATGTGGAATGTCTGATTCCCTCAGAGGCTGTCATCTGCTTACCAGGCTTCTTTTACTGAGATTGACAGCACAACTTTGATGACTCAATGTGCTAGAAAACCTTCTGGCTGGCAGGGGAGAGAGGAATGAGAATGAGGCAGAGAAGCGTGCTTTTGCCATAGCTGGGACCTGGCATCTCTATTCCTTGTCTTAAGGCACCAGCCTCTGAAGCTGTTTTGTAGGGCATGCTACTGTATCTCCCACAAGAATGCAAGTCCTGTTTCAGAGATACCAGAGCCAGAAAGAGCCCTAGTTGCTTTTCAAAGGTGTTATGTTTACTTTTGGCTTAAGCTCATACCCAGAAACCTGGATAAAATTCTGTACTGGATAGCCTTGTAGTTGGCAAAACGCTGTAACTGGTGAGCAAGCTGACCACAGCACATTAGAAGGTGGCATTTTTTAAAAAATAGAAAAAAACTGACAGATAAATTACAACAACCTGTACTTGCACAATTCCACAACATCCTAAATGAAGGCTCTGCTTAGAATTGTGAGAAATAGATGGCATGTGGATCCAAAATGCCTGGATGAGAATCACAGTTTCAATACCAAACAAGCTGAGCGAGTAGGAAAATCCATCTGCAGTCTCCCGCCTTGGTTGGGCAGCCATGGAAACGCACCGCTCAGAGCTCCTGCTTCGAGGGCATCCTGGGCCCCTCCCCTGTCCTGCAGGTGCTGCCCCTCCACATCCTCCCTGCCAAGCTTCCTGCAAGTCCTTCCCAGTGACCTGGCGCAGTGGGAGATGAAAGCAGGCCATTCTGGACACACCTGGGACTCCACCACTGGGCAGCCTTGGTGTGAAGACTCTCCTAAGCCCAGCTGACCATTTCCTGCAGCCCTGGACTTTCCCTAGCTGATCCCTTTTCATCCTCCACCTCCTTCCCAGGAGTCAGCCTGGCATTGGGTCTGGAGGGTCTCTTTGCTTGCTCCTGTTCTTCCCCTCAGTAAGTCACTTGCATGCCTTAGCCCATCTTGGTATCCGCTACTTGGTGGACCCCAACCAACACAATTGTTTTTCTTGTTTGTGAAACACTGTCTCTGTTCTAGGTGGATATCACGTAACCATTCAATTTACTCTCATTTGGGCAGAATGGATGGAATTGTCCCCCAGCTCACCATAAAGCTGTATTGTTGTTAGCATTAGAAAATGAAGTCTGCTTGCTAAGTGTGGCATCTAGCAAATACCTAGTACCCAATAAACAGTAATGTGATTTGAATAAATTCTTGCTACTTTTAAACAAGGCCCTATACAAGGAAAGCCTACTCTGAAGATAAATCAAACATATGCATGTTTAGGGCACCTGTAAGTCAGAGGCTCGGTATTTCTTCTTTTCAAATTATTTGATATCATAGGGGAGCAATTCAAACTCCTTGGGCTCTTTTATACTTTCTTTCTAGTCTAGCATTATTTTTAATGTGCGGGAGAGCACTTGGCATCCTTTTAAATGCCTAGAAGCTCCTCAGGTGGTAAGGAATCCCCATGCTTCCTCCTCCCATGACTGGTTCCTTGGCCACCACGGTCAAAGCTGTATCTTTTCTTCTGCTAGAACAGCTTCATATTTCCTGGGTGCCTTCTTACAGGGGGTAGCTTTAATAGTATTGGGCAGGTGAGATGGAGAGTCTAGAAGCCCCACCATGGTGAGAGCCATGACCAAAAAGTTCTAAGCGAGGCCAGCTCTGCCACTGAGATATCTGAGCCGCCCTCCTGCTCCTTGGACGTGTTTCCTATTTTCAGTCAGTTCCTTGCAGACCCCAGGGTCCCAGGGAGTGGGCTAGGCAGGCTCTACGTGAAGAATGGCTCTGTGTAACCCCATCTCCGATCCTTGGAGAGGCTGCCAGACAGCGGTCAAGGGGAATGTCTGAATCCTGACCTCCGCCTCTCCTCCAAACAGTGCCTGGGTACGCCCTTCCTCAGGGGAGCAGTCTCTATTTTTCCACAGTCTCTCCAGGAGGGTGTTAGCCGAACCATCTGATTCATTCCTTGGGCGATAGACACACCATTCTCAGTGACAAGGACAGTGTCAGGAGGTCCCCTAACACAAATGAAATTCTGTAAACCTTGTAGCATCTTTGAGACTCTCATTGAATGCCAGTGGAATTAGAGACACTCTTGTTAAGAACATCTTATAAAAAAGAGAGGCAAGAGTGTTGTCAACAAAAGATAATAAATGGATAGCAGAGAAGCAGAGATCTTGCATAGGAATTTTGCAAAGGTAAAGAGTTCACAGGAGAAAGAATCCTCAGGCCTACAACTGACAGTTTTTGGTTGGTTGAGAAAAAGAATGATTTCTCCAGAGACTGACAAGTCCCCAAGGGTGGGAGCAGAATCAGAGTTGGGGGCAAATAGCAGAGAGACGGATTCTTTAAAGAGCATTTTGTTTTTTCATGAAGTAAGCTTCTTTTAGCTTTGTGAAGATTCTAAGGCTAATGTGATGATGATGAAGACAGTAAGGGAAAAAAAAAAAAAAAAAAGACAGTAAGGGCATAATGAAAGCAAGACCAGGAGGCATTTAGGGAAGGGAGATGCGGAAGATGCAGTGAGGCAAGTTTTTCAAGCACTGAGCTCTCTATTGCTTAACAGAGCAGGCCCCTGTCTACTCCAACCCTTGGAAAATAAAGAATATGGCTCAGAAAATCTGGGTGGGAAAAATCAATCACGGAGTGGGGAACTCAAGGAGGCCCTGATCTTGGGATAGAGAACATAGTGAAGTTTTGGTGTATTACAAATTAAGAATGTTTTCAATTAGCTAAACATATTCACTGGAATATGATGGAAACTATAGGGACTGGCAACACTGTGGGGAAATCAGAGGAGGGCTTGGAATCCAAATAGAACTTTTTGAGTCCTAGCCACATCTGTTGACTGCGAATAAGCCGTCATGTGGGACAAGTTCCACTATCTAAGGAGAGGCAGTGAGGAGGTTATGGACTCACCCTCCTGGCCCAGTAGATAAACAAGGGCTATCCCTTGAGGAAGGGTGTGTTGACCTTCGATGACCTTAGGTGGATTATGTAACCACTGTTAAGCTCAGTTTCCTCAGCGGGGAAGTGGGAGCACATGAGGTAATTTGTACAACCTCCAGTATCAAAATTAGAATTTATTCATTCATCCAACAAATGTTTTTGAAGTACCAATTTTTTACCTTAGGGCTGTGTCAAACAAAACTTGCACAATGTGTGTCCTCATCAACCTACAATCAAATTGAGAGAGATAAACAATGAATAACATAAGAGAATTAAGTGAAGCGATGGGAGGTGTCCTTGAAATCATGGGAAAGGATCTGAAGTGAGAGGAAAGGGGTCTCAGGGCTTTGAAGAGTCAGGTCGGGTAAGGCTTTCCTGATAAGATGGCATTGGAGCAAGGAACGGGAGGTGGAGGGGGTGGCCATGTGGTCATGTAAAGGAAGAGCCTTCCAGGCACAAGGCACGGCCACTGCTGAGACCCTGAGGTGGCTGGAATATTTAAACCAGCTCAGTATGGCTAGCTTGTTATCTCTCTTATGATGGAAACTGTAGAAGTTGGCATCACTGTGAGAAAATCTTGAGGACCAGAATGAGTGAAGAGTGGATGAGATGGGGAGGGAAGACATCCAGACTGCGCATGCTTTGTAGGTCACTCTGAAAGACATTTGGCTGGCGCCTTGGCTCACTAGGCTAATCCTCCGCCTGCGGTGCTGGCGCCCCGGGTTCTAGTCCCAGTTGGGGCGCTGGATTCTGTCCCAGTTGCTCCTCTTCCAGTCCAGCTCTCTGCTGTGGCCCGGGAAGGCAGTGGAGGATGGCCCAAGTGCTTGGGCCCTGCACCCCATGGGAGACCAGGAGGAAGCACCTGACTCCTGGCTTCGTATCAGCGCAGGGTGCCGGCCATGGCAGCCATTTGTGGGGGGTGAACCAACGGAAAAAAAGGAGGACCTTTCTCTCTGTCTCTCTCTCTCTCACTGTCTAACTCTGCCTATCAATAAATAAATAAATAAATAAATAAAGCCACACATGGAGATCTATAGATCTATAGATTGATGGATGGATAGATAAATAGATAGATAGATGACAAATAGATACATACATACACATAGGCAAGATTATTTTTCAGAATCTTGGCTTTCTATGCTCACCGTTCAGTCTTTCCCTGAACATCACTCCCAGAACCTTTCTTTGGCTAGGGCAACACAGGAGAGGGGGTGAGGCAAGGGTTTGTTGTCATCTGATCCGTTTTCTTCAGCATTTTCAAAACAACTCTATTAAGGTATCAGTCACATACCATACAATTCATTCACTTGAAGTGTACAATTTAATGGTTTTTGGTGCATTCATAGGATGTGCCAAACCTATCACAATTTTGGAATGTTTCCATCATCTCAAAAAGCAATCTGATATCCTTACCTATCACTTCCTATCCTCCCACCCTGCCCTTACTCCCCAGGCATTTCACATACATGGACTCACACACTCTGTGGCACTTTTTGAGTGATTTCTTTCACTTGGCAGAGTGATTTTAGGTTCATCCACAACAGAGCATGTAGCAATATGTCAATCATTGTTCGCATGTTAACAACATTCCATGGTGTGGATATTCCACGTTCATTACCCTGAATGTTACTCAGACATTTGGGTTGTTTGCACTTGCACACTCTTTATGGGTATTTCTGCTGTAAACGCTCATGTACAAGTTTTTTAGTGTGGACCACTTCTTCAGTATTTTTTAAAAATACTTCTAAGATTTGTTTATTTTTATTTGAAAGATAGAGAGACAGAGATAGACTTTCCATCCACTTCTTCAAATGCCCACAACAGTCAGGGCTGGGCCAGGCTGAAGTAAGGAGGCAGGTTCTCAAACCAGGTGTCCCACATGGGTGGCAGGGATTGACATACTTGAGCCATTACCTGCTGCCTCCCGGGGTGCACTTTAGCAGGAAGCGGGCCTGGAAGCAGAGGAGCCGGGACTTGAACCAGGCACTCCTATATGGGATGCGGGCATCCCAAGTGGCCACTTAACCATTGTGTCAAACACTTGCCCCCTCCCTCAGTACTTTTTATAATCTGCTCTAAGCCTCTGATCATATCAAAGGTAGAATAAGCAGAGGGTGTTGAGGTAGTTCCAAATTTGCCTTGTGGAGGGAAAAAAATGTCAGTTTTCTGTATGTGAGCCGCAACTTCTTGCTGGTTTTACAGTAGAGAGTTTTACTCCTAGTACTTGTCTGCCTACCACCAACTTTCTCCCAACTGCTAAGAAGCAGGAAAAGGACAGGGCAAAATTGCAAAACTTACATTCTGAAACCATTCCTAATAATCTGCAGTGTGTCCTGTCCTTTTAACCCTTCACTCACCCCGAATTCTCCCCTCTGCATCATATAAACGTCTCTCATTTCCCTGACTACTTGAGTATTTCAGGTAACTGCCTGATCCCCAACCCTGCTGCCTGCTCCTCCCTCTGTTGACACTTGGCCGCTTGCCAGTCATAACAGAGCACCTCAATTCCTTCAGCACACGTTCAAGGCTTCCCGTGTGTGCAGCTCCAGCTCGCAGTCTGCTGCCAAAGCAGAGAGCGCAGCTGTGGCTCGGCGTTCTTGGCGGTCAGGAGGAGTTGCCGCTGCAGACTTCAGATTTCTCTCCGAGAGCAGCTGAGCCTGATTGCATACTGAGGACTTCAGATCTTCACTGGGGCTTCCGCCCAAGTCACCTCCCACCACGCTGCAGTCATGAGCCAGGTGACCTCTGAGGGTGCTTGGAGAGGTGGCCTTTGGAACTTCCAGGAACTTGGGGATTTCGCCCCTCTGACCCCGTCTTCAGCAGGATTCTGTGTTGCTGAAATGCCCTCACAAGCAGCTGTGTGCTGTGGCCAGCTAGCGCCTGCTCTCAAGGGCTGACTGTGACGTCTCTTCAAATGTCCTGCTAGCGACATACCATTGGTTGCTTGCAATTGGTCACGGTGAGAATATTTACATCATAGGCATTGGCAAGGGTTATGATCATGGCTTTTCTACCCTCCCTTCCCCCACCAAAAGGGAAGACAGCACATAGGTCCATGCTGCTGTGGTGTGGGGAAAGGGCTGTCCCTCTGTGATGGGTGTGTCTGTACGTTTTGTTAACTGTAAAACACAGGGCCGGTGTTGTGGAGTAGGTGGTAAAGCCATCACCTGTGACACCAGCATCCCACATGGGCACCAGTTGGAGTCCCCAACTGCTCCACCTCCAATACAGTTCCTTGCTAATATGCCTTGGAAAGCCATGGAAGATGGTCCAAGTGCTGGGGCCCCTGCACCCATGTGGGAGACCTCAAAGAAGCTCCTGGCTCTTGGCTTAGGTCTTGCCCAGCCCTGGCCATTGTGGCAATTTGCGGAGTGAACCAGGGAATGGAAAATCTCTCTCTCTCTTTCTCTCTCTCTCTCTCTGTAACTCTTTCAAATAAATATTGTTTAAAAAAATAAAAGAATAGGATCAAGGATATGAGGCAAGAAGACCAAATTTACACCTTTCCCAAAGAATTCTTCCCTTCCCCATTTTCTCTCCCTCTCTCCTTCCCTTGTGCACTCTTTTTTTCTATCCCTCTTTTTATTTGGAAAGTTTTGTTTATTTTCTTATTTAGTTACTTGAAAGGCAGAATGACAAAGTGAGAGAGTCAGTGAAAGAGAGAAAGGGAGATCTTTCATACCCAGGTTCACTCTCCAAATGCTGCAACAACCAGGGCTGGGTCACATCAAAGCCAGGAGCCAGGGACTTCATCTGGGTCTCCCACGTGGATGGCAGGGGCCCAACTACTTGGGTCACCCCCACTGCTCTCCCAGGTGCATTAGCCCAGGGCTGGATGGGAAGCAGGGCAGCAGGAACACCTCGAGCTGCTTCCCTCCCCTTCCCCGCCTCCCTCCCTCCCACCCTCCACCCTCCCTTTCCCTCCCTCTTTCTCTCCTCCTTCCTTTCTCCTCCTCCTCCCCCTCCTTCCTCCCCTCCTGCCTTCCCTCCTTCCTTCTTTCTCCCCTTCCTTCACTCTCTACCACCCAGATGTTTTATGGCCAACCAACAGACCCTGTTTTCCCACTGAGTGATTCCTCCCTCCTACCCCTCCTTCCTTCTTCCTCTCCCTCCACTCCCACACTCCCTCTCCCTCCTCCTTCCTTCCTCCCTTCCTTTCCACCAGGCCCAGGCTCTGTGCTATGCTCTGGGATTCAGAGGCCCAGGTTTAACCTCAGATCTCATCAATGCTTGCATTCCCGTCTCATTCTCCCACGTCTCTGCTCCCATACTTCCGCCCACCTGCTGCACTGTGGGCTGACAACAGCTCCTCCTCTACGTGTTCTTCCAGCATCCCCCCACCTCACCCCCAGAACTCCTCCTGAGCCACACAAGCAGCCCATACAGCCCCGCATGCATCCCGGTCCCACAGCCTCACGCACATCAGATGGCTGGTTTTCTTGGATTCTCTCTCACTATTTGCCATTTCCATGGGGGAAGGGACTTGCTTATGCATCTTTGCAACCTCAGCATGGTCTGGAATACCAAGAAAAAGCAGCTTGCTGAACTGAACTGAATATTCAAGACCCTCAAGAAAGGGGAAAGAGAAATTACATTTATCAAGCACGTACTGTGTACCAGTAATTATAGTGGGCACTTTATATTTTATTAAATCCAATCCTTAGAGCTGCAATCAGCCACAGAGAAGATGGTTACCACCTATTTTGCTAATGAGGGAAAGTGACTCCCTTGGAGATCGAGTAAGGGGTTCAAGGTCACAGAGACAGTAACTGGCATCTAGAGCCCCTGCCCCTCGCAACATGACAGGGCATCCAAGTCCGCAAACCCTCCAGAGAGCACGCGTCCTTTCCTTCATGTGTTCTTCAGCCCAGGAATGTGAGCACTGAGTGTCAGTTATGTACTAGATGCAGTGCTAGGTTCTGGTGGAGATAAATGGGAAAAAAAACTGTCCATGATTTCAACTAAATAAGGATGCCAGGCACGACTAACAGCAGCTTCTGGGGCTCAGGAAATGCCACCAAAATTCGGTGCCAGGGGAGCATCTCTGGGCACTTGGAGGATGAGGCAGGTGAGCCAGAGGATGGCTGAAGAGAGTTTATAACCTTGTTGGTAAATAGGGACAATGATCGCCTCTATGTCATATGGTTCTTCTGAGGATTAAATGAGTCAGTGTAGGTGCATTGCATCGTGTACAGCACACAGGAAGCTCCCAGTGTACTCTAGAGACTGATGCTATTCATTTCCCTTGGATAAGACCATAGTTTGGTAAAAGCCATCACAGAACCATGCAGAAGAAAGTAGTGATGAGAACAGGGTTCTGGAGCACGTCAGGGCAGAGTCCTGAATGCTGACCTCTGTACTTGACATCTCTCCTACTTGAGCAAGTACTCTAACCCTCCAGCCTCAGGTTTCTCCCCTCTCCATTCACAGGGCTGTTGTAATGGCTGAGATAAAGCAGGTCAAGTGCTTAGATCAGCACTTGGCAAAGAGTAAGCGCCAGATGTTTGCTGGACCGTGGTTGAGCCCTTGGTGCCGTGGAAGCACCTAGAAGGGGAACATGGACCAGACTCTGCTGGAGGAAGCTCCTCCCAGGAGGCAGAGTTCACTCTGTGAAGGAGTCACCCAACACGGGGCAGGAGGACTGCTGATGCTGAGCAAGGGGGTGGCCCAGTGAGACCCGAGAAGTGGAAGGCTGGTGCGTGGCGAGTTCCAGGAGGTCTGGGGAACAATGCAGGAGCTTGGACTCTGCGTTGGTAACTGCCTGGCCCTGCACCTCCAGCTGCTCTCAACTTCGTCCCCATGCAAAACTCACAGATCATTGTCCGTATGCTGTTGTTTGCCAGCGTAGTCCATTGATTCCAAGGTGAACATGAGGTTTTCTCCTCTAGTTCCAAGTCTTTGAGATCTGGGTGCATTTTCTAGTTGAAGTCAGGACAATTCTTGCCCACCTGGACTGAAGGTGGAGTCTTCCAGAGAGGCTTTGGCTTTGCTTCAGTCAATCATCAAGACTCCACCAACCCAGAATTCCTTTACATCTCTGGCTAAGGATTTTGGGGCCACAAGGGTGGAGTAAATCCCAATAACAAAGATTCAAGAGCAGCTGGTAGTTCGAATTCTCTGGGGGGTTTCCCCACCCCTGTTGGCAATGTTCTGATGTGCACATTTTCTTGCTATCACCTCCTGTAAGGTGTGTTCACTTCTTTTGTTTATATTTGGCCTTGAAATATGTTTCATATCCCAGCTTCTGTTGAGGTTTTGAGAGGTTCCCTATTAAACTACCCACTTGGGGCATTTTTTTTCTTTCTTAATATTTCATCTATGATTTATAATCAAGCATCTCAGAGTCATTGGAAAACAGTACTTGATTTCATCTGTGGATGGTCCCCTTAATATCTTTTGATTTCCAAAGGAAAGCAAAGGCTGCAGTGATGTTAAACGTGTGCTCACCTCTCTGTCTTTACCCATGTGACAGAGGGAGTAATCTTGAAAGTACAACACACTCTATGTCTTCTAGAGTTTAATGTTGAATTCAAGGTTTCCACTGAAGTGTTGGGGATGCAGAGATGGAAGAGGGTGCATCTGGAGGTCAAGATTGTTGGCCACGAGGATATCAGTCAGGAGCCCCTAAGTAGGTGGCTCTCGAAATCTTGCCTGGAAACTGCTGCCATCCTCAAGCCTTTTAGAGAAGCTTCATGAACTGCCTGCATCTGCTAAGACAAATCAGGTGTCCTCAAGAGTTTTCTGGAAGCCACTGGGGAGCTCCCTCTGTCCACCCTACCCCACATTTGTCTACAACCACGTCTTCAAGACAATAGTGGCTTCTGCTCCACTGTTGCATTCCAAATCTCCACAAGCTCCTTTCTCAGGCAGAACCTAACCTGGACCCAGGCTGGGAAAGTTCATGGAATGTGGCCACCTGTCTTCAGGTGGTGGTGATGCTGAATTGATAACAGCTCACCCAGCACACAGGGTTATTCTCTTTCTGAGAAAAATTTGGTGCTGCAATCTTAGAAAAGGCTGCTAGTGAAGAGGAATGGGGGACATGTGGCTTTTGAAGACCCTACCATACCCCATAGTTCCCATTTCTATTTTCGGTTTTTCAATTATCAACATTAGTTCATAGAGATCCATTGGGGCTGATTTGATGCTAATTGAACTGTGGATATATCTGCTTCTTGCTATACAAGCAAAATTCTGAAATTCTCCTGCATATACTCAAGGATTTCACTTTGGGCCTGTTTCCCAGCTGGCATGTGAGGAGGTAGGAAAAATGGGCAGGGAAGGGTGCTGGGTGCCAAGGCTCAAAAGGCCCCTGAGTGAACAGCTGGTAGAGGCCAGCATTGCCTTGGGCAGCTCCTTTCAAGCAGCGTTAATAGAGCAGCCTGTATGTAGACAGTTCTCTGTTACTTTCTTAAGGGACAAAGGAAAGAAATCTACAATATGACCTTGACTTTCAAAGACATGAAAATTGTGTTGGGCTGATATGGCCATGGGAGCCCACTCACAGGCCTGTGCACGTGCTGCTGATGCTATGTGGAAACGTTCTGATGCCCAAGGGAGGCTGGTACACCAGCTGGGGACACGCCAGCCAGAGCCCAGTGTGAATTGGCAAGTCTCTCCCGACCCTGGCAGGAAAATCTGCTATTACAAGTGTCACAGCAGCCCCCAAAATGTTAATCAAACTGCATATGTAACAAGAAAGAGGAGGGAAGAGCATGAGTGACAAGAACACCTTTTTGGTTGTTGTTTTTGTTTGTTTTAGACAGATACTATGTCTTCTTGCAAAATCAGCCTGGTCTCTGAAATTTTCAAGTCATTCTAAGACTGCTAAGCCCCATTTATTATTTCTGTCAGTTTGATTTATTTTTAAAAATTACTCTTAATTTGAGTATTCATGAACAGGGGACCAAAGAAGGGAACAATAAATTGCTTAAAATAATTATTTTATTGTTTAGAATTTGTGGTTAACATGTAATACTTACATATTTTATGGGGTACAATGTAAAGTTTCAGTACTTACTCACTATCAGTATCTGTTAGGTAAATTCAAATCAAAAGCCCAATGAGATTACCACATTCTGGCTAGAATGGTTATTATCCAAAAGGTGACCAAAAAAAAAAAAAAAAAAAAACCACTAAAATGCTGGTGAGGCTGTGGAGGAGGGAACCCCCTATACACTGTTGGTGGGAATGTAAATTGGTATAGCTATTGTGGAGAACAGTATGGAGGTTTCTGAAAAGCTAAAAATAGATCCACAGCAAGACTCAGCTATCCCATTCCTGGAGATACACACACACACACACACACACACACTCATGGCTGCAAGAAATGAAAACAATGCTCTTTTCTATCTACTTGTTTTCCTATTTATTTGCAGAAAAAAATAACGGCAGACTGGGGTAGGAGTTCTGCAAGCAAATCCTTTGGCCAAATCTGGCTTTCCACTTGTTGTGCCAGTTAACTGTTGTTAGGACAAGCCATATTTGTTTGTTTACAATATAAATATTTTCACACTGAGCTGACTAGTCGTGAGAGATGCATGTGTGGCCCATAAAGTATTTACTATCTGGCTTTTTACAGCAAAATATGTGGGCCAATTCCTATTGATTAGGAATATGATTTCTTAATAAATAACTTAATTCCAATTAAAATCAAACCTTTCCTTTTATAGGTTACCTTCCTGGCCCCTCACTGGTTTTTGGGGGAAAAATCTTTTACCATTGATTTTTGCCAGACATGGGTTCCAATCTCAATCTTTCACAGAACATCTGACAACAGCTGGATAGAATTAAAAATAAACTATTCTTTATAGATGTCACAGTGTCATTTCCCCAGCATGTGAAGGCTATTGTAAGTTTTTTGTTTTTTTTTTTTTTTTTTTTTTTTTTGACAGGCAGAGTGGACAGTGAGAGAGAGAGAGACAGAGAGAAAGGTCTTCCTTTTGCCATTGGTTCACCCTCCAATGGCCGCCACGGCTGGCGCGCTGCGGCCTGTGCACCGCGCTGATCCGATGGCAGGAGCCAGGTGCTTCCTCCTGGTCTCCCATGTGGGTGCAGGGCCCAAGCACTTGGGCCATCCTCCACTGCCTTCCTGGGCCACAGCAGAGAGCTGGCCTGGAAGAGGGGCAACTGGGACAGAATCCGGCGCCCCGACCAGGACTAGAACCCGGTGTGCCGGCGCCACAAGGCGGAGGATTAGCCTAGTGAGCCGGGGCGCCGGCCGCTATTGTAAGTTAAACACTGAGCTTTTAACAGGAACCCACAAGGAGCGGAATCAGGTGATTCTAAACCAAAATCTCAAAAACAATACCACATGTAAGTTTCATACACATAACATAGTCAGGACAGCAAGAATTTGTCTCATGAGTTGTAATTAAGCTAATTGATCATTTCAAATGTTTAGTCTTCTCTGCTTGGTAAAAATAATAATGGGAGAGATTATCTAGTAGACATGGACGTTAATCATAAACTTCTGGTTTTCCATTTTCTGAGTATCCTAAGTGGCTTCCTGGTTGAATACAGCAGTGCTGTGTGATTCCAGTCTGCAGTTCAGTTTTGTTGTGTGGATCTGTTCTGAGAAGAGAGTGCCTAGGATGCCTTCCTGGTTGAAAGTAGTCCAAGTTGTCTAATGGATGCTAGCCCCAACAGGTGTTTTGTGTGAGGATGGCAGGTGGATGGCATTCCCACAGGGTCCCTACTGTACAAATATAGCTTAAAGTGTTCTGGGAGGAGTGGGCATTTGGCATGGCAGTTAAGATACCTGTTGGAACACCCCTATTCCATATTAGAGTTTCTGGTTTCGAGTCCAAGCCCCACTCTTGACTGATTCCAGCTTCCTGCTAATGTGCATCCTGGGAGGCAGCAGGTGGTGGCTCAAAATCACCTGATTTGAGTTTCTGGCTCCCAGATTCAGCCTGGCCCAGTCCTGGTCATTGGGAAGTGAAGGGCCAGATTGGAGTTCTCTCTATTTGTTTATCACCATCTTTCTCTGCCTCTTAAATAATAAATAAATAAATAAATAGTAAATATTTTTCAAGTTCATAGAAAGCGGAATTAAAAGAGGTTTGTTTTGGTGTAATTTTTTTAAATCCCTGTATACTTTTCCAGCCCACATATTTTCCATGAACTTTCTGAAGGTCCCTTATTTCATATTTCAAAGTATTTTTGCACCATAATAAACTAATCCTCTAATTCTACTTTCCATGAACATTTTGAAGTGGTTTCTTATCTGTGGCCTCATTTCTCATCTCTGTCTCTGGGCTCAGCCAGGTGTACTGCTCTCCATGGTGGCCCACAAGCATACTCAGTGTGGCCATGTCTTTGCACCTGTGCTTCTACATCTGCTGGACTCTAACCAAACAGGAAGCCTTCCCTAACCACAGCCCATAAAGGAACACCCTGTCTTCTCTCCACTAGTCTCTATCCTCCTTAAATCCTCATAGCATTCATTGCCACCTGGGACCTCATATGGCTGAATTTATTCATTTCTCTTGTACTGCCTGTTCCCTCCCTGAAGGGCAGACACTCACTTTGACACTTAGATTTACACCTTGATAGATCACCAGCTTCTAGAACTCACATAGAGTGGCATATAGTAATCGCTCAGTGAAATTTTTGAATGAATGAATGTGTGTTTGTGTGTTGTGAAACTTACTTTTCCTTTCCAGGCAGGGACTCCCAAGAAGTATCTTGTCTTCTGTTTACTAAGTTTCCAAACATAACTTACATCTTCATTTTATTAACAACAGGCCAATGAAGATATTAAGAACACATATTTGATTCACAAACAAACCTGGGTTCAGATCTCCACTCTGTAATGTAGTAACTGAATATCACTTAACCTCTCCAACCCTTAATTTTGTCTTTTATAAAATGGTATAGCAATAGTACTTATTACCTAGATTTGTTGGGATTAGATGAGATAGTGAATGTAAGGCATTTGTTTTGATATATGAGATATATTTTAAAATACTATCTTTAATATACTGTACATGTTTCAATGACACATTTCTCAGTTCAAGGTGACTGTCACCAGATTTTGCTGTGATTTCAGAAAAAAACAATTGTAATTAATTGATGGATTAAAAATGACATCCTTATAAGGTCAGGATAAAACTGGAAATGAGTTCAGTTGGGGATTTATGTGTTTGCTATTTTTACTCTACAAAGAAATTGAAAAATGTATTTGGTCCAACTAATCAGTCTTTTCCCTTACAGCTTTTGAATCCCCTATCATTCTTGAAAAAATTTTCCCACCTCAAGATCACAAGCTTATTAATATATTATTTTATTTTATATTTCTCATGAAATTTTTAACATTAAAATTGTATATGTCTGAAATTAATTTTTTAATATTTTCTTAAAGATTTTACTTATTTATTTGAGAAGCAGAGTTACAGAGAGAGGGAGAGACAGAGCAAGGTCTTCCATCTGCTGGTTGACTCCCAAATTGGCCATAATGGCCAGAGCTGAGCCTATACTAAGCCAGGAGCCAGGAGCTTCTTCTGAGTCTCCCACGTGGGTGCAGGGGTCCAAGCACCTGGACCATCTTCCACTGCTTTCCCAGGCCATAAGCAGAGAGCTGTGTTGGAAGAAGAGCAGCCAGGACTCAAACTGGCATCCATATTGAATGATGGTGCTGCAGGTGGAGGCTTAGCCTGCTATGCCACAGTGCTGGCCCCTAGAATTAATTTTGACAAATGAATTTTTGGAAATAGTATCTCTGTAACCTTCATTAAATATCCTGTAATCTATTCTTCTAGTACTGCAGTGTTCATAATTTAGAGCATCATTAATACACTCGAATTTGTTATAGCATTAATGTCCGTCTTTGTTTTACTCCTTTTCAGAAATTTCATGACTTTTCTTACGTGTTAATTCCAGTTAGGAATAAGCCTTTTTATGGTTTAATCATTATCACATTAGTTTATATACACAACTTTTACCTTAAAAATATTGAATTTTTCCGCCTGTTGGAGCAAGATATCTAGTTTCCCCGCGCCCTATTTTGGCTACTTTTATGCCCTTGGGTCAAATTTTTTAAATGCCACATTTATGTGTGTCAGTAAGTTTATCCTTACTGATTTTGTCAGTTTTTTTCAGATATTATAATAAATGAGGTGTTATCTTAGACTGTATTTTTCCTATATAGAGAAACTTGATAAATTTACTGTGCTCTTTTATTGACAGTAATGGTTCTTGCCATTTATTCTTTTGGGTTTTCTAGGGTTAGGAAAAATAATTTTTCTACATCTTTTCCATTACTGTACTGGATAATTTTCTGAAAAGGTGAAGAATATTGGCAATATCAGATATCCTACTCATGTCTACCATGTTAGTGAGAGTTGTTTCTACTGTCTCAAAATTGAGTATAAGATTTCTTTTTTTTTTTTTTTTTTTTTTTTTTTTTTTTTTTTTTTTCTGACAGGCAGAGTGGACAGTGAGAGAGAGAGACAGAGAGAAAGGTCTTCCTTTGCCGTTGGTTCACCCTCCAATGGCCGCCGCTGCAGCCGGCGCACCGCGCTGATCCTATGGCAGGAGCCAGGATCCAGGTGCTTTTCCTGGTCTCCCATGGGGTGCAGGGCCCAAACACCTGGGCCATCCTCCACTGCACTCCCTGGCCATAGCAGAGAGCTGGCCTGGAAGAGGGGCAACCGGGACAGAATCCGGCGCCCCAACCGGGACTAGAACCCGGTGTGCCGGCGCCGCAAGGTGGAGGATTAGCCTATTGAGCCACGGCGCCGGCCCTGAGTATAAGATTTCTTACATCAACTAAGATTTTGTATGTTAAAAAAGTCAGAAGCAAATCTTGAATCTTGTCAAAGGCTTTTTCAGTGTGTAGAGTCTTGAACTTTTTATTACTTTTCTGTGTGATAAATTATATAAACATATATATTAATATTGAGCCACTTTTTGCATTTGGAATCTTTTCCATGTGGTTATGGTACAATGCTCCTTAAGAGACTATCCAGTGATAGTGGCTAAACTTACACTTAATATTTTCATGTTATTATTCTGAGTGACTTTGGTCTTTTCCCTTGCAGGCTGCTTACCAAGGTCTACATGAAATTGGTTTGGATATTTTCTTCCTGGCTTGGTGGAGTGTTGGGAAGCCCATTAGGTCACAATTCTTCCCTGATCATTAATCCCTGTACTAGACGTTTGCTTTGGGCAAAGCAAAGTGAAGCATTTGGTATAAATGAGCCGCAGAGCTGCTACTCCCACCCCACCTCACTTCACACTAAAGCCCATGCCAGGTGAAGACCAGGCACAGGAGTGCAATGGTTAGAAGAATCTTTCAGCGCCAGTTAAAACAGCTCATATTTTCCTGTGTAGATATTCTAAGTATTGTGGATGCAATGAATTTCCCTCCCTATATTTTTTTTCCTCAGTAAGGACTTCAGAGAGTTACGTTATAGCTCTATAGTGTGCAAACCAATCTCCCAAGAATGTTGTTAAATGCAGATTAAGATTCTGTAATTTGGGGGCAGGACCAAAAGATCCGTATGTCAACTAGATTCTATGTGATCCTGCTGCTACTCATCTGACACACAAGTAGTGAGTGTGAGGCATTGTTATCAAGCATGGCTTTGGTAGACCCCAACTTGCTATCTTCTTATCATGTTCTGAACAGATTTAGAGTGAAAGTGGTGACCAGCCAGAGGCTGCCACGCTGGACCCCTGCAGCTCATCCCCCGGGGTTATGGTTCACACAACCTCTACCATGTGCCTATGCCTCCAGTAGGTTCTGCATGGCTAACTCCATAAATTCTGACTGACTTCAGATTTCAGGGACCCAGCCTATCTCCTCACCATGCAAAGATTTAGATTTTATTAATGCAAAGCTGTAAAATGAACTGAGCATTTACTACCCAGTAAACACACTGTCTTCTTGGATAGAGATGCAGCAGCCACTCAATGAACTTATTCCAAATGTAAAAGCTAAGCAGGTACCTGGAATACTCCAAGAGTAATACTTCCTGGAGAAAACAAATAAAAAAAAAGAGCTAAATTGGTATTTTATAATATGCTTTTCCCCATGATCAGCCAAACAGGGATTATGGGCAAAGGAAAGAAAAAGTAAGGAAGATGAGTTGATAAGACAGCAGGAAAAGGGAATTTTCCTTTCCGAAAAAGTGAGGCTGGAGAGGCCAGATGAGCTGTGCATCTAGAAGGGAAAAACACGCACATGCAACTGCTTTTAAATATAGGCTTAGAAAAGGAACGTCACTTGGGGCTTTATTGGATAGAGAGGGAGACTGGCAAGTAGATGGATCCAGATAAGAATTAGAGGTAGCAGTGTCTGGGTACAAAAAACAAAGGTGACCCTCAGATTGTGCTTGCATTACATGAGGTTGGAAAGGAAAGGGACCACTCGAAGAAAGAGCTGAACCACTTTTTTTTTTTTTTTTTTTTACAGGCAGAGTGGACAGTGAGAGAGAGAGACAGAGAGAAAGGTCTTCCTTTGCCGTTGGTTCACCCTCCAATGGCCGCCGCGGCTGGCACGCTGCGGCCAGCACACCGCGCTGATCCGATGGCAGAACCAGGTACTTACCTTGGTCTCCCATGGGGTGCAGGGACCAGGCACTTGGGCCATCCTCCACTGCACTCCCTGGCCACAGCAGAGAGCTGGCCTGGAAGAGGGGCAACCGGGACAGAATCCGGCGCCCCGACTGGCACTCGAACCCGGTGTGCTGGCACCACAAGGCAGAGGATTAGCCTAGTGAGCCGTGGCACCAGCCTAAGCTGAACCACTTTTATTGATTTGCTTATTTAAGATGCAGAAAACCAGAGTTCTTTCATCTGCTGGTTCACTTTCCAAATGCCTGCAACAGCTAGGGCTGGGTCAGGCCAAAGCCAAGAGCTGGAATGCAGTCTGGCTGTCCCCACCCAAAGACGAGAGCTGTTACCTGTTACCTACTGCCTGCAGGGTGTGCATTAGCAGCAAGTAGGATTTGGGAGCGGAGCTCGGACTCGAACACAGGCACCCCCATATGGAATGTGGACATACCAACCTGCATCTTACCCACCAGGCCGAAGGTTAAGCATCTAACACCTTAGTGAAAGCTTGGGGGGTGGGGAATAGGGCTACCCCAGCCAGGGGCGGGGACAGGGCGATGCAGGAAGAGCTGTGGTAGGATGACCCTCACTAGAAACCCAGAAGTTCTATGGTGTTGTGCGCACCAGGCCCACGTGACTGCCCCCCAGGGCAGAGGCTTCATCTGCTTGGACTTGCTGGAAGGGAGCAATGAGGACAGAGAGGAACGGATGCCAGATGTACAGCCCACACGATCCCCTCGCCGGAGACAGCAGCTGCTGCCCCAGCGTCGCTGACAGACCCCAGCGGCGGCTGCCGGGTTGTACTCGAGGCTGGTTCTGGGAACGCCATTTTGTTCGATTAGTTGCACCAGAGGCTGTATACTAACTTGAGCTTTTAAAAATCTGGCAGGTGTGTAGCTGGTGCTGTCGCATTTTGAGATCTTTAACCCTTTAAACAAAGCGAAAACAGCAATACGACACAAGCAATCAGGGTGGAGGGGCAATGCTTTGTAACAAATGTGACAAAAGATTAATTTCCTTAATACACAAAGATCCCAAAATACCATATAAAACTGACCAACACACACAGACAAGTAATTTAAAGAAGAAATAATATGAGAGGCTTTTAAAGTGAGTAAAAATATTCAATGCTACCCACACCTTAAATATGCAAATGAAAACAGTCATTTTTTTTCACCTGCTAGATGGGCAAGAATAAAAAAATGCGAAATGCACTCTGTCGTAGATCTGGGGATGCAGGCATCCATGTATTTGTGGCAGAGTGCAAACTGAATACTCTTCTTTAGGGAGGAAGTCATTGATATTTCTCAAAATGCTGAAAGCTCACAGCTGGAGCCAGAGATCCAACTTGCAGGGAATGTTCCTGAAGACATATCTGCACGTATGCATGAGGATATGGGGAATGGGTGGGGGTGGTTGGGTGTGTGCAGTATTGTTTATAGCCTGAGAACAGTTTCAATACCCATCAGTTAGAAACTGGCTTGATAAATTAAAGTGCATTCTTTTTTTTTTTTTTTTTTTGACAGGCAGAGTGGACAGTGAGAGAGAGAGACAGAGAGAAAGGTCTTCCTTTGCCGTTGGTTCACCCTCCAATGGCCACCACGGCCGGCGCGCTGCAGCCGGCACACTGCGCTGATCCGATGGCAGGAGCCAGATACTTCTCCTGGTCTCCCATGGGGTGCAGGGCCCAAGCACTTGGGCCATCCTCCACTGCACTCCCTGGCCACAGCCGAGAGCTAGCCTGGAAGAGGGGCAACCAGGACAGAATCCGGTGCCCCAACTGGGACTAGAACCCGGTATGCTGGTGCCACAAGGCAGAGGATTAGCCTACTGAGCCGCGGCACCAGCTACAGTGCATTCTTATAATGGAATGCTACGTAGTTATTAAAATGAGTAAGGTGCACGCTGAAATAGCACAGTCTGCAAGATCGGTTGCTAGCAGGTTAGAACAGAGCATGGAGCGCTGTGAGTAGGATGCTATGGAGTGAGGAGAAAAGAAAGGTGGCAAAGTTTTCTACACTCATGCATTTGATAGTTCTCAGACTCCCCTTCAGTACAATCAGCTCTGTCCCCTGCCCCCTAACTTCAGCCGCTGTCCTGTGGTCCATTGTTCTGCACCGGTGCCCCCTGACAGTGCCTCCCCCACAATCTGCATTGTGTACCACTTGCTTCCTGCCTGCCTTCATTAGCTAGAACCACCAGAAGGACCAAGGTTGGGCAGCTAAAGCAACACAAACTTACTTCTGAAAATTCTGGAAGCTGGCAATCCAAGATCAAGGTTCCAGTCACCTGGGTTCCTGGTGAGGACCCTGTGTGGCTGTCAGAAGTCAATCCTCTCCCTGTGTCCTCACGTGGCGAAGAGGACGAACTCCAGACTCTTCCTATAAGGACACTAACCCCCTCATGGGGGCTTCATCCTCATGACTTCATCAAAACTTCATGACTTCCAAAGACTCCACCTCCAAATATCATCACGTGAGGAATTAGGGCATTAACATATGAATTTTAGAGGGACTCAGTCATTCAGTCCATAAGGCTGTCAATGACAGGGCTTCCCTGGCATTGCAGCGACACAGAAATGCACTCAGTACTCACGCACGTGAGCATGGAGGTGCAGGGGAACTGACTGGGATGCCACTCCTCCAGGGGAGGGCAGGAGCCAATAGGTGGGTGCTTCCCATTCCATTCCCGGGAACAAGATCAGAGACACATCTTATAACCATCTTATCAGAAGAGCCTACAGTTGCTCATTCAGTGCTGGATTCCTGTACAACCTTTTTTCCTCCCTGCTTAACTCCCTCTGTTTGCCACTCCTCACTGGGATCACATACTCAAACTGTCTACAGAGAGGCTTTGTCTTAGCTCTGATTGCAGGGAAAGACAACCTAAGGAAATGCACATGAGAAGATACTTCAAAAAGTTTATGGAAAATGGAATTGAAAATATAAGTTTATTTTGGTGCAGAATTTTTTGAAATACATGCATATTTTTTTTGACAGGCAGAGTGGACAGTGAGAGAGAGAGACAGAGAGAAAGGTCTTCCTTTGCCGTTGGTTCACGCTCCAATGGCCGCCGCGGCCCACGCGCTGCGGCCAGCACACCGCACTGATCCGATGGCAGAAGCCAGGTACTTATCCTGGTCTCCCATGGGGTGCAGGGCCCAAGCACTTGGGCCATCCTCCACTGTACTCCCTGGCCACAGCAGAGAGCTGGCCTGGAAGAGGGGCAACTGGGACAGAATCCGGCGCCCCGACCGGGACTAGAACCCGGTGTGCCGGCGCCGCAAGGCAGAGGATTAGCCTAGTGAGCCATGGCGCCGGCCCATGCATTTTTTATAACATGTATTTTCCACATATTACCAAAATAGTTTGCTAATTTGGTAATAATTTCTTTGTATCAAAAAGCTTTTCACCAAAATAAATTCCTATTTTTAAATCCATCTTCCACAGATCTTTTGAAATACTTTCATATGCTAGTCTATGAGTAAAGTATTTCTGAAAATAGCAGTGGTAACCATTAAGCAGTATTTTCCTTTTTGATGAAAGACTGAGGTGTAAGAATAAAAGCTTATTTTTTAACATATATTGTATTTTTAGCCCTCAAAAATGCATACATAAATTCCTTATTAAAGAGTTTTTTAAAAGTGTGACATTTTGGATCATATCTTCCATCACAGCTTTCAGTCATTGCTGCATTATTTTGACATTGGTGATTGCTATGTTAAGATTTGATATCAGTCTTAAATATCCTTTTCCTTACCTTATATTTTGCCTCAATTTTTCAAAAATGTATTCATGGGTGGGAATGTGACCTAGTGGTTAATATGTCGGTTAGGATGCCTGCACCCATGTCAGAGTACCTGGGCTTGATACCTGGCTCTGGCTCCTCACTCCACCTTCCCGCTAATGCAGACCCTGGGAGGCAGTGGTGATGGCTAAATTGTGTTCCTGACAGTTATGTGGGAGACCTACAGCAAGTTTCCAGCTCTCGCATGGTTGTGGGGAGTTAGCCAGCATATGGGAACGCTCTCCCTCTCTCTTTCTCTCTCTCCCCTACTCAAATGAATGACTAAAAATTTTGAAATCCATTCTTGAATATATTTGATGTTCAGCTACTCTACTAGGAAATATTTCATGTCAATATTCTGTGTCCATGCTCCCCTAAACATAAGTAACTTTAGTTTGCACATTTTTCCTCTTTCTTTAAAGAAAATTTTTATTGTATTTTATCTTTGGGTTTATTTTTCCTCTGTTCATGAATCATGTTGCTATCTTTAATGAATCCAATTGTATTTTTTGTAGGAATATCACTGTCTTTCCATTCTACTGTCTTCTTATTTGCTTTACACATTTGCTTTTCCTTTGAATTCATTGTACTTATGTTGAGTTTTTGGTCAAAATTATTCATTTTGTATAATAAATAAATATTATGTATTTAATGAGTACTTAGTGTACTTATGTTTCAAGTGCAGTATTAAGTACAGAGTAATTGGATTGAGACAGCTATATTTCAATTCTATCTCCAAAGCACACCAGCTGAGTGGTCTTAAGTAAATTACACAGCTTCTCTGTGAAGAAGTTTCTATTTTTACAAGCCTTCTTGTCTTGCATAATTAGCCACATCTCTGAGTAAGAGACACTTCCAAAGCTTCTATGCCATAATTGGCAGTGGTGCAAGGTTCAGTCGGCCTCTTGAATTGGTGATGAAATGGTTTCTGGTGATTCACAGTTCTTTCCAAAGGACTGTGCTCATGCAAAGGTGTTTGATTTGGGCTCTTCCTTCAAGCCCAGGTGGGAGGTGGTATATTAGAGTGACTGCAGTGTGTGGACTTGGAACTCAGTCTGCTGAGTACAGACCATAGCTTTGGCTCTTCAGAACTCTGTGGTCTTTGGCAAGGTACTTAACCTTCCTGAACCTCAGGTTAGTCATCTGTAAAATGGGAAAACAATAATCTTTACCTAACAGAGTGTTGTGAGGATTATGTGTGTTAATGTAAAATACAGTGTGTATTACTGCACATACTAGACCCTTTAGAAGTATTCAGTCCTAACAACTTCTATATCCTCAATTTATGAGTTTTGTGAAAGAATCTTGTAAAGTTTTTTTAAGACTTATTTATTTGAAAGGCTGAGTTACAGAGAGGCAGAGGAAGAGAGAGAGAGAGAGAGAGAGAGAGAGGCCGTCCACCCACTGGTTCACTCCCCAGATGACTGAAATGGCTGGAGCTGTGCTGATCCAAAGCCAGGTGTCTGGAGCTTCTTCTGGGTCTCCCATGCAGGCGCAGGGGCCCAAGGACTTGGGCCGTCCTTTACTGCTTTCCCAGACCATAGCAGAGAGCTAGATCAGAAATGGAGCAGCCAGGACTTGAACCGCGGCTCATATGGGATGTGGGCGCTGCAGGCGGTGGCTTTACCTGTTACGCCACAGCCGTGGCCCCGTAAAGTTCTGATTTGTTAAGTTCTTCAACTGTATTTTCCATATTATAATGTTCTGTCTTTGGGGGGGTGCTATCTTTTTCATTTTTTTCTGTTTCTACTAAGACTGTCTTAGGACTGGCGCCGTGGCACAGTAGGTTAATCCTCCACCTGCAGTGCTGGCATCCCATATGGGCACCGGTTCTAGTCCCAGTTGCTCCTCTTCCAATCCAGCTCTCTGCTATGGCCTGGGAAAGCAGTAGAAGATGACCTAAGTGCTTGGGCCGCTGCACCCGCATGGGAAACCAGGAAGAATCTCCTGGCTCCTGGTTTCGGATCGGTGCAGCTCCAGCCGTAGCAGCCATTTGGGGGGGTGAACCAACGGAAGGAAGACCTTTCTGTTTCTCCCTCTCACTGTCTATAACTCTACCTCTCAAATAAATAAATAAAATCTTTTTTAAAAAAAATAAAAAAAATTGTCTTGATAGAAGATTCATAATGTTGAGTTAGGTTTTTTGTAAGAATGGCTTCTTTGTCTATGGTACATAATCTTTCTTATTTAAGCACTATAATGGTTTTGCCTCTGCTGTGCTGTCCCTTCTTTCTATTTTTCTTGAAGTCAACTTTATGTCTGTCTCTTAGGTCTGGTTTGCCAATGGAGTACATTTTGGTTCAGTTTCCTAAGGGGCAGAAAATGGATAATTTAACAGTTACAGTTGGTGATCCTGGATTCTGTCCCTCTGTCTAATTTTTCTTTGGACTCATCTACTAGGGCTCTTTCTATCTCTGTGGGTCTTGATCTTCTATTTGTGGGTTGTGTCTTTAAACTTCAGATCATTTCCCTAATTCAAGATGAGGCCTTGGAATCTCTGCTTCTGATGGAAGCCATCTGTTCTGGGTGTTCATTTTCTGGCCTCTCCGTCCTCCCTCCAGCTGTCTCTGCCAGTGGAGGGAAAAGCAAAGCAAATCTTGAGCCAGGAAAGCCTGCAGGCTTCCAGGTGTATGTCTTGGGGAACAATGACCATCAGTTGGTAAGCAACGCTCTTCTTCCCCAGTCTCCTGTTCCTAATAAGTTCTTACCTGATGTATCTTTGACTTTCTTTCTACTAAATCCACATGTATAGCCCTATGCACTTTGGATCTTCCTGCTTCTCAATCTCTCTATTTTATCTCTCTATTTGGTCCGTTAAATTAAGCAAATGCAGATATATACAACTGCATAAAAAGAATCATATGCTCAGACTATTTGAACCCATAGCAGTGGTCAAAAATAATGAATTGTAGAATGGACCCCAGGACTCATACAAAAACACTGTGTACAGAAAAGGCTTAGGCCTCCAACTCTGCTGAATCCAGCACTAAATGTGCTTCTTTGTAGGTGCTTTGAAGTCTTTTTTCACTTTCTAGTATCTGTTGAACATTGGTATGCCCAGCTTCCAACCATCGCTGGCAATCAGAGATCATCAGGTGGGAGTCCTGTAACACCTTTACCTGCTTTTTTAATGGCGTTATTTTCACCATTTTTAACTCTCAATGTTTCAATCTTTTCTTCTTGTTATTTTTCTTCTTTTTCATTGATCATCTTTTCTTTGACCAATCACTTGATTTTGATCTTCCAAATAGGAGAGTCAGCCATGGTCCCACAGCTCCAAGAGCAGAGGACCAGGGTTGAGGGGCAGAGTGGTGGGGATCATAGTGGCAGTGAGGACTCTTTTCTTCTAATTAAAAAAATATTTATTTGAGAAGCAGACACACACACACATATACACACACAGGGTGGGGAGAGAGAGACAGAGAGAGAATGAGCCCATCTGCTGGTTCAGTCTCCCCAAATTCCCACAATGGTCTGGACTGAGCCAAAGCCAGGAACCAGGAACTCAACTGGGGTCTCCCATGTGAGCCACAGGAATCTAATTACTTGAGGCATCATGGCTGTGTTCTGAAGGAAGGTGGAAGCAGGAGCCAGAGCCAGGTATTGAACCCAGGCATTCCAATGTGGGACACGAGTGTCTTAACCACTAGGCTAAGCACCTGCTTCCCTGCATCTCTTGGATTTTTTCTGCCCTTGCCCAAATTATAATGCTAAGCTCCAAGAACTGTTCCTGCCTCTGAGGAGGTATTCTGTTTGCATGGTAAGGGCTGTGGGACAGGCTACAGGGGAGAAGGGAGGGGAGTGGAGGCAGTCACCACTTTCATGTGGTTTCCTTTAGAATGAGTATATCCACCCTTCTGTTTACTTTTATCCAAATTAGTGGGTGGAGATAGGAAGGGAAGTTTAGAACCTGTGCTGTTTCCTAAAATACTACTTCCTTTCTTTATTTGGCTCCTTCTGGCTCCCTCCCCCAATATGTTATGCATTTTGCTTTGTGTTATTTGAGGGGAGAAATCGTGATTACAGAAGCTTTCTTGGGAATGCAAGTTGTAAATATGCATGATGCCCAATTTTCTACTTTATGTATATATAGGGTAGATATCCAATTTGTCCTCCGATATTTTCTATGATGACCATTCACAATCTCAGCTACAGTCAGAATATTTAATTTGGGGAAAGCAGCTCTAATTAGTAACGTTTGGATCCTCTTTAGTTTGACCTGCAGTCTGCCTTATTTTATATTTTATGAGTTGGCCTTAAGTCTGTCATGTGGAATTAAACAGAGTCACTTAAATGATGAAAGGGTTGATACACGCACATTTCCGGTTTCTCTCCTCTGAACCACTGGTTCTTTCCAATCTGTCCTCATGTAAAATAACTTCATCATTGCTTATGACTCTCCTAGACACAATCCAAATGGTAAATATCTAGCTGTAATGGCCATAATTTAATAGATCAATTCACAGATGATCTGGGAAAGGGAAATGGCCCTCCTGGTGCTGAACTGTGTGTGTCACCAGTTGTTAATAGGCAGGACAGAACTCTCTGCTTTTAGGGTGTGTTACCTGAATGACCAAGGTGAAGAACAGGTTCCAGTTAGGATTTTGAGGTTGAAGGCTTGAGAATCTAACTCTGGCTAATTTAATTAGAAAGAAAATATATTAGAAGCAGATTAGGAAGTTCACTAAGTTGGAAGGAAGAGCAAAGAATCAAGCTGGAAAATAAATCAGAAACCAGGACAAAACTTGCTTAAACAATTGAAGTGGCACTGCTGGAATGAATGAACTTCAGCAGTTTCTTTTGTCTGTTCAACACTGTCCCAAGAGAATGCCTGATCTTAAGACACACACTTGCCCCTGGGATGTACTGAGATAGGAAAAAGGATCTGACAGAAGGAACTTCAGGCACCTCTTTGAGAGAGAAGAGTACCAGGAATTAACCATGTTGCCCAAACCGAATACAATCCTAGAGACAATTTCCAAGGAAGAAAGAGGATTTATAAGAAATGGAAATTGTCCACTGTTAGAAGACAATGGGCATTTATAGAGATTCTGAAATATAGTTTTGTTTAAAATCATTTAATTTTAACCAACATTATTTTTATTTGAAGCAATTTATACCCGTAGAGATGTTATCAGAAAAATTCAGTGATTTGTTTCTCCTAGCTTCTTCAAAATATGAGATTACTGAAATTAGATTCCCGCCCTGCCTCATTCAATCATGCCCTAATTGCAATCTTTTCTTGGAAGAGTAGGTAACCACCAAAGACTCCAAGATAGAAAATTGGATCCATTAAAGGCATTCAGAGGGTAATCAAGGTTTGGCAACAGATAGTGAGATAGTCCACCCAGCTAATGAAATGGAGTTCAGGATTTGGTCTCCAATGCTAGAGTATGTAGGTACCAAGAAGTTATTCAACAACGCTACATTTGGTTAACAAATGCATATTGAATCCTTACCATGTGATACCATAGATTTGGAAGGAGAGGTCTAGTGATGAGATAGGCTTTTGTTTTTTCAATGAATTCAACAAGTACTTGTTGAGTAACTACTATGTGTCATACAATATTCTTGACTTAGTATGGAATCTCAATTGTAATCTTGGAAATTTTCCCAGTATTAACGTTGGTGGTATTATGAACTGAATTGTGTCCCCACCCACCCCCAAATTCATGTGTTAGACCTCTAAATTCCAATATGATGGTATTTGGAGATGGGCTTTGGGAGATAATTAGGGTTAGTTGAGGTCATGAGGATGGGACCCTCGTGATAAGATTTGTGCCCTTATAACAAAAGACACTAGAGAGCTTGCTTGTTCTCCTTGACATGTGAAGATACTACAGGAGGGCATTTTACTGCAGACCAGGAAGAGAGACCTCACTAAAACTCAGCCACACTGGCACCTCTTTTCCCCCTCCTTCTCTTCAGAGCAAACAGTTTCTTTAATGTACTGCATCTTGATCTTAGCTTTCCTGTCTGTTCATACAGATGAGGTCCAGATCTTTGCCTGAAGAAGGTACATCTCTAAAACTAGACATTTTTTTCTCATTGAAACTTATTTAAAATATTTTAAACTTTTGGTGGTAGAAATCTTAGAGAAGGGCCACTAAAGAAATTACCTTCATTCTGAATTGGCAGAGCTGGTCTGACAACTCTGGCATGATTCTTTTGACATAATTTCTCCAACTCAGTTACTTTGAAAAAGAAAATAAACATACTGATAATTAACTTAATGTAATAAACTTCAGTAGTAAATTGAGATGAGGACAAATTAGGGCTATCAGGAAGCTTGGTTATGAAGTGGCACATATAGACATAGTTGCATCAAAACTTGTTAAGACACTGAAAATAGAATATTTATTAAAGAAATGTTATATAATGTAACAGCAGGAAAAGTGAGAATGGAGAAGAATTATAATAAGCAGTTAGAGAGAAGTGTTGGTTTTGCCATAGGGCAGCTGGAAATTCAGGACACACGAAAGATGTTATCTACAGAACAGCAGTTGATTAAAGGATATAACAAGAGGAGTAAACTGCTGGAGGGAAGGTTGGGTTCATTGTCAGAAACTCACTGTCCTTCCCTGCTTGAGAATCACGTCCTACTTGGATTTAAACTTCCTTGTCTCAGCACACAGAAGAGCCAACTTGTATTTCTTTTCGTGCTTGGTATAATATGTTTGCAGGAGGCTCAGGGCAGCATTGCTATCACCTTAACATTTCCATGATGGGAGTGATGGCCCCACTTTGATTATTTTAATACATTCTAGTCTCTTTTCATATTTTGCATTCACTGTTATTTTGGCAATATGAGGAAAGGTGTTTCTAGTTCCTGTTAGTGACTTTATTGGAAGTACTCTAATATATAATTTCTGGAGCAGTTTTATTAGGTTGTGCACTTGAATCCAGGTCCTAGTGATCACTTCCTTCTCCAATCTCTAACAAACAAGTCTCCTAGTCAGAACAATGCCCCTAGCCTCAAAGATGTACACTTCCTAATCACTAGAACCTGTGAATATGTTACATGATGAAGGGGAATTAAAGTTGCAGATGGAATTAAGGTTGCTAATTAGCTGTTGCTACAATCAGGAGATCTTCCTGGATTATCAGGATGAACCCAATGTAATCCCAAGGATTCTGAGATGTGAAAGAAAATGGCAGAAGAGTTAGTGTCAGAGAAATGGAAATGAGGACGACTGGACCTGAGGCTGCTGGCTTTGAAGATGGAAAAGGACCATGAGACAAGGAATGCGGGTGATCTCTAGAAGACCTAAGAGGCAAGGAAACTGATTTACATCTAGGCCTCCAGAAAGGAACACAACCCTGCTGACACCTTGATTTTAGCTCCAGAAGATACAGATTAGACTTCTGTAAGACAGCCAAATTTTTTGTCATTTTAAGGCTCTAAACTTGCAGCAATTTATTCCAGTAGCCGTATGAAACTAGTATACCTGCTATGCATATTCTGTCTTACCCCACATAGGCACAATAGGTATTTGGTAAGAGCAGTCAAGAATTCAAGAACATGGCTAATAGTGTTTCCCAGGCTTTTTGGGGGGATAATTGGGGCGATAATCATAATGCAGTACTCCTATTTATTGAACCTTTAGGTGGACCTGGCTGTCCATACAATAGGATACGCAGAACATGCAAAGTCTGCTGCAGAAGCTGCTGTCTAATCTCTGACTTTTCTGGTCTGGCCTGTTGCTGCTCGGGATTCTTTCTCTCCTTTCTCAGCTCCCCATTGGACTTTAAGCCTGAACTTTAATAATTTCCTCTTTTTGCCCACACCCTTGTTTCCCATCCCTATTCCTCATGACATTGATTGATTGATTGGGAAGTACTTCCCTGTTCTCCCTTTAGCACTTCAGAATGGCATTTCAGTATTTGCCCCATCTCTGTTTGCTCAGGTTGCTATAACAAAATGACAAAGATTTGTCATTTGATAGGTATAGCCTATTTTGGTGCCCTAAATAATACAGATTTATTTTTTTGCAGTTCTGGAATCTAGAAGTCCAGGATTAGGGTTGATTCTGGCAAGGGTCCTATTCCTGGCTTTAGATGGCTGCCATTTTACTGTGTGCTCGCATGACTTCTTTGTGCAAGTGTGAGTGTGTATGGGGGTGGGGGGAAGGAGAAAGAGAGAGAGAGAACAAATTCATTATGGGTGCCCCATCCCCAAGACCTTACCTCAATTTAATTTCTCCTCAAAATCTCCATTTCCAAACACTTTCTCAAAAGAAAGTGCTTCAACACATGAATTTGAGGTTGACCACAGTTCAGACCAGAGCAGCCTTTATGTTTGGTTGGAGGTAAAAGACTTCCACTCCATACTAGCCTCCTGCAGCTATGTCTATGCAAAACACTGGCCTTTGTCTTGCTCAAATGGTACCTTTGTCTTTGCCCACCACACTTCTGGGTAATGTGGCAGGCATACTGATGGTAGTAATGGTGTTCCCTTGACTGCAGAAGGTGACACTTTAACTCTTCCTTTTGAGTTTGGCTGTGTTAATGGTGAATGTCAGAAAATCAGGCAACTTTCTAAGGAATGAAGAGGATCTTAGGTAAGGGAGAATTTCATGGGATAGGTATAGCCTAATAGCTGTCATTCTTTGGTCACATAGTACAAAAGGTAGTCAGATCCTTTTATAGTATGACAAGCACCTTACAATAGAGAGAGTGAGCAGATTTGCAGAAGGATAGCAACAATAAAGCAACATTTGCATACCAATTTGTGTTTTATAAAGAGATTTCATTAACATTTATTTATGTGATCTTTATAAAAGCTCTGCAAAGTAGACAGGACAAGAACTTTCCTTTTCTTACAGATGGAGAAATGAGTAGGGATTCACTTGCCCCTCATTACAGAGCTACTGTATGGACAACCCAGATCTTAGGATGCATACCTCATTCCACTGGTGAAAGGGAAAAGCCACCAAATTCTTCACACCCACAGTGAAAGAAAACAAACAATTTACTGAAAGAGTGTGTGCATATGTATGTAAGAGTTTGTCAGTAGGCTACTAACAGCATAAAGAGACATGGCCATTAAAAACAATACCTGAATAAATACAGAGGGACCTCCCAGAGCTCCTTATTTGGAAGGAGCATATCATCTAAAAGGATAAATGGTTTCCAAAAAGCATGCTGCAGGTAATGTAATGTGAGTAATAGGGTTTTCCAATATCAATAATAGCTTTCTGGATATGAGTACAAATGACAGAGCCATTATCACAGAAACTCCAAAGCATTTAGTGTAGCACAAGAAGAATTTCTGAGAACAGGGACAGGGGTAGATCTTGAAATCTATACTTTGGTCACTGTATTGCTCTGATTTGCAAAATTTACTAAGACCTATTATTGTTACAGGGCTTTGTTTTGAGTTCCTTTTATGGCTGTACTTGTCAGTTTCTTATTTATAACTAAATATCTGAGGCTGGATAACTTTACAAAGAATAGACATTTATTTAGCTCAGAGTTCTAGAGGGTTAAGGGCAAGTGCTAGGATCAGGTCAGCTCAGTGAGAACCTCATGGTAATGGCACCACAGTGACAAGAGTACACAAGAAATGGAGAGATCATTTCTCAAGACAGGAAGTCAGGGAAAGGGGGAAGAGCCAAGGTTGCCTGTTTCATACAAATCATCTCACGAGAACTAACTAGGGGTCCCATGGGAACTACCTAATTCCTCCCAAATGTATACCCCACAGTGACCTAAGGACCTAACAGGAAAGTCCATCTCTCAACACCACCATGCTGAGAACACATGAACCCCCCACCCCAACTCAAAATTGTATAAAACCACAGCAAAGAAGCTGCCTGTGCAGAGACTATATCCCTCACCAGGTAAGGAAGCTTTCTCTCGACCCCCGAGAGTGGAAGCAAAAAGAGCCCTGTGTGAGTGCTGAGTGCCTGTAAACCTATGAAAATGTTCTGTTTATTGCTCCTTCTGAACATTTATTCAACCAGTTCATAGAGCCTGAGCATGCTTTGGAACTAGGAAGAAAGGCAAATACTTGAGGGGCTCAACTATCATTGTTTGTCAATCCCTGTTTTCTTTCCACTAAACTCAGACACACCAAGCCACTGCCATCAATGAGACCTTCTGAACTGGCATGGCAAATAACACTCTTGGCCAACTTTCTCCTAGATATTTGGTGAGGTTTGCACACCTGTTGGACATCTGTGATAGACTAAAGAATGAAGAGAGAGGACATGAAAACATATAGGAAGGGGCCGGCGCTGTGGCATAGTGGGTTAAAGCCTTTGCCTGAAGCACTTACATCCCATATGGGTGCCGGTTCTAGTCCCGGTTGTTCCTCTTCCAATCCAGCTCTCTGCTATGGCCTGGGAAAGTAGTAGAAGATGGCCCAAGTCCTTGGGCCCCTGCACCCATGTTGGAGACCCGGAAGAATCTCCCGACTCCTGGCTTCAGAATGGCACAACTCTGGCCATTGTGGTCATCTGGGGAGTAAACCAGCGGATGGAAGACCTCTCTCTCTATCTCTACCTCTCTCTGTAACTCTGTCTCTCAAATAAATAAAAAATAAATCTTAAAAGAAAAAAAAAAGAAAACATACAGGGAGTTGGTGAGCTAGGATTTCCAGGTGAATACTTTTCCACACATTACTCTAGTCCAGTGTCATAAAACACTTTAGTCTCTGGACACATGTACAGGGAGAATGAGAAAGGTAAAGTGATACATCACTCCAATATGGAACATCCCAAATGGTACAGGAATATAAGCTCTCTTGAACAAATCTGAATGGATCAGAACCAACTACTCTCAGGACAATGTACTATTACAATAAAAAAGACAGTGAGGGCCGGCGCTGTGGTTCACTAGGCTAATCCTCCGCCTACAGCGCCAGTACCCCGGGTTCTAGGCCCGGTTGAGGTGCCGGTCCTGTCCCCATAGCTCCTCTTCCAATCCGGCTCTCTGTTGTGGCTCAGGAAGGCAGGAGAGGATGGCCCAAGTGCTTGGGCCTTGCACCCACATGGGAGACCAGGAGGAAGCACCTGGCTCCTGGCTTCGGATCGGCACAGAGCGTCGGTCGTAGAGGCCATTTTGGGGGGTGAACCAATGGAAAGGAAGACCTTTCTCTCTGTCTCTCTCTCTCTCACTAACTCTGCCTGTCAAAAAAAAAAAAAAAAAAAAAAAAGGACAGTGAAAGAAAATAAAGAAGGAAAGGAAAAAAACACAGATCACTAACTTCTTCAAAAAAAATACCTAGTTTATACTATTTTTACGTGTCCCTAGTATATTTCTAAGACCACAAAAGAAGTTGACAATGATTTACTGACTTTAGAATATGATTTATAGCTGCTTTGTATCTCAAACTGAATCTCAATTTAGTTGTGAATTGAATTGAGTGATGGTAAAAATGAAAACTTCGATTTAGCATTGGGCTAGAGCTTAAAGTCAAAACTACCACTTATTTCTCAGTTCAATCAAATAATTGGTCAGTTTGAGGATGAAGGAAACAGTTGTTTGAGTGAATTAGTCAAAAAAAAATTCTGCAGAATCTCAGCGCAGGCCCAGCCACTGAGCCTGTGGCCTTGGCATTATGCTCCCTGCTACCACCCCTACTCCACAGACTGCTCTCTCAATGGCACCAATGTATTGTGATTATCTGATGAGACCACTAGAAACCCTGAATGGCTCAGTTGTCTCCCCGCCAGTCTCCTTTCCTCATAACTAAGGCTTATTATGTGTGAAAGACAAAAAATGCATTAAGTGGAAAAGTGATAGAATTGAAAAGACAAGGAGCAACTGAATTTAAATATTTCTTTTCAATTTAGTGCTTTATTTAAGGGTTTCAACTCAGAGCTTAAAGACATTATGTTTTCATGCGGCATTTCGGAAATCATATCTGTTACAAGAGGGTTGACTCTCTTGAGCCACTTATTTGCATGCCCATTTAGTGGAGAAGATAAAAGACTACATTAGGCTTCTCTACTTTGTCCTCAGTGGGACTCTGTCTCCATTCTCTTTAGTCATTCACACTCTTCTTTCCCCCTAATCCCAAAGACCTATTGACTTCAGAAAGGGTTATTATTCCAAGTGCAATTTGGTTACATGTACAAAAGAAAAATGCCTAAATATCAGAAACCACTATCCAAGCTAATTGTCCTTTAAGTGCAAAGTAACAAAGCAGAGAATCTATGACAAAGTTAGAACTGCTTGCAACATGACAGTTTTAGCCTTGGTTCAAGATAAAATTACTTATACTTACCCATAACTGAACATTTTTTCCCATTTCACAATTTAAACTTATATAATACATTAAACAAATAAATATCCTGAATGTATATTTTATATATTATTAGGATAGAGAATATATAAAAAAGTCCAACCTCTACCTCCAAGAATTATACCCTTCCCCCATAGGCAGCAGGAGCTTTTTTAGATTTGTTTAGTGCTTCCTCCATTGTCTTGATGATATTTATTTATTTTTACTTGGATAGCTCTCCATTCAGATATTGAAACATCTTTAATGATGTAAAGTTCACATTATAATATTCTAATGAAAAATACAGTTTTTAACTGATGCAAAAATTGTGTGTTACTTGAGGTTCCCTGTGATGTTTCTATGATTTCTTTGAGACCTATTAAGAATAGGAACACCCTTGGGAGGCTGACCGGCCCTAAGGTGAAAGTGAATGTCACAGGTTGATTACACTGTCCATGTTGAAGTATTTTAAAGTAGATTGTAGTTAACACACAAACACATTAAAGAGTCAAACTTGGGAAATACAGAAACCAAAGAGCAGAAAGCTGAAAATAGATGTACCATATCACCCAGTAGTCTCATTCCTAGGAATTTACCCAAGGGAAAGGATATCAACATCTGAAAGAGTTACCTGCACCTCCATGTTCATTGCAACTCAATCCACAATAGCTAAGATATGGAATCAACCCCGATTTCCATCAGCTGATGACTGGGTAAAGAAATTATAGTATATATACACTAGGGAGTACTCCTCAGCAGTTAAAAAAAGTGAAATTCTATCTTTTGCAACAAATGGATGCAACTGAAAACCATTATACTTAGTGAAATAAGTCAGAATCCCTTTTGTCAGATTCTTTATCTCTCTCGCTTTAAAAAATTTCCTTATCCCTTTTCATTTTTAAAATGAAGGCATTTGTTGAACATGGTACATTGGGAATGAGTTACTCTAGAAAGCAAAGCCCCGGTTTTTGGTGAGCTTACATTTTAGTGGGGTAGATAGTGTATGCCACATACTTCCTTATTTTTCACTATATGCTTTCCATATCTTCTGGTCCCCCACTCCCCCTACCTTTTTCCACCTTTTTTTTTTTTTTTGAAGTACAGTATTTTCCAGCACAACAGAAAGGCAGATAACTTTCAAGGCAAGCAGGATTGAGTAAGAGTTAAGTTAATATGTGGGGAAAAAAGGAGCTACATAAATTGTATCAAGATCATATATAAGGGTATTTCATTTAAAATGTTCGTAAAAAATAAAATTAGGAAATAATCATTTTGGTGCAAAAGTGTTTTAAAACCACGTGTTGATTTTTCTTCTTTCTTTCTAAAATTTTCATTTGCTTTTGGTTGACATATAATTGTACAGTCACATAATTATACATATGTACTTGCAGAGTACAGGTTGACATTTTGATATTTATATATATATGATGTTATATATAATGTTTTATATATATATACATATATATATATATGCCTTCTAGGATACATTAGCGGGAAGCAGGAAGCAAGGTAAGAAGTGGGAGAGCTGGAACTTAAACTGGCCCTCTGATACGGGATGTGAGCATCCCAAGGAGCAGCTTAAAACACTGCACGAAGACATACTATGCAGATGTCTTTCAACAGACTTTCTTTTACTTCAGATGTGTTCCCAGTGGTGAGATGGCTGCACATATTTTAAATTTTTAAAGGCATGCTAAAATATTTTGCATCAGCAATTTTGGCAACCTCTGTGAAATGCCCATATTTCTTCAAAAATACAAATAAAGGAACCTGATATGTAAAGAAAAAAAATTGAGTGTTGTCATGTGTGTTTAAGAAATTAAGTTCATTTTTAAAATATTACCCCAGAGATAACTGAAACTCAAATACTTTTACTGTTGAATTGTACTAAACATTTTAAGAAGAAATGATGGCACAGTAACATGCTGTTTCAGAAAACAGAGATGAATCAAATGCTTTCCATCTGTTTTCAGGATACCGACCTGTGGGTAGGATCTCAGGATGGCTCCATATAGCAGGCGCCTGGGTGGGGAGGATACAACAAGGGCTGGTCTCTCTCAGGGGCAATGTAGCAATGTGGTAACCCCATGACCTCCCAGATTAGGCTCAGGGCTTGGGAGGTGCTCGGGATTCAGCAGACATAAATGCCTCAGATGTCTGTGGTATCGGTGGGGGCTGCCAGGGTACTCCGGTTTACCTTTTCCCACAAGAGAAGTCCGTCTTGTTCTACAAAAGAAGGCACAGTGGGTGCTGTGTGTTTAGTTCCTTTCTTGTTGAAGTCATCATGTAAATGACAACTATAGTAATTTTAACATTTGTTTCATCTATGATATTGGCAAAACATGGTAACATGAAGATACATGGAGGCAGGTACTCATAAATTATTGACAAGAACGTAATTTGGTACATTCTCTACAGATGTCGATTTGTTAATATCTGCTAGAGTTACTATTTCATTTACACTTTGATCCAGAAACTCCTCTTTATTGTTCAGAAACTTAGGTGTATAGAATCAGAAGTAGGAAGATATTCCTTGAAGCATTGTTTATTTCTGCAATCAAAATAAACAATAAGAGGGAGATGGTAAAATACATAAAATATGGCAGTAGAGTGCAATGCTAGATGTAGTTATTTTAACAAATGAGGCAGCTTAATATGTATCAACAGATATGAAACATTCCTTGCATTGGTTGTCAGTTGCCACCATAATGTCATGTAACACATCATCCAAAATTGCCTGGCATATTACAGTAATCAAGTGTTTAGCCCATGTATTGTAGGTCAACGATATAGACTGTGCGGTTCTTCTGGTTTCACCTAGGTTTCTTTGAATACATCATGGATCGGCTGCATGTTGACTAAAGCTATCAAATGAATTTCCTCCTCTTCCATCATCAAATGTGCTGTCACACCTGCATTGGTATATATCCATCCTACTTTCCATCTGGTCATACAGGGTGTACTGTCCTTGTTCCTGTCTGAGGTTCACTCCTCTATGAGGTTACCTATTAACTGACTTGACCCTGCAATTATTCCCCTCTCTTTAATCACCTATTTTTGCTCTCTGCTGTATAATTCTTTTAAAAGCATGCTGCACTGCTTTGCTTCTAAACAAAATCTCTTATTAACCTACTGACCCACTTCTCTTTCAGCAAAAATCCTCACCTCTTGAACCCATTACACCAAGCCATTGCTATTGGCTTTGCCAATATCTTCAGTGATTTCATTTTGCCCTGTAAGATGGTTCCCTCTTTGTCTTCATCTTACTCAATATTTTGGTCACATTTGGCACAGCTGATTAGTCCACTATTCCTAAAACCCTTCTTCTCTCGGGTGCCAGGACACCAGTCTCCTTGTTCTCCACCAACTTCACTAACCAGTATGTCTCATTTTCCTTGACTGGATCTTTATGTTCCTGACCCAAAAATGTTAGAACCTTCCAGGGCTCAGTCCTCAACTCTCTTTTCAACCCAAAGCTGTTAGTTCATTCATTCCCATAATTTTAAATAAACTCTATGTTAACGAATCTCAAATATAGTCATCCATTTATCTTATAAAAATATTTGCTTTCTGTGGGAAAAAAACAAATATTCCTAAATATAAATCTTTCAGTAGTACTGATTTTGCTTCTTAGAGATAGTTGGGTGAAACAACTTAAGTATTTTTAAATTCTATAGATGACATTAAATGATTCTTCCAGACGGCAACATGTCACATTTCCACATGAACTATAGAAGAGTACACTTTTTCATGCAACTCTTTCAATAAATAGCACTCTCATTTCTTTTTTGTGTGTATGATAGGTAGATAGTAATTGGGAGCAAACAACATGTCTTGTGTAATGGACTGGCTAATAGAATGAAAGGGGTGGGAATGTTATAACAAACCTCTTGCATTGTGGACCAAGTTTCCTAATGGATGAAAATAGCAGCCTGGAGATTTTTTGAAATATGATAAATGCCTACTATAGGCAACTATATTAGTTAGTATTAGATGCAATTTAAATTAACAGAGACCAATAATAATTATGGCACAACAATATCTCATGTAGAATCTGGAGGGCTAGTAAGGCTGCACTATAGTGTCAGTCTTTTCCATCCATTGTGATGATGTTTATATGTTCAATTCTCTTGTCACCTCACCTCATAGTCAAGTATGGCTGCTGGGGTTCCAGTAATTACATTTACATCAGGTGGCTGAAAAATAAACGGAAAAGGGCACTTTCCACTCTTTAAGGGTGTTGTTGGAAGCTGTGTACACCAATTTTGCATTAGCTCATTGGCAAGAACAGGAAGTACCTGATTCTGGGGAGAAATTTGAAGTTGCTGCCACAGCTGTCGTGGGGTCTCAAGTAGGAACTGTCTAAGGAAAAGTTTAACTACATAATGATGATAGGTCCCTAGGTTTTGCTTGTAACACAGAACCCAGATATAGATTGATTTCTTGAAAAAAAAAAAAATAGACATGATTGTGTTTTTCTACAAACACCCTAACTTGTGGTTCTTAGCTAAGGATGTTTGTGGCTCTCGAGCTATTTTGCAATTGGAGACGTTTTGTTTGTCTAAATAGGGGGAGAGTGGGTCCACTGGCATCAATGGATATAGTCTAAATATCCTGTAATACACTGTACAGTCCTACAACAAACATTTGTCCAGTCCAAAATGTCAGCAGTGATCAACTTTGCTCTAAACAAATCACAAAACTTTGGTCAAATTTCAGGATCTAGGTAGTGAGCTGTGTGGATTACCAATCCTGAGTTATTAAAATAATTAAATCTCATACTGCTTTGGCTATGAAACGAACCATCATTTGAGCCATGGAATCCTCATTTGATCCACTGAGACAGAAATTAAGAAATGATTCCCTTGGGGCCAGCACTGTGGTGCAGCGGGTTAAAGCTCTGGCCTGAAGCACCGGCATCCCATATGGGCGCCAGTTCTAGTCCCGGCTGCTCCACTTCTGATCCAGCTCTCTGCTATGGCCTGGGAAAGCAGTGAAAGATAGCCCAAGTGTTTGGGCCCCTGAACTCATGTGGGAGACCTGGAGGAGGCTCCTGGCTCCTGGCTTCAGTTTGGCACAGCTCTGCCCGTTGCGGCCATCTGGGGAGTGAAGCACTGATGGAAGACCTCTTTCTCTGTCTCTACCTCTCTCTGTAACTCTGTCTTTCAAATAAATAAAATAAATCTTTAAAAAAAAAGAAAAGAAATGATTCCCCAGAAACATAGTGGCTTAAAAATAAAAAGATAGGACTTTGTATGTTGGTATGTGATAACAAGATCTTTCATTATGACATTAGCATGACTACTTCAGAATCATTTTTAACTCTAGATTAACCTTCCTTCCTTTACTGCCCTCAGCTAGGTGGAGTTTTCCCCCTTTTCAGGTGGCCTGTGATCTGGTGGAGGATTCAGATCCTTCAACATTTGAGTTCTTAGCACACTGTACAATTATCCTACATTGAAGTGTCCATATCTTCCACTAGACCACAAGCTCCCTCAAGCCAAGGACAGATTTTACCTATCTTTATATTTCTGATACTTAATGTAGGGTATACAACTTGTCAGCTGCCCAAAACTATTTATTGATTAAACTGAGCTCTTATTTATTCTTGATCCTTCGTTCATGCCAGGCCTAGTTGAACATCTTCCAGTCTGGCAGCTACAGAAAAGATTATATCACAATTTACAGTCAGCAAAATATCTCTCATTTGGCTTACTTTGTATAGAATCTAGAGAATGAGAAAACCCAGAGAACAAGACCTGAGGTGTCGATAATTCAGTTTCTACTGTACTTTCCCTGGGTAGGCTGCCTTCACATGATTATCTTGTCCTCCATCATAGCCAGTTTTTCCATATGAATGCATACATAAAAACTCATTGAGATGGCTTCTGTTATAACCAATAGAGTATATTTCATTTAAAATTTTTCTTGGGATAAGAATGACATAACCTGGCATGAAGATGGCAGGTTGGGTACAAGGAGGTTAAAGCAAAAAGTTGTAAGAGCCAGGAAACCTTGGGGATAAAAATGTTAGCAGGCACAGGGGCGGGGCAAGTCAGTGTGCTGCCAAGTGGCATGAGCTGTCAATTCTAAATTTTGATTTGTTGGGAAGGCTGCTTGTCAGGGGAACACTGGCCTATTTACACATCCTTCAGCAGGTTCCTACTAAAGGGTTCTTCTGCCTGGAGGCTAACGTGCTTTCTCTTTACAGTGAGTACATGCCGCATACAGCAGAATTCAGCTCATTAAGCTTTTCATTTTCTTGAGAATGACTTACATAATCTAACACTGATTGGATCTTCTCATGGCACTATGAGTAGGGCCAGCTCTTTCTGACAACTCATCCACCATCATCCCCCATATCCACCCTTTCACCTGCAACCCTCCCATCTCCCACTCCCTCTCCCATCCCATTCTTCATCAAGATTCATTTTCAATTATCTTTATATACAGAAGATCAACTTGGTATATACTAAGATTTCAACAGTTTGCATCCACACAGATACACAAAGTATAAAGTGCTGTTTGAGTACTATTTTACCATTAATTTGCATAGTACCACACATTAAGGACAGAGATCCTATATGGGGAGTAAATGCACAGTGACTCCTGTTGTTAATTTAACAATTGACACTCTTATTAATGATGTCAGTCATTACCTGAGGCTCTTGTCATGAGCTGCCAAGGCTAAGGAAGCCTCTTGAGTTCACAAACTCCAACCTTATTTCAGGGTCTATTAAATGAGGCCAATGGCTAGTGAATCTGGTATTTTTACAATAGCTAGTAATACAGTGTCTTCTGTTCTGCAGCGATGAGCTCTGTTGAGACTCACTGAATGGTCACGCGTGTAGCCTAATTAATCAAGACCATTCTTTCATTCATGTGTTCACTCATGTATACGCCCATGTATACATGCATTTAATATTTATTCTCTACTAGACTAGCTTCTCATAGAGATTATAAAGATTCTAAAGGCAGAATGGACCCAAGTGATCCTAAACACTGTGATCATGTGGCTCCCACCATTCTGGGCTCTTCTTCCTCCTGTTGGGTGGACTTCCAATTAGACTGTAAACTCTTTGAAGACGGAGTGCCAATGGCATTCATCTCATATCCTAGTAGGCAATTTGTGCAAAATATTTATTCAATGTATTTGTTAAATGATTCAAGAATGGATCCAAAGTTTGGGTACAGTTTGCTTGCTCCCATCCAAGAAAGAGAAGGACTTATGGGCCCACTGGAACTAGGATTTCTTAGAATCAGAGTGAAACCAGAAGAGAACACTTTCTTCACACCTGGAAATCCTCCCATTTTTTTGTTAATAGTGGGAGGGTTTGGGCTGGCACTGTGGCGCAGTGGGTTAACGCCCTGGCCTGAAGCCCCAGCATGCCATATGGGTGCCGGTTCAAGTCCTGGCTGCTCCTCTTCCGATCCAGCTCTCTGCTTTGGCCTGGGAAAGCAGTAGAAGATGGCCCAAGTCCTTGAGCCCCTGCACCCACGTGGGAGACCCAGAAGAAGCTCCTGGCTCCTGGCTTTGGGTCAGCACAGCTCCAGCCGTTGCGGCCATCTGTGGAGTGAACCAGCGGATAGAAGACCTCTCTCTCTGTCTCTACCTTTCTCTCTAACTCTGTCTTTCAAATAACTAAAATAAATCTTTAAAAATAATAGTGGAAGGGTTTTGTTACTTTATTTATAATTCATTGTCTCCCTCTGGTGCTGCTCACACCTGATCAGAGAGAGCTCTTGGTTCTGGTTTGACCTGAGGCAGTGTGGACTATATATACATTTAGTTATCTGACCAATTTAGTAAGGCAGATAGGGGCAGACTTCCCACTTGGGAGGTGGCCAGGCAAATGCCAATGATTCCAAGTCAGAAGTGCAATCGAGTTGAAACGGCTAAGAAATTCAAGTGTCCGATTTTGTCACTGAAAATACTGTATAACTATTAGTTTCTTTGATTATGGTATGTGTAGAATTGCTCACATGTGTGAGTATCATACACAAAATGAAGTGTTTGTTCATTTCACCCTGCTTTGTAAAGACAAATCAGGCCATTTGGAAGAGTTTCTTGAGTAGTGGGAAGGGCATTCAAATCAGATTCTACCTTCTCAGTGCTTTAATAGGCTTTCTTCTTCTCATCAATAGAAGATGCACTTGTAGCTCTCAGATTCCTCTATTCACCAGGTTGGCAGAAAGCCATCAAACGTGGACACAGCACCACACGGGTGACAGAAGCTCCCCCAGACTCCCCTCCATCTCCCTGGCTTCACTGCCCAAGCCTTCTCTGTGGTGGTCTGATCTGATCTACTGTCACCAGCCTTCACCCACACATTCATCTTATTTCATCAGCCCTCACTCTTTGCTGCATCCTACAGCACTTAAACCATCTGATTTCCAATGGTTTTTGGTCTGGTTTTCACTAAGAATATATGTTCATTAATTTATTTCATTCCTTCCTCAATCATACATTAAGCACCAAATGTTTCCTTGGTCTTGTGCTAGGCTATGAGTTTACAAAGAAACATGTGATTCCCCTGCATTATGAGTTCATGGCCTAATGATCAGGTCTGCAGTCTGACTTTCTTGGGCCCTGGGCACTTTTGCCTTAAAGGGCTCCTTCTTCCATTAATTCATATTAAAAGTGGTATTTTATAACTGTGTTGATATAAAATGAATATATTAACATACAGGGATCATCAAAAAATTCATGGAACATATTTATTATGAAAAAACTCTGCATGAATTTCAAAATGTTTTGCACCAAAATAAGCATATTTTGATTCCATTTTCCCATGAGCTTTCTGAAATACCCTTGTATATTAAAATATTTTCTTTAATCTCAAAGTTTTTTGTTGGTGTTGCTGTTAATAAGCCAAATGAATAAAGGCTTTGGAGAAATAGGCTACTGTAAACGATTATATAGTAGAATTATAATTATCCATATGTCCTATGAATGACCATTGTGCTTCTAAACTTAGACCAAAGAAAATTTTTTTCTTCTGTGGAGAGAGAAGGATAGTTCATAAATAACCCTTGAAAGCTAGAAGCAGTAGATCAGGCTTCGGGGAAATCCTCCTCTGTTGTGCTGGTTTTGTATGACTTTGAAAGTCTTCCATTTGCCTAGTACCAGACCACCTGGCTTATCTGTCATCATTTGGTCATTCACTTGTTGAGCATCTTGTATGTTTCAGGCACTGGTTCGAGGTGCTTCAGATATACATGTAAGTAAAACAAGCAAAATTTCCTGTTCTAGCCCACCTGTTATGCAAATCTGTATATTAAGACACGGCTTTTTGAAAATTTTTATTTATTTACCTATCTTAATTATTTGAAAGGCAGAAAGAGATTCCTCACCTGTTGTTTCTCTCCTCTGATAACACACAACAGCTGGGAGTGTGCCATATTGAAACCAGAAACCAGGGATTCAATTTGGCTCTCCCAGGTAAATGGCAGGGACCCAGCTACTGGAGTTATCATCCACTGCCTGCCCATAGAGCACATCAGCAGGAAGCTGGAATCAGGAGTGGAGCTGGGACTTACAGTCAGGCACTCCAGTGTGAGATGAATGCATGCCAAGCAGTGTCTTAACTGCAGCCCCAAAGACAGCTTTTTGAAGTGCATTATTTCCAGCTTTGTACACTGGGGCAAGGGGCTGATGCATTTCCTGTTGGCTAGGGGGTAAATACACAGTACTCAAAGTCTCCCTGGCAATGCCTGGCAGGATACGCTCTGGGCTACCTAAAAGGTGGTACCTGAGGAGTCACTGGGATAGTCCATGTGGTTACTTTTAAGATCATCTTTGTGATGAGCTTATTTGTGGGGGTGAGGTAGGGTGGGGTGCATGGGGAGGGCCTTGAAGTTGCTCTGTTTCTGTAGGAGTTTCATATTAAATATGACTGTTTTGCCCTGGATTATGATTGCAAGATAAATATTTTTCCTTAAAATAACAATCCTGGTTCCATTTAAGTTTTTATGAAAAAAAAAAAAAACTATTGACCCAATTTCAGTTTCAAGGAACAGGTGAAGGCATCCAAATTTTTTACACAGGAGAAAAAAAAAAGAACAACAAATATTCTGGGTTTTCAGAGAAAACTCAAAGCACAATTAATTCAGGCAATACTAATCATCAATTATTTGTCATAAGCAGGAGATACAAACAGCACTTTTGAGCTGAAATTAATAATCCCATATTAGATGTGTTCCATGGTACTGATCCTCCCCATGTACCCCACCCCTTCTCACCCCCACAAATAAGATTATCACAAAGATGAATTTTGTTGTTCTTTCAAGCTTCATGGTTGCTCAAAAGAATATTCAGTATTGTTTTCATATTAATTTAGACTCTAGACTTCACTGATCTCACTGTTTTTTCAAGATTATTGGCTCTCAGAGGGAAAGCAGGGCTTTGGCTGATGCCTTGATGAAGGAGCTGCACAGTCTTTCTAGATTCTTATGTTCAAAGCAATTGGATGTGGAACAATTTTCTGGGAGGCTAGCAAGGCTGGAGCTGCTGTCAGTCACCAGTCCAAGTCCTCACTATCTCTAAGTTGCCATGTCTACATACACTGTCCTTTCTGGGTTCATTCTACTGTGTTGAGTAAACTAATCAAATTTAAGAAATAATTAGTCATCACTTTTGGACCCTTACAGGTCATTGACTGTTACAGGATAGAAAGTCATTCATTGACCAAATAAAGTACCACTTAAGCTAATCTATGTACCTCTTCATTATAGTAAGATTTTTGTGAACCAACCAAGCAGACTTTTAAATACAGAAACATCCCATTGAGGTTTGATCTTGAACTGCAGAGAGGAGGGTTTGAGTCTTATCCCATAAAATAAGAGTATGCATAATTTACTCTAAATTATGAGTTCATTTGATGACTTCCTATTTCTCTCTGGTTTCTTATTTTTACGTAGGGCAATTAATTATAGACTGATAATGAAAGAAATACAGATGTGCAATACTCTGGCTTTTCTTCAGATCGTATAAATCTTTCGCCTTTTACAGATGTGCGAGCTCTGGACTTCAAGAAATCATTCATACGTGTAATAGTGAGCCTAAAACTGAGGGAGGTGCTTCTATTTTGGCCTTTTGTTTTGTTTCAGGTTCATGTTAGCTGGAATCTTGAGGGAAGTTGGCAAGGAAAACAGCATTGGGTTAAAACTTCCTTGGGTCTTCTTTTTCTTTTTTCTTTTCTTTTTCTTTTTTTGACAGGCAGAGTGGACAGTGAGAGAGAGAGAGAGAGAGACAAAGAGTAAGGTCTTCCTTTTGCCGTTGGTTCACCCCCCAAGTGGCCGCTATGGCTGGCGCGCTGTGCTGATCTGAAGCCAGGAGCCAGGTGCTTCTCCTGGTTTCCCATGGGGTGCAGGGCCCAAGCACTTGGGCCATCCTCCACTGCACTCCCTGGCCACAGCAGAGAGCTGGCCTGGAAGAGGAGCAACCGGGACAGAATCTGGCGCCCCAACCAGGACTAGAACCCGGGGTGCCGGCGCCGCAGGCAAAGGATTAGCCTATTGAGCCACGGCGCCGGCCCTTTGGGTTTTCTTAATCTATTGAGTTAAGGGACAGAAAAGACAAGAAATTACCTGGACATACAGGTAAAAAGAGTCCTTTATTAAGCAATGATTAACATGCCTCCTGGGGCACCCATACGCCTTATCAGAGTGCTTGGCTCCAATTCTGGTTATTCTGTTTCCAATCCAGCTTCCTGATAATGCATCCTGGGAGGCAGCAGGTGATGGCCCAAGTACTTGAGTCCCTGCCACCAACATGGGAGACCTGGGTTGAATGTCCAGCTTCTGGCTTCAGCCTGGTGCAGCCTTGGCTGTTGTGGGCCTTTGGAGAGGGGACCAGTGGTTGGAAAAATCAATCTCTCTCTCTCTTTCTCTCTTTCTATCTTTCAAAATAAAATGAAAATAACTGCATAAAAATCTGAAAGTACATTTTGTTGCTTTCATTTAGTTTCTATGATTTCTCCGGTTGCGGGTTTCCAGAGAGCCTTAGATGTGGGTCACGGGTCACAGGGACACACATTCTCCAGGCAAATGCAGGGAGATGGGGGCAACAGAGAACTTTAAGTGCATTTGCCTGGGGTAGGTGGTGGTGTGAAAAGAGTTTTTATGTCTGTGTAAAGGAACGAGGGAGAAAGAAAAATCCCATAGCTGTTCTCAACTCCCCCTCTGAGGAGCTCCCATGAAAGAGGCCAGCGGCTCATTTGCAATCATTAGAGGCACAGTGTCATCTGTACATGAATATTTTACATTTCAGCCATGAAATAAGTTTGTCGTGAATATCAAGAGTGAAGGAATGGGGATGAACCAGGGCCCTGAGTGCTGACACCAAGGCAAGCTCAAACAGCAGTGCAAACGGATGTGACAAGAAGATTGACAGTGAAGTCTTCTGAAAACCACAGGAAACGAAGGAGAAAAACCTACCCAAAGTGTCATGTTTTACAAACCAGCAAAGGTGATCTGAGAGAGTGAGAGACTGCATCTAATGTGGCAAAATACAACAGGAGCCTGCGTGGATGCAGAGGCCAAGCCAGGGCCGCATTCTGCAGGGCTTCATCAAGCAGAAAATGTCTGGGTTAGCCTCTCCCTCCATCGTGGCTTTCCCTGTGTTAAGGAAAAGGTAGGAGTTGTGATTCCTTCTTCTACTTCTTGCTGAGATACAACTGAATTTAACTCAAGACTCTCAATTTTATCTTCAAAGCTCTGCATAAATTAGATCCGGGCTATCTTTGCAGTGAAGAATACTAATGAAACTACTGAAGTTTTAGGGATTGTAAACTTATTTGGTACAGCTTCTCAGGCTCTGGAGAGCTGAGGTTTTGAAGATTCTGTGTCAGGACAGAGAACAACTGTGCTTGCATACAATTAAATGTGCTGGGGCCAGCACTGTGGTGCTGTGGGTCAAAGTCCTGGCCTGAAGTGCTGGCATCCAACATTGGGCACCAGTTCTAGTCCCAGCTGCTCATCTTTCAATCCAGCTCTCTGCTATGTCCTGGGAAAGCAGTAGAAGATGGCCCAAGTCCTTGAGCCCCTGCACCCAAGTGGGAGACCTGGAAGAAGCTCCTGGCTCCTGGCTTTGGATCGGTGCAGCTCTGGCCGTTGCAGCCATCTGGGGAGTGAAGCAGCGGATGAAAGACCTTTCTCTCTGTCTCTACCTCTCTCCGTAACTCTGACTTTCAAGTAAATAAAATAAACCTTAAAAAATAAATGTGCTGGCCAGGATTCTAGTCCTGGTCGGGGCGCCGGATTCTGTCCTGGTTACCCCTCTTCCAGGCCAGCTCTCTGTTGTGGCCCAGGAGTGCAGTAGAGGATGGCCCAAGTGCTTGGGCCCTGTACCCCATGGGAAACCAGGAGAAGCACCTGGCTCCTGGCTTCAGATCAGCGTGGTGCGCCGGCCGCAGCGCGCCAGCCACGGCGGCCACTTCGGGGGTGAACCAATGGCAAAAGGAAGACCTTTCTCTGTCTCTGTCTCTCTCTCTCACTGTCCACTCTGCCTGTCAAAAAAAATTAAATAAAAAAATAAAAAAAATTAAATGTGCTAACAAGAGCAAATGCATCATGGCTATAATTAATTGTTACTAGCATGTTTTTTAGAGCCCTTCATGGCACTGTTTGGACAAGTGTCACTCACTCCGCTTCAGCATAGACCTTAAAGAAAACTTTCTGACCAAAAGTCCTATGGTTATCAAACTGGAGAAAAACCTGCATTTCAGCAATAACACTTCATTATTAGGTCAAGTAAAGCTAGCATTTCAATTGATCTTTAGAGAAAGTCATTTTAAGTTGTGATAATTGCACCTTGGTTGTCTGGATAAAAATCAATAAAGTGTAAATAGAACATTTGAATGTTGTGTATATCACCTTATATTATCATTTAAATGCATTATTGATTCCAATAGCAAGATCTATAAATTCTATAAGTGAGTTAAGCATCATTACATGTTCATTAATTCTCTAGAATATTCAGCCAATATTGGAAAACATGGGAAGATTTTACCCTTTACTCAATCTTACAATAAATTGAGGACACATATATATACTTATAAATATTTATGAATACAGCAGCAATTCATTATCCAATTCCAATATCCTAGAATATCTGAAGGGGGAGGGGACTGGCACAGCAGTTAGGACTCCACTTGGGATCTCTGCATCCTACTGTTTGTGTCCCTTACTCTCATGTGGGGGACCTAAATTGAGTTTCAGGCTCCTGTCTTTGGCCTAACCAAACCCTAGCTGTTGAGGGGCTTGGTGAGAGGACCAGCAGATAGAAATGTCTGTATGTCTAGCTATCTTTCTTTATGTCTCTGCTTTTCAAGTGGAAAAAAAAAGTAAAAGGTTTCTGAAAACTGTTATAATTGACTTGATGGCAACACTAAAATCAACTGAACTTACTTGGCAGCACAACTTGGCCTAAGTTAATATAAAAATATTTATGTTTTTAACTTCTTTGGTGGAACATTAATAAATATTTCTTTTTTAAAAGATGTTTTATTTATTTATTTGAGAGGCAGAGTTACAGATGAGAGAGGGAGACAGAGAGAGAGGTCTTCCATCCTCTGGTTCACTCCCCAGATGGCTGCAACAGCCAGAGCTGCAGAGCCAGGAGCCAGGAGCTTCTTCTGGGTCTCCCACGTGGGTGCAGGGGTCCAAGGAGTTGGGCCATCTTCTACTGCTTTCCCAGGCCCTAGCAGAGAGCTGGATTGGAAGAGGAGTAGCTGGGACTAGAACCAGCACCCATATGGGATGCTGGCACCCAGGCAGAGGCCTAGCCCACTATGCTGCAGTGCCAGTCCCAATAAATATTTCTATAAAAATATCAATGTGTCTGATTACAGGGGACTATATTGGAGCTACTGTGAAATATAGAAGTCACATACTCTAAAGTCTTCCAAAATTCCAAAAAGTTCTGAGCCTCAAAGTGCACCTGGCCTTCATGGAGGGACTGTAATCCTCTTTAACCCGTGTCTTCAGCACGACGCTCACTGCTCAAGCTATGCTATGCTGAAGCATTACTTTCTTGGCTTCCTTTAAAAACATTTGAAACTTAGTTCCTTCAAAGCACTGAGTCATGGTTGGATACCCTCTCCTTTTGGGGTAAGCTCTAAATAGAAAAGACAGAGATGGCATTCACAGATGAGGAGAAAGACCAAGGAAGGGAATTTTCCTATCACATGATGGGAGTGAAGACCATCCCACACCCCCGGAGGAGCCTGCCTGAGATGAGTTAGACAGGAAGACAGGAATACTGAGGTACTCAGTTAAATCCTGGGCCCCCTGGATCAGCCAGTTCTGAAGCTTAGCCTACCTCTGTCTTGCCGCTTCTGTATGAGAAGACTTGGACCTGATTGTTTAAGCCTGGTAGAGTTGGTTTTCTGTGCCTTGCAGTCAAAAGCATCCTAACTGATAGACATCTGTTCCTCTTCCTTGTCTATCTTCCTTTTCCTGATGAAGAATTAGAGACCCAGAGAGATCATGAAATGTACTCAGGTCATGAGAACATTAGTAAATTCTAGTGTATAGACCTCAGATCAGCTGTGAAGGACATTGAAAGCGTGGCATCACCATAGGGGCCTAGCATATTTATAACAAGGTTTTGGATGACACTTAGAACAATGGAAAGTTTTAAACTAGAATTTACTCATAAAGAGAATGTCAGAGAACTTGAAGCACTCAACACTCAGAGTTGAAATTCAGGAGTTCCTTATTCTCCTGCATGGTGCCTGCCACATTCAGGTACCAAGTAATATGGGCTTGAGATCTCTCTCTCTCTCTCTCTCTCTCTCTCTCTCTCTCTCTCTCTCTGATTGTAGAGTATTTTATTAGATGTACAACCCACAATGTGTGTAACAATTCTATGTATTCTACATAGGGTGACATTTAAGTTGCTTGGCTTTCTGTTATACACAGTGCTGCCATAAATATCCATGGAGTGGTAATGAACAGGTGTTATTATTGTCCATAATTACTTTTCCCTTTTTTAAATTCCCAAATAAAATTGCATCATTCATGGTGTACAGCACTGTGCTTTGAAGTGACAAACTCCTTCCTCTTAAAACAAATCCAGGCCCAGTAAGCCAGTTTCTTGTTGCTTTTCTTCAAGACTGGGTTGTGCTTCAAGAATAACACAGCCAGGGCTGGCACTTGACCTGGCAGCTGAGAGGCCTTTGTTGTGGTACAGTGGATTAAGCTGCACCTGCGAAGCCAACATCCCATATCAGAGCACTCTGCTTCCAATCCAGCTGGCTGGGAAAGCAGTGGAAGATGGCCCGTATACTTGGGCTCCTGCCATCCATGTGGGAGAGCCAGATGGAATTCCAGGCTCTTGGCTTTGACCTGGCTCAGTACCGGCAGTTACAGCCATCTGGAGGGTGAACCAGCAGATGGAAGATCTCCTTCTCCCTCTGTCTGTCTCTCTGTCAATCTGCCTTTAAAACAAATGAAATTAATCTTAAGGGAAAAAAATTAGGTATTGGCTGAGGCTCCTGCATCCCATCTTGGAGTGTCTGGGTTTGAGTCCTGGCTCAGTTCCCAACTCCAGCTTTCTGCTAATGTTCACCCTGGGAGGCAGCAGGTGGTGACTCAAAGAGCTGAGTCCCTGCCACCTATGTGGGAGACTCTGAGCTCCTGTATCCCGGCTTTAGCCTGGCCCAGTCCAGCCCAGTCCTGGCCATTGTGGTCCATTGGTGAATGAAACAGAAGATGGGCGATTCTCTCTCTCTCTCGACTAACTAAATAAATGAAAATATATGAATCAAGGTGTCCACAAAGCAGAAACTAGCAGCCCAAATTGAGAAAAGTTTGGTTCATCACCACCCCCAACCCCAGAAACCCCACAAACCTCCTTGGGGTCTGTGATTTCCTTCAAAGTGTCTGTCTTCAGACCATAAAGGTCCCAGAAACCTCAAAATGCATCTTGCAGACCTAAAGCCAGTCCCCCTGTCTGGGTCAGACTGGCTCCACCTGGTTCTGCTGATCCATCCTCCTCCTTCCCCCATGGGTCCCACAGCCTCACCCCCTCCAGCCTGTGTGAGCTGCACTGTGGCCAGGGCGGGATGGGGAAAGATAAGTGATGCGCCACCCGCTTCCCAGGTGTCAGCCCCAGGGAAAGTGCTGACTGCTCTAACTCCTAACAGTTTCATTTTTGCTGTGATTCCTGTCTCTAAACTCCTCGTGTCCCCCTCCATACTTGTTATTGCTGGATCTCTCTACGAAAAAAAAAAAATGGAAGAATAGAGGCCAGTGCTGTGGTACAGTGAGCTAAACTGCCATCTGCAACGCTAGCATCTCACAGCAGTGCACCCGTTTGAGTCCCCGCTGCTTTGCTTCTGATCCGGCTCCCTGCTAATGTGCCTGGGAAAGCAACAGTAGGCAGCTCAATACTTGAGCCCCTGCCACGTACCTAGGAGGCCCGGATGGAGTTCCAGGTTCCTGCCTTTTACCTGGACCAGATCTGGTTGTGGCCATTTAGGGAGTGAACCAGTGGATGGAAGATCTCTCTTGCTCTCTTTCAAATGAATAAGTCTTTACAGGCCAGCGCTGTGGCAAAGTGGGTAAGGCCATTACCTACAGTGCCAGCATCCCATGTGGGTGCCGCTTTGTGTCCTGGCTGGTCCACTTCTGATCCAGTTCCTTGCTAATAGCCTGGGAAAGCAGCAAAAGATGGCCCTGGTGCTTGGGCCCCTGAACCCACGTGGGAGACTGGGAAGAAACTGCTGGCTCCTGGCTTCAGATCAACCCAGCTCTGGCTGTTGCAGCCATTTGGGGAATGAACCAGTGATGGAGGATCTCTCTTTCTCTCTCTCTCTCTCTCTCTCAGCCTCTAACTGTGTATTTCAAATAAATAAATAATCTTTTTTAAAAATTGTATATATTTAAATATATATATATATATATATATATATATATCTTTAAAAAGAAAAGGCAAAGCAAAGAAAAAGAAAAATGGGAAAACAAAGCCTATTAGCTCTCCACCCCAAACCAGTGAGCTCAGTGTCACAGTGGAATGAATGTAACATCTGGGTGCTCATGCCTGCCCTGCCATGATGTTGGCCACCCACCTTCGGGAGAAGCAGGCCTTCTTGTGGACCCTTCCCCTCCCCCTTCTCGTTTGCATCTTCTTTTAACATTTTTAATGTTACTCCAAGGACAATTTTAATTAAACGTAGCTCCGCGCATTCTTTCACAACTTGTGTCTTTTTTCAGTTGGGGGGGATTGTGTTACGGGAATAACTCGCAATGCACGTGCAGGGAGGGAGCATGCTCCTTTCAGGGCCACTGTACGCGCTCTTGGTTGTGCAGGCCAGCATCAAGGCAAGAAGCAGTGACTGCCCTTGTCTGTTCCCCAAGACGTTTCCTGCTAGGCCTCCAAGGAGCCACTGCTCTACGAGGGCTGCTGGCTGAAGCTGAGGCTGCTGCTCTGCTTACTGGGGAAAGCTTAGAGGTTGTTCCCCCAGCATTCACAAAATGATGTCAATGCTACTTCTTGCTTGCCTGCCTGCGTCTCTCCTGCCCTTGGGCCTTTAGCATGAGCATGGTGGAGAACAAGGCGTAGGGGTGTGTCTGGCAGCCATTGCCAGGAAATGCATTTCACTAGAGCTGTCAGTGAGAAAGGTCACCCATTTACTGAGATGGGGCTGTATGCAAGGGTGAAGAATCTGCCATGTGCAGAATAGTGCTATCTTTGGCTTTTTTTTTTTTTTTTTTAAGTCAGGTATATTTAATAATTTCTCAGCGGTATAAAGAAGAAGCAAATGCCTCACAATTCTAATGTAATGTAGTCTCACTTTTTCCTCCTATGTTTTCTTTTATAAATATAATAAATGTACATGGTAAAAGCCAAATAGAAACGTAAAACAGAAAGCGAAAGTCTGCTAACATGTATTTTTTGCATTTGAAAATGCTTATACACGGGGCTAGTGCTGTGACCCAGCCAGTTAAGTTGCCACTTGTGATGCCTCTTCAAGTCCCAGCTGCTCTGCTTCTGATCCAGCTCCCTGCTAATGCCACAAGTATTTGGGCCCCTGCCACCCATGTGGGAGCCCCAGATGGAGTTCCAGGCTCCTGGCCTCAGTTGGCCCAGCCCTAGCTGTTGTGGCCATTTGGGAGTGAACCAGCAGATGGAAGACCTCTCTCTCTCTCTCTTTTTTTTTCTCTCGCTCTGCCTCTCCTTCTCTCTCTGTAACTTTGCCTTTCAAATAAATAAATAAAACTTAGGAGGAAAATGTGTATACACATATATGGCAATTCATGTATATTCATTATTTGTGTAAAATAGATAATGCAGCTTGCATTTTATTCTTCCATCTGGATTTTTCACTCTGTGGAACTCTACATCAATATTTTAATTCTACTCTAAAGTTGTATTATATTTTATTGAACAAATCCCCATTGACATTGTTTGGATAAGCATTATTTTTCAATGAATGACTAAAGGACTTTAACACATTAGAATTCCAAGAATCAAAACTGAGATTACCACAATCATTATTTATTAATTTATTCATCAATTCAACAAGTGTTTACTGAGCACCTGTTATAGTTGAGACATCTTGCTGGGTGCTAGGAGTATAAGGGGGATATTTGTCCCTAAGCCAAAAGGATCACAACCTAAATAGTGGTAGTTCAGTAAATAAAAAATGGCAATCGCTGCCGAGGTGTGGATAATGAAAGACGCTCTGGCTACAGAGATGGAATGCACAATGTAAACCACAAATTAAGGGACATCTCAGAGATGCCCCATGTGGGAAGTCTTGGAGAAGCAAAGCAGTGCAGCATACTCAGAGAGTCCCGAGTATTGATATGGGCTAGGCGGGCAGCTAGGTAGGTCTGGTGTGCTGGGGGTACCTGCAAGCTCTTGCCCCATGTGTAATTGTATTCTCCTACCTGTCAATCAAAGCACCCTCTTTCCTGGGATGTATCTGCTTCATCTGGGACCTGGAGGTGAGGCGCCATGACAATAAAGATATTGAACTGCACATGGAATTTATGAAGGTACCATAAAACTCCCAGGTGGCTTCGCTCCTGTGTAGGTATCACTCACCAACCTCGTAAAGGAGGCCAACACTGGGAGATGTGCGCTCTCTCTCTCTCTCTCTCTCCCCCCTCCACCTTCCTCTGAAGACCACAGTGAAGGGGAACCAGGCGCTCTCTCTCTTTTCCCCCATTTCTTGCCCTTTGGTGCAAATCTAGCCCACTGCTCACTCATGATATGGGTACTTTGCTGTGTGGGGCAATCCAGGCTCGTGTGTGTGTGTGTGTGTGTGTGTGTGTGTTTGCTTTCTCATCTTCTGAAGAAAATATATAGGTGTCAGCACCTGTGTCTTTGTGCATGACAACGACCTAGAATAGAAATAATTCCTGCATCCTCCACTCGCTTCAGTGTTACTGACTCGAGTGGTCAGAATGCATATTTCATGAGGGGTTCCCAGAAGAACCTTAAGCCAGAGACAGAGACTGGGGTCAAAGTCATATCACAAAGGTCTTAGTCCGAACTTTATCCCCAGAGTCATGGGGTAGGCACTGAAGGCCTAAGTATTGAAGGGAAGTATTGAGGAGTGGCGTGATAAATTTTAAGAAATTTAAGAAAACAAAGTAAAAGATAAAAACAAAAACATCTAGCTACTCTCAAACGTTTAGCATGGAGGTGGGGGGTGATGAGAGCTAGACAAGAAAGAAAAACAGGCCTCAGACAAAAGCAAGCAGAGCAGGCTTCAGAGAGGGTCACTGAGGTATCAAATTGCCAACTGGAGTTAGGAAGGGTAATGTTGATATAGTATTCTAACTCAAATCATTTTAAAGCATTTAATTCTTTTTGAATGTATCTTCTTAGCATCCATCACGTAAGAGTACCCTTGGCAAAGGAAAACTAGGATTCCTGAGTCAGCAATGGTTGGGATATTTACACCAAGGCCATGGGCCAACACACAACTCAGGTTTTGTTTTTGCTTTTGTTCCCCACCCCACCCCCCCACCAGAGTGCCTGTTGTTAAACATGTGTGAGCATATCACTGATCCCTCCCTGAGTGAAAGAAGTGGGAATCACTGAAAATGTCCACATTTAATTCCTTCCAGAGACAGCAGACTGTTCCTGTGTTCCCTCTCAGATCCCTCAATTCCTAAGGCTTTTTTTTTTTCAAGGTCAGGATGATCAGCATTTCAAAAAATGTACTACAAATCACACCATAAAGGAATCACAACATTTAAAAAAGGCATAAACATAAAGGCAGGTGCTGTGACCCTTCTGCCCAGCCCTGGTGCAGAGGAAGAAGCCTATGGCTGGTGCTGGTGGTGGTTCTCTGTGCAGTTCTCCGTGCTAGCAGCCTGCTCCCCTTCAGTGAGAGGGACTGCTGGGATTCTATGACTCACAGGAGAGCAGTCCACCTGGTTGGGCTAGTTCTGGGATTATGTGACTGTTGTTAATAGCTCGGCAGCACTGAGCCTCTCCTAATCATTTCTTTTTTTCCTGGAGATTCAAAGAAAGGTGTTTCTTCCACGACTGCCATTTTGGTATCATTTTCTGTCTTCTCTTTCCATAAGCTACTGTGCTACAGCCAAAGTAATAGGGCTGAATATAACCCTTCTTTCAGTTGTCTTTTTTTTCTAAGTGTCCAGATCATGCTACAGATACATCAGCAGCCAATGAGTCCCAGAGCCAAAAGAAAACAACAGGCCTTTGACTAGGCTGTGTCTCCAGTGGTGCAGGAGGTCCCTGCAGCAGGAGGAGGGGTCTGGCGGCACCACCTCTTTTCATTCTCCTGGGCTGGTGGGTGGGAGGCAGCGCGTGGGTTGGAACTGAGGAATGGAGCTGACCAGCTGGTTGGGAGCCTGCAGTTCAGGGAGAGATAATTGCTTTATTGGCTCTGGTTTTAAAAGGAAAGAAGAGAGTGACCATCTTACATCATCTCAGCAGTGCTGAAGATTTCACATGATTGTGAAAGTGCATGAAATGCTAGGCAGATCTGTGATGTGAGTGAGAAGAGAGAGGAAGCATTGGAGAGCAGAGCTGCCTGGTAGCAGGTTCTAGACTCAGGGAGATCCCCACCGTCTTACCAAGAATCCAGGAGCTACTGATGGACACTGAAAAGTACAAGAGGCCTGGCTGCACGGGTGGTGCATCCTGAATCCACCCCTGTGCTCAAATCCCTCATTATCTCATTAACACAGCGCTAAATTCCAGCTATAAAGCCCACTCCACCCCTTCCTCTCTATGACCACTCAGCTAGAGCCCTTTTCAGAGAGCCCGTCTTTGCTTCCGGAGGGGTCACATGAACACAGTCTGGACCAATGGCAGTGCCTTACTGACTTCTTTCCTATGGAGGGGATGGTGAAAGGAGACGTCAGCACCAATCGGCTTTGTTCTAATCGGCATGGGACAGGCAGGCAGCTAGACAGGTCTGTAGAACTGGAAGTACTTGCAAACCATCCCTGCTCTGTGTAATTCTACCCTCCTACTTGTCAATCAAAATGCCCCCTCGCCTGGGATGCACCTGCCTCATCTGGGACCTAAGGGAGATGCCATGAAAATATGGAAATTGAGCTCCATGTGGAACTTGCAGAGGTGCCATTTAATTCCCAGGGGGCTTCATGTCTGAACACACCACCCCCAACTTCATAAAAGGGACCCAAAGAGGGGCGCTCTCTTTGCCGTGGACCACATCTGGAGGTGCTATGTAAGAGCTCTCTCCTTCCTCCACCCCTTCTCTCCCAGCCCACTGCCCCCATATGTTAGAAATTTCTCTGTAGGAAGCAATCAATGCTCACACACACACACACGTGTGTGTGTGTGTGTGTTCACTTTCTCACTTTTAAAACAAATTTTGTCACTTTGTGCACTTTGTATGTGTCAGCACTTAGAACTTGTGCTTGACAAGAACCTCAAGTGAAATGAATACACTCCCTGCCCACATCATTGTCCTCTAGCTTCATTATTACTAGGGCAACTACACGCCGATTTATCCTGGACTGAAGGAGTTCTGAGGTGCAGGACTGTTGTTGGTAACATCTGCAAAGTTCCTGACACACTGGGAAGAGTTGGTCACCCTGATTCTGGGAGTATCTGATTAGCTGCCAAGCAAGAGAGATGATAAAGGCTGCTGAAGGTCAAACCCAGCAGCGTTACAGCCACATGAAGTTTTGCGTAGTGCTCTGTACTTCACAATGACTTTTCACAAGCACTATCTCATTTTTATCTTATAACAAATTAAGGAAGGCAGGAGAGATGTTATTATCAATGCCTGCTCCAGTGTATTGTCCTTTAAAGCAGGAAAACCCCTTTGCTATGGATGATTTAATTATGATATGTAATATAAATGAGATTATCTTTATACTGGTAGAAAAATGTCTAATTTGCAATAGAAGCGGTATTTTGGTGTGTGTGGTAGAGAAAAGAGCTTTGCAATCAGGTTAAGTTCAAACCTCCATTGTGTTGACTGGTGACATCGGTTGTGACATCTCAATTTTTCATTTCTAAAGTGACAATAGTAACACACACACCTCATAGATTTGTTGTACTCCTTAAATGTAATACTGTGTGAGTGTGCCGAGTGCCAACAGAGAGCCTGGTGTGCAGCAGACATTCTTCAATGTCATTGCCAGTCACTTTTCCCTCTCATGGCAGCCATTGCTCCATACGCTGCCCTTGGTCTCCCTCTCCCCCAAGGTCTGGAGAAGGAAAAGCTATCTCCTCAGCTCCACCTGCATTGCTATCCTTGGGGACAGCACAAGCAATGGGGAGCACGCGACAGCGTCAAAGGGTTTAAACCCATGTTTTCCTGGCTACAGTACCTAATACATCTGAGTTGACTGTGGTATCATAATCATTCCACCTCTCCTACCCCAGGCGGGGTTACGCTATGGTATTTGTTTGACAGTTGTAATACTGAAACTCTGAAAGCAATGAAATGCTTAGAGTGTGGGAACACATCTCCAGCTCATCTCAGAGAAAGCTACAAGGACACTTTTTCCTTTATACACGGACACAGCTAGACACACTAAGGGGTCCATGAAAAGGCTGGCATCTCATCTCTCCTGCCTCTTCACACTGGCAGTATCAACTTAACCCACAACTGAGCATCTCCTCACGCACACGGAAGCCAGGAGGGTTTAAATGGCCTAATGGCTACAGAAGCTCCTAGATGGGCCGTGAGCTCAGAAACATGGAGTCTTGGCCAGCGCCGCAGATCGCTAGGTTAATCCTCCGCCTTGCGGCGCTGGCACACGGGGTTCTAGTTGCGGTCGGGGTGCCAGATTCTGTCCCGGTTGCCCCTCTTCCAGGCCAGCTCTCTGCTGTGGCCAGGGAGTGCAGTGGAGAATGGCCCAAGTGCTTGGGCCCTGCACCCCATGGGAGACCAGGAGAAGTACCTGGCTCCTGCCATCGGATCAGCGCGGTGCGCCGGCAGCAGCGCGCCGGCCGCAGTGGCCATTGGAGGGTGAACCAACGGCAAAAGGAAGACCTTTCTCTCTGTCTCTCTCTCTCTCACTGTCTACTCTGCCTGTCAAAAAAAGTAAAAAATAAAAAATAAAAAAAAAAAGAAACATGGAGTCTTCTTCCTTCAAACATTCTTTTCTGAGTTCTACAGTTATTGGGACATCTCACATTTCATATCATGCTGTTTGTCAGTCAATATGTACAGAAGAATAGATTCTTATGGGTTTAAGAGGGGGTCTTGGAAATGTGTACTATGAAAAAAAACTATGCATGAATTTCAAATTTCTTTACATTCCAATAACCTTACCTTTAATTCTATTTTTGATGAACTTTTTGAAGACCCCCTCATACATGTGTTTACAAAGGAGGCCTACATAAAAAGCTTCAGTTCTAAGTTATTAAATTATCTAAAATTCTCATTACACACGGTGACACCATTATTATTTCAGTTGTTAGGAAATTGCATGAATATTCATATAGATAAGACAAAAGTTGGATTATGTTGCTTCCAGCCATTTCTTATCAATTTTTGTGTACTAACAGTTTTAATATTAATATATTATGTTGTAATCAGTTAGGGATCTTTTCTTTGCTGGAAATGGTCATGTTTCTGTCCTCTTGATAGGCTGTAAAGTAGGAAAAATATGTAAATGAAGTTTCAGTTGCCTTTGTCATGATGAAGAGAACCTCAGAATCCTGAGATAAAATTATTCAGGGCCAGCATTGAGGCGTAGTCAGAAAAGCCATTGCCAGCAACACCATCATCCCATATGGGTGCCAGTTCACGTCCTAGCTGCTCTACTTCCCATCCAGCTCCCTGCTAATGGCCTGGGAGAAGCAGTGGAAGATGGCCCAAGTGCTTGGGCCCTTGCCAGCTGTGTGGGAGACCCAGAAAAACTCCTAGAGCACTGGCAATTGTGGCCATTTGGAGAGTGAACCAGCAGATGCAAGATTTCTCTCTTTGTGTCTCTCTCACTCTCTGTGACTCTGATTTTCAAATAAATAAACAAAAAATTCAGATTTATTTGATAATAGAAATGGCTAAAAATCTCAGAATTCTTAAGATTTTCTCTGTGTGTTCTGTTTCTCATTGCACTAAGATAAGCACTGCACGAATACATGTGTAGTCATGTGTGTATTTACATATTTTTCCACGTTGGGTATTTTTCTGATCTCTCTCAAAAAATCCATATATGATAAGATGCAATAAGTTGAAAAAGAAGCCTAAGAAATTGGGTGGACTTGGATGAAAATATGGACTCTATTTAAGATTTCAAAATAATAATTATCTAGTACAAAGTGAATTTTGTTGTTGATCAATTACACTATCATTGAAATACTGTTTCTCATAAATAAAAGAAATTGTGAGCAAGGAGCCCGTTCCAAATGTCAGCCAAGAAAAGATAAAGGACAGTGAGGCTTAGCCAATGCTAGGGCTGCAAGTTTGTGTCCTCCCAAATTAAGCTGTTGAAGGCCTAATCCCCAGTCTGGTGGCGTTCAGAAAAGGAACCTTTGGAAGGTAGAGTCAGATGAGGTCATCAGAGTAGAGCCTTTGCGTGGTATTGGGGCCCCCAGAATGACAGATGCCAGAGACTTAGCTCTCACTCTCCATCATGTAAGAACACAGAGAGAAAGCGGTCATCTCTTACCCAAGAGTGGAGCCCTCACCAGAAATCAAAGCAGGGTGCACGTGGGTCCTGGACTTCCAGCCTCTAGAGCTGCGAGCAAGTGAGCAAGTGCATTTCAGTTCTGGCGGCCTCCCAGTCTGTAGGCTTTGTTACAAGCACCTGTGCAGACTGATAATTCTACCAAAGGGAGGAGGGACTTGAATGCACACAGCACTGAACGTAAGTGTAGGGGGAAGTTCCCTGTGAAAGCTAACTTGTGCTTTTATTGGCTATTTCTTTTTGTGTTTTTTGTTTTGTTTCATTTTGGTTTTGCTTCTGGGTCAACTTTGGAGGGTAAGTCACTATTTGTAGGAAGATGACTCCATCCCCTCAAAGAGGATAGGAGTGTAGTTTCTCTGGGAACAATCAAGGCCTCGTGTCAGGGAAAGGACAATGCCATGTAAGGAGACTTCTACTGCAAGGGTCTGCAGCCTACAGGGGTGATAAAGGCCTGTTGGGGACGAGGGTTTGAAAATGTGTAGCTTTGGAGGGAGGTAAAAGGGTGGTGGCTGCAGGACCGCATAGTGGGCTGTTAGGCTACTTGTGACACAGCGCTCTTGAGAAAGCTGCTCCTTTGAAAGCTGTTTTAAAACCAAACTGTGAACCTCCAGAGAGAGGACTCCTGGCCTAAGCTTGGATCTGAGGTAGACAATTAGCCTCGTTCAAATAACCGAAACCGTAGAACTGGGCAGGTGTTGGGACTGTGGGTTAAGTTGCTGGTTTAGGATGCCTGCCCACCAAGTCCAAGTGCCTGGGTTTGGGTTCTAGATCCAGCTCCTCATTCAGGCTTCCTGCTAATGCACACCCTAGGAAACTGGTGAATCTCTTGTCACCTGCCTCATAGACCTGGATTGAATTTCTGACTCCCAGCTGTGCCCCCTAATACCCAGTACCCACTTCTTGTGCCTTCGCAGGCATTTGGGAGTGAGCTGGGAGGTGTTACATGCTCTCTCTCTCTCTCACTCTATTTTTAAATAGAATGAATATTTTTAAAAAATTTATGGTCAAACTAGCTTTCTCAAAGGCATAGCTCCCTGCTTCCACCCACCCCAAGGACCTGGGTCATAAATATTCTCATTGCCCTTTAGATTTTATGAGACATTTCTTCAGCGATACCACGTGGTAGGGAGAAGCTATGACAACAAATATCTGCTCTCTGGGTATACGAGTTACACAAATCCTTCCACGAGAATGTGTTTGCCGCTAGGGTTCTTTGCTATTGAAAGGGAAAAGGTAGCCTCAAAGGTAAAAGACTGAACTTCTCAGTAATCTGCAATGTGTGTGCTCAAGCTGATTTTTAAATTTATATCCTAAAAGAAATGCATGTCTCCTAGAAGCAGACAATTTTGACCACAGTGTGCGACCATAGTGGAGTGTGCACAGCAGGTGTAAGCAGGGCTCTCAGGGAAACTTGAGGCAAAGCAGATGGGGGTTTAGAAAGGAATCGTGGCGTGTGTGTGCCTTGTCAAAGCAGGTGATGAGGAATTCCTTTCCCCAATGGTTACTGTGCTGTTGAATATAAAGCAAGTGAAACTGAAAATGACACACTCTTTTCTATATTTGATCTTTTTGATAACATTTTCTGAATTCCTCTCTCAAACTATCTTTACAAGTAAAATAAATGGGAGAATCATGTAAGAACTAATTCTGCAAAAGAATAGAGTTATAATTCCTTTCTCCATTTGTGACTCCCTGTGAAAATGAAATAGCTGATGCAAGCAAGCAAGTGGTGTCAGGCTTATGCCCTGCTGAACAGGTAGGTGTGAAATGTGGATAAAATGGACCGTATTTCTGTACCCAATTAAGTTGTGTAAGATGAAAATCAATTATGTTTTCTGATATTAAAGGATTTGAACTAAAGTCTCTTCTTTCTCACCTTTGTGAATCTAACAGCTCTTTCAGATTCTACAACAATTGCAAATGAAAAACAGCTTGGGTTTAGTGGTAACTTCTCTTAACCTCATTATCACCCACCTCTCTTCACTTTCTTGCCATTCCCCACCTATACTCCCATTCCACTCCCAAATATTTGTGAGAAAGTTTCTTGGGTGGGATTTTGGCATAGCAGGTAAAACCACCAACTGCAATGCTGGCTTCCCAGCTGTGCCACCTCCTATCCAGCTCCCCACTAGTGGCCTGGGAAAAGTAGCAAAAGATGGCCCAAGTATTTGGGCCCCACTACCTGCATTGGAGACCCAGATGAAGCTCCTGGCTTCTGGCTCTGGCCTGGCCCAGCACTGGCCATTGGGGCTATCTGGGTAGTGAATTAACTAAAGGAAGATCTCTCTCTCTCCTCATCTCTCTCTTTGTCTCTCCCTCTCTCTCTCTCTAATAATGACTTTCAAAATAGATAAATCTTTAAAAAAAAGAAAAGTTTTTGTAAAAGTCCCATTACTTGAGCCATCACAGCTGCCTCCTTAGGAAGTGGAGTCAGGAGCTGGGCAGGAATTGAACCCAGGTACTCTGGTGTAAGACGAAGGAATTCTAACTGCTAAGCTAAATGCCATAATAGTATTAGAATATAACATGCTTAGGTAAAGAAAATATTGACTACTGGGTTGATTTTTCTTACTACTTTTTATTTTCTACACTTCAAATAAAGTGTGCAAGAAATACTCATAGCCTGAGTAGTTGGAGCAATCCATTCCACTCAACAATGTGAAAGATATGTGTAAGTTATCTTGCTATGAAAAAATACTTTCAAAAATATGTATTAAAAGTATTGTAGACTTGACTAATCACAAATGTTTAAGGCATCCGCAGGTCAGCAGGTTAATGCTGTAATCCCCAATCTACCATCTCTATTCAAATACAAACTCTAGTTCATCTAGGATTATTAAATTGGCTATTTTGCCTTTTCTTTTCTTTCTTTTTTTTCTTTTTTTTTTTTTTTTACAGGCAGAGTGGACAGTGAGAGACAGAGAGACAGAGAGAAAGGTCTTCCTTTTGCCGTTGGTTCACCCTCCAATGGCCGCCGCGGCCAGCACACTGCGGCCGGCGCACTGCGCTGATCTGATGGCAGGAGCCAGGTACTTATCCTGGTCTCCCATGGGGTGCAGGGCCCAAGCACTTGGGTCATCCTCCACTGCACTCCCTGGCCACAGCAGAGAGCTGGCCTGGAAGAGGGGCAACCGGGACAGAATCTGGCGCCCCGACCGGGACTAGAACCCGGTGTGCCGGCGCAGCTAGGTGGAGGATTAGTCTAGTGAGCCGGGGCGCCGGCCTATTTTGCCTTTTCTTAAAAAAATGGCTTATTTTCACAACACATTGAAAGTTCAGCTCATATCTGTGGTTGGCAAGGAAAACAACACTGAACTGGGTTGTTGGAACGTAGATAACCTATTAAAATTAGGGATAGGCAAAGGAATACAAACAAAGATGAAACTTTCTGCTCTTTCTGAAATCTGTATGTTTTCTTAAAATGATTCAGTCTTGTTTTTGTCACTGAGCAAGTGCTTTTCAGTTATAGATTTGAGCCCAATAATTGTATTTAGTTCAGAAAACCAATTTTTTGTATTAATTGTTGGACTGTTTACATCAGTCTCATTTCTAACTGGAAAGGGGCCTTGGAAAATATTCTCAGCATCCAAAAAGACAAAATTTTCAGTGTAGAACATTGAAAATAAAACAGCATTTTCCAAGTTTGCCATTGTTTTAAAGTGCATCCTATGTTAGAATTTATTCTACATATCACTATTAATATTAAAGTATCTTAATCCTGTTCTTACTGGAAATTTCTAGTGGCCTTCAGTATAGCAATGGGTACCTTTGACAGTGGTTGTGCATTTACTACAGGTACTGCACGTTGCATACATTTTGCAGGGAACTGACCTACTATGCTGTTACTGACTGCTTTCCTGTCTCTCCCAGTGGGTGGTGCATTCCTTGAGACCAATAACTTTGGTTTTATCTTATATACTTCTACCTAGCACAATCCCATCATTGTAGGTATGCATTTGTTTTTCTTTCAGAGGCATGGTGCCAAAGCTTTTATTTGAGTTACTTCATGTCCTCAGAATAACCTAAAAGCAAGGGCAGATTATTGTCCTCATCTTTCAGATAAGGGAATGAAAGCATAGAAAACATAGGCTAACGAGAGAATATGTGGCACAGCCGGGCTTCGAGCCCAAATCCCAGCCTTATTTTAAAGGCTTTGTTCTCCCTTTTGTGATGAGTGCTTTACATGAATGATCTGGGCTTAAGGGAGATGAAAGTGAACAGCGGTGAGGAAGACCCTGGAAAGGACAGTTATGCGGATAATTGAACTCATTTTTCCAAATTCGCAGCTGGATCTTTGGAAGCTGTTGATGGTTCAGCACTGGCTTTCATTCTTCCAACCACTCTGTCAAATTGCCTATAATTTATTTGAAATACCCCTGTATCTACACTCTATATACAGACATGCTCCCAAGAGAGAGTCAGATATGATCCAAAGTGCTCCAAGCAGAGACCCATATTCCAATTTAAATTGGAAGTATCTTAGTAAGGGGCCTACACTCTAGTACCAAATGCTTCAATTATTGCTAAGTATGCTCTGAGAGGGTTGATAGGCAAGCATATGAATACTAGAAATTGTTTCTTATCTGTGAAGTTGTAGTTATAATAGATGGTTACATGGGAAAGATTTGTATAGAAAATTCCCTCCTTTGTTTTTTTTTAAAGATCTTTATTTATTTGACAGGTGAGTTACAGACAGTGAGAGAGAGAGATAGAGAGAGAGAGAGAGAGAGGTCTTCCTTCCATTGGTTCACTCCCCAAATGACCACAACAGCCGGAGCTATGTCGATCAGAAGCCAGGAGCCAGGTGCTTCCTCCTGGTCTCCCATGCGGGTGCAGGGGCCCAAGCACCTGGGCCATCCTCCACTGCCCTCCCGGGCCACAACAGAGAGCTGGACTGGAAGAGGAGCAACCGGGACTAGAACCAGCGCCTATATGGGATGCCAGCACCACAGGCGGAGGATTAACCTAGTGCGCCATGGCATCGGCCCCTGAAAATTCCCTCCTTTGTAAGAAGGTATGAGAATCCAAGTATTTCTGTAGTCACTCACCTTTGATATAGTGTCTAGATCTGGAATTCTAATTGGTTCTATGCCTCCAACTTAATGGAAGATTTTGTTGGCTGGTCCTGCCAATGGAAGATGTATTGCATTTGCCTAAGGGAGCTACTTGCATGCAAAGTGATTGTTAGAACACCCAGAAAGGCAGAGAGCCATGACTTCACCAAGCTTACAAGAACTGGGTGTATATTTTGTATACTTGTCAGAATCTGACCTGAAATTTGCTGGTAGCAAAGTGGAGGAGGGGACATGTAGTTCCCACCCTCTTCTGATTGTCTGGGGCTATACACAGTGGTAAATCATGAGTGACCTAGGAGACTTAAGACATTTCAAGAGGATAACATTCTACCATCTGAGATAATACACCTAGATGTTATTATTTATGACTCTTTCGTTAACTCTCATTAACTCCAAAAACAACCATCACATGATGTCATCTATTTATTGTTAATAGTCTCTTACTTTGCATGAGGTCCACACTTTGTCTATGCATAGGGAAATTTTTATGCGTGCAATCTGCAAGCATGAACAAATGATATCAGCCTTGCCCAGAATGGCCTGTGGGAAGTGTCCTCAGGCTCTGATGTGACTCTACAGCAATCAGAATTGGGCAGCTGTCCATTCAAAGTCCTAAACGGCAAAATACCCAGGAATGTGAGGAGCCTCTTCTGGCTCCTCCCTCTTTTCTGAAAATACACATTTGACGATGGATAACACAAAGGGAATGTAAAAAACTAGAGTTTTGACCCCAGTAGGAGAAATTCACACCTAGGGGATGTTAGGAGAAGCATTACAATAGTACTTCCAAATGCATCCCTGCAAATGAGTATCATTAAACCTGTGCTAACTAGGGGAAAAATCTGCCACTCTAAGTATTCCCAGAACAAAGAAGATCAAACCAGAATTCTCTGCTTTTCTACTATTACTATTATAACCACTATTTGTCACAATGATTTCTGCAACACTATTTATAGTCATATGATTGTTTTTGCTGTTGGCATCAATTCCTAAAATGTGGATTTTAATTGAAAAATTAAAGTAGTTTGTGGCTGGTAGGAAAAAAAATTATAGATTTTCAGGGCAATAATCCTTAATTTAAAAAATCCAGTTTTCTAATTATTGGCTGTTTGAGAAATTCTTTCGAATTTTTTTTCTTCTTTTGATGGTCAAGGCTTTAGGGGATTTATTAGGCTAAATTTATTCAGTTTTCACATCTAAGAACCATGGCTAGAGAAGACCCTGACTCTCCCTTCTTTTTCCCTTCATTCTATTTTAAAAGGCAAAACATCTGGGAGAGATTGTCATTGATACTGTCGATACTGTCCTTAAATATCTATAAAGTGGAAGTCCAACATGATCCTTTCATGCTTGTAGAAAAACCACATTAGATTTCTTTAAGCTTCGCCTTACTCTGTTCAATGTAAATTTTAAAGCAGTGTCTTTATAAGCTTGGACACACTCTCTGACTTAAATTAGGTTGCATTAGGGAAAGTTTGCAAAATATTTAGACAGCTGGAGTAGTTAGTAGTTACCAAGTAAACTTAAGCATTCAGTGGAAAAACTAAATAACCACACTTTAGCCAAAGAAATACCAAACACAAGACTTGCTACATGTCTGTATAAATCACAATGCTTTGTCATAATTTTCTTCCTAGGATGAAAAGAAGGGCTAAAAGTATAGAGGTATGTAATTAAGAGAAAATAATATAAAACAAGAGAGTACTGTAGTTTGAATATGTCTCCTGGGACTCACATACTGAATTACTCCCAGTGTGGCTGTATTGAGAGGTGGTGGGACCATTAAGTGGTGCCCCACCTGCACTAGTGGATCAGTGTTGCTCCCGTGGACAGGATTAGTTATCTCACAGGTGGATTTTCAGAAAGCAAGCCCGCCCCTCATACCTTCTCTCTTCTCCATGTGTACGCTTCCCTTGCAGGACACCCTCACCAGGAGACAAGCAGACACTAGTGCTGTGATGCTGGACTTCCAGATTCCAAACCCATGAGTGAAAATAATCCTCATGTGTTCATCTAAATTTACACTGAAATTAATTTTTTTAAAAACTTTAATTTTTTTAGGAAAGATTTATTTATTTGAAAGGCAGAGTTACAGAAAGGGGGAGAAAGAGAGAGGGACAGAGAGTGAGATTTCACCTGCTGGTTCACTCCCCAAATGACCTCAATGGCCAAGGCTAGACTAGGCCAAAACCAGGAGCCGGGAACTCTCTTGTATGTTGCAGGGACCCAGGCACTTAGGCCATCTTCTGCTGCCTTCCCCGGCACATTAGCAGGAAGCTGGATCAGAAATGGGGCAGGCTGGCGCAGTGGCTCAATAGGCTAATCCTTCGCCTGCGGCGCCGGCGCACCAGGTTCTAGTCCTGGTCAGGGTGCCGGATTCTGTCCCAGTTGCCCTTCGTCCAGTCCAGCTCTCTGCTGTGGCCCGGGAGTGCAGTGGAGGATGGCCTGAGTACTTGGGCCCTGCACCTCATGGGAGACCAGGAGAAGTGCCTGGCTCCTGACTTCAGATCAGTGCGGTGTGCCGGCCGCAGCACGCCGGCCACGGTGGCCATTGGAGGGTGAACCAATGGTAAAGGAAGACCTTTCTCTCTGTCTCTCTCTCTCACTGTCCACTCTGCCTGTCAAAAAAAAAAGAAAAATGGAGCAGCCAGGACTCAAACCGGCACCCATATGGGGTGCCAGTGTCTCAGACTGAAGCTTAACCTGCTATGCCACAATGCCTCCCCCACATTTAAATTAATTAAAGTTAAATAAAATTAAATATTTACTTCCTCCCTCACACTGTTCACATTCCAGAGGGTGCTGCTCCGTAGACCTGTAGGGCTCATGACTACCACTTTGGAGGTATGGAGAGACAACATTTTCATGAAAATATGTCCTGGGAAGAAATTTTCATGGAGGGCTGTGAAAGCATGGGTGTTGATGATGAAGAGTAGGGAAGTAGCCACCAAAGTAGAAAAATTAGGAGAACGTGGGGACCCAAGAGCACACTTCCCCTCCCACACATGATTTCATAGAATTGGGCCCCTAACACTCAGAAAAAGCAGTATGCTCTTGAAAAGCTATTTTCTCTGCCCTATTTTCATCTCCAACAATCACTCCACCAAAACCAGCCCAACATTTCGAGAACTAGCTCACCTGTGGGTCAGTCTGGGCCATACTCAGCATCTGGAATGCAGGTCATCACCCACCAGGATCTGTCAGGACCAGCACCTGGCTGTTGGACACTAGGTCCCCTCTGAGGCAGTGTGGACCTGGAATGCTACAGGCAGGCTCTTCACGTCGGAGTCTCAGGACACACAGCCCAGGGTTTCCGCTGGGACCTTGTGGAAACCCTTGTGGTCAGTTGAGCACATCATCTTGTTGAGATACAAGATTCCTATTTCCTAGCTGTGATAGAAGTCTTTTTGCTTCGTGGGCTCATCCCCAAATTGCTTTGTGCTTCTTCTCCCCCATGCAACCTCCCATTGTTCCTTTTTCTCTGTACCATATGGAACCTCCATACCATGGCAAATACACTCCCTTCCTCCAGTTTGGTGTCTGGATTGAATCCTAGTTCCCTGATGCTTCTCTTCCAGGTGCTCATTTGCACACATAGACCTCAAGGAAGTGGGTCAGGGCACCATCCACTATCCCCCTCAATGCCACGTCCAGGTCATTGCTCCTATAACACAGAATAAGAAGCCATGCTCCTGGGAAGGCTTGTGCCATCTGGCTGTTCCTCCAACTATATGCTTGATTGCTCCACAAATGGTAGGAGGAACTAATTTTAGCACTTCTGTCATTTAACAAGCCACAGAATTTGCAGCATGAATTAATCCCATTTAATCTAGACTGGAATCCTTGCTGTGTCTCTTACTAGCTCTGTGACCTTAGAAAAAGTTATTTAACCTTTCTGAGCTTTGATATCTTCAAGAAAGTAGATGACTATGTAAATTGAGTGCCACAATATGTATGCAATCATCATAATGGCATAAAATATGAATTTAGTTTGAACAGAAAAATTTTAGTAATATGGATATAATTTACCCTAAGGTGGTTAGGGATTATTCATAGCTATTTTCTTAATATAAAAAACCCATTTGATAAAACTATTCTGGATGATATGGTGATAGTATATATGTGTCATCAAATATTTATTAAAATTCCTAGAATGTGCAAGACAAAAAGTGAGCCCAGATTTGAACTATGGACTTTGGTTAGTAATAGCGCATTACTATTAGCTTATTAATTGTAACCAATGTACTACATTGGGGAAAGATGTTATTAATAGGGGCAACTGAAGGAGAGAGGAAACACTGTACTTGCTTACTCAATGGCTCAAAATCTAGTCTATTTAAACATAGAAACAACAACAACCAAAAAAAAACCCACAACTATTTGCATGAATATGTTTGTCCATGAGTTGACACTTCTGGAAGCTGGTGGTAAGTATGTAGGGATTAACTATACTCCTAATAAATTTTTTAAATGAATTTCCTTAAACTGAGCCTCTTAGTTAATCAACCAGAATTTTAATTCCAAATAAAGGGCAGACAATGCTAAAAAGCATTCGGTAGGATCTCATCCTTACATTGAAAATACGGAAAAGCTGGAGCAATAGAAAGCAGCTTTGCAGCTGAGCCAGCCCCAGAAGTGGGCTGGATATTGTCTTTGGAGCAGAGACTAGACAACAGCAATCGAGCTGTTGATGAAATTCAGGTAGTTCAGGAATGCTACTGTGGACTCTGGGAAGCATTCAAGTAAAGGGGAGCATTTTTAAAAGACTAGCTAAACATAACATGTTTATATGCATATATGTTTTATAAATTTATTTTGACCTTTGTGAAGATCATTGAGACCTTATAGCGTAACCACAGTGAATTTTGCTTCATAGGAAAATTAAATGATGCATAAGATTGTACTGCTGATTCTCATTGTATGTGTGTATGTGTGTAAATACGTATATTTTACATATATATTATATATATGTATGGATATATATATATATATATCTCAAGTGATGTAGCAAAACAGGAACAAAAGATTTTGTATTGAGATTTTCAAAGAGAAGTGCTGAGATTACTCCGCAGGAGCCAGGACCATGCGGGACTCTGAGCAGGGCCATTTATTATTCTAAAATTTGATCTCCAAATCAGATTTCCTGAAACATAACATCAAGGGAGTTGGAAACTTCAAATCTTGGCAGCCTGTGCAGCACACAGGTATCTCTCAATGACTTCTAATTTACATCTTGGACAAGGGGAGTAGGGATTTGCGTATAATTAATCTCTCTCTCTTTAACTTGCAGTGTTTTGAATAGTAAATAATGTTTTGAGAAGAGGAGGAGGAGGGGACAGAGGAGGAAGAACAGGAGGAGAAGGAGGACAGACTATCTTCACTCTGTAATTGCTTTCTTTGGCTTCTCATGAGAGCTCTAAATCATTCCCTGTGTTTCTAAGTGCTGCCAATTCCTAGAAATTTATCTGGTTCTAAGAAATAAATCCAAGCAGCCACAGCCTCAATCTGAAGAGCAGAAAGGGAGGTATCTGTGATGAAGCCACTTTGCACAGGGGCGCAGCTGCAGGGGTCAGGGAACACGGCGTGCTGTGGTGGGTGCTCCACCTGTCCCGACCCATTTGATCCTGCCCTACTCTGCCAAGGACCAGGCTCTATTTTCGGAGGAAGGAACTGGCGCTCAGCTTGGGATGTACCGAAGGACGCACAGCTCGTACGTGGCTGAGCGTTTGAATCTGGATCTGTCTGACCCCAAGGCCCTCGCTTCCCATCATGGGGCTTTCATCTTTTACCTTGGCCTTTACACTCTGGGTCACCAAATGAAGCAGAGGGAAAAAATGAGATTCTTGTCCCATTCTCTGAAGCCAGTCAAGTTAGTATGAAAAGGAGCCTTTGTGCACACAGCAAAGATGTGAATCCCCCTTGGGATAATTTCAAGGACACCCTCTCCTGGCTTGTTTCCTTTCATTTCTCTTCTCTCCCTCAGTCTATCAAAGTGCTGCACACACACAATAGTAGACATTCCACCATTACATATTCAATCCTTTGGTTCTTCTTTTCAAAAGGAAAGCACATCCAAGTAAGAGATGGCATATGGCATATGAATCGTTAAGACTGCTGTCTTAATAGTGAGTGCACGCCTTTTCCTCCTCAGAAGAGGTTGGATCTTCAAGAGCCCAGAAAAGGAAAGAGACGCTCGGAGGGTTCTTAATGTGGGGATGTGGACGGTGAGCTGGGAAGTTAGTAACAGAGGAGAAGGAGGTTAGAAAGCCAGTCTTGATGCTGAAGCAGAAGTTGTATGTTCATCAGAAAAGGCTGTCACACTTTCGGAAAAGGCCTAGAGTTACTGTCTAGGCTTACAGTGAAATAACAGCATAAGGCAGTTGTGTCCTGGGATCCCAGGGGTGACGCCAGGCACCCACTCACTGAGGCAAGCAGGGGGCGGAAAGGCCTGCACCTGTCGTGAGCTCAGGCTGCCTGGGCACCCTGCCTGGGGCCATACAGACTCCACAGCACCCTGTCCCCCCAAGCTGCAGGAAAGAGAGGCTGCCAGACACACCGTGCCTGCATTACAAATAGGAGTCATAAACGTGCTTTGTTTCATTTTAGTTTTTAAAGATTTATTTATTTGAAAGAAAGAATTACAGAGAGAAAAAGAGGGATTTTTCCATCCACTGGGTCACTCCCAAATGGCCAGGGTTGGACCAGGCTGAAGTCAGATGGAGCTTCAGCCAGGTCTCCCACAAGGTTCCCAGGGATCCAAGCACTTGGGCCATACTCTGCTGCCTTCCCAGGTGCATTAGCAGGGAGCTGGATGGGAAGTGGAGCAACCAGGACTTGAACCAGTGTCCCTATGATTTGCTGGTGTTGCAGGTGGTGGCTTAACCCGATGCACTGCAACATTAGCTCCAACATCTTTGAAGAGACACAAAAGCTAATTATTCCTTAAGTATAGATGATTTCACAGACAAAAATAAACCCAGTGTTGGTTTGGGTTGGGAAGAGGTCAAAGCACTGGATAGTGAAAGATGCAGCCTGCTTGCAAGCCCTATATTTGCCATGAAAAAGTGTGAAATGCTCAGCAAGGCATCCTGATTGAGGCATCTGTTTACTCACCTATAAAAATGTTATTAGGGGCCGGCACCGTGGCACAGTGGATTAATCCCCCACCTGCGGTGCCAACATCTCATATGGGCACCGGTTCTAGTCCTGGCTGCTCCTCTTCCAAACCAGCTCTCTGCTGTGGCCTGGGAAGGCAGTGGAGGATGGCCCAAGTGCTTCAGCCCCTGCACCCGCATGGGAGACCAGGAAGAAGCACCTGGCTCCTGGCTTCGGATCGGCACAGCTCGGCAGTTGCGGCCATCTGGGGAATGAACCAGTTGATGGAAGACCTTTCTCTCTCTTTCTCCCTCTTACTGTCTGTAACTCTACCTCTCAAATAAATAAATAAATAAAATCTTTAAAAAAATTTTTTAAAAGTGTTATTAATAACTTATCTTCCCCCACCTCCCTGACTTGTCAAATGAATCAGTGAATGCAGTTTGTCTGGGGTAAGGACCCCAGGAGAAGAGGCAAGGAAGGGGAGGGGAAGGTGTAATGTGAAAATTGAGCCTCAAAAGAAATTCTCGGCCGGTGCCGTAGCTCAACAGGCTAATCCTCCGCCTAGTGGCGCCAGCACACCAGGTTCTAGACCCGGTCGGGGCGCCGGATTCTGTCCCGGTTGCCCCTCTTCCAGGCCAGCTCTCTGCTGTGGCCCGGGAGTGCAGTGGAGGATGGCCCAGGTGCTTGGGCCCTGCACCCCATGGGAGACCAGGAGAAGCACCTGGCTCCTGCCATCGGATCAGCCCAGAGTGCCATCGGATCAGCGGGGTGTCTCGACGGCCATTGGAGGGTGAACCAACGGCAAAGGAAGACCTTTCTCTCTGTCTCTCTCTCTCACTGTCCACTCTCCCTGTCAAAAAAAAAAAAAAAAAAAAAAGAAAGAAAAGAAAAGAAAGAAATTCTTGATCCCCTAACTGTTCTGTTCAGAGCTGCCTCCTCCCCCTGCGTTTCTTCTTTATCTTATATACAGCTTGGTCAGGTTTCTGTAAAACTGCTATCAGTTACACAATTAGAAAAAGAAGAAAAGCTTACATTCTTAGCATCAAAGATCTCTAAAGAGTGTGTGTGTCAGTTTTTATCAACAATGAGAAAATTACAGTATCTTTGGATTAGCTGCAGGGAGCATCAGGTAAATGCAAGCAAAACACCTGTGAACAGAAATCAAAACCCTTCATTTCAGTATGCTCAGTAAGTCCATTGCACTGAGTAGCTTGATTTCTTACCAAAGAAAAACTGAACAAAAAGAGATAACCAAAAAGGACATGCTGCAAGATCAGCCCAGGGCAGGATTTTCCTACAGATACTAAATGTTTGATGCTCTTTATAAGCAATGGCAAGGATTGTTTTAGCACTCCTGAGTTCTTAGAGCTTGAAGTTGGGGTAGGTATCTGACTAAAGGGTTAAGATGCCAATGATGACACCCGTATCCGGTATCGTCAGAGTGCCTGGTTTCGATTCCTGGTTCTGATTCCAGGTTCCTGCCGACGCAAACCTGGGAGGCAGCAGGTGATGGCTCAAGTAGTTGAGATCCTGTCACCTGTGAAGGAGACCTAGATTAAGTTCCTGCCTGCAGGCCTTCAGCCTGGCCCAGCCCTAGCTATTGCGGGCATTTGAGGAGTAAACCAACGGATGATCATGTTCTATCTCTATGTCTCTTTTAAAAAAAAAAAAAGTTTATAGCTAGAATCCTCTTCTCCACATCTTCCATGTGGTAAACAGAGAGGTAGATTTTTCTTGTTTCCCTACCTGCGGCTCACAACAAGCTGTTCTCAGAGGTTGGGGTGGCTGCAGTGACACGGAGTTGCCCCTTTGAAGCAGACCTGGTGATTCTAAAAGGCAGTTTAGAATGTGAGTATGTAACTCATCAGCTCCAATCCCAGTGTCAGCTGGGGCAGCAGCTACACGAGGCTTAACTAGGGCTGGCAGACCCACTCGTGTACTGAGTCACGTGATGGCTGGGTCATAGTCCAGATTCAGTATGGGCCGATTCTATTAAAAGCACCTAGGAAGGTAAGTGATTTCCCGGCTAGGCTAGGAGTTTAAAGGAAAATGGAGCTCCTGCTGCCTCTCCCGTTAGGGATCACATAATCGTGGCAGCACCGTGTCTCCTTGTGACCTTGTGTGCTCTGATGTGTGGAGGGTCTTGCAGGACTGGTGTGGGGTCTGTACATTCAGGCCTTCATGCCCTGAATGAAGGAGGCTGAATGTCTGTGTGACAAAACCTCACAGCCATCCAACAAGACTGAGGACTGTAAAACAGAACAGCACATGTGCGTCAGGTGTTCCAAGTCCTGGGAGAGAAGTGTTTCGGCAAAATGCTTCGAAGCACCAAACGGATGAGAAGCCATCTTGGGAGAAAAGAAGTGCTCACCTGGGGGTGCTAAGGCAACGCTTTTAGAAAATTACTTTTGCAGAGAGCCAAGCACCAGTCCCAGAGGTGTTAATGTGGCTGGTTTCAAGAGACTACTCAGAATTCCCACTTTTATAATCAGCAGGTTTTTGAGACACACTTTACCTGCATACCAATTTGAGCTCCTGGGAACATAGCATGTTTTGTGGGGAGGTTTTGGATAATTTGGGAATTCAGTTTGTACATGGGTCACTAAGGTGGAAAAAGCTAAGCCAGCTGTGGAATGAGAATTCCCAAGAGAAGGAGGACCTACTAGGGTTGCTTCGAACTCATCGAATACAGCTGCCTCATGACAAAATGCTGACTTCCCGGTAGCAAGAGTAGAGACTTAATTGGGGGTAAAAAGCACATATTCTTAAAATAACAAATAACTGGTTTTTTTTCCTAGTAATAAAATTAAAATTCTTGCTTTTACAAAACTAAAAAGAGAGGGTACTATTATTTATATAAAGGCAGGCTATCAATGAGTCAAATAATCAGAAGAATGGAAAACCAAACTGAAGAGACAATGGTGTCCTCCTTCTTCTAGGACTTGACCAGATCCACACAGAATTGCAAATTGCCACCTTTTCTCTTCCACACTTCTTATAAGGTGGCCTGTAGGTGTATGAAAATCAGTGTCTTATGCATATAGTTCTTCTCCTTGTTGATATTTACTTGAATTATTTATCCTGTGCATCTGTTCCTCAGTGATGGCATGTTAAAGAAAACCTATATTTTCTTAAGATTTTATTTATTTATTTGAGAGGTAGAGTTACAGACAGTGAGAGAGAGAGAGAGAGAGAAAGAAAGAAAGAAAGAAAGAAAGAAAGAAAGAAAGAAAGAAAGAAAGAAAGAAAGAAAGAAAGAAAGGTCTTCCTTCCTTTGGTTCACTTCCCAAATGGTCACAACAGCCGGAGCTGTGCCGATCCAAAGCCAGGAGCCAGGTGCTTCTTCCCAGTCTCCCACATGGGTGCAGGGGCCTAAGCACTTGTGCCATCCTCTTCTGCTTTCCCAGGCCTTAGCAGAGAGCTGGTTTGGAAGAGGAGCAGCCAGGACCAGAACCAGTGTCCACATGGGATGCCAGCACTGCAGGTGAAGGATTAACCTACTGTGCCATGTAGAGTCAACTTTATTAATAATTTGGTTCAGATTAAAATACTCTACACTTACCACTAAATAGACTCTTATTAATTCATTTTACCCCGGTAAGCTAAATAGCAAACTAATGGCATTTATTAGGCATCTAGAAAATTGGTAGTTGTCTTCTGTTAAGATGTTTGGTCTATATTGTATCCCTCTATCCACTTGGTGCCACTGAGTAGATCAAAAAGATTTTCTCATTTGTTTTAACTACCAAGCTAGACACTGAATATATTTTTGTTTTATTCAAAAATAATTTTGAAAGGTTATATGCAGAAAATATTAAACGATTTATATATTCAAATAATTTAATTTCAGATTGAACAATAATATAAAAATAAAATAACAGAAAAGCACTAGAAATAATGGAAAATAATACAAATGTAGAAAATCATTGCAAATATTATATATTGCTATTTATTATAAGAGCTAAGCATAAACGTGTTAGAAAAAATAAAGCCCTACACCCTCACTGTTCAAAGATTCACTGTCATCAAGTTGGCAGATTTCCACCTGGCCTTTGTTTCCTTCACATATTTGTAAATGGCTGAGACCACGTGTCTGAACCTTGTTTTTTCTGCATCAAACACATCGTATTTTTTCATATCATTTCTTCTTGAATATTTAACATTGTATAATATTTATTAAATGTATTTAAACTATTTTGTTTGGGGTAGGCCATGGGCAGGTTAAGCTGCCCCCTTGGGACAACTGTAAGTGCCCTGTTCAAGTCCCAGTTACTCCCTGCTGCTTTGATCCAGCTTCCTGCTGATGCACAGGCTGAGAGCAGCAAATGACAGCTCAAGTGCTTGACTCCCTGTTCCTAGCTTCCAGCATTTGGGGAGTGAGCCTATAGATAGAAGATTCATATCTCTCTCTCTCTCTCTCTCTCTCTGTCTCTCTGTCTCTCTCTCTAATACATAAATATAAATATTTTAAATAAAATAGCCTGGGGGCTGGCTCTGTGGCTTAACTAAGCCACTGCCTGGGCCATTAGCATCCCATGTGGACAATGGTTCGAGTCCCAGCTGCTCCACTTCCGATCCAGCTCTCTGCTATGGCCTGGGAAAGCAGAAGATGGTCCAAGTACTTGGGCCCCTGTACCCATGTCGGGACCCAGAGGAGGCTTTTGGCTCTTGGTTTTAGATCATCAGCCCCACTCCAGCCATTGCAGCATTTGGGGAGTGAACCAGAGGATGGTTCTTTCTCTCCGTCTCTCTGTCTGTAGCACTGCCTCTCAAAAATAATAATAATAATAATAAATAAAAATTTGTTTAACCCTTCTTTTATTGGAAGATATATGTTTTCTCTATTTAAAATAATGCTACAGTATTTAAAGTAATTCTTTTTTTATTCCCTAAATTTTCCCAGCAGTACAACTACAGAGCCAAAATACGTGATCTTTTGTAAGGTTTATAACTCACAGTGTGGCACTGCTTATTTCATCCACTGCAAGCATCAATAAGGTGAGAACTTTCCTATTCCCTTTCACAAGCAGTTTAAGGTTGTATCTTACTAAACTCATATATTCTCACCCAAATATCCTAATATTCTTCACTTTTCCTTTTTCTCTCCTTGAAATTCATTTTAAATATATAACTACTGATTTGCATTTCTTTGGTCATCATTCCAGTGAAAACATTTTTACCAGATTTACTAGTCATTTATAGTCTTCTTATGCAAAATATTTCCTCTAGTTTACTTTTGAAATAGCTTCTCTGTGACTTTTCATGTTGGCTGGTGCCAAAACCTTTCTAGAGTAAATTCCAATAAATTGATACATCCCCTTTGGATTTGGAAAAAAACTAACAAGAACCCAGAAATGATGATTTTGCAAATGTTGGGATTGTTCCAAAGGTTCACACCTGGTATTTGATTCAAAGGTGCAGGAACATTTCACAGGACCTTTGTATAGATGTGATTATAAATTCTTGTACCGCATCCTAGACCATATGCCCATGTTATAAGAAATTATTTGAAATAATACTCAAACAAGGATTAAAATCACATTTTTTTTCTTGATTCCATCTTAGGACAATGTCCTAAAATTTCTCTTGCCTGTGAATTTTTGGAAAGTCCTAGCCACAAGCCATAAAGTTCCTGTGTGCCAAGATCTCTTGGCTGAGAAATATTGGATAAGATTCAAATGTATAGGACAATACTTTTCACTTGACACAAAATTGGCTACACAAGAAAATGTGCAAGGAACATGAAGGAGGAAACTATCAATTAAGAAAGATCAATTTCTTGCTTACTAAAATAGAGTTTATGCCCCCAGATAGTGCTTACACATTCAAAATATAAGCCAAGTCATGTAACCCTTGTGCCCATGGTCCAGCACTGGCTCTATTTCACTTGCAGTAGAACTTATACCCTCTATCATTCCCTCAGAACACCCAACTCTGTCATTTCCTCCCTGCCTTCTCCCTCTATTCCATCATCTTCATTCACTATTTCCAGACACTCTGATCTCTGGACTGTTCCTGGAAGAAGCTAAGCCTTGGCATTAGCTGTTTGGTCTGCCTGGGTGTTCTTCCACTAAGACATCAATGGGGTGAACTTGCTTACTCCTTCAAATACTTAATCAAACATCACCCTTCAGTGTGGCTCCTCTGACTCCCTGACTTAAAATCATAACCTGAACACTATCCTGCCTAAAAAGTAAGAAATAACAATCGTCAGACTGTTTGCTCCTACTATAATATCAATACAGATCACTTTTTGTCACCAAAATTTATGGAGTTTCTCTCCATACCAAGCAATTCTTCAGCATATTCCAGCTGGCTATACTACAATTTAATTCAATTCTGACCCTACCTGTAGGCAGTGCAGACCTCATTGGTTAAGTGCTCAGTACCACAAGACCATTCCCCAATTCAAATGCCAATCACAAGTCTCAGATTGCGACCTGTGCCTCTGACCACTACTGGGAGTACCTGTGACCAGCTCTTGCATCTGATATTTGCTGTGGTGGCCCATAGAACTCAGAGAAATATATTACTTATGCTTATCCATTTATCATAAAGGAAATTACAAGGGTACAGATGAACAGCTGGGTGAAGAGGGCTATAGTGCAAGGTTTGTGGTAAAGGGTGTGGAGCTTCCATGCCCCCTCTCTGAACATGCCACCTTCTCAGCACCTCCTCCTCATGTTCAGCATTCCAAACCTATCTTTCAGGGATGTTTATGGAGGTGTGGTTGTTAATAACTCAATCTTCAGCCCAGCTTCTCCTTTCTGGTGATTGGGGGATAGGGATGAAAAGTTCCAGGCTTCTAACCATGACTTACTCTTTCTGGTGGCCAACTGCCATTCAGAGACATCTAAAGTAACCTCACTTGAACAAAAGATTCTCCTGGCATCCCTACTACTTAGGAAATTACAGGAGTTTTAAGAGCTTTATAGTAGATACTGGGGGGCAGATATATTATATCATATATGTACTCTATTGTTTCAGTTTCTCTGGAGAATACAGGCTAATAAACCCCTAATAATATAGATGTTTGCACTGAGTGGTTCTAGAAGAATAGAATTTTAAGTTGTTTAAATTGATCCTGAATTCGAATTACTAGAATTGGCTTTCTAACCTGTTTAGGTTTAAAAATGCTAAAGACTATTTCCTGTAGTAAAGATTCTACTGGCACAGTGGTTAAGATTCTGCCATTGGCATGTCTGGTTTGAATTCTGGCTATCCCATTTATGATCCTGCTTCTTTCTGCTATTGCACACTCTAGGAGATAGAAGATGATGGTTCAAATACTTGGGTCCCTGCCACATAGTGGGAGATTGGATTGAGTTCCAGGTTCCTGGCTTTGGCCTGGTCCTGCACTGTCTGTTGTGGGCATCTGGGGAGTGTTAGGAGACAGAAGATCCCTTTCTCTTGCTCTGCCTCTCTGTTGCTTTGCCTTTCAAGTAAATAAAAATAAATAAAGAAATAAATAAAGCTTCTTTTTGAAAAAACAATAGTCACTGAGTGATTGTTTATAGATATGCAAGCTATTGGCATTGAATAGTCCTAATCAGCCATTTAGGATCCCATGCTTTCTTATAAATCAGCCATTTATAAGAAGCAAGGAGCTAGGTAGCTGTATATGATATTGCCAAACACTTTTTTGGAAAATTAATGAATATAGTGACATTGGTCAACTGCATCTAATATTACTGGACAAATTCCCAGCACAAATACTACATCTGTGACCTAAGAGCTTCTATGTGTGCCCTAAAGGAGCCTGTGTCTCCTGGAGCTGTGGAGCTGACATTTCTGAAAATCAGATGCAGAACTTCATCTTACAACTGACCAAACTACAACACAAGCAGAATCCCCAGCCTTGCAGGGGGTTTTCTGTTGGAGTGGGAACATGGGCATGGAAAGCATGGGGTCCTATTAGTCAGAATGGGGACTTAGGGGAAGATACTTAGAGAAACTGGGGACATTGGGGTGAGGCTTCTTTGCCCAGGGGAGGAATTTCCCCCCAACTCCAGTGGTTCTGGCTGGCCTCTCCTCTCTCAGTGGTATCAGACTTTCAACCTCCTTCTGAGGGGATTAACCCCACACAGCCTGGGGAAACTGTAATGATATCCACTGAGACAGTTGCCATGCAAAATAATGCTGATCCTCTTTAGTACCTGCCAAAGGCAAAAACAGACACTAATGGACAAGAGTCAAAGCATCGATTAGAAGTCTGTGATGTTGGCTGGTTAATGACAGTATTCCTAGGAGTAAAATAGATAAAAACCCTACTAAATGCTTACTTGTTCTGTTTATGCAGGAAAAATTTAGGGTAAGTGAAAGAAAGCCTAACTCAAATCAAAAAAACTGTCACAGCCTCTTAACCAATTCCAGGAGACTCTGAATGTCACTGTGGACCACTATCAGAGGAGGACTGAATGTCACTATGGACCACTGTCAGAGGACTTCATAGGTCAGGCAGTCAAAGGCTCAGGCCCATCTGACAATGGGTCCACTGGGTCCTCAAATCTATCTTGTGGTTATTTTCCACTTCTAGAATGCATAATTTTATAAATGTACTGAGCAGCTAGCCAAAGTCCCCACACTGGTTCACCAGCCTGTGGAGTGAAAGCCATCATAGTAGGAATGGCCAAGTGGAAACCATCAGCACTATCTCTCCCTAGGAAAATAATAAATCAAAACCAATTCTGTATGCGTGGAAGGATGGCAGAGATTAGCCACAAGGACTTGAAAGATACAGGGATTGTGACTCCCACTGTGTCCCAATATAACTTTATAAATTGACCTGTACGGAAGACAGTTATACCTTGAAGAATGACAGTGTGTTATTGTAAGCTTAACCAGGTGGTGACTCCAACTGTAGCTGCTTTACCAGATCTGGTTTCATTGCTTGAGCAAATTAATGCATCCCCTGGCACCTGGTATGCAGTTATTGATCTGGAAAATGACTCTTTTCTCTATACCTGTCCATTAAAGTCCATCAGAAGCAGTTTCCTTTCAGCTAGCAATGCCAGCAATAGACTTTCACTGTCCTACCTTAGGGGTGTACCAACTTTCTAGACCTATGTTATAATTTAGCTTATAACTTAGAGATCTCGACTGTCTTTCCCTTATACGTATATGACACTGGTCCATTACACTGATAATATTACGTTGACTGGATCCACTGAGCAAGCATTAGTAGCTACTGAGCACATATTTGTAAGACATTTGCATATCAAAGAGTGGGAAATCAAATCAACTAAAATTCAGGAACCTTATACATCAGTGAAATTTCTAGCACCCCATTGGGGTGGGGCATGTGAAGACATTCCTTTGTGTACTGGAACTGTCCATCAGGAACTTGTGTTATTTGACCCCAAAAAACCATAAAGCTGGGCAAGCACAGTAGCATCCGTTCTCAAATGGAAGCGGAATGTACATGATCAGGGTCAGGCATGTCCTGAAGACACAAATAAGTTACATGAAGAAGCAGTCCAAATGTTTGCGTCTCCTCACTCCTGTGACATTGCCTTCTCTCTGCCAGCTCTTTACCTGTAGCCTCAGGGGAGTTCCCATTCATCAGTTGACAGAGAAAGTGGAGACTATGACCTAATTACAGATGGCTGTACTCAATATGCAGGTAATACCCCAAAATGGACAGCAACAGCACTACAGTCCCTCCCTGGAACATCTATGAGGAAAATCTCAATGGATAGGACTTTGGACAGTGTGCCTGATTATCCACTTTGCTTAGAAGCCAATCAACCAGATGAATTATTATTTAACAATTCAGGAGGGGCCAGTGCTGTGGCACAGTGGGTTAATGACCTGGCCTAAAGCGCAGGCATGCCATATGGGCGCTGGTTCCAGTCCCGGCTGCTCCTCACCGATCCAGCTCTCTACTATGGCCTGGAAAAGCAGTAGAAGATGGCCCAAGTCCTTGGGCCCCTGCACCTGCGTGGGAGACCCGGAGGAGACTCCTGGCTCTTGGCTTCGGATCAGAGAAGCACCGGCTATTGCGGTCATCTGGGGAGTGAACCAGCAGATGGAAGACCTCTCTCTCTCTCTCTCTCTCTCTGCCTCTCCTCTCTCTGTATGTAACTCTGACTTTCAAATAAATAAAAAAAATTCATGAGCTATAGTCCATTGTTTGACTGGATGGTCAGGGATTTTAAAGAAATTTGATTGGAAAATTGGTTACAAAACTCTTTGGGGAAGCAGCATGTGGATAGATTTCTTTGGGCAAAAAAGTGAATGTATTTATCTCATGTGACTGCTTACCAAAGTGTGACCCCAGCAGAGGAGGATTTAACAGTCAGGTGGATAGGATGACTCACTCCATGGATACCAGCCAACCTCTTTCCTCAGTCACCCATGCCATCACCCAGTAGGCCCATGAACAAAGTGGTCATCATGACAGAGATGAAGATTATGCTGTTTTCCCAGGTGCATTAACAGGGAGCTGGATGGGAAGTGGATAAGATGGGACTTGAACTGGTGCCTGGATGGAATACCAGCAGTGCAGGTGGTAGCTTTATCCTCTACGCTACAGCACCTGTGATGGTTAATTTTAGACATAAACTTGACTAGGCTAAGGGTTGTCCAAATGGCTGATGAAACATTATTTGAGAGTGTATTCGTGGAGTATTTTTTGAAATAGATGAGTATTTGAATTGGTAGAATGAGTAAAACAAAAAAATCACTAATCAATCTTTTAATTTAATCAATCATCTAATCTACTGAGGGCTCGAGTAAAACACAAAGGCAGAGGAAGGGTCCATTTGCTCTCTCTGAGCTGGGACATGTTTTCTCCAGTCTTCAGACATCAGTGCTCCTGGTTCTCAGACCGTGGCTGGGACTAAGAACTTCACCAGCCTCCAAGTGCTCAGACATTCGGGTTTGGACTGAAACTACACCTTCAGCTTTCCTAGGCCTCTCCATGGCAGATGCAAAGGAAAGGGTTTCTCAGTTTTCCTGGTTGCACCAGCAAGTCCTTCATATTACATCTCTTTCTATGTAGTTATATAAATATCCTATTGATTCTATTTCTCAGGACAGTCCTGTCTAATACAGTATCTAACGCAGTATTGCTAGTCAATGGTCAAGGCAGACTGCAGATGCAGGCGCTTCATGCCTAGACTCAAAGGATAAGTAGGAGGAGACCAGAGGATCATGGAGAGAGGAGGACCCAGTGATCCAGGGAAGGAGCTAGCACGTCCTAAGATTTTGTATGTCATGACTCCTGCTTACCCTAAATTCTATGCAAAGGAAGTTGGACTTTATTCTGAGAGCAGTGGGGATGAGCAGCTTAATATGTTATCCCTCTTAGTATTTTTTTTGTTTATTCTACTTAATACTTTTGGTTGAATACTGTAATCAATACACAATTCTTCTTAAGTGCTGAAACAACTGAAAAGTGACAGCTGTTAAATATAAGAGTGGGAATAAGAGAGGGAAGAGATGTGCAATTCTGGACATGCTCAAGCTGACTTACCTCAAACGGTAGAGTTAGAAACATACCAGGGGATTCCAATTCAATCCCATCGAGGTGGCATGTACCAATGCCATCTCACTAGTCCCAGTGATCAATTTCTGTTCACAATTGATCGTAATGATAGGACCAAGAACCAAAGGGATCACATAAACAAGAATAGTGTCTGCAAATACTAGCTGATAGAATAAAAAAGGGAGAGAATGGTCCAACATGGGAAGTGAGATACACAGCAGACCCATAGAATGGCAAATGTCCTAACAGCACTCTGGCCTCATAATCAGCCCTTAAGGCATGCGGATCTGGCTGAAATGCCCATGAAAGTATTTCAGGCATGGAAAGCCAAGACACTCTGGGGAAAAAAAAAAAAAAAAAAAAACTAAATGAAAGATCTCCGTGAGTGAGATCCCAGTGGAAAGAATGGGTCATCAAAGAAGGAGGTACCTTTCTCTGAAGGGAGGAGAGAACTTCCACTTTGACCATGGCCTTGTCTAAAAATTATCAGAGTCGGTGAACCCAGGGGGCTTCCATAGCCTTGGCAGCTCATGACAAGAGCCTAGGGTGATTACTGATGCCATAAACAAGAGTGTCAATTTGTTAAGTCAACAACAGGAGTCACTGTGCACTTACTCCTCATGTAGGATCTTTGTCCTTAGTGTGCTGTACATTGAGATTAATGCTATAACTAGTACTCAAACAGTATTTTTCACTTTATGTTTCTGTGTGGGAGCAAATTGTTGAAATCTTTACTTAATGTATGCTAAACTGATCTTCTGTATATAAAGAGAATCGAAAATGAATCTTGACATGAATGGAAGGGGAGAGGGAGTGGATAAGGGGAGGGTTGCGGGTTGGAGGGATGTTATGGGGGGGAAGTCATTGTAATCAATATTCTGTACTTTGGAAATTTATATTCATTAAATAAAAGTTAAAAATAAATAAATAAATAAATAAATAAATAAATATAAGTGTAACATGGCCAGATTTACAACCTGATTTTCAAAGTATGTGTTCAATTTAATGAGCTCTTCCTATAAGCAAAAGCTCCTCCATAGTGCTTTGGGAAAAATTAGAATGGTCTATGAAAAAAATTTTTTTTCAGATTTATTTATTTTGAAAGTCAGAGTTACACAGAGAGAGGAGAGGCAGAGAGAGAGAGGTCTCCATCTGCTGGTTCACTCCCCAGTTGGCTGCAACGGCCGGAGCTGCGCCAATCTGAAGCCAGGAGTTTCTTCTGGGTCTCCCACGCGGGTGCAGGGACCCAAGCACTTGGGCCATCTTCTACTGCTTTCTCAGGCCACAGTAGAGAGCTGGATCGGAAGAGGAGCAGCCAGGTCTCAAACTGGTGCCCATATGGGATGCCAGCGCTTCAGGCCAGGGCGTTAGCCCACTGCGCCACAGCGCCAGCCCCTATGAAAAAAAATTTTTTTTAAAGATTTTACTTATTTGACAGGTAGAGTTACAGGCAGAGAGAGAGAGAGAGACAGAGAGAACGGTCTTCCTTCCGTTGGTTGACTCCCCAAATGGTTGCAATGGCCAAAACTGTGCTAATCCAAAGCCAGGAGCCAGGAGCTTTCTCTGGGTCTCCCATGTAGGTGCAGGGACTCAAGCACTTGGGCCATCCTCCACTGCTATCCCAGGCCACAGCTGAGAGCTGGACTGGAAGAGGAGCAACCAGGACTAGAACCTGGCGCCCATATGGGATGCTGGTACCGCAAGCGTAGGATTAACCTAGTGAGCCACAGCACCAGCCCCCCCCCTCCAAATTTTTTAAAACTATATTGTTAACCTATGTTTTTAAGTATGAGTAGTATCTAAAGAGTTTTGTTTTCCTGAAGTCTATCACAATATGTTTATATTGGATGCTAAAGAAAAAAGTATTCAGTGACTTACTGAGAAGGGAAAGAAAAACATTCACAACTTACAACATTGAAAGACTTTGTTGTTGCTTCATAAACATGCAGCAGAAGCAACTTAGCATGTATTCTGAAAACACATTTGATTTTGTTACTAGAATTTTTGAAGAGGCACTGTTCTTTATGAGTTCCTGCCCAGCCTGTTGCTGGTAATCACCGCCTTCAGTTGACGTGTGAAGAGTAACCCCACACTACACTCTTCCATGTGTCCAGTGGTGTCCTTAGTGTCCTGTACTGGCTTCAGCGAAAACTTTCTAGGCAGATGATCCTTTTTCTCATGTTGCATAGTACCAGGTCATTTTTGGGATTTCCTATCAGAAAGTTGGGAATTATAGGGAGATTAAAATCATTCTTAAAAGATTTATGGTGCTTGGGATTAGATTTTTGCATTCTTGAATGGATCTATCTGTTCAAAGTTTGTCAAATTCACAACAGGTCTTTTGATTTTGCAAGTGATAGTTTTTTTATCTTGCATCTCCTGAAGAAATTTTTTTACTGTATTTCAGTAAAATTTCATAAATATATTGAGTTCTCTCTCTCTCTCCTTTCTCTCTCCCTCTCTCTCCTTTCTCTTTCTCTCTCTCTCCTTCCCTCCCTCCCTCCCTCAGTGATTACATACATAAACTGTAGAGCCAGAAAATTTGGGTCCAAGTCAAGCACTGCACCCACCTAGATTTGTGACTTTAGGTAAGCTTTTCACCTCTTCTTGTCTTGGTTTTTTCATTTGTTGATGGAGGGAATGCTCTTCCTCATAGCACTGTAGTGAGTTACTACAGGTAAAGCCTGCATAAAAATGCCCATGTGGAGTGAACACTTCAAAAATTGTCTCACAATGCTTTGGAGAAAAGTCAGCAGGTGGGCATTTGGAGAGTGAACCAGCAGATGGAGTCAGTCTCTCTCTCTCTCTCTCTCTCTCTCTCTATATATATATATATATATATATCTACCCCCCAATTCTGCCTTTCAAATAAATAAAGGAATATAAATAAATGAATAAATCTTTAGACAATTCCCTGAAATGGGTAAATGCAAACTCCAGAATTAATAACTACATTGGACAATTTATCACACCCTATTTTAACACTCTTTGATGGCTCATATCATCAACTGTGACTATATTTTAATAAATCAACAGCTGGTTTAATGTGCCCAATAGATTGTCAATTTTTTGTTTTATAATTTTTCTGCTAAAGTAGCAGGATTTTCTGTGTGCTTTTTAAGTCTTTTTTTTCCTTCAATGTTATTTTTCACAGTTCAGAAGCATGCTGCATTTAACTAACATGGCCTACAAATTGTAATATCTTAACTCATGGGAAAATATAAAACCAACTCAACAGTTAGAGATGCCACTGAATTAACAGAGTGGAACTGAGACCCAGAAACACAACCAACAGCCACAATGGTCTAAGCACAACTCCCTCAAAGGACCTTAATTAAGATACATTAGAATTCTGGATGCAGCTGATAGAAGTGAGCCAAGTCACCCTATCACTGTTGGATCCCTCACCCCTTAGTAGGACGTAACTGAAAACAGTCAACTTTTCTTTATTCCTTATAGAGGTTCCACATGTTTGGAACATAGCAACAGAGCTTAGGTAGGATAAACTAGGATTTGTGGATCATGTCCAAATAATGAAAAAAAGAAATATTTTTCATTTTTTTTGAAGATTGTGTACAAACACAATTGGAAGCATACTTTTTTTTACAGATTTGAATTTTGGAAACAGAAGAGTTTAAATTGATGGCATTTCTACCTACTTCATTTATCAAATATTTATCAAGAAACTCTATGTCCCCAGCACAGTCTGGACATTTAAAACCAGCAGTGAAATAAGAATGGCTAATTCCCTGCTCTCTGACAGTACACGTTTCAGCAGAGGGAGACAGAGAGAAAACAGGTGAGTGAAGAGGTATCCTGCAACAGGTAGTGGTAAGTACGAAGGAGAAATACAGCCAGTGTCTGAGAGGGTGGGATGCAGTTTTAAGTAGAGTGGTTGGGGAAAGCCTCACCAAGAAGGCAGCCCTCTGCAAGACCTGCAGGAAGTGAGGTCCTTCCAAGGGAAGAGCATTTCAAAGAAACCAAGGGAAGCAAAACTCTGTGGTGGGACATGTGTGGCATGTGTGAGGAGCAGCGGCAAGGCCAATGTGGCTGGGGAAAGTGAGCAAGGGAGGGTGGAGCCGGATACGGCATCAGAGAGGCAAAGGGAGAGCACAGAAACCCTACAGGAGCTTGGGCTACCTCAAGGACTTTGGCCTTGACTCTGGCAGATGGGAAACGGCTGGGCAGTGTTGAGAAGGATGACATGATCTTGGCTTGCAAAGAGATCAGCATGGTCACTGTGCAAAGGCTGTTTCTGCAATTCAAGGACGAGATGACGATGGCCGTGACGATGTGAGGGGCAGCAATGAGGAGTGGGTGGAATCTGGATATTTGTCATGTGAAATCAACAAGATTTGCATATAGATGTGAGAGAGATGCAAGAGAATAATCAAAAATGACTCCAAGTGATTGGTCAGAGTGAGAGAAAGCCTGAAGTTACTGAGAGGCTCCGGGAGGCATTTCACACATTCAGCAATGGGTAATCAAATATGAGAAGCTTGCTTCTTGGCTATCTAAGCAGTAGTGGAGAGCAAACAATTTGCTTTAAGATTCATCTCTGTCCTCTGTAGATTCCTTGTACCTGCTTGCTTCTATAGCCGAGGCATTCTTCAACTGCTGTTTTAACCAAGCTTGACTGTGAACGTCTACAAGAGGTCTAGAACCTCAATACTACTTTTAGAAAAAGCAACCAAGTAACAATAAGAATATCCTTTCTGCTTCTAATATCTACAGAGAGTCCCAAAATAGAGCTAAATCTGTCTATAGTTGTGTGGCAGGTCACTGAAGGGCAGCGCATGGCAGGTTTCATTGCAGTTAGTTCTGAAACAGGTAGTGGCTTAAGTGTCTCCACGCTCTTTGGGTCTAAGTATAAACTGACACAAGGGAAAAACAACGATTCTTGCATCAGGTATGCCTTTATGTGCAAAACTACTTCAAAAAGCATGAATATCCAGATGACAACTGAACACTGAAAACCGTGGTAGTAACACCAAGAAATGACACATAGGTGAAAAGAAAGAAGTGTAGGCATGAATGTGGAGCAACAGACTAATGGGAAGAAGGAAATTTCAAGCAATGCAAAACTCACAGTTGAGGTTAAAAAGCCAGATGTCTGCTGGAAGAAGAGTAGGCAATATCAATGGGTAACTCCCGGGCAGCACACACACAATAACAGGAAGTGGTGGGGCCTGCGGTGTCCTGCAGGGCCGGGTGGGTTGGGGGTATGGGTGTGTGTAGGGTTGCGGAATAATGGAAAGTGGCCTGTGGCTGTAACATAGAACTGGGAGGGAATACAGTGTGGCCAGATTTTTGCCTTATTTCCAGGAAAGCCAGAAATCTGGATATTTACATGAAATGGTGGCATTTAGTTCACATTTTCGAAAAGTAGTGTGTAAGCCAAACAAAACCTATCTGTAGGCTGCTTTTGGTCTATATCTTCTAACTTTGCCATTTACAACCAAACACTTAATCATTGACTAAAAGGAGCTATTATATTCCTATCTACTAGGACAATTATTTCTCTTACACAGAAAAAATTGTTCTTTTTTATACAGGACCTGAGGCTTCTGTTTGCGTAGAAAGTCAATGTTCTAATACAAAAGAATAAAATGACTATAAACTAAAAATAATTCCTTACATTTTTAGGTTTTATAAGAATGAAAGTTACCAATGTTTGTTATTGTTCTTGCATAAATCTCAACTGAAAGTTGAGTCTGCACTAAATAAGAATGATGCAGAATAAGGTAGAATTAGGCTCCGCTAATTTGACTTCATTTGACTAAGGCTGTTCATGAGGATCTTCCCTAGTAATTAAGTTTCTCAATGGTTCTATCTAGAAATCTTCACTGAAGCAGTAATGGCACTCGAAGGGATAGATTTGGTGGAACTCAATTCATTCTGATAGCCTAAGCTGACCCTTGAGCGCTGATTTAGGCTCAGTAATGTAAAGTGGCTTTGGGAAGGGCTCTGCCTCCCAGAGAACTTTCCTGTGAGTATCTTGCCCTGTGGGGGCTTTATTTCCACACATACCTGGAGACTTGTGGGAGGTGAAGTCTTCCTTTTTCTCTTCTGATATAACTGAGAGAACAGACATCCTCCAAGTGTGGATCCGTCTTGAAACTCAGACTCACCAATACCTTAGGTAGGAGAGTGAAGTTTTCCTAGCAGGGAAAGGTGCTGAGTGAGAAATACCCTAAAGTAATGGCAGAACTCCTGAAGTCTGGAAAGGGGAGGAGCTGGCAGGGTCAGGGTGTGTCAGTTCTGCCTAGAACAGGAATTCAGATAGAGCCTTCCAATCACTTTGGATAAACTCAGAAGGCAGCTGAGTGCGTTGTGGGATTTGATGTATAGTGGGTTGATGGGCTTATTGAGGACAGGGAGCTGGTTTTGAATGTCTTTTATGTTTTTGTTTTGTTTTTTTTTTTTTTTTTTGCAATGCCAAGAAGAGGGTTAGGCACACATCTTAGATGGAGTCAATACTCAAATAAATGCAGTGTATTCAGTTGGGTTTGTGACCCCCAACATCAGACTACTGTATATTATTATTTGATGTTTCAAATTCATTTATGTTCTACAGTATTGAAAGGTTCACACATACATTTCTTGTCAACATCATTCAACAGGTCTCTACATTTTTTTTTCTAGATCTATCCTAGACACATTAAATACACAGATTAAATGCCAGCAAGTGTTCCTAGATGGCATTTTCAACAGAACTGAAATATGCCCCCTTAGAAGCAGCAAATCAGTTGTTTTAAATATTTTTATGCAAACATGTTTGAGATTCCTATATTACTTTTGCTTTTTTCTTAAATCAGAGCAAATGTAAAAGAGCAAAACTGAACTATTTGTAATCTCCGCAAGTGATCACTTACTGTTGTTGTGTTAACACCTTAAGGGTACTGAAGGATCTAGGACTTCTTGGTTAATGTTCTGTGGCTTGAAACAGCCACAACTGTGCCACGACTTTGATATCCCTTTCTTGCTCTGTTAATTTCTCTGTTTCCTGTGAATTAACAGTGGACCTTTTTCTACCATCCTCCCATCTCTGTTAATTTACTAATTCTAATAAGCAGTGGCTGGGGAAATGAGATTTTTGATTTTCCTGGAAGGGCTTATCGAACAATAATAACACAGACTTATTTGGCACTTTTTGCATGCTAGGCTCTGCCTGTGCGTTTTGAATAATCTTATGTACTTCTCATCTGAGGCCTATGGTGAATATACTATTCTCTGGTTGAGGAAGCTGAGACACAGAAAGGTTGAGCAACTTGCCCAAGATCAAACTATTAGTACGCAGCAGAGCCGCCACTTATACTCTGGCCATCTGACCTTGGTATTGTGCTATGGATTGTTTTTGAGCGAACGGACGATGAATCTTTTAACAGCATGCATGGATTGCAATGCATGGATTTTGTGACAATAATTGTGCTTATCTAGAAACCTTTAAAAAAAAAGTCTCTTCTGGTCCTTGACTGTATTCTGGATTGCCAATACTGCTATGTGAATGACCTCTGAAAAAGTCAGGCTTTCGGTACTTTACATGTAAGAAAGGCATTTACATTTTCCAGCTTAGTCTCTTCTCAAGATGAGTTTTAAAAGCTGAGTGTAGGTCTTGTTTTCATATTGTCCCAGCAGTGATGATTCAAAAGTTCATCAAGGTCTCTAGGGAGTTAAAAATTTATCAGCTGCTTGAAATGAAACTAGAAAATTACTTAGAATTTAGACAGATGAACAATGTTATTTAACTTCACCCCACTGCCATCCATGCATATTCCCAAATCCTTATAGGAAAATTTAATTACCAGGGAAAAGATGCCTGGAGAGCCGTGAAGGAAAAAGTGGGGTGGAAAAGCTTGGCTCACGGGGAAGCTGACCCATGGAGCTTGGCGATCTACTCCTCAATTCAGCACATCTCACTTGGAGAACCTTGGGGGCCATTTGCTGACGTAGGCTAAGAAGTCATAAGATTGAGGTTGAAAGCCACTGTGAAGATTGGGTCCTTCTCGCAAATAAGGAAGTGTCACAAGCCCTGCTGCAGGTGCTAGCGAGCTGTGTGTGTGCGCAGTGATTTCACCGTCACTTTGTAGGACCCTGCAGGGTGTTAGGATACCAGTGCTTCCCCACGACTTAACACAGAGCCCCTCTGGATACTTTTGCTGCCACTTACCTTCACGTGAAACTCTTTTTATTTAAATAAATAAAGAGAAGGATGCCTTTCTCTTTTTGCTGCCTTACCAGACTTGGTTATTCTTGTTAAATAACTGGGTTATGGTTGTTTAGTCATCTAATTGAGCCAATTGGATTCTCAACCCACAACAGCATTAGATAAAGGGGAATATTTATCAAAAATGCCTTGTTGACTTTTTAGTTTCAAGGAAGAAAGCTCACCGAGACCATGGTGTTGATACTTTGATGCTGCTCTCTAAGATCTGAAATATACAGTCATTTCTGGGCCTTGGGTAATCTTTCTCTCCCAAGTTAGATTCTTAGTCAACACTTCTGCTTACAAATATGATGGTTTTTGACTGAAGTATATTTAAAAATGTGTCATTTTAGTCCAGTTCACATTCTTGATAGAACACTGCTTTGCATAAATCCTCTAGGCCTTCACTGGTTGCACAGATGCTGTCTTAGTAGCTCAGTAGCTAAAGGAAGCAGTTCTGTTCAACAGATAGGCTCATCAGGGCCAAGCTGCAAAACAGCACCACGAAAACAGGGCTGCAGTCAAAGAGGAAGAGGCCCTAGCTCTGTGAGGGTTAAGCATGCTGAGCCCAGACTTCCATTGAAGGAACTCTTCCATCTTTCCACTCCCTAGCTGTTGAGAGGTGGTGTACAAGTACTACCTGAGAAGCTGAAGGTGCCACTGTGTGGTCCAGTGAAAATGTGTAGACAGAGAGTGGAAGGTCAGGGTCTGGCCTGCCTCCATATCCACACAGCGTATACGCAGTCTGTGCTGAGTGGGGAAGGGTAAGCTTGGGCATCAGAGTTCCCTGAACCCATCTCCATCCATTGCCAACTACTTACAAGTGCCCTGACTATTCCGTCTCCTTGTCTCCGAAGTCAGGACAAATACCTGGGTTGTTGTGAGGACTCTAGGAGATGGTTCAGGCAGAACACTTAGCATAAGCCTGACTGAGCTCAGGAGTAAAGCAACAGGAGGAATTCTTTTCTCCAACACATACATTTATTATGTGAAAAGTTTGGCAGCTTCATCATTCCCTGGGAATGAGGCAATGGAGAAGGAATCGCAGGCATTGGCATGAGAGGAGACAGAAAGTGTACGGGATGCAACAGCTAGTGAGATGGAGAACACAGAGACAAAGAGGCAGAGAGAATGCGTAGCTGAGGCACGTTCCAGTGCAACAGTGTCGACTGTAAGACAGTAGTTTGACTCCAGCATCAGAGCTGTGTCTTTCTAGGATTTGTTTTCTAATGCAGGTCCTCACCTCATTACACATCATCATGGACCTCTTCTTCCTTATAAAGACTTCTAGAAAGTTTCTCCCATCTCCTCCTTTCTCATTCTTGCCCTTTCCTTACATCAATTTGTTGTCCCTCCCTCTCAGCAAGACCCCCACCGTGATTTACTGATCCTATCTTGTTTTCTTCAACCATCCCTCTTTTTAGCCTGCCAGTTACTTGATTTTTGCACCTCCCAGGTCATAAGGAAACTATTTTTGTTTTCTTTCTCTGGAAAGCAATCCTCTTTTTACTGGCCACTTAACAAGCCCCCTTCTAATCTCTTCTTCAGATCTATGACTATGTGCCTTACTGATAGTTCATTATTTCTTGGCTATGTTTTTTATTATTTCTGCCAGTTGGTGATGTTGACCAAGGGCCATTCAACAACACATGTGCTCAGTGTAAATGTTTGCTTTACAGATCTCTAGTTTTTGTATTTCAAAACCTTTGTTACAGAATGTTTTGTCTGAACAATAGATCTGTCCCATAGCATCTTGTGAGAGCAAAATAACACACCCAATTTGCTGTCTGTAATGATATCTAATGCAGCTTTTCATCTGTTAAGGATATTTTAGAAAATAAAAGTGTTAAAAAGTAACCAAGAGGGGCCGCCGTTATGACATAGTGGGCTAAAGCTCCACTTGTAGTGCCGGCGTCCCATTTGAGTGCTGGTTCGTGTCCCAGCTGCTCCTCTTCTGATCCAGCTCAATGTTATGGCCTGGGAAAGCAGTAAAAGATGGCCCAAGTGCTTGGTCCCCTACACCTGTGTGGGAGACCCGGAAGAAGCTCCTGGCTCCTGGCTCCTGGCTTCTGATTGGCTTAGCTCTTGCCATTATAGCCATTTGGGAAGTGAACCAGTGAATTGAAGACTTCTCTCTCTATCTGTCTCTCCCTCTCTCTGTCTGTAATTCTACCTCTTAAATAAATAAATAAAATCTTAAAAAAAAAAAAAAAAAAGCAGCCAAGAGCTATTTAACAAATTATCCAATCACCTTAAAATGATTTTTCTTGCTTTGGCTCAACTAGTTGAAGACAAAAAAAGTGGATTTTTTTTTTTTTTGCTTAGATTATTCATTGATTGTTCATTCTATCTAAATGAGCCAGCCCATTGTTTACTCAGACTTCAACTTGAATAACAGTTGTAGACAGGGAGCCTCTGCGGGGTGGCCATGTTGACAGAACACTTCCTTCTACTGCCTTAGACTCCTCCCTTGTTCCATTCACTTGAGACAGTTGGGGCAGATTTGCTTCCCTAAGACAAAGAGGAAATAATTGACTTGTGTTTGGACTTTTTGTGAATTGAACAAGGTTGAATTTTTTTTTTTTGATTGCTTATTTATTTTAGAGGTAGAGTTACAGACAGAGAGAGGGAGGAACAGAGAGAAAGGTCTTTCCTTTGCTGGTTCACTCTTCAAATGGCCGCAATGGCTGGAGCTGGGCTGATCCAGAGCCAGGAGCCATAAGCCAGGAGCCAGGAGCTTCTTCTAGGTCTCCCACATGACTGCAGGGATCCAAGGACTTGGGCCATCTTCTACTGCTTTCCCAGGCTGTAGCAGAGAGCTGGATCAGAAGAGGAGCAGCTCAGGCATGAACCAGCGCCCATATGGGATACTGGTACCTCAAGCAGATGTTTAGCCCACTATGCCACAGTGCCGGCCCCGGCAAAGTTTATTCTTAAAGAATAGACTCAAATCATTCTTGGGGCCATAGGAATTTTTTTCTGCAAAGTTCCAACATGTCAGTCTTGTCCAATTTATGGCATATGCTTTTAGGAGTACTTGGAACTAATCTCATAATAATTTGATTTGGAAAGTGGTCAAAACTTAGTTCTTACGTTACTGCCTCCTCTACTCCTACCTGTGGCTCAGTTTTGTTCATCTCACTGTTCTCACTGTTCTCATTTAGATAGGAAGCTTGCCTTGGCCAGCAGGTGACTGGAGAGCAGCAGAAAGCACATAGCCACTTAAGCATGGGAAGAGTCACTGAACTGTTCGTTTTAATAATGTTCTTAATGGTAATAATGAGATTGAGATGCTCATGGCAGCCACCTGCTCAGATCTCTACCTAGTGCTGAAAATAGCAACTGCACAGACTTAAGAGCTAGGCTATTTGCCTTTGTATTCGTTTCCTGTGTCGTAACCTGAGGAATGTTAGTTAGCTTGAGAGATGCTCAACTAGGTGAAGTATATTCAAATGTTCCCAAATTTGAAAAACTCTGAAACCTGAAATCCTTCTGGTCCCAAGCCTGTTGGATATGGGATACTCAGCCTATGCCTCATTTTCTGCCCCAGAGTGATGGGCAAATTCTTTTTATAGACCACTGGGAAAGAATATGCTAGAGCAATCTTTTTGGATTCTTAGCTTTCTCGAACTGTTATCTCTGAATTATACGTCATTCCAGCTGCCCATTTAATGAGCCTTGTTACAAGACATCTAGATAAGCAGCTTTAAAATCTGTGTATGCTTCTGAAACCTACAGGTAACAGGGAAAATGCCTGATCTTTCTATAACCTTGGCCTCTCTTTGCTTCGAAATCAGAGCCTGCTCTTGGGCTCTAGAGGAAGCTGTCCAGACTCCCTTTAGCACCACCCTTAGCTACTCCTGGAAAGCACCTTCCAGACAGCTTCTTTGCTGCAGTCTTTCTCACCCTCTGTAGCCACGTGGGTGCACATACCTGGCCTTGAACTTCCCTCGGGTCAGATCCCTGCTCGCAAGTCTCAGTGCTCTCTTGCCTCCATCTGCACCACACGTGAGCGTCTCTCTCCTGCTTTCATTGTAGCCCACAAGGTCCAGATCATAGGCCATTTTCTCCAGAAACCCCACTCTGACTCTTCCAGCAGATTCATAACCTCCTAGCCCTCTGGAGTCACAGGGCATTTAGATTCTGTCACCTGCACTCTTCAGTTCTTAGCTACAGATGTTCCTCCATGTATGATGAGTTACCTGCTCATTAATCCACACTTAGCAGGAAATAACATGAGTTGAAAAGTCACTGAAGGCCCTTAACCTGCCACCCATCACAGCTGAGCAACACAGCCCACTGCAGAGCATCTGTTGTATCCCCCTGTACCTGCAGGGCTGACGGGGAGCTGGATTCGCTGCAGCTCTTTAGCATTGCGAGAGGATCCTATTACATATTGCTAGCCCAGGATAAGATCTAAAACTCTGTATTTGGAGTATGGTTTCTACCCAATTCCTATTGCTTTTGCACTATCATAAAGTCAGGAAATCATTAAGTTGATCCCTCCTAAGTCGGGGACTCTCTGTTTATGTTACCCTCAGTATCAGTTGGGATCTGGCAGAGAAAACATGACATGGTAAGAATTTAATTAAAGGACTATGTACAATAGAATGGGACAGGTGAAGGGAAATTGACAAGGGGAAATGAAGTACCCTGGAGCTTTCAACAACAGGAAACCCTTACTACCTCTAGGTTTGAAAGGGCACCGGGACTGGGTGTTTGCCAGCGACTGCTATAGCACAGTGTTGCCCGACAGGAGCTGAGAACTTCAGGCAAGGGGCTCAGCCAATCTGTGGCAGGTGACATTCCAGGCAGACAAAGGGCCTGACCTCATTGTGCCTGGGCTCTTTGGTCTCTTGCCAGTACCTGCCATTGGCCAAATCCAGCTGGAAGCCAGTGGACAAGGAAGCCCATTGATGCTCTCTGTAAATCCTCCTGTGGCACAGGGCAGGGTAGAAAAAAGCAGGAAGCGGACCTGAGGGGCCAAAGGAAAATACTGCTGTGCAACTCATGCCCTTGGCTGTGCTGTTGAACTGGTTCCTGGCTATGACTTTGTTCTCAAGCTAGACTGAAAGCTCCTTGAGAACAGAGATCGTGGCTTGCAGCTAACTTTTGATCTTCCACAGGGTTTAATGTGATATGCATCTTATAGGGTGTAAAAATATATCGACTGCTATATTGCAGATTGTGAGAAAAGAGTCACTTGCAATCCCCCACCTTGAATTTGATATCCCTTCAAGAATCTAACCCTCAGTTTCTCAACACATGCAACACAAATCTCAAATTCCTTAGCATGGCTTGGTACCTGCCCTTGGTGCCTCTGACTTTATCTGCATGACTTCCTCTCTCACTTACTTCACTGAGTAGTGTCATGTCTTAGTCCATTCTGGCTGCTACAATATAAAGCCATAAACTGCCTAGCTCATAAGGAACAGAAATTGATTTCTCGCAGTTCTGCAAGTGGAAGGTCCAAGATCAAGGCACTGGCAGATCTGATGTGTGGTAAAGGCCCCATTTCCTGGATCACAGCTGATGCCTGCCAGCTATGTCCTCGTGTGGTGAAGACCACTCTCTCCCTGCAGGCTCTTTTGTAAAGGCACCAGACCCAATTGTGAGGGCTCTGCAAGTTTGTTCTAACCACCTTCTAATACCATCACCCTAACGACTAGGATTTCAGCATATGAATTTTAGGGGCACACACACATTCAGACCATAGCCCCACTCCAGATAGTGTCAAGAATATGTTAGCTGTCTGTTGTTTACTGCTTAATTGGATAAAATAATGAGTTCCTAGTAGACTGAAGCTGAACTGCCTACATGTGATGATCTATCTTATCTTTTAGGCCTAGCACACACTAAATTCCTTGTAACTTTCTGGGATTGAATTTTTAATTTTTAAATGCGTGAATATGTTTTGAAAGAAACATTTTCTTATTCATTTTTTTTCTATGAGCAGTAATTTTCCCAGTGACAATTTTCTTCCTTATACAAGACTCACTTTTGAGCTCCTGGTAAATCCTACCTACCTACTTTTTATTTATAAACATACAAAGCAGAATTTTTATAATGGGCAATAGCCAAAGTGCACATTCTTACAAACTGAATGGAGCCCTAGAGCAGGACAATGTTATTAAAGTCATATCTACTCTGGTTGAGTTATAAGTTATGAAAATTAAACATGCTACTGTTTGTGAAAGAATTTCATACAGAGAGCAGCATAGAGGTGCGTGTTGTGGTACAGTGGGTTAAGCCACTGCTTGCGACTCTGGCATCCCATATGCAAGTGCTGGCTTGAGTTCCAGCTGCTCCACTTCCCATCCAACTCCCTGCTAATGGGCCTGTGAAGGCAACAGATAATGGCCCAAGTACTTGGGCATCTGCCACCCATGTAGGAGACCAGGATGGAGTTTCTAGATCTTGACTTTGGCCTGGCCCACACCTGGCTATGGCAGCCTTTGGGGAGTAAACAAGTAGATGGAAGATCTATTTCTCCTTCTCTCTCTGTGTTACTCTACCTTTTAGATAAATACATAATTAAAAAAAGTACCATATAGTTATACAATATAATAGATAATGATGCATTATAATAACAAAGCCCGAGGAGAGTAACTCCCAGAATTTACCTAGCCCACTCTTTCTAAAACCTCAAGCAGTGTATTTGCCCCTCTATCTCCATGACATTCATTCAAGTTTAGGTCATCAATGCTTAACAGATGAGAGAAATACAAGCAATGGCTAATATTTATGTAGATGGCAGTAAAAATTAATATAATTTCAATGTTATACCATTTATAATCAAGACAGCTAAGGATTAGATTAACCACAAATTTTTCCTTATGTTAAGCAATCAAAAAATATAAAAATGGAATTATACTTGTCAGGTCACAAAACAATATGCTAAGTAAAGTTCCCTAAGCATTTATCTTGTTCTCATTTTGATTAATGATTCCTTGTATTCCTTTGTCAGACAAAAGCCAAAGTGTGTTAGTGCTCCTTTTTCTCTTGTTTAATGTATAAATTATTACTAATTTGGAAATTAGTTAGCATTTTTCTTATTCGTAAGTAAGCAGTATTTAGCACTTATTGAAGTACTATGTAAATAATTTAAACAAAGAATTTTCAGAGTATATTGAAGTTAAATGTTTTACCTCAGATTTTTATGTGAGCATCAGTTTTTTGGAGTACAGCTGTAGTTTGGATATTGATTGGCCCAAAGTAGAGGTTTTTGTCCTCAAGGTCTGTTATTACATGTGTGTGACGAGGGGAATTAAACCACTTAGGATGTGTTTTTTAAAAATATTATGTATGTATGTGTGTATGCTTGTATTTCTCTACTTGAAAAGCTAAGTGGCAAATCTTCCATCTTCTGGTTTACTCTCCAAATGGCTGCAACAGCTGGAACTGGGTCAGGCTGAATCCAGGTGCCAGGAACTCCACCCAGGCCTCTCACATGGATAGCAGGGACCCAAGCACTTGGACCACCTTCTGCTGCTTTCCAAGGTGCATCAGCTGGAAACTGGATGGAAAGCAGAGAGGCTGGGACTTGAACCAGTGCTCCTGTAAGGGATTGCAGTTGGCTGCTTAACCTGTTGAGCCACAACACTGGCTTCCACTGTTTTCAGGTGGGGTCTTAGGGAGGTGATTGGATAGATTTGGGTCACTAGGTCACAGGTGAATCCTGATGCCTTTAGAAGGAAATCTAGACAGATAAGCACAGTCCCCTTTGCTCCTCAGCACTCTGCCAGCAAGAACGCAGTCACCAAAGGCCAAACCAATGGGGCCCAGCGAATCTGGGACTGTGAGCTGCCAAAGCTAAACTGAAATATACACCCTTTCTTTACTAAGTTAGTTGTCTCTCACATTTTGTCATATTGATGCAGACCTAATTCACGGACTTACTTAGAAATGGGAAAATGGTATGAAAATAATTGTTTTGAAAGGAAAGGTTGGTGCAGTGGTTAAGATGCCACTTGGGACACTCACATCCCATATCAGAATGTGTGGGTTCAAGTCCAGACTCCACGTTTTTTAAGATTTATTTTATTTGTATGAAAGAGAGAAAGGGAGCGATACAGAGAGTTTAGAAAGAGAACTTCCGGGCCGGCGCTGTGGCACAGCAGGTTAACGCTCTGGCCCGAAGTGCCGGCATCCCATATGGATGCTGATTCCAGTCCTGGCTGCTCCACTTCCAATCCAGCTCTCTGCTATGGCCTGGGATAGCAGTAGAAGATGGCCCAAGTCCTTGGGCCCCTGCACCCACGTGGGAGACCTGGAAGCAGCTCCTGGCTCCTGGCTTCAGATCAGTGCAGCTCTGGCCGTTGCAGCCAATTAGGGAGTGAACCATCAGATGGAAGACCTCTCTCTCTCTCTCTCTCTCTCTCTCTCTCTCTCTCTGCCTCTCCTCTCTCTCTGCCTCTCCTCTCTCTGTGTAACTCTGAATTTCAAATAAATAATTTAAAAAAAAAAAGAAAAGAAAGAGATCTTCCATCCCCCATATGGCCACACTGCCTGGAGCTGGGTGAGGCAAAAGCCAGGAGCCTGGAACTCCATCAGGGTCACCCAAGGGGTGGCAGAGGCCCCAGCCCTGAGACCCTCATGCCCCTTCCCAGGAGCATTAGCAGGGAGCTGGAGCCAAAGCAGCGCAACTGAGCTTGGAGATGGCACTTGGAGGATGGGGGATGCCAACTTCACAGGCAGAGGCTTAACAGACCACGAAAACACCAGAGTTGCATGTCTAATGTATGTCCTGAGAGGCAGCGAGTGAAGCCTCCAGTGGCCAGGTCCCTGCCACCATGCCAGAGAGCTGGGCATTTTGGAAGTGAACCAGCAGATGCAACAAGATCGTTTATCTGTCTGTTTCTCTGTCTCTCTACCTTTCAAATACAATGAAAAATGAACAAATGAAAGGGGGAGGAAGGAAAAGAACTGTGGACTTTGGTGAAGGTACAAAGTAGTACAATAGAAAGCTGCAATCAGACTGGCAGTCCGAGATGAGTTCAGGCTTGATCTCTGCTACTTGGTAGCACTTTACTTTTGGCTAATTTTGTACTCTTAAAATGTTTCTCCCAGTTGGATTTGAAAGTGTTATTCTCTGAGAACATGCATGGGGAACTTTTTTGGTAGGCCAGTTCAAGTCATGATTCTTCTAAAGGTACAGTACTGCATTGACTATTTAACTGTGGCTCACCTTAATTAGGAGGAAGCTTCAAGAGGATTTTTTTTTTTTTTTTTTTTTTTTGGAGGAGGGGGACGTATTATCGGCCAAATCCGGATTCCCTCTGCCAGGGCTCCAACCCTGAAGCAAGACCTCTGTAGGAGAGGGTCAAGCTGTTACCTTGTCACTCTCGGATCCTGGTATCTATGTGAAGCTGAGGGTGAGCTCTGTGGGAGGTTGCTGTGACAATTGCCAACAGGAGAGGCGAGGCACTCCGCAGGAGGTGGCTCCCTCCCCCTGGGCTTTGCCTGCTAGGTCCAGCCAGGGCCGGAGATGGGGCTGGGCAGAGCAGAAAGCACCCATGTCCCCGGCAGAACCTCAGACACCTGGCATCTCTCAGGAAGGAAGTTCAGGGCGACTTTCTGCCCTCATCCGGGATTTGTCCGGTTCTGCCCCAACCTCCTCCCAGACCGGTGAAGTGGCAAAACTTGGTGACCTTTGGACAAAGGCGCACAGCGCGCCACCCAGGACGGGGGCACGGGTCCGAGGCGGGCGAGCACGTTTTCAGTCCACCAGGGAAAGGGAGGCCGCAGACGGCACAATGCAAGGGCAGACACATTCTGCACGTGCCTTGGAAGCCGGCGGGAGAGCTTGGTCTGCGAGGATGCGAGCAGAGAGGCAAGGCGCTGAAAGGAAGGTGTGTCTCTCCCAGCGGCCGCAGAGGGAAGGCTGGAGTTGCAAGGAAATGGGAGGCGTCTCTGGTGTTGATTTTTGCCTAGCAACCCACAGCCAACTGCTTCCCCGGCTGCCGTCCACGCGCGCCTCTCTGCCTCCCCCTTGTCCTAGCGACTGGAGAGCGGTCACTCGGTGTCAGTAAAGCGGGGAGGGAGAGTGTGGTGGAGGTGGAGGTGGCGGCGGGAGGGCAGCCCCCTTTGCCCGAGCTGGGGGTTCCCGGGCTCAAGGCGGCCCCGCCGCGGGGCTCGGCCATCCGCGGTGACCCGCGCACAACTAAGTTGTCCACGTGATGAACCGGGGGACGCGGGTCGTTAAGTCCCCGGGCGCGCTGCGGGGGAGACAGTATTGTTCGCGAGCAGCCATTAGGTCCGCCAAGCAGAAAATGCGGCCGTGTTTGGGGGCGCGCGGGGAAGGGGAGGGGTCTCTGCAGCGAGGTCGGTGGGTGGGGGAGGATGCGGGGGTAGGCTGCGCTCAGGGCAAAGGCGGGGCCCGGCAAGGGCTAGGGCAGCCGGGGAGGGGGCCAGGCGTCGGTGCGGGAGCGAGGGGCAAGGGGCCGATGGCGGGAGGCGGACGTGGCCGAGCTGTGCCCGGAGCCGATCCCGGCTGTGCAGGCGCCCGGGCGGCCGCGTGGGGGTGGGGAGCACGGCAGGGTGCGGGACTGGGCCGGGGGCAGCCGGGGGCGGGGCCTGCGGCGGGGGCGGGGCTGCCCTCCCGGGGCGCGCGCGGGCGCGGGCGCCTGGGCGAGAGTGCGCGGGGGCGCGCGCGCGCGCGAGCCAGGAGGAGGCTCTGGAGCTAGGCGGTCGGCGCGGCGCTGCCCGCTCCCCGCGCCCCTATGTGAGGGAATCGGGGAGGCCCGCGGCGCGCAGGGGAGGGCGAGGCATGAGCACGGGCCGGGGGGTGCTGCGGCCGCCCGAGGAAGAGGAGGACGGCGGCGGCGGCGAGGAGGAGAGCGGGGGGCTCCCGGCTGCGGGCCCGGGCCGAGGGGATGCAGCCGGCTGTGTGTGTCTGGCTGTAGCTGACGCGAGGCGGCCAGGCGGCGCCGGGGACCCGCCCGAGGGGCGACCGGGAGGCGGCGGCCGCCGCGAGAAGTAGCAGCGGGACCGGCGGCGGCGGAGACGGCAGCCCTGAGATGCATTTTCCTCTCCAGCGGCCATGTTAACCAGGAAACCTTCGGCCGCCGCTCCCGCCGCCTACCCGACCGGTAAGGAGGGCTGGGCCCCCCGCGCCGCCCCCGTCAGCCCCAGGCCAGCCCCGGAGCTCGTGCGGCCACCGCCGCGGGACCTGGAGCGAAGTGTGCGGTGGGGAGCGGGCAGCGGGCTGGCGGCCGGCGCGCCCTCGCCTCGCCTCGCCCGGCTCCGCGCATTGTTGCACGCGGCCCGCAGGCTCCTTCGCGGGAGCCCTCGGCCCCCGCCGGGCGGCGGCGCGCTGGGGGCCCGGGCGGGGTGCGCCGGGGCCGTCCCCCACCCGCGCTGTGAGCTCGGAGAGGCCGCTGCGCCCTCCTCGGCCCCGGCCGTCCGCAGCGCGGGCCGCGAATCCCCGGCCCGGCTCGCGAACTCGCGCGCCGGTGCCCGACTTAACTTTGCCGCTGTGGCGCCCCGCCCGTGGGGGCGCGCTGGGGAGCCGGGGCCCCGGCGGGTGTCTGCCACTGGAAGGAGGGGTGTTCTGCCCGGAGGGGCGGTGGGGGAGGTCGGGGTTCGGATGACTTTTTTCCGCCCCTGACCCTCTTTTGTCTCCTCCCGTGCGTGGCTCCCAGGCCGAGGAGGGGACAGCGCCGTTCGTCAGCTTCAGGCTTCCCCCGGGCTCGGCGCGGGGGCCCCCCGGAGCGGAGTGGGGACCGGCCCGCCCTCCCCCATCGCCCTGCCGCCTCTCCGGGCCAGCAACGCGGCCGCCACGGCCCACACGGTGAGACCCCGCCCGCGGGCGGCCACGGGTGGGGGGCGGCCTGGAGGGTTCCCTCGGGGCACAAGCGCCCGGGCTTCCGGGGCTCGGACGCCTCCGAGGGAAGGTCGAAGTGCGTGCGGCCCCGGTGACTTGGGCGAGCCCCAAACTGCAGCTACAAAAGGAAGATTCGTGGCGTGGGCCCCCACACTTCCCCCCGCAGAGCTCGCCCACCCCCAAGCTTGCCTTCCTCATTGTCGCTCTCCTTCTCCCTTCCTTATTTTTTCTGTCCTTGCTTCTCAGAGCTCCACGCCCTGACCCGGTAAACATCTGTCCTGCCCCCCCCCAACACACCCTCCCGTGGGTCGTGGCTATTTATAGAAACAGATATGTGTTAGGGGACAGTCAGGCTGTCCTGCTAGGAAAATCGATCCCCCCAAGAGCCTCCCAGGCCCGGCTGCAGCCAGCAGGGAGCCCCACCAATTGTCCCCCCGCGTGTGTAAGCATGTTTTATGAGTGCTACAGGTTTGAGCACAGCAGAAATTGTAATTAACATTAACAAAAATAAGCGCCACAGCAGCAGTCAAAACAAAACCAGCCACCCCGGCAGGATCCTGCAGTTGGGCATTATGGGGCCAGCCTTGCTCCGGAGGTGGGAAGACCAGGGCACCTGACAGGTGCTGTGTGCCCTCGGAGCCCCAGGAGGGAGGGGCCGGCCCAGCCTGGCCCGGCGTGGGACCAGCGGCCACCATGGTGGGCAAGCTGCCCTGGACTCCAGCATGTGCTTTCGCTTTGCTCCCAGCGAGAGCCCTCGGATGGAGACTGCCAGCTCCCAGGAGGTGATCTCAGGGTTCAGAGGTTTTGCAGCTTCCAAGCGGAACCACCTAAAATGGTTCTGCATGAGGGGTGCGATTTTGTTTGCCAAGTGAAAAGTTGAGTTCTAGCAAAGGGGAGCAGCTCTGGGGATGGTGGGTTCTGGGGAAACCTGTTTATCAGAGAATCAGAGAGGCAATCTAGGGTGCAGTTTGCACCTGTTAGAGCTAGGAAGCTGCTTTGTTATTTACCTCCCTTCTGACAACACAGCAGTTGCCTAATCAGTGTTGGATTGTTGATGTCAGGGAGAGTCTTGTTGGGAGGATGGATGATTCTGTATTTGTTAAATGTTCTTATCACACTGATGTTTTAGAATCTGCCATTGGTTTTAGGGGTTTGGGTTTTTTGTTTGTTTGGTTTGGAATCATCTGGCAATTTGGCAAATGTAACATCTAGGGTTTTTTTTTTCCCCCCTGTGTGTTGATATACTCACATGACGTGATGTGAACTGGAAAAAAAGTACTTAGTTTACAACTGGATTCCAATTTTGTCAGGGTGCACTTTGTGCCATCAGAGCCTCTTTACAATTGAAATGTGTAGTGAATGTAGGGAAGGCAGAGTCTCCCCTGGAGGAGCAGCCAGTACTGCTGCAGCCAAGACGCCCTGTGTATGTGCTTCTGAGGACTGGCCTGTTTCAGACATTATGTTGCTGCTGATTAGGTACATGCTTTCAGAACTGTGAATGTGGTTGGTCGTTGAGTTTGGATTTTATTTGTGTAACATCGCAGATTTCCTAGAACAGGAGAGTTAAAGGAATATAGAGTTTATCACGTTCTGCTCCTTTGATTTGCAGAGGAAGAAACAGACATGTTAACTGGTTTGGTCAGGATTCTCTAGTTAATTCCTATCAATAAACCCCACACCCTCCCGAGTGTGGTTTTGACATACTGTCCCACACTGGTAATCCTAGGAGATTGTATTAACTTCATTACAAGTGAAGAGCCTTTGCAGATCCGTATTCCCCTATGTCTTTCAGGTTTCTGTAAGTTTTTTAGTTTTTAGTTCCAGAGCAGTTAGGCCTGGGAGGAGTTGCTGTGGAATGACTGGGGGACAGGGGCATTAAGGAGAGAAAAATGACCTGGTCGCTGGAGCTTGCCCATGCCTTCTCTTATAAATGATGTAGTGGGCAGGTCAATATGTAATTATGCAGACTATGAACTTCAAAATTTATTTAGTCCATGTCCCTTTATTTTCTATCTTCATGCATGTCTTAATTATAGTGTATTTCTTTGTCCTAAAAATATTCCCATTTGTCCTCAAAGTGTAACTATGTTTATTTCTATCAATTTTTTTTCTTTTAGTGTTACCTGGAAGATGTTAATATATTTGTTTTCAAAATTCCAAAGTGTTGATATGCATCACTTTCATACTGTTGGAGTGTTTGAAGCAGTCTCCCATTACCAGATTCACCTTTATTAAAAAATTGGAATTAAAGAATGACTATTCACATTTAAAAAATAGTAGTGTTTTGAAGAAGAAAAAGTAGACATTTGACTCAGGGCCACACAGACTGTCAGTATGTTTGAGGAGGAGCTAAAATTCCAGTCTTTTTGGACTCAGTTCTATTCCCATAACACTACACAGCATTTCTAAGTTGACTTCGGAAAAGTTTTGAAAACGCCCAAAAATATTCACACAGTGAAAACTCTGCTGTTTGCCATTTATTGTTGGAAGACAGTGAGGCTACTCAACTGCTCGGGCTATTGTTCTTACATAATTTTTAATACGAAAATATTTCATGGTCAGAGAAAGCTTTGTAGGTCCCACCATTTTAACAGTTTCAGCATCCCTTCAGTGTATATGTTTAAATGTGGCATACACTATGCTAGACAGTGGCAAATGGTGATGAGCCACATTCTCAGACTTAAGGCGGCTGGACAGGAGTGAGAAGTTTTTAATATGTTGAAGTGAATGTTGTAGTCCTGGCATTTGTATCCTGGAAACATTCCATCTTTCCTAGCTTCTTCCTGCCTACCTTTTTTTTTTTTTTTTGGTGGGCTCATTAATTGTGCTTTTGAGTTTGGTTGCGATTTTTAGAATTCTGCAGTGCTTGCGACTGCGTGTCCTGGGGCCTCTCCGTGAGTCTCCTTAACATCTGGAACGTTTTTGAGATTCATCGCGCTGTTTTTAGATATTGAGTTGATGTGTCTGCTCTCGGCACTTGTAACCAGCTGTGCTCTGCCTGCAAGTCTCTGCTGATGCACAGCAAGTTAAGATCTTGGGACTGAGGTCCTGAGGGACGGCTCCCAGCTCCCTGGGTATTGACCAAGTGGAGTTTCCTTGTGAAGGTGCAAAATGTAGTTTTGAACAGCTCTAAAAGAAGTGAGAGTTTATAGAGCACTTACTGACCTGTGTTGCCCCCAGCAGCTATTGATCAAATGCTTACTGTGTGCCTGATAGGGCCTCACCAAGATAAGAAGTGACCCCACCCTGGAATTGCTCCCAGCCAGGTGGGTACATGTGATGTTAAAACAATTACAATGAAATGAAGTCAGTGTTACAGCAGCACTGTGTAAGTGTAGGAGGAACTGTTAAGTAGATGAGGCAAAGTTTCAAAGGAGGTGAGAATTAAACAGGCATTGAAGGGTGGTGAATAGAGAGAGAGATCACCTGGACATTGGAAGGAAGGAGATTCCCAGCAGCATTGGAAAAGGGCAGTAGTAACAGCTCTCATTTGCTAAGTGCTGTTCTGTGGCTTTGTACGTATTACCTTTTTAATCCTCCTAATAGCTCTAATGAGGTAACATTGTTACCTTCTTTTGCAGACAAGGGCACTGAGGTTCAGAGAGATTAACTACATTACCCAGGGTCACACAGTAAGTGCTGGAACTAGGGTTCATTTCGTAGGTGTCTAGCTGAACATCTGTGAGCTCCTAGTCATTATGAAATCTGACCTCACCAAACGGAGAGCAGCACAGAAGGGCATCATGTTTCCTTGATTCTTGGGGAACCCAGCTTTGTTCCTTTTGGGAAGAAGACTAACAGTGGTGGATGAGACTGGAAGGACTCAGGTCATCAGGCTCTACATTTTAGAACCTCGTGTTCGTTCTGCTAAGTTCTTTTCTGAGTCTTAGAAACAGGGTACGGCTGTGGGCCTTGAGCAACAGCACGGGCAGTTGCACCTTGGGACTTTTCAGTGGTAACTGGAGCACTGTGGAGAAGAGAGTTGAGGAGTTCTAGACTAAGCAGCAAAGGAGCATGTTCTGAGGCCGCTTCAGTTGCCTCCATGAGAGACACAGGGCCATGAGGTGAGGCAGTGTTGGTGAAAAGGGCCAGAGATGGACAGGACTGGGCTTCATGGTGATTTGGAAAGAGGAGAGAGATAATGACAGGGTTTTCCAGGTGTGCAGTGCCAACAATTCCCAGGTATAAAGCTCGAAGGACTAGGTGGAGGTGTTTATTAAAAATTGAAGATCAGGTGAAGAGGAAACCTTTTCAGAAGGAAAGTCATGCACTGAGTTTGAGTTCTGGGTGAGGAAGGCAGCCAATCAGCAGTCGGACATGTCCTTCTTGAGTGAAGGAGGCACAGATGTGGCAGATCTGAGCCACAGGAGTAGCTGTGCTGTTCGCTGAAGCCCTGGGTAGGGGTGTGGCTCAGGCAGGCAGAAGGGAGTGTTAAGGAATCAGAAACCTAGAACAGAGACTTGAATCCAACTAGGGTAGATGAGCTAATAGCTGATAGTGCAAAGGCAGTTGGAAAAACAGGAGGTAGTCTAGCTTATTGGCAGACTTTTTAGTTCTAGTCCCCAAAATGTCTGTGATCACATTTGAATTATTATGCACAATATAAAGGCTATAGCAAAAATGGAAGTGACTTTCTGATGTTCAGAAGTTTTACTTTGCTGTCTTTTTAGGAATCCTTGTAGCCCCAAGGTTGCTTTTGTCCCCAGTGAAGCTCAGGCTTTTTATAGAATGGATGCTGGTGTCGTAGGTTTTTCTTTGACATGTATCCCTTCTGCCTCCAAGAGAGTGGGTCTGTGGGGCAGATATGTTTTGAATTCCAGGTCCTTTTATTCCCTGGTGCTTGAAAGACTCAGTGGAGAGGAACACATGCAAAGAGTAAAGTTGGGAAAGTAAGGCAAAACGCAAACCCATGCTACGTGTGTACAAGGATCCTTCAGGAATTTCCTGGACAAATGAAAAGATAAAAGATTTTGAAATGCATGCATAATTTTTTATGACATGCATTTTCTGTGAACTTTTCAAAGACTGCCTGTGACTACCCAAGGCTTTCCTAATTCCTTTTTATGGATGGCACTGCTTCTGGCATCCAGCGACAATAAAATAACCTGTCCAGCCACCCTTGCCAGGATATAAGGTCACCTAGCATGGATTATCATCCTTAAGTTTAATAAAAGAGCTCAACTAGAAGTCTCCTAAAACTCTTTCTAATAAAATCCCTGAATCTATGAAATCGTGGTAAGACAGGCCCAAGCACTACCTTCCCTTTCATTTCAGAAGGGAGCAGAGAGAGAGTATGCGCCATAAATGGTCATTGTCCATGTCACATGTCAGTTAACAAAAATGTGAAGGTCTTGGTCTGCCAATAGGAAGGACTTGAAATTTCTTTTTATAACCAGGGTGTTCCCAGACCGTCTCCACAGATGCTGTGTTACATATACACAGCACTGAGAGCAGTTCTATGACTCTCATAAGGTAGGATTTAGAAGGGGAAAATAGAGAAAATGCTGATGGCCAAAGACTTCAGAGCATAAGTTCCTGGAGAGCAGGGACTCTGCCACTTCTGTGGCCAGATTCCTTTGAAACCAGTTGAATGAATGAGGTGAGTTGTGAATGAAAAATTGATCTTGAGAATTTCATATAAAAATCACCCAGCAGTCTGCTTTAAGATTTGTGGTTGGGGCTGGCATTTGGTGCAGCAGTTAAGATCCCACTAGGGATGCATGTCTCCCATATCAGAGTGCCTGGGTTCGAGTCCTGGCTCTGCATCTGATCCAGCTTCCAGCCATGCTGGAAGGCAGCAAATGATAGTTCAAGTACTTGAATCCCTGTCAGACTTGTGGAGACCTGCATTGAGTTCCTGGCTCCTGGCCTTGACCTGGCCCAGCCCTAGCATTTGTGGAGTGAAATGGATGGGAAATCTGTCTGCCTTTCAAATAAATTAAATGAAAAATAAATGAATAATGACATCTTAATTGTTTAATTTTAAAAAAAGCTCATGGTTGACTAAGGCTGGAGCTGGAGGAACCCCTAAGTGGTTGGGGGTGGTGTGGGCAGGGCAGGATCCTGGCTGTGAATCTTCTCCCACCTGCTACCAGTGGTGACACTGAAAATCTCAAGTGGATTCTCAGTAAAAGCCAGGGCCTCATGAGTCTATACCATCAGTTTTGTTTAGACAGTCATGTGTGCCAGAAATAGAAACTGCTACTTTGTTTTCCTTGTTGGAATGCTGAGTATCCCAGCAGCTCATAGAAATACATGTCTTAAGAGAGCCCAGCCATTGACCAAAGGAAGGCCCCAGACAGTGTGGTGGATGCTTATTTGTTGGGCTGAATGGCCTTAAATGGTCATCACAGTCAGACCTTTTAAAAATAGGGTAGAGGTTTACAAGATACTGCAGCACATATCTGTGTGAGAATCTTCTGAGCCTAAAAGCACAGTTTTCTTTGTTGCTGGATCATGCGTGTTCCTAGGTTTAACCAGATTGCCAAAGAAAGGGGAAATATGGGGGCTGAAGTGTTTTTGGACTAGAGCTCAATATTGGGGAAAGAGTGGTAAACAAGACCAGGCATGATCCCTGTGCTCCCACTAATGAAGAACTGCTAACTGAAGTTGGAAAGGTGCAGGTGTGGATTGGGTATAACACCTGTGACGTGTCAGCCCCTGTGCTAAACATTCTGGATAGAATAATAATAGAGAGAGAGCATCTCTGCCTGCGCTGGGAACTCACATTCAAGACTACGAGTGTGTCCAGCAAAGTTTTCCTTTCTTAGGTGTGGCATTTATGGGCTCCTCTTTTCAGAATCCTGTGTTTCATAGCCTTATGCAGCCCACTAAACCCTCTTTCTTTTGGGTTGTCACAGCCTGTCTACATTAAACTCACTGTCCTTGCCAATGTGACCCTGGGGCCCCCTTCTTTGTGTCCAGCTTTTTTTGTTCCTGATTCTGGTCATGGATTCGAGCCAAATTGGGTTTCGTGAGGGTCAGGGATGGGGGCTGGCTTAGGAAGTGTCCTATGTGAACAGCCCCCTTCCGTGCTGGTGATGTTTCCCGTCTGCCTTCCAGATTGGCGGCAGTAAGCACACCATGAATGATCACCTGCACATCAGCAGCCACAGCCACGGACAGATCCAGGTTCAGCAGCTGTTTGAGGACAACAGTAACAAGCGGACCGTGCTCACGACACAACCAAATGGGCTTACAACAGTGGGTAAAACAAGCTTGCCAGTGGTGCCAGAGCGGCAGCTGGAGAGCATTCATAGACGGCAGGGGAGCTCCACCTCTCTCAAGTCCATCGAAGGCATGGGAAAGGTGAAAGCCACACCCATGACACCCGAACAAGCAATGAAGCAATACATGCAAAAACTCACAGCCTTCGAACACCATGAGATTTTCAGCTACCCTGAAATATATTTCTTGGGTCCAAACGCAAAGAAGCGCCAGGGCATGACGGGCGGGCCCAACAACGGTGGCTACGATGATGACCAGGGATCGTATGTGCAGGTGCCCCATGACCATGTGGCTTACAGGTACGAGGTCCTCAAGGTCATTGGGAAGGGGAGCTTTGGGCAGGTGGTCAAGGCGTACGATCACAAAGTCCACCAGCACGTGGCCCTAAAGATGGTGCGGAACGAGAAGCGCTTTCACCGGCAGGCGGCCGAGGAGATCCGCATCCTGGAGCACCTGCGCAAGCAGGACAAAGACAACGCCATGAACGTCATCCACATGCTGGAGAACTTCACCTTCCGCAACCACATCTGCATGACCTTTGAGCTGCTGAGCATGAACCTCTATGAGCTCATCAAGAAGAACAAATTCCAGGGCTTCAGCCTGCCCTTGGTCCGCAAGTTTGCCCACTCGATTCTGCAGTGCTTGGATGCTTTGCACAAAAACAGGATCATTCACTGTGACCTTAAGCCCGAGAATATTTTGTTAAAGCAGCAGGGTAGAAGTGGCATCAAAGTGATCGATTTTGGCTCCAGCTGCTACGAGCATCAGCGTGTCTACACGTACATCCAGTCGCGCTTTTACCGGGCTCCCGAGGTGATTCTGGGGGCCAGGTACGGCATGCCCATCGACATGTGGAGCCTGGGCTGCATTCTGGCAGAGCTCCTGACGGGCTACCCCCTCTTGCCTGGGGAAGACGAAGGGGACCAGCTGGCTTGTATGATTGAGCTGTTGGGCATGCCCTCCCAGAAACTGCTGGATGCATCCAAACGAGCCAAAAATTTCGTGAGCTCCAAGGGTTATCCCCGTTACTGCACTGTCACGACTCTCTCTGACGGCAACGTGGTCCTCAATGGAGGCCGTTCCCGGAGAGGGAAGCTGAGGGGTCCACCCGAGAGCAGAGAGTGGGGGAATGCACTGAAAGGGTGTGACGATCCCCTCTTCCTTGACTTCTTAAAACAGTGTTTGGAGTGGGATCCTGCCGTGCGCATGACCCCGGGCCAGGCTTTGCGGCACCCCTGGCTGAGAAGGCGGTTGCCCAAGCCTCCGACCGGGGAGAAGACCTCAGTGAAGCGGATAACCGAGAGCTCTGGTGCTATCACGTCGATTTCCAAGTTACCTCCACCTTCCAGCTCAGCGTCCAAACTGAGGACTAATTTGGCACAGATGACAGATGCCAATGGGAATATTCAGCAGAGGACAGTGTTGCCAAAACTCGTGAGCTGAGCTCCAGTCCCCTGATGCTGGTAATCTGAAAGATACGAAGTTGCTGAGCCTTACTGGGTTGAAGAGGAGTAGCTCAGACCTGTTTTTATTTGTTCAATAACTATTCATTTGTATCTTTTCAGCACTTAATTTTAATGTAAGAAAGTTGTCTGTTTTGTTTTTATAAAAATACATGGGGACAATGCTTTAAGTTTTTATACTTTCTGAAACTGTTTTTTTCTTTTGTGTGTGTTTTCCAAGTACGATGAGCCTTACTGTATTTCGTGTGGCAGAGGAATCACATCAGTGGCAGGCCATTGATTAATTCATGACTGCCGCGCATCTGCAGATCGGTGGCACAGACATTGACCATGCTGTTTTTGGTTCATAACATATTCTCCCCAAGGTGATGGCTCCAAAGGCCCTCTTCCTCTCCCCGTGCCCAGAGACAGCACGTCCTGCTTCCGTTTTCCATATATCTGGGTGGCAGCGGTGGTGGGGGGAGGTGGGTGGGTCAGGACAGAAATGATACTGTTTTTTAAGAGTGCACCTTAGAGATTTATTTTTGCCCCCCTGAGGTGGCTCCCAGATACAAAACCAGATCCCCCAGGTTTAAATTTCCCAGTTAGCAGTCTGACACTCAGAAAGCCAGCAGAGCAGCCTTTACTGCATGAACAGAAATGGAAATGCCTGTTCCTCCCAGTTCACTGGTGTGATTGGCGTGCTGTTTGGTCAAGAAGCCTCGTGTCACAGAATTTGTCTGGCACCTAAATTTAGACATGTATCCCACGACCGTCCCCCACTTCCCTTTTTGATTTTCTCCTCTCTGTTCCTCTTTCACTACACATCTGTCGCCTGCATCTAGTTGGGTCTTCTTCCCTCAACTGTATGCCCTACAGTACAGGAGAGACATTTCAGCTGTGAGGACGGCCATCATTTCATTTGTAAAAAGAACAGCAGCCTAGCTACTTAGGGTGGGGATTTGCGCGGTTGCAAAGGAGATTGGGCAGATTAGGGTGAGTTCACACTGTTCAGGTGCCACAGTCAGGTTCTCTTAGCCTGGGAAAATATCAGCTCATTCTTCAAAAAGAGAGTTGGAAATCCTCTTGATGAACAGAAGTCACTGTGGCTGTCCAGGGAGGCCAATTTTAACAACACATTTCACGGAGGAAAAGTTCAACCTCAAGTTAAATGGTTTGACTTGCTCTTTGCGTCACTAGAAGAACCACAGAGATGGCATTCCTCTCTTTTTATTTTGCTTTCGTTTGGATTGCACTGATTGCTTTTGTGGGAATGACACTTTACCTGGAAAAGTAACTGAGAGCTAGGGAAAAGAATATTTTCTTCTCTGAATAATAATTATTTTCACAGTGAAAATTTCAGTATTTTATCACTAATGTATGAGCAGTGATATATATATATATATCAATTTCAAGGCACGTGGACAAAATTTTTTAGTATGTGCAATTTAATCTAGAAAGATTTCTGCCTGTTTGGACAATAGGTTTTGGGTAGTATAAATTAGGGTAAGTAATATTTTATATGCACAGATATTATTGTATTGCCTGTAAATTGACTAATAAGTACTTAAAGCATGGTCCCCAGTGAGGCCAAGAAAGTTTCCGGTTAAGTTCTTTCCTGATCTTATTCCTACATTTTCTCTTTTTTAAAAAAGAAAAGTAGTTTTGAATGAAACACTTTACTTATCTTGAGGCTTTGTTGGTTAATGGTGGGGAAAAAAATGCTCAGGAAATATTTCAGATATTTGCCAAAAAAACAATAATATTAGCTTATTAATAAGATGATATTGATACTTGCTTTACTATTTAAAGGTGTCACAGATAAATTAATTTGTACCCCAGTATTTAGAAATGATTGCTTCTTTCCCTTTGTCAAATTCTTTAGCATATTGTACTCATTTCTGTGTGACCTGTGGAAGTGCAATAATATGTTACGAAGTCGCATTTTAACTGATGCTCACATCAGGATACCCCCCAGTCAGTGGCTACAGAATTTCAAGATCTGTGTATTTATTACTTAAAAGGTATAAGAAGTGTTAAGAATTGGTTTGGTGGCTTTGTAAAACCAGGAGCCTCTTAATGATTATTAGTTTCTTTAGGTCATTAAAATACATAAAACCATATCAAAGGCCATTTCCCCCTCACAGTGCTCCTCTTCCATTTCCATATTTAGGTTTAAATGCGTGAACTTGAGCTGCCATTATTAATTTCCCTGTAAAGTGATTCTACATGTGCACACACTTGTCTTTCCCCTGCCACCTGGAATGTTCTTAAGATGCCAGCAGTGCATTTCTGTCTGCATTCACAGATGCAACCGGAAACTTTTAAGCCAAACTACGATGTGCAGCGCTATGGGGCTTTTTTTTTTCTTTTTTTTTTCTTTTTTGGTCCAAATACAGTGAGATTTCCTCTATTCACAAGAGCTGCCACATTTCGGTATCTAGTAATAGAGCTGCTTAAAGGAAAAATTCTAGCTTGATTGTAATGTCAATAAAGGAAAGATGTTGCATCTTATGTGATTTTAAACCATAAATAGATGAAGGGCTCTGATAGGCTACTAGGAGTTGGCTTGGAAACAGTCCTTGGTCTCACAGGTTACCATTGTCTAGGGATGTCTGAGCTGTTTTCAGATTTAGGACTAGCACAGTGTTGTCTTGTCTTTGGTTGCAGTCTCATTTGGCTCTGTTTCTTGCACCACCAGAGTGTTCATTATCACTTTAAAGTGTATTGCTACAACGGTGGAACAACAGCGTGATGCAAGACAGTGCAGATTAACAGTAGAGGAGAAATCGTGCCCTTAGTGTTAACAATGTGCCTTTTGTTCTGAATGCCATGTTGTAGGGCATGCATTTTTTGGCCTCTTTAACTCTTTGAATACTAGGCAGTAAGGATGGGACCCACCTCTGCAAAGATACATCTGTCTTAAATATCTAGTTCCAGGCCTTAATAGAAACCATAAGGCATGAATCATCATCAGGCACTGAAAAGATAACCATCGGTTAGTTACACAGGGAATTCCTATGTTTTAAGGGGTTAAAGATGGTCTTTGTTGTATCTTAACATCAAACTGATTTTTTAAATGATATTTTTTTTGTTATGCTAACACTAGACAAAAATCAACTGTATTTGTAAAAATTTACCTCAAATGATTTAATTTTATAGTCTGATTAATCCCAGGGCATTTGGTATGAACCAAAGTGCATTCCTTTTCTATGTGCCTGGCTCTAGTAAGGGTGGCCAGGGATTTTTACAATTTGGGTGCAAGGCACTTAAGCCACTTTTAAACTTAATGGGTGGTTTGGAGTCACATTAAATGACTCCATTGGAATGTTAGGAAACACTTTAGGCATCAGTAGCATTGGGCCATATTGGAATCTTAAAATAAAAGTGTGAATTATTTTAAAGAGAGCATTCATTTTTGTAATTTTTTTCATCAAGAATATTTCTGGTAAGCAGAAGACTTTTTAAAAACCTGATTTGGTTGGTAAAGGTTTTAATATTGCCCAACATAATGCTGTGGTAGCATTTAAAAAAAAGTATTCGTGAACTCTTTGTTTCTTAGGGGCTTGTACATCTCTCTGCTATGGACATATATAAAATTCATTGTAATTATACTCAGCTCAACTGCTACAGTTATGTCTAGGCAGGGGCTTGGGTTTTTATCGAGCAACAACTTAGACATGTGACTGTAATATGCTGCAACTGTGTGTACTGAAAACATGTGAAAATGGTCGAATGTGGACTGTGTACATATGTATGTAAACATTTCTGTGAGATGCTGCTGTCGCCACTTAACATGGAATATGTTCTAGTGGATTTCAATCCTAGTGGCCAGTTCTATGATACTGTATGTATTGTACAGCTGATGACAGGAGTAAGACTGTTTAGTGAATATTTGTTAAAATTTATTGTTGTGGCCAGAGATAATTTCAGAATAAAATTTTAATGTCCTACCTTACTTTTCTCCCCTTTTCTAACTGTAATTTACCTCCTGATCTATTTCTGGTATTATTCTTGCTCTGTGAGCCTCAAGAAGGTTTAGAAAGCCAAATAGATCAGTTCTCTGTCAGTGCCTTGACAACTTAGGTCATCCTACTAATTTGTTCATTGCAAGAATTTATGTATTAGGTCACCTATAAGCAACGCAAACTCCAAGTAAGGAGTAAAGATTGAGGAGGTAGCTCCTTTCTCAGGATACGCTGTTCCTTTCCTCTTATCATTTCACGTTTCCTTCATGCCATCCCTGTCCTGTTCACTATCATTCTAGAGCTCCCAGTCTAGTTTTTTAGCCTTCGAAGGGTACTTAAGCTGTGGGCCGTCTATGCACACCAATCTTCCTTTTTCTTAGTGTTCTCACCAGCTGCCCCTTATGCTTTCCAACACTTGGGTATTTTTGCAGTCTTTGTACTTGGTGGTGTCTAGGGGCCTCTTGTTGGGGGTTTTCATGTCTCCTGTCATGGCTGGGTGAGGAAATAAGGCCTTTGAAACTGCAGCTAACTCCAGATTTGTCAAGGACACTAAATACCAAGCTCAGAGTTTACTCACAGACAACAGCAAGCCCATGATCTGGTAATTTGTCAGACATTGCAGGGATGGTACACGGACATATATTTCCCTCGTGTGGAAAGAACTACCTCATATTCTTATTTACATCCCTCCTGCCACCAATGGCCCAGAAATGACTGTGGCTTCAGGTGTCAACAATGCGATTTGTTAAAACGAGGAAATGCTATGTAAGAATTCCCAAGCCCACCCTTTGTCTTAGCATTGCCTATGCCATAGCCCTCAGGGTTGCTCATCTAGCTTCTCAAAGGTTGCTCCCAGTGCAAAATATATACAGAGTTTTAAAGATGTGCATTGTATGTAGCATTCAAAAGCGGTACTAAAAGGAGCAATTTAGATTTAAAAATATATTGTTCAGATCTGATTTAGAGCAGCTTATAATTCCCACTCACTCTCTTCTCATCAGATCTTTGAAAGCTCTTAAATTGATTAATACTGTATTCTGTTTGAATCTCTAATAATCTTTTCCCTTTTGGAATCAACAGCTATATGATATTCTTGGCACTTCAAAGTTGCCTGTAAGCTAGCACTAGAGAATGTTCCTAGCTGACCTTGATACTGGTCTTTTAAAGAAGGGAAAATTGGCTTGATTACTTTGTTTTAGAAAGAGAGCATGAAGAGGGATTTGAAGAAAGGGTATTTGTGGTTTTGCTTCATTGTTTTCTTTTTTGAAAGTTTGAATTACATTGCATTTCCTTTGGGCCATTAGACAAATACATACTTGTCATTGGTGATACTTAACATTGTCCAAAATGAAAAATGACTGCCAATGTGTTGCACACACAGAAGAAAATTGCATCTTACTGCAGAGTCTTTGGTTTGTTTATTTGGTTTGACTTTGACTTACTGTTCTGCTATAGTCACATCCTTAATGTCAGTGGACATTTCACACATAATTGGAGGAGGAGATAATTGCCATTCTCTTATATCTCAAATAAGTTTAATTAATTTTAGTTTAAATTAAGTTTATTTAAAATAATTTAAGTTTAAATGAATTTTTACTCTTCCAAAGAAAGCCAGCATTTTGAGAGCATTAACCGGTCATGTGTAATAAGTAAGAAGTATCTGTTTCCTCTGTGTCATGTGTTCCAGAAAAATCTCCTTCACATACCTCATGGTATCTTAGGAAGCTCATGATGTTCATCTTTATACATCCCTAGGAGCTATAATTATCGGTGGATATTTGAAGAAGCTGAAGTGACTTTGTAAAAACGCTGCAAAATTGGGGGTTTAGGTTGTAATCAGATAGTTTTGGTCTCGGACAGCCAACGCAAATCCTTAACCACACAGCACATGCACACGTTTAGAAAGGGGAAGGAAATTTGTGCTATCAATGGGCATTTCTATGGAATATTTTTCAAATGAGAGAAATTACAAAAAAACCGAGGAGTGTGGCATCTGACCATCTTAGTCTCTTAGGTGCATTGAATAACTTCAAACACGTGCACACCCCTCCATTAGTTGTTGAAGAGTGACCTCATTTTGCCCTTTGTGGGGAGGTTCATTTTTGTAGCTTTACTCTCTACTCTGTTCTTAAATTGCTTTTTACATTTGAATGTATGAAAATATTTTTGACACTTTACTAATTCTCAGGGATGAAAAACTAAATTTTACTGACTGTAGCAGCAGGTAAATCTCTTCAATTTCAACGTCCTCAGGTTTCCTATCCTTTTCTTCTATATTTAAGAAAATCTAGAGTGCCTGCCAAGCAAATATATAAAAATTAAAATTTCAAATACAATTTTAAAATACCAAATTGTAAATAAACCATTTTACAAACTAAAATATTGTGTCTTTCCTTGCTTTTTATCCCAAATTATTCCCCCTCCTAAGTTTGAGGAGTCTTAAATATCTAGACTTCATTTTCAAAAATAGAGTGTGTTGTTTATAAAATAAAAATCCACAGAGAAGTCCAGCACATTCAACTAAAAGTTTAGTGAATTGTATCAGTTGCATTTTTCAGGAGGGGGGGAAGGATTGCGATTAATTGCAAATTTATGTAGACCTACAGTAAATAAATGTATAGGTAAATTTGAACATTAATCTGAATACGCTACTTTCCTAGAATTCAATTCATTGAAATTGTGACTTAGGGAGGCTAAAATTACAAAAGGGGAAAAAAATCCAAGTGATAATGCATCAATTGCATGTGACATTCAAATATCAAATATCTATTAAATGCCTACTACCTGCTACTAAATGCTGCTACCTTTTACAGTATGTTCTATTGTAGGCAAGTGGTAAGCAACACAGCCATAGCTACTGTGTCTAGGAGTGTTTTAGACTGGTTAGGAAGGCAAGCATTATGTAAATGATTGCGTGAACACATAATTGTAAATGTACAAATTGCTTGTGAACGAAAGGCATGTGATTTTGAGTGTGTATGTGTGGCAGAGGGAATTGTCTTGTATGGATAAAGGGTGGCTTCCTAGGGAAAATAGCTATTCAGCTGAGAAAAGAACAAAGGCAGAGAACCAGGAGCTGGAGGGAACCAGGTTCCCCTGGTTGGAGCCCAGAGAAGGGGTCCGTCGGTGTGAAATGAAGCTGGTAGGTGGTTGGGCATCAGACCACAGCAAGCCTTACAGATGCCGCTAAAGATTTTGATCTTGAGGTGCCAGGCGGTGACTGAGATTTTTAGGTAAGAAAATGCCATGAGCAGATGGGCTGTCCCTGGCTATTTGTGTAGAATGCTCTTAAGAGGGTAAGAGTAGCTCAGGGAAGACCAATGACAAATGTTTGCAAGAAATGGCAAACTGGACCTCAGAGTGGGCATAGACACTGAGAGAAGAGGGATTTGAAGGCTCTTTTTAGGATGTATAAATGTTCAGGTAGAAAGAATAGTGGTGTTACATTGTGTATCAAAAGTAGCTGTTGCTATTTGAGTGCTTTGCTACAGTGCATCAAAGGGAATGGCAGAATCTGATTTGTTGAAGAAAAGAGAAGATTGCAAATTATTGCCTTTGGTTACAGAGCATGAGGTGCTGGTGAGCTATTTCTTTTGCTGAAAATTTGAGGCCTTTGAGTAAAATCTCATTCATTTATAAAATCACAACTTTTTTTTTTTTCAGGCAAGTTTAGATTCATAAGAGATTGTTTAAAAAAGGGGGGGGGGGAGATTCAGATTAAGCCAAATTCTACCCAAAGACACAATCCCCTTTGGCAAGTTGCCTTACCCTTCCCTCTTCTCCTTCCCATCCTCCCTTGCTTCCATAGAAAGTAAACATCTGCTTTATAAGCACATGTGGATATTTTTTACCCATGGGGGATACATTTGAAGACTCCTAGTGGATGTCTACAACACTGGATACTGAATCCATTCAGACCTATGTAAATAATGTGTGTGTGTGTGTGTGTGTGTGTGTAATATATACAGATATAATATACAGATATAATGTATATAATATTTATACAATGTTTTTCCCTATGCAAACACTACTTTAATAAAGTTTATAAAGTAGGCACTGTAAGAATTTAACAATTAATAGTAGAATAGAACAATTATAGCAATATACTGTAATAAAGTTGCCAGCATTGCTACTCTTGCATTTTGGGGTCATTGTTCAGTAAAATAAATGTTACACCAGCACTGTGATACTGGGACAGCTGATCTGGTAACCGAGATGGCTCCTAAGTGACTGGCGGGCTGAGAGTGTCTACGGTGTGGAGACAATGAACAAAAGGAATGATCTGCACCCTAGGCCAGGTGGAGCAGGGACACTGCATGATTCCATCCTGTTACCCGGAATGGCATGCAGTTTAGAACTTAGGAATCGGGCCGGCACCACGGCTCAATAGGCTAATCCTCCGCCTAGCGGCACCGGCACACCAGGTTCTAGTCCCGGTCGGGGCACCGGATTCTGTCCCGGTTGCCCCTCTTCCAGTCCAGTTCTCTGCTGTGGCCCGGGAGTGCAGTGGAGGATGGCCCAAGTGCTTGGGCCCTGCACCCCATGGGAGACCAGGAGAAGCACCTGGCTCCTGCCTTCAGATCAGTGTGGTGCGCCAACCACGGCGGCCATTGGAGGGTGAACCAACAGCAAAGGAAGACCTTTCTCTCTGTCTCTCTCTCTCACTGTCCACTCTGCCTATAAAAAAAAAAACAACTTAGGAATCGTTTCTTTCTGGAAGTTTTCATTTAATATTTCTTGACCATGATTGACCAAGGATTACAGAAATCACAGAAAAGTGAAACTGGAAGGGAAGGGTGTATGTTTGCCAAAATGAAACAAAAAAATAAATTGCAGCAGAAAAAGGAGGTGGATAGACATCCCTGCCATTGAGGCCTGTATGTTTAATTGGAAGGCAAACTTAGAAAACATTAAACAACTTGAGAACAATAGGAGACAAAATTCGAGTACGTGAAGGCCACAGGTGTTGCTGTCACGTAAGGCCAGGTTCAAGGAGGTGGGTCTCCCATCAGGTCTCCATGGAATTCAACCTGATAGCCAGGAGAAAGGCTTTGTAGGAAATGAGAATTGCTGTGAGTCAGGTCACAGACCGTCCTGTTGTCTGGTCATCTAATATTGATTGGCATACTACAAGGCATGGACAAAGAGACTGGAGTTGCTGCAGGGTGAGGAAGTGGAGAGTAATTCTTCCATAAAGGTAAGCTTTGTCCTGTGGTTTCCCTAGATGGGCTGTGTTGCATCCACTGCATGCGTGCTGTCTGTCTTGAATGCTTTGCCAATCTGTGAGAATCAACCCCAACCACACAGCCTTCCTTAACCTGAGCCTGGGCAAAGTGGCCCATACCAAAAGCTGACAAGGACCACCTTCTCCTTGATGTCTGGAGAGGGTGGGGTGGGGATTGCCACAGTTCCTCGATTTAAGGTGGGTGAGCTGGAGCTGACAATGGCAGTGAATCCCGTGCCTCCCCCATGCTTCCCTCCCAGCTTATGCCAGCTAACAAAACACAAGCTGTGTGTCTGGAGAGAACATTGTAATCAGAGAGGCGCGTGTTGAACAGACAGTCACAAAACATCAGTTAGGAGCTGTGACAGGTGCCAGGGCAAGTACTGGAGGCCCTGAGAACAGCACTAGACCAGGAGGAGGTCCAGGCCTCTGTGCGGTGGTGTGAAGCATGCGGAGGCGGCCAGCCCGGGAAGGGCAGTCCAGAGCCTGGGCTCTAGGACCCAAAAGAGGCCAGTGTGCTGGGACTCTGTGATGAGGGCCAGGTGAGCGGGGTGCAGAGGGAGAGGAAAGCAAGCTCAGCCTTGGAGAAAGCCACAAAAACCATGCAGAGGAGGAGGGGCCAGGGCACAGCATTAAACCTCTGCTTTCACTCCAGCTCCCTGCTCATGCTCCTGGGAAAGCAGTGCAAGATGGCCCATGTGCTTGGGCCTCTGCACCCACCTGAAGAACCTGGATGGAGTTCCAGGCTCTTGGCTTCAGCCTGGCCCAGCCCTGGCTGTTGCAGCCTTTAGGGAGTGACTGAACCACTGGATAAAAACTATCTCTCTCTCTCTCTCGCTCTCCCTTTCCCTCTCTCCTCCCAACCCCTTTCTCTGTCACTCTGTCTTTCAAATAAATAAAGATTTTTAAAAAAAGAAAAGTGATGAGGAATTGGGAACCTGTTCTGTTCTGATGACACCAGGAAGCTATTGATGCCTTGTGAGTAGCTAGCTCGCTCTCTCTCTCTCTCTCTCTCTCTCTTTTTCCTGGTTTTCAGCAGAGAAGCCAAATGGAAAAGTGATACTTTCCCAAACAGGGCAGTAGTCCTAAGTAACTGGAAGTTAGGGAGGGACAATTTGACAGGAGTAGTGATGGTCCCAGAGGGTCCTGTTTAGGAAGAGAGTGAAGCGGGTGAGTCCACGCAGGGTGCCATTTATGTTGTTAATTTATAACTAAAATAACAGTCGCTGAAGCCTGTTTTTTAATAAGACTACATAAAAGTTATAAGCAAGCCTTAAAGGTTTTTTGTTTGTTTGTTTGTTTGAGATTTGTTTATTTATTTGAAAGGCAGAGCCACAGGGAGAGAAAGGGCAAGACATAGAGAGCAGGGAGTGAAAGAGAGAGAGAGAGAGAATTTTCCATCCGCTGGTTCACTCCCTAAATGGCCACAAGAGCTAGAGCTGGGCTGGTCCAAAGCCAGTAGCCAGGAGCTTCTTCTGGGTCTCCCATGTGGGTGGCAGGGACCTAAGTACTGGGCCATTTTCCATTGCTGTCCCAGGTGCATTGGCAGGGAGCTGGATAGGAAGTGAAATAGCCCGGACTCAAACTGGCACCCATATGGGATGCCAGGCATTGCAGGGGGCAGCTTTACCTGCTATGCCACAATGCTGGCCCTACCTTAAAGGTTTTTAATTGACAAATTTGTGAAGACTGATCTCAAGTTTTGCAGATGCGATTTAATCAGTAAGGAAGATTTTAAATCATTTAGAAAAACGAATAAGCCAGTGAAAAATCTGACAATAATATGTTCAAAAAATTTACATGAGAAACTTAAGTAGATGAAGTAAAGTAATGTAAATTAAAACTTAAGTAGATGAACCGAAGTAATGTAAATTAAAGCAATTTAAAGTTTTCAACCCATGAACTATTAACAATAATGAAGCAATGGTGCTCAGTGCTAGCCAGGGTATACAATGGCACAAAACTTCATGTTACTGGGGCGTAATTAGCAGCACCCATTTGTTTCACCTAACAACTCTCTTTATAGGGGTCTATATCAGAGATAATCTATGATGTAAACACATATTTGTGGACAAGGATAAACAGACCTACTAGCACAAATGTAGGCAATCTTATATTCATCAAGGACATTGCTTAATAAGTTATGATGGGCCGGCGCCGCGGCTCACTAGGCTAATCCTCCGCCTAGCGGCGCCGGCACACCGGGTTCTAGTCCCGGTCGGGGCGCCGGATTCTGTCCCGGTTGCCCCTCTTCCAGGCCAGCCCTCTGCTGTGGCCAGGGAGTGCAGTGGAGGATGGCCCAGGTGCTTGGGCCCTGCACCCCATGGGAGACCAGGAAAAGCACCTGGCTCCTGGCTCCTGCCATCGGATCAGCGCGGTGCGCCGGCAGCAGCGCGCCGGCCGCGGCGGCCATTGGAGGGTGAACCAACGGCAAAGGAAGACCTTTCTCTCTGTCTCTCTCTCTCACTGTCCACTCTGCCTGTCAAAAAAAAAAAAAAATTAAAAAAAAAATTAAAAAAAAAATTAAAATAAGTTATGATGTTTATGTTTTCATGGAAAAAATGTTCATGGTATAACATTAAGCAACAAAATTCAAAAGATAGTACACAGGACTTAATACCCTACCTGCCAATACAAACAGGCAGAGGCAGGCACAGAGAGATGGTTGAGGAAAAAATGCACCTATGTGTTAACAGGTAGCTGATTTTAATTTCAAGTTTCATAACGAGGATTCACATTTTAATAATACAGTAGTACACAGATATGTATTTGGAAGGGAAGACATAAAAGTAAATTTCTAAGGATCAAATGAGCACAGCACTTTAATAATGGGGATGGAATTGCTTCCTGTTCTAGGCCAGGTTAAACCATTTCACCTCCTACCACTCGCTGTGTACTTTCTCATCTCCCATTTTTGGCACCTAGAATAGGGTCCTCTCTTAGCCTGGTTAGCTCCTGCTGTCTTTGGCCTTTGGTAGCCAGTACTCCCTCTGCCCTGCCTATGCCCACCTCACTCAGCCTTCCTCACACGGATGCACCTGCTGTGGTCTCCCACATTCATAAGGACACCTGCTTACACAGACCTGAACCTTCAGCATTCAGGCTGGTTTACCTGTGAACCTTTGGATTCCATGAGGGGTGTCTTTCCTGCTTATTAAGATGTTCCTAGTGGCTGCCATCGAGTTTGGGACAAAACAGAGTCTCTAGAAAAATTGTTGAGAGAAGTGCTTGGTAGATCCCTCAGTGCTTTTTCAGAAGATTCAGGAGTGATGGCACTGTGGTGGCTTAAAAGGAGGCGACGGTGTGGTGACTGCAGATCCTCTACTGATATCGACAATGAACGTGGGTGGATAGGTGGAGAAAAAGACACCTGCAATGGTGACTCGAGTGATTTTTTTTCTAGGTAGGCAAAAGTACATGAGTCTGGCACCTTCTGCTTAAACCTTCAGGGGCAAATGGGCAATTTCCCAAACGTGGCCTGCAAAGTCCTCTGTGGTCTGGCTCAGGTTTCTTTGCAACTTCCTGTCTCTCCCGCTTGGTATGTTCCAGCCATGACTGCCTTCTGTGTGTTCCCTTAGTAGTTCAACCTCATTCCTGCCTTGAGACCTTTGTACTTCCTGCTCCCTTCACGGAAGCACTTCTTCCTCTCTGAGTGGCTGACGTCTTACCATTTAAGACTTGGATTCAACAGATAGCCCCTCCCTGACCACTCCATCAATGTCCATTTCCCCCACCCCAGTTCCTTCTCTCACAATACTCTTACTTGCTTTAAAGCACGGAGCAGAATCTGGGAAAAATCTTGTTTACCTGTTTCCTGATTGCCCATTGCTTGTCTCCCTCTTCCCATGTAATATATATGTGTGAGTTCATAATATATGTGAGTTCTTGTTGGCCCTGTGTTTCCTATGACCTTAAATCTTACAGGCATAGAGTAGGTGCTTTGAAACCACTTGTAACTGCCACAGGTGTTTGGAGGAAGTAAAGAAGAAGTCAGTGACAGGAAGAAACTAGAAATGTTACCTTCTAGGAAAGCATCGCTTCCAATGCCAACCTTGACTGCTTGGTAGTGTGTCAGACTGCTTTCTTGGAATGATGAAGTTTCCTCAGAGTTCAGTAGGAAATAATACCATGACCGACTAGCAAGCTCAGCCATGGGCAAAGGGTGGCGCAGATTAGTGGCTGAATAGATCTCTCTGTGTGAGAGTACTTCGAACAGTTTCTGGGAAATAAATAAGTCTATTTTGTTACAAGCATTTTTGAAATCCATGTGTACTTTGTCATAATCCCATGACGACCCTGTGTGTCTTGCTTTAGGGCTGGTTTTGGCACCTGGAACTTGCTCAGCATGGGGCTGAGACTAGATCTTCGCTAATGTGTAGGTAGCTTTTTTGTACTTTATCTTTGGGAGTCAATCCCACAAGAGGAGCATAAATGCTTTAGTATCAATACATGCTAATTTCTTCTCTAATATGCTAATTTATTCTCTAACACATAAATGTGTGTGTGTGTGTGGGTGTGTGTGTGTGTCTTCTTAAGGGTAGAAGAAGGGCAAGAATGTATAAATGTACTCGTTTGTGGAAAATGAAATTTACAAAATGGTTTATATCTTGGTACAAAATTGTTTTTGAAATCAATGCATAGTTTTCTTTATAATAAACATTTTTCATTAACTGTTTGCAGACCTCTTACATGCATGGATTTTAAAAATTCTTGTCGCTCCCCCTCTTCACGGAGGAATGACACAGGACCCTGCGCTGTTCTTTTGTCTGCTCGGCCCTTCCCGGATTTGCTGCTGGTTCTTCCCGGGTTGGCTGCCGTCCTTCCACCTCTGTGGAAGGGCGGGCCCCCCTGCCACTTTCCCCACTTCCACGGGGGAGCGCGGCACACCGCCGGCCAGCTCTCTCGGGGCCTGCTCAGATGTTCCTCAGGTGTTCCCCTTAGATGTTCCTGGTGCATGTTGTCTCTCTCCTCCTTTATAGTCCTCTTCCACCAATCCCAACTCTGCTACCCACACGCCGAGTACGCTGCTCTCCTCCAATCAGGAGCAAGATCAGCTCCTGCAGCTCAGTCAATCAAATTGGCAAGAGGCAGCTGTGTAGAAGCTGTTTACTCCCTTCTCAGCGCCATATTGTGGGAGAGCAGATGCATAGAATAAGTCTTAATTCGAGTAACTTAGTCTAATCCGAGTTGCTCCCCACAATTCTGTACCAAAAATAAACTTATCTTTTATCCCATTTGCCATGACATTTTTGGAGTACCCTTGTATTTCCTTCATCTCCTTTCTTGTACACTTCCTGTGCCTGATGTTTTGAGTGATATCGGAATGGTAGGTAATTTTGAGTGGCCAGCACCTAGAGGTGGCCTTGTGGAGACCGTAAGGAGTGTGGGAGTAGCAGCTGAGTTGTCTTTTGTCGGATCCTTAGCTGCCACCTTTCAGGCTTGGACTCAGCAAGTCTTCTGCTCTCAGAGCCAATTATTTCCTCTTGAGAGCAGTACAGCCTTTTCTGAAGATGGCCACATTCTTGTGTGTCCTGACACACTAATGACGATTAATGGGACTGGATAACCCAGTGACCTCCATGAATGATAAAAGAAAAGAAAAAGAAATATAAAGATGAGTGTATGGCATAGACCCAGCCTTGAGGAGCAACTTCTCTCTAGATTTTTTTTCAAGACCTACTCCTTTATCACAAATAGGGCGCTGTGTTTGTTTCCTGTCTCTTTCAGGCCTCCTGCTAACTTGGAATGAAAACTCTTAAAACCCAGAACAGAGGGCTTGACCCATGAGCCCATGGCTGGGATCTCCTCTGCACACAAGGTTGAGCAGTGTTCCACGCTCCAGGCACCTGCCATTTGCCGTGCTGTTGAAACTATCATGGTCCCATGGTTTAGAGGGCATGATGCTGCGGTCACTCCTGCCTTCTACTCTGAATAAATGCTCACAATGAGTTTCCCCTGAACTAGTGCCCAACAGGAAGGTTGGACTCTTTCTGGACGTGTCCCAAGCTCCTGTTACAACCATGTTAAGAAGCAAAGGCAGACAGAACTCTCCTTCACAGTGTCACCCCTCCTTCTATTGCTCCTGTCTGAGCTCAGTCTCACCAGTGTTCCCTCCTGTGACCCAGGAACCAATCGCTGTCGAGGGCCTGCAATTCAGAGTACAGCGTGGTGGCAGGCAGAGTAATGGCTCTGCCAAAGAGGCCCAGGTCCTAACCCCATAATCTGTGAACATGTCAGACTTTTAGATGTACACACATATTTTAAATCCATTCCTCCCTGAAAGAGAAATTGACATGGAGAGCAATAAGGTGGCAAAATGTATTCTGTCAGTCACCATTAAAGCAGCAGTGGGTAAATGGAATCAAAGAGCACGTAACTTACACTTTCACTTAAATTTTTTTTTTGCCAAAACCAAAATTCGAAAAGAGCAAAAATATTAAAAAACTCTGTATTTAAATTTAATTTACTACTTAATTTTAAAAATTATTTATATTCATTTTCATTTTATTTGGGGATGGGGGCGAAGAGAGAGAGAGAGCTGGTTCATTTCCCAAATGCCCACAGCAGCCACGTATCCCGCATGTGTGTTTGGCAGTGATCCAAGTAGTGGAACCACCATCTGCTGCCTTCCAGGGTGTGCATTAGCAGGAAGCTGCATTGGAAGTCGAGTAGCTGGACCAAATCAGATCCTCTGATATGCAATGTGGTGTCCCAAGCAGTGACTTAATTGCTGTACCATATACCTGCCCACAATGCACTATTTAAAAAGGGCAAAATAATTGCCTGCAAAGCAGCTTTTGAATAATAATATCAATCATGAGTTTTGAGAGGGAGAGAGGGGAGAGAGGAGTGTGCTTTGTGCTGTGTGTGTCTGTGTGTGCACTGTGCATGGTTGGTATGGTATTTGTTGTACATGCGCATGTCGGGGTGCGTGTGTGTCATGCAGGGATTTTCACCTGTGTTTCAGGGCTGCCGGCCACTGAAAGCAGCTTTCCTTTACCGTATTTTGAAGAATGGCTCTGACGTATCTATTGTGTCTCCCCAGTAGTCTGTTTTTCTCAGCTCTTAAACCAATCCTGCTTTCCTTCACAGTGAAGAAAATATATATGCTGATTTTGGAAAAGGGCTTTCTCCATAATGCTCCCCCTCCTAAGTACTCAACAGTTCCTGATTTTGGGAAAAATCAAGCAGGAGACCTCACGGTCCTCCGCACACATTCTCCTGTTCTCAGCCCGGGTGCTGCCTCTGAGCAGTGTCATCCCCTTGTGTCCACTCTTTAGGAGCTCCAGGTCGGATCGCCTGCCCTGCAAATGTGAATGCTGTCGAAATTCCCCAGGGTCACAGACTACACTGACCACACCTCTCAAAGAACTTGAAAAGTGAATATCAGTCGGTATTTGTACTGGAGACTGGATGACCATGTTCTCTCATTCTCTCGGCAGATGTAAATGTAGTTACACTCTCCCGAGGGTGTTTTAGTAGCATTCAAACTTTCAGCAATCGTTAAAACTGGGTTGTGTGGCAAACAGTTTTAATGATGGTATCCTGAAATGCCTTTACTCTGTACTCATTACATGGAGGGGGTAGTGTAATACAATGATCCAATTCAGAATACACCCTCCTCTAGTTTTTACATCCCACTTATCCAATCTGGAGACAGAATTTGACCTGACGTGTTTAAGATTTTCTTACAGTTTTGAGTTGTTTAAATGTTGATACATATATTTCCAAACATGACCTCATTGGAGAGTCAGTAGATTTGGCTAACAATTAAACATGGCTTATAAGTGTGTATAAAAAAAAGATTTACACTACAGCCAAGTTCAAAAAACAATGTTTGTGCAGAGTTCCTTGGCTTACTTTCATTAAGCTTGTCTTTTGTGACACAAAATAATATAATTCTCTCTCTTTCTCTCCCTCCCTCTCTCCTTTCTTCTTTCTTTCTTTCTTTCTTTCTTTCTTTCTTTCTTTCTTTCTTTCTTTCTTTCTTTCTGTTTCTTTTTTGGGGCAAGTGAGAGTGTTATTGAGGCTTAATCATATGAATGTTTAGATTTTTGTTCTCTGACATCAGCCATTCATGGAAACCACCTGGGTGTCCAGAATCTATGTTTGTGGCTTCCCTCTACCATGGTTTAGCATTATTCATCTACTAAATATTCGTTGGGTGCCTTTGCTCACCATTACATCTCTGTGCCTTGAATAGAATGACATTTGGCAACAATAGTCCCTAATAATTAGGAGCACTAATTATGTACAGGGCGCTGCTCCCTCCGGTCTCATGATGTGTGTGCTATTGTTATCCCCATTTTATAGATGTGGAAGCTGAGCCACAGGCAGTGTCTTAGTCACTGGGGCTGCTGCAACAAAATGCCATAGGCTGAATGATTGCAACCTCTGTTTGCTTCTCATATTTCTGGGAGGCAAGAAATCCAAGCTCAAGGTGATGACAGGATTGGTTTTCTTTGTAGGGTTTTCTCCCCAGCTTTCAGACAACTGCCTACCTGCTGTGTCCTCCTGTGGGAGGGAGGGAGGGAGAGAGGGAGAGAGATGAAGAGGGAGTAAGGGAGAGAGGGAGAGGGAGGGAGGGAGGGAGAGAGAGAGAAAGAGAGAGAAAGGGAGAGTGCTTTGATCTATCTTCACCCCCACCCCCACCCTGGCCTCATCTAAACATAGTGTTCTCCCAAATGCCCCACCCAGTAGTCCCATCACTTGGTTCTAAGGCGTCAGTACATGAACCTTGATGATACAAGCATTCAATCCACAACAGAGCAAGTAACTCACCCAAGGTCTCAGAGTTAGTAGCAGAATTGAAATTTGAACTCAGGCTTCACACTCCAGATTCTGTGCTTTTAATCACTGTTGTATATAAATAGCTGGTGAGTAAGGCACTGATGATTCCCAAATTTTCCAAAACAGAGTGAAAATTTGACCAAAAAAAGAGAAACTGTAGCTTGTAGGGAACAAGCGCCACTTGGAAAGGCATGGGCATTGCTGGTTGTTTAGGGGTACTCCATGTTTTTCACTCTGCTATTCAAACTTACCCATCCTCTTTGCTGTACTGATGTGCACGGACCTCTCACACGGTCCTGGGAGCTGAGTCTCCTAACAGAACCCACACCACAGAGGAGGGTGTGCTGTGGCATAGTGAATGCTTGTAGGACGTTGAAGACATGAGTGAAAGTCTTGGAATGCAGATTCTTATTAAATATCATCGTCGAGGATTTTATAACATTATTGTCCTTTGGAAACCTTTTCTGTCAATGCCCTGTGTTGTTTTTGACTGACTTCTGTGTTTCTCAGTTAGGTATAAGAGCAGATGTGACTGCTAAGAATATAGCACTGACCTCTATGTAAAATTTATTGGTTGTAGCACACAGGGATGAGGCTTTTGATCAGGATCTTTGAAAATATTTCATGAGCACACTTCAAGAAAAGATCGTTCTAATTACTATATGGTCATTCTTTATAGGAAGGAGCTTTGTAGGTAATCAAAAATCTTGAACAAGCTATGATTTACAGCATTGGTTTTAAAATTAAACTTCACATGATTGTTATCTAGCTCGTTGTCATAATAGGGACCATGGTGGATCTAGCTGTGAGATTATAAGTTCAGGCCACTCAGAGATGTGATGACAGAAGAGGAGGATGGAAAACCTTTCCTGAGTGCTGTCTGGATGCCAAGCTCTCTGTTTAGGGACTTTGCCTTCACCATTATATTTAATCCTCAAAACATCCCTGCACGGCAAGCATCCATATTTTATACACAGGAGAAATTAAAGTTCAGAAAGTTTACATAACTACACATCTGCAAGAGGCCAGAACGAGCCCCAGTTCCTGGTCAGTCTTTTCCCACAGTTGTCCCTACCACTCGGCAGAGCTGACTCAGCACGCAGCCCTGGGAGTCTCACAGCCATGTTTGAACGGAGCCTTGAAACCTGAGAAGATCTCCAGGTGACAAAGGAGAGCAGGGGCATTTCAGGCAAAGAAAAGGAAATGGGAAGGAGCATGCTATGCGCGGTGAACTAAACATAGCTGTCCAGGGCAAGCGCCTGCGACTTAGGAAGCCTGTAGGAGGTCTAGTTGTAAAGGAAGGAGATCCCCAAGGATCCCCAGACTGGGTGTGCAGGTGTCACCATCAACTTCAGAAGTTGGTATGTCTTATCTCTGACTTGTCACTGATCAGAAGGAAATAAGGACAGGAGGATTAAGTCATTTTTCCTGAGATGGTTTCTTAACTTTCAGCTAATGTTTCATTTCTGAATCTTCTTAGTCAACATTCCACAAATGTTAGTGACGTTGGTCATTTGGCCCAGAGGGTGGAAAAAATGCTTGGCCTTTGCTTTCTAGAGGGTGGCACACATTTGGTTGGCTTCTGGATCTATTTCCTTGGACTCATGTAGAAAAAAGGTGCCTTAACAAGTTTGAATCTACAGAATGTATTTTTCACCCAGGCATAACATCTGTATTATTTTTAGATAAATAGAATAACTGGGCCAGTCTGAATCCAGGAGCCAGGCATGCAATGCAAGTCTCCCATGTGGGTGGCAGAGACCCAATTACTTGAACCATCACTTGCTGCTTCCTGGGGACTGCACTAATAGGAAGCTGGAATCAAGGGCCAGAGCGGTAATCAAAACTAGGTACTCTGAGAATTGGATGTGTGCATCTTAAACAGCATCATAACTGCTAGGTTAAACACACGCTCCCTCTTACCTGCTCATTGATTTTTAAGTATTTTACATACTTTAATTAGTACTGAGTTTTGAAGTTGGATTTCAAATTTTTTTTTTATTATTTTTTTGACAGGCAGAGTGGACAGTGAGAGAGAGAGACAGAGAGAAAGGTCTTCCTTTTGCCGTTGGTTCACCCTTCAATGGCCGCCGCGGCCGATGCGCTGGGGCTGGCACACCGTTCTGATCCGAAGGCAGGAGCCAGATGCTTCTCCTGGTCTCCCATGGGGTGCAGGGCCCAAGCACTTGGGCCATCGTCCACTACACTCCCGGGCCACAGCAGAGAGCTGGCCTGGAAGAGGGGCAATCGGGACAGAAACCAGCACCCCAACCGGGACTAGAACCCGGTGTGCCAGTGCCGCTAGGTGGAGGATTAGCCTACTGAGTCACGGCGCCGACCTCAAATTATTTTTAAAAATGCAATGAGTTTCATTGCATGCTTCAATCATTTTAGAAACAAGGCATTACACATTTTTTCCTCAAACTATAGCATCACTGTTTCACCAAATGAATAAAATCAAGAGTTTTAAAGTAACTTATTTAGGCGATAAAATAATTTTGCACAAATCAGTAGCTATGCTAGAGAGCCTGAGAATTGTATTTTCCCATCATCTCACAGCTTTTATGTTATGTGGCCACTGTACAGTTTTCGAGACGTGGTAGAGAATAGGATCAGCTGCATTTGCCTAGGGTAGGGGACAAGAGTGATGAGACGATGTGGAGAGAAGATGTTGCAGAGAGAACTATGCTGCTGTGAAACAGTTGCCAGCATTATTGCCCCAGCCGTTAAGTTGAATTTGGAAGGTGGAGGAAGTTCAGAAGCAAGTGATTAGAATGCTAGGATTAAAAGTTCAGTGAGGCGTGGTGCGTGGAACTGGAAATATTTAATCTGGAAAGGAGAGGAGGATGTAAAACTGTATTCAAATATTTGGAGAGCTAACAAGTAAAGGAGGAACAGGGAGGTTGTATGGTCCTTTGGCCCTAAGTGGAAGCTATAAGGAGTCTTCTTGTCCTAAAATAAGGAGGAAATCACAAAGACATCGAAAGATGCAGTGGGGATTCTTGTTCGAGATGGGAGGAGGGATACATATATCTCCCTTCTGCTCGCAAATCCAAAGAAGTGTCAGAAAAGACTAAGGGTAATAAATGGAAACTACCACTGGGTTTAACAGGAAGGACATCAGTGAACTAGAGATAAGGGCAGATGTCTTGAAAGTGGAAAACACTTGGAATTGTATTATCTGATTAAATCACATTCACAGGAGAGGGCTGCCGTGAGGGCCAGAACTATTTTTCCTGGCAGCAGACCCAGAGAGAGGCTCAAAGCTTTGAGTATGAGACTCGGAGAGCTGGACAGAAATCAATAGCCGAGAGCTGAGTGAGTCACAGCCACACTCCCCTTCCCTGGGTCACATGTTCAGGCTTAAACCAGAGCACGGTCTATGTTTTTACTTTGGTTTTTGTTTATCTATTTTATTCATTTGAAAGCTAGAGAGAGAGAGAGAGAGAAAGGGAGAGAAAGATATTTCCCATCAACTGGCTCACTCCCCAAATGCTTGCAACAGCTAGGGCTGCACCAAGCTGAGGAGCCTGGAACTGGGTCCAGATCCCCCACATGGGTGGCAGGAATCCAATGACGTGAACCATTACTACAGCCTCCCAGAGTGCACATTAGTAGGAAGTTGGGATCAAAAGCAGAGCCAGAGTCAAACTCAGGCACTCTGATATGGGAGTTGGGTGTCTCTAGTGGTATCCTAATTGCTACACCAGACATTTGCTCCAGGCTTGGTCTTTAGAATAATTGAAATAACTGATGAAGAAGCCTTATTAAGAGTAATGCCCCATCTGAATACAATTTTCTTCATTCTTGCTGTAAAGGCAAAGAGTTAGGGAAGGGAGATGCTACTTCTGCCTCTTTTACCACAAGGTCAAAAGAAGAGGCCGCTTGTGAAGGCCCAGCTGCACAGACAGCAGAGCAAGTTCACATGCATTAAACAAGCTGTTTGGGGCTGGTATTGCAGCACACCACTTGCAATGCTGACAGCCCATATCAGAGCACTGATTTGAGTCCCAGATTCTCTGCTGGTGATCTAGCTCCCCACTAATGTGCCTGGGAAGCAGTGGATGATAGCTCAGGTTCTTGGATCCTTGCCACTCATGTGGGTGACCAGATGGAGTTCTGGGCTTCTGGTTTCTGCCTGACCCAGCCCTGGCAGTTGTGGCCATTTGGGGAATGAACCAGCAGATAAGGGATTCTCTCTCAATCTCTCTCTCTCTCTCTCTTTTTCCATTTCTCTCTGTCACTCTACCTTTCAATTATAATACATAAATAAATAAATCTTGAACAACATAATCAAGCTGATCTCAATTGTTAAGTATGAATTGACAGCGAATAATCATAAAAATCTGTAGAAAAACAAAAGCAAAATGAGCAGGTTGAAAGAAATGCACTGGCCCTGGAGGAAATAGATAATTCAGGAAATAGAAAATGTCTTCAAAGTGATTCTATTTAGTATCCTCATAGAAGAAAAATGCAAGGAGAAACATTTTTATAGCAAAAATATATTGCTAATAAAAATAACAATCAAAACCCAAGGCATTGTTAGAATAAAAAGGTAATTGCCCAGTTTAAAAGTTCAAGGAAATCCTGGGAGAAAAAAATGGAGGCCATTCTGCTGAATATAGTGCAAAAAGGTAAAGAGAATCTGGGAGGAAATGAGGAGATTGGGGAAGAATAGCACCCAAATCCTAACATCACAAAGATGTATAAAATGAGAACACAGACAAAACAGAGAACAGGAGATAATTTTCATGATATGAAGAAATAGAAATTCAGATTATAATAGCCCAGAACATGCAAACTAAGATGAATGAACAAACATATTCCATCTGTGATGGATGATATTGTGTTTCTTCATCAAACATAAAGGAACTTCACAGGATTTAAAAAAAAAAGATTTTTTTATTTCATTTATTTGAAAGGCAGAGTTACAGAAAGAGAGAGACAGACACAGAGAGAGATACAGAGAGACGGAGACAGAAAGAGATGCAAAGAGACAGAAACAGAGAGATACGCTTCACCTATTGGTTTATTTTCCAAATGGCTGCATCAGCCAACACTGGACCAGGTGGAAGCCAGGAGTCAGGAACCCATCCAGGTCTCCTAGATGGGTGGCAAGGATCCAAGAACTTGGGCCATCTTCCACTACTTTCCCAGGTGCCTTAGCAGAGAGCTGGATAGGAAGTGGAGCAGCCAGTGCTCAAACTAGAGCCCATATAGGATGCTGGCATCACAGGTGGCAGTTCCACCAGCTATGTCACATCACTGACCCTGTAAAATTATTTTCTACTTCAAGGAACAGAGATTCATGATAAGAGTTGTGTGTCCACTTCTGGCTTGATACCACTACTTGATTTTGCACTGAATATTTCTATTAAAATATTATTGTGAATACTAATTTTCAGTTTTCAATTAAAATCAATTTGCAGTCAATGCATTAAACATTTATTTTAGTTATAGACAATTGTGAAAACAATACTGTGGGGCCGGCGCCGCGGCTCATTAGGCTAATCCTCCACCTTGTGGCACCGGCACACCGGGTTCTAGTCCCTGTTGGGGCGCTGGATTCTGTCCCGGTTGCCCCTCTTCCAGTCCAGCTCTCTGCTGTGGCCTGGGAAGGCAGTGGAGGATGGCCCAAGTACTTGGGCCCTGCACCCCACGGGAGACCAGGATAAGTACCTGGCTCCTGCCATCGGATCAGCGTGGTGCACCGGCCACAGCACGCCGGCCGCGGCGGCCATTGGAGGGTGAACCAATGGCAAAAGGAAGACCTTTCTCTCTGTCTCTTTCTCTCACTGTCCACTCTGCCTGTCAAAACAAACAAACAAACAAACAAATACAATAGTGTGTTGCATGGAAGTTTGGAGAAATGGGAAAAGGAATGAAAGAAAATGTGATGATGCATGTTTTCATCAAACGTAAAGGAAGTTAAGAGATATTTTACGTACAACTGAGAGGTCAAACGAGTTTTAAGTGCATTATTTAAAATCATTAATGATAAAACAGCACACTGAGGTAGGATAGCATAGTTGTTGAGAGCGTAGTTCCTAGAGCCAGACACCTAGGTTTATATTGTTGCTCCACACTTCAACTTGGACACAATGTTAATTTGTGCCTTTCTTATCAAAACAAGGGAAAAAAAAGTAGTTAATATTTCACAAAGTTATTCTGACAGTAAAAGAATTTAATGTGTGCATAAATAAGTGCTTAGAACAGTGTCACATTGAAAGTATGACATGAGTGTTTTCAATGATGATGACAAAATAAAGAAACAATAACAAAAATACTAAACATTAAAATTTTGGTGGACAGAGATTGAGAGGGGTGGAAAGAGTTTGAGAAAATACATTTTCTCACATTTAAAAAAATGAGGGTTCAATAGATACTGTTAGAAATGGTCAAATCAAGAAACAGAGGCATAAACATATTCAGAGTTATAGAGGAAATCCTCAGTAAAAAAATAAAAAAACAGTCATGATTAAAAGCAGCCATCACTGGCCAGTGGAACTCTGGGGGAGTTTTGTCCTATTTTTGGGAATTGTTTTTTACTGCATGTGTTACTTTTACTTACGTTTCACCAATTTTATTGAAGGGTAATTGACATACAATAAACTGCATATATTTAGGGTGTACAATTTAGCCAGCTTTGGAGATAAACGAACGTGTGGAACTGTCTTCATAATCAAGATACTGAAGCTAATCATCATGCCCCAAAGCTTTCTCATGCACCTTGGGACTCCCTTCTTCCTGCCCTTGGCCCCTCAGTTGGTCCTGAGTTGCAAGTGACTATTCTTGAGCCCTCTGTGACAATAAATTAGTTTGCATTTTAAAAGAATTTTATATAAATAAAAGCATAAATAAGTACTCTTATGTCTGGCTTCTTCCATTCAGCTTACTTATTTTGAGGTGAACCCACATGATTGTGTGTATCAGTACATTCCTTGTGTGGATAAACTACAGCTAACAAATTTACCTGCCTATGGACTTTCTTCCCTTAGTTTTTGGAGCTGCTGTGAACCTTGCCATTCAAGTCTTTGTATGGACATGAACTTTCATTTCTCTTGGTTAAATCCTTAGAAGTGGAATGTCTGGATCAAATGTTAGCCCTATGTCTAAATCTTAAAGAAACTGCCCAATTGTTCTCTCCAAAGTGTTTTTACAGTCCCACCAGCAGCAAATGACAATTCTAGGTTCTCTGCATCCTTGTCTTGACATAAGCAGTCTTGTTTGAGGCATTCCAATAAGTGCATAGTAATATCTCACTCTGTTTTTTCTTAAAGATTTGTTTATTGATTTATTTTAAAGGCAGAGAGAGAGAGAGAGAGAGAGAGAATATTTTTCATCAAATAGCTCCATTCCCCAACAGCCAGGTCTGGGCCAGGCAAAGCCAGGAACCAGAAACCAGGAATTCCATCCTGGTCTCTGACATGAGGGGTAGGGGCACAAGTACTTGGGCCATCTTCAGCTGACTTCCAAGACACGTTAACAAGAAGCTGGATCAGAAGCAGAGCATCTGAGGCTTGAACCAACACTCCGCTATAGGAAGCCGCTGTTGCAAGTGATGGCTTAACCTGATGCCCCATAGCACCAGCCCCTCTCACTATGTTTTTAATGTGAATCTCCCTAGTGGGGAGATCTTCTCATGTTTTTGCTTGTTATCTATATATCTTCATGTAAAAGTGTGTGCTCAATTATTTTAGCCATTTTAAAGGTGGAATGATTGTTATTTTTGAGATTTGAGTTTTCCTTATATATTCTGAACACAAAGCCTTTATCAAATAAGTGATTTAATATTTTCTCCCAATCTGTGGCTCATCTTTTTAGTCTCTTCTCAGCGTTGTCTGAAGAACAGACATTGTTAGTTTTGATTAATTCCAGTCTTTGCCTTGTCTTCTTTTATAGATCATGTTCTGGTGCTATGTTTACAAAAATCTTTGCATAACCTGTGATCATAGAGATTTCTTCATAGGTTGCTGGTTTTGTATTTAGGTCTATATGCACTTTAAAGTTCATCCTGGAATATGGTCAGATATATGGAACAAAACTAATTTTTTGACATAAATACATTTAATTGTCCCATTACCACTTGTTAAAAATTATCCTTTCTTCACTGAATTACCTTTGTACATCTGTCAAATATCAATTTTTCAAATATGTGTGACTCTATTTATAGATTCTCTATTATGAGCCATTTATCTATGTTTGTCTTGATTTTAATATTATAGTTTGATAAGTTAAAAACAGATGGTATTAGCCCAACTTTGTTCCTCTTTTTCCAAGTTATTTCAGCTATTATAGGTCCTTGGCATTTCCATATGAATTTTAAAATCGATTAGTCAATTTCTACACAAAGCCCTCCTGGGATTTTTGTGAGAATTGCATTAGATCTGTAGATTTTACTCCCTTTCCAGTATGTAGAACATCAATGCCAATTTTCAGGATGGAGAGGGAAGGTGCTGGCAGTTTTTGTGCAAACTTTGAATGCCTAATTGGAAATGATCGGTGGCCTTTTCTTTTCTCCTGAGATACACCACTGTTTACAGTAGAGATGTTTCTTTTCTTATATTTCATTTGATTATCTTTCAACTGAATCTCCAGAATGAATATATTTTACTTTTGTGTTAGGAACATTTTAAAAACAATAAGAACAAAACTACACCCAGAACACCATCATTTACATGACTTCGTTTTTCTGGCTGTTGGCCTGTGGATCTTTGGGAAGCATGGCTGGGGCAAAGCCATGAGGACTGTAGAAGCTTGTGCCTCCTGGGCAGTGAGGTCCTTTGAAACAAGGCATTCTGGAGTTTGTTCTTGCCAGGTGCCTGACAAGCCTGACCTAAACGTCAACAAGCAAAATAAAAGCACTTGTAAATCTAAAAATTCACACTTAATAGCGAATCAAGATTTTCAGATACTTTTTTTTTTTTTTTTTTTGACAGGCAGAGTGGACAGTGAGAGAGAGAGAGACAGAGAGAAAGGTCTTCCTTTGCCATTGGTTCACCCTCCAATGGCCGCCACGGCCAGCACGATGCAGCCGACACACCATGCTGATCCAAAGCCAGGAGCCAGGTACTTCTCCTGGTCTCCCATGGGGTGCAGGGCCCAAGGACTTGGGCCATCCTCCACTGCACTCCCTGGCCATAGCAGAGAGCTGGCCTGGAAGAGGGGCAACCGGGACAGAATCCAGTGCCCCGACCGGGACTAGAACCTGGTGTGCCGGCGCCACTAGGCGGAGGATTAGCCTAGTGAGCTGCGGCACCGGCCAGATACTTTTAATAAGCAGCAAATCATCAAGCTTTAAGAGAATAAAACTATAACTTTCACATTGAAATTATGAGGCTAGAGTTATCAGATTCTCTAATATATTATTTATTTCTTAAATATCACTAACACTTTAAAGACACAAATTATAGCCTCTGTTCCCAAATCCATTAAACAATATTAATACTGTGAGTCCAATTTACTGCATGTTCAATTCTGCCTTCCTATAGCTGTGAAATCATTTCCCCATGGAGTGGAGCAGGCAGATGGAGGTTACTGAGTTTAAAGACTGGGGACCAGAGCCCCAGTGTTGTGGTGCAGTGGGTTAATCTGCTGCTTGTGGTGCTGGTGTCTCAGGTTAGGGTGCAGGTTCGTATCCTAGATACTCAGCTTCTGAGCCAGCTTCCTATTGATGTGCCTGGAAAAGCAGCAGAAGGTGGCCCAAGTGCTTGAGTCCCTGCCACCCACATGGGGACTTGAATGGAGTTCCTGGCTCCTGGCTTCAGCCTGGCTCAGGCCTGGCTATTGAGAACACTTGAGGAGTGAACCAGCAGATGGGAGCTGTCTCTCTCGCTGTCACTTTGCCTTTCATATAAATAAACAAAACAAAACAAAAATAAATCAAAATACTGGGGGCTATGATAGTTATTTATTTGTCAGTTGTTCAGAACCAGTACCCAAGTCAGAGAGCTACAAACTTCGATTATACTGAAGCCATGGACAGACACACAGAATATTATTGCATTTGTTCCATCCCTGGGCAGCCAATTCCATCCTTTAGTAGGGCTGACTTGGCAGACTATGGCTGCTGGTCACTTAGCCCCCGTGTTACCTCTTTACTCACATCTTTGGCAACATTGTGCACATTTAGTATCTGTTGGGGGATAGACTGAGTTAGGTAACCGGCTCAGGTTGTCACAAATTGCTTCACCACTTGGTTACTTGCTTCCTTTCTTTATTTTATTTTATTTTTTTGACAGGCAGAGTGGACAGTGAGAGAGAGAGACAGAGAGAAAGGTCTTCCTTTGCCATTGGTTCACCCTCCAATGGCCGCCGTAGCTGCCGCACTGATCCGAAGCCAGGAGCCAGGTACTTCTCCTGGTCTCCCATGGGGTGCAGAGCCCACGCACTTGGGCCACAGCAGAGAGCTGGACTGGAAGAGGGACAACTGGGACTAGAACCCGGGGTGCCAGCGCCGCAGGCAGATTAGCCTAGTGAGCCGCGGCGCCGGCCTACTTGCTTCCTTTCTTTCACATGTTTCTTAATTATTGTTTTGGATTATAAATGAAAAACTCCAATTCGAATGAAAGGAGCAAAAAAATAACTTATCTGCTCAAGTCAATGAAAAGTTTCAGAAAGTGCTCAAATTCAGAAGTTTAGCCATGGCTGAATCAAGGAATTGAAGTGAGCAAGTAATGCTCATCTCTCTCTCTCTTTCTCTCCACCTCCCTCCCTCCCTCTCTCTCTCTCTCTCCATCCTCTTTTTTCTTTTCTTTTGATTTAATTGCAGTGTCCTACATGACAGCAACAGAGCTTCAGGGTATATGGATGGCGTTGAAAGCAAGAAATCTCAATAGGAGAGGCTTTCGGCACCCATTGCAATCCTTCCAGAGAATCCTTATTGGCTGTGCTTAGGTTATACATCTTCCTCTGGACCAATCGCTGTGGCCCAGGAAGTGGGGGTGTGCGACTTGATCATCCTCCTTTACAAATCCACTCTTCTAGTGGAGGAGCTAGGACTTCCCAGTTTACATCTCAAGAGAATCTCATGGGGTTGAGGAGGAGCAGATCTCTATAGGCAAGGGTGCCAGATAAACAAATAGCAGATGCCCACCTCAGTACTGAATATATTTGGATACATTTATGAAAGTCATATATATCACGTCTTTCACTGTTCTCATTGCCAGCTATAAACCTTGTCTGTCCCAAATGGAAAAGCACTTGGCAGCTGGCTAACTCAATCCTTCTTCCTTGGCAAAGCAGTATTTCATTTTTGTATCGCTCAGTTCCAAATCTGTCTTCTACTTTTCCTGGAACTGCTAATACATTACAGTCTTTATCCAAGTCACACAAGGTCTCCTGTATTTGTTTTTAATGTGGAATCCTCACCAAGTTTTCCCAGAATTCTATCCTTTTTACTTTAGATCTACATATATTCTCTAGTTTAACTCCTGTTTCCAGCTAGAATCAATTCTGTGGGATTTGAATTGCTGAGAGTATAGCCTTTTAGGCTCATCCTAATTCATGCAAGAAATGGAGAGTCAGTGCATAATTTACAGTTAGTTGCCTTTAAAATGGATCTTTCTGGGTTTTTGCTTCATGAGGCCTTTCCTGGTTGCAACTATGCCTGTCAGAAGATACAGAGTGGCTTCTAATTTCCCATCCTTCCAGAACAATGATAGCAATGAAGAGGACGATGACGACTGTGTGATTAGAGTTATCATAGTAAAGCGACCCACACTTAGTAAATTGATGCTGGCATTGTGGTAGGGACTAGTGTACAAGATCTCTTTTAATCCTGACAATGTGCTGGGAGACAAACGTCAGATCCCACTTTTTCATGGAGGGAAAAAAGGTCAGAGTGGTGACACCCAAGGTCACACACCCAGTGAGGGGAATCTCTTGAGATTTGAATCCAGCTCAGCCCAACTCCAAATGGCTGGCTTTTTATGTCTGTGGTTAGGAACATGGCACTAGCACCTTTATTTCCCTTTTCTTAGTCCTCCTCCCTTACCTTGCTTTTTTTCTCAACGTTCTCCAATTCATCAATCTTTGCTCCCTCATCCCCTACACGAGTTCCACTTGCCTTCCCTATAGGCACTTAGGAAGCCGTTGTCGACAAAATCACTGTCTTACCAGTTTACTGAACCATCCGAACCTGTGCCACCGTACTTCCCATCATTCAAGCCTTCCATCAATCCCTGTAAGGGAAGGCTGGAGTTGCTACTCCCATTTCACATAGAGGAAAACATTTTTTAAAGATTTATTGTATTTGTCTGAAGGCACAGTGACATACAAAGATGGAGAGACACAGAGAGAAAGAGATCTTCCATTCACTGATTCCTCAGATGGCCACAACAGTCCTGGCTGGGCCAAGTCTGGAACTCTATCCGGGTCTCCCACATGGAAGGCCACTTCTTGGGTTTTCTTCTGCAGCCTCCCCAGCTGCATTAGCAAGGAACTGGATTGGAAGTGCAGCAGCCAGGACTCAAAGTACGGCTCTGTTATGGGATGCTGGCCTCACAGGTGGCAGCTTAACCCAGTTAATCCAGTACCAGCCCTCCCCAACCAGTAATTTTTTAAAATTTTCTTTTGTTTATATTAATTTTTATTTAAAAGGAAAGAGCGAGAGCGAGAGAGGGAGAGAGATCTTGCATCTACTGGTTCACTACACAAATGGCTTCAATAGCCAAGACTGGACCAGGCAGAAGCCAGGAGCCCTGAATTCCATCTTCATTTCCCATATGGGTTGCAGGGCTGCATGTCCTTGAGTCTCTTCTGCTGCTTTCCAAAGTGTGCATTAGTAGAAAGCTGGATCAGAAGCAGAGGAGCCAGACTCAAACCAGGCACACTGATGTGAGATATGGGCTTCCCAAGTTCTGGCTTACCCTGCTGTGTCAAATGCCCATGCCACAAATATAAGAAAATTAAATACAAAAACAGAAGAATAACCAGCCCTCTATGGGAGAGAGGTAGTTCAAGCCATTGAACGGGTCATGTCCAGAGAGACTTTTGAAAACCCAAAAAAGCAAGTAATTGCTCTGTCTCATTTATGGGAAGTGCCTGTTCTTTTGCTGGTCTGAGCCCCTTCCTGTCCTCCCTCTTCAATCTGGCACAGCCTCAGTGCCACAGGCTCTCCCTACAACTGCCACCTTCACCTTGGGGCCCTTGCCCTTTCTGTTGTCTTGGCCTTGAATGCTCTTCCTTCAGAAATGGAGAAGGTGTCATCCCCTGTCCTAGTTTCCCTTGGACATCTCCTTCTTTGCGAAGTCTTCCTTGGCTATCATATTACAACTCATATTCACTCTTCCTCCAGGTTTCCCTTTACCCTTTCCTATTTTAGTTTTCTCCATAGACCTTAGCACTTGCTAAGTTAATGCCATTACTTTTACTTTTCTGACTTTCTCCACTAGAATGCATGTGCCAGGAAGAGTACTGTTGCTTGTTTGGCTTACTAGTACACAGTCAACACTCAATAAACATTCACAGAATGAAGACTCTCATGCATTCAACTATTCAAGAGACATTGACTACGTAGAAGATGAGCCCCATCCCTGCTCTTTGTATGAACACCTCTGAGTGAAGGCCAATAGAAACCCAAGCCAGATATGAAAATGAGTATCATAGACACGTGCAGAATGTAAACAAGTGATATAAGGTAGCTGCTCTGATTGCTGAGCTGCTGGGGAAGTCCAGTTTCAGACAAGAAAGGAGCTGTAAGCCAGGGTCAGCCAGGGAAAGACAGGTGGGGAATTTCAGAAATGCAGCCCCTTCCCTCTGCTCCAGCCCACAATGCTGCCTCTATCCTGAAGGCAGAGTAGCCTGCAACACAATTAAAGACCAAACAATGGACCATCTCTCAATTTATGTGCAACTGACTTGCATATTTGGGGTAAGTTCTATTAATAAGCAAGCACCAGTTTAGGAACACAATCGTTTAAATGGCTGCCAGAGTCTTATGTCAGGACTGGCCGCTCTGTGCTGGTGGAAGGTGGGAGTCAAAGGCACAGCACCGCTCCCACTGATGCTCAGCGATGTGCTCCTGGCGTGGGATGCCTTTCAATCCACTTGTTCACTTGAAACTTAAGCAAAGTTCTGACTGGGAAATGTCTGTTCAAAGTCTTAGGAAAGCACCAAATAAAGTACTGTCACCATAGAGATCAGATTGAAAATGAAGTAGTTTTTTAATGACTTGAAAAAAATCATACTGATTCGCTCCAAGCCTAATACTTGGTCTACCAAAAGTATAGCTAGTACAAGGCACAATAGTACCACCAGGATCAAAGGAGGAGCTTAGCGTGGTCCATGGGACACTGTGCATTACGTTGGGGGGCAAAGCTGCAAGCTGAAGGCCAGTGTACTCAAGGCTCAGCTGGGTATTGTCAGCCTTTCCAATGACCTGTTTTTGTTAACTTACCAGTAATGTGAAAAAATAATGAATTTGTCCATCCACATACTTGGAAAATAGTCTTAAATATTTTCCTATGAGAAAATTCATTTTAAACCTAACTTTTAAAAAAATGCTCTAACTATTCAGGTAAATTGGACAGCAAATATTTAAGGTTTAGTCTAGGTATAGCCTTTGCAAACATAATCATTATCTAGATCAGGAATTGGCAAACTACAACTACATGTCACAAATCTGAGGGCCATCGGCTTTTTAAAATAAAGTTTGATTGAAGTACAATCAAGTCCATTCATTTATGTTCTGTCTGTTGTCTTTGGCTATTTTTATTGAAGTGGCAGAGTGGTTGAAATAGCAAGAGCATGGTACACAAAGCTGAAAATATTTGAAATCTTTCCTTTATAAAACAAATTTGCAAATTTCTGTTATAAAGTCTGTGACTATGTTTTCTCTTCTAGTGTGGCCTGAATGACAGGGTTAAATAATAAATTGTTCACAGTGACATTGTGTTTTTTGTAACTATATACTATCCTGGTTGTTACCGTTTCTGCTATTATACTGACTTCTGTTAGACAAAAATATTATTCTGTAAAATAGAAGCATGAAACAGTGTAGACAGCACAGTGTGAGAGCCAATGGCAAAACATTACACACAGTGAAACCCAGTGAAAGCGAAGAGGCTAATAGTGGGGGAGGGAGGGCTTAGGATCGACGCAGACTCCTAAGTACATGTATTCCACAGCTGTGGTGCTAAGAGACAGATTGCTTGGAATGCCATGGGTAGGCTAAGCCAAACACAAATGAGAGCATGAGGAAATTTTTCTAGTGAAAAATATTTTTCCTTACAAATTTGAAATATTTTCCCTTTTATGTTATATTCTGTTTTTTTAACCTTTTGAAATCACATGGCTTCATTCTCTACCAGATATCTTTTTGGTTTCTGTAAAGTATGAAAATTCCTTCCCATGCTTTATGTGGAGAGTTTCCCAAGGTTTTAGGATGTGTTGAAAGGAGTGGAAATGGATTTTTTTTATCTTTTGGTAAATGAAAATAGTAAAATTAACAAATTTGATTTTTTTAACCTTTGATTTGAATTCAAGGTGAAAACAATAAGTCAAGCAGTTTGAAAGAGACGCAAAGGTTCTCAGTCTGTGGACTATATCATGTCTCTTCTCTTCATCGGGGGAATGAGATGTACGATTGGCCATCCAGTGGTCCTGGGACCTGGGACGAGTCATTCGTACCTTTGAGAGGAGGAGTTGTCAGTCACAGGTTCCTAAACGAGTAGCCACTGCTGTGGACAAGGCTCCTGGGAGAAGGGACGGAGACGGAGCTGAAAGGCTCTGTGAGTGGTAAGCCAGTCTAAATGGAAGGTGTTGCTACTGTCCTCTGCCTTTGTCAGGAAAACCTCCAGGGACCCTGGGCCAGAGGCCTGGGCTGGGCTGGAAAGGGAGAGAGAGCTTTTCTGTTACTGTTGAGCAGTCACCCCAGGAGAAAGCCTGCAGGGTGAAGACATGAAACGGGGCTTTCAGTCTTCGGTGGGTTGCAGGGATTCAGTTACCCAAGGGTTACCCTTTTGTATCTCCCCAGGCAGCCTGGGGTTGGCAGGAGATGCAATCCTGCTGGGCATCCTGGAACCGGCTTTCAGAAGTCAAAGTGTCTGAGTTACTTCCATTTTAAAAAATATTCCTGGTATGTTAACAAGAGAAGAAACACCAAATCAGGGTTGTGAAAATTATGCTAATGCTTCAGAAATCAGTCATTCGCCACATACATTTATGTTACTTTTTGTTTTTCAAAAGATATACGTATGCAACATACAGAAGCAATGTTTATTAGGATGCACTACAGGTATGGGATTCAGGTTTAAGGCTGAGGGACAGCTCCTCCTTGTCCTGTGAGGGAACGTTACTACACATGTAGTAATGTCAAATGTTTGTGTCCTGTCTAAGCCACGAGCGTGGGCTACAAGGCTTTCCATTCTTCCCTCTTCCAGATCCCACCCCTTATCTCCCCCTCCACCTCACACTCCTTCAGATGGGACTGCTGGAGTGCAGTAAGAGGAACAACGGAGGATTGTGATGAGGCCCATCATGCACTTCCTCCACAAATATTCTTCAAGTGCCCACCGCGAGCAGAGGTAAGAAGTTAGCGCTGCGGCTCACTAGGCTAATCCTCCGCCTGTGGCGCCGGCACCCCAGGTTCTAGTCCCGGTGGGGGAGCCGGATTCTGTCCCAGTTGCTCCTCTTCCAGTCCAGCTCTCTGCTGTGGCCTGGGAGTGCAGTGGAGGATGGCCCAAGTGCTTGGGCCCTGCACCCCATGGGAGACCAGGAGAAGCACCTGGCTCTGGGCTTCGGATCAGCGCGGTGCGCCGGCCGCAGTGCACTGGCCGCAGTGACCATTGGAGGGTGAACAAACGGCAAAGGAAGACCTTTCTCTCTGTCTCTCTCTCTCTCTCTCACTGTCCACTCTGCCTGTCCAAAAAAAAAAAAAAAAAAAAAAGTTAGCAAGGCATTTGTTCTCGTAGTCGGGGTTTGAATGAACTCTGTTGAGTGGTAGAACTTCTCCAAGCCTCAGTTTCCCCACTTGTGAAGTTCCTTGTTGGTTGTTCTGAGGGCTGGCAGACTACCACATGGAGACTGCTCACAGTGCTTCTTGGCATGGTGAGTGATCAGGACCAAGTCCTTGCCTGCGGGGAGCTTCAGTCCCAGCTCCCTTGCTGCATTTTGCTCTCCCTTCTCCCCCACGCCAAGCTAGGATGCCCGAAGCAACCTTGCAATATCTGAAGGTATTTGCTAAAACACAGGAAAATGTTACTTCGCTGATGAGGAAAAACAGGTCAGTGTATTAAGGAAATCCTCTTAAAAATGCACAAATCAACCATTCAACAAGCGATAATATGAAAATTTCGAAGCCAATGCATACCAGGGGAATCTTTAAATAATTCATGAAAAATTTTGCATCATGCAAAAACTGTGCATGGAGTCCACATTTTTTGCACCAAAATAAACTTACCTTTTAGCTCCATTTTTCTTTCAGCTAATACCTGGTATGTATTAGGTACTGAATAGAGGCTACTGATATCAGAGTTAACAAACAAGATGTACTTTCCCACTCACTGGTAGGAAAGATAAAGTTGTTTGGCATAATGTAAACTTTTTGTAGATGTGTAAGATGCATATAGACAGCACATCAATAATACTTGTACACCTCAGTTAATATTCCGAAAACACAGACATATAATTAGTTCCCAAGTCAACAGGCAAAATCTTACCAGCCCTGAGATGTCTCTGTTTGCCTGCTTCCACTCATGTCCACTCTCAAAAAGTAGATACTATTCTGGCTTCTACAACCATTGATTACTCTTGCATGCCTATAAACTTTATAAAAAAGGACTCATCACATATACTCTTGTTTTATTCAGCATTATGCTTGTGGAACTCATCCTTTTTTGTGTATATTGTAGTTTATTCCCATTGCTGTATATTATTCACTGTCTAATATGCCGTTTTCTGATCTACATTATAATGGTGATGGATGTTTGGATTGTTTTCAGCTTGGGAATATTACAACCAATGCTGCAGTGACATTCTTGTACATATTGTCAGTTAGGTATATGCATGCATTTTGGATGGGTGTGTACATATTTAGGAGTAGAATTGCTGAGTGTCAGGTATGGGTGTGTTCAGTTTTCGTGGATACTGTTAGACAGCTTTCCAAAGCAGTTGTAGCCATTTACTCTGTGGTCAGCAGAGTATGAGAGTTCTGGTTGTGCTCCATTGTCATTTTGGAAGGTGTGCTGTGGTGTCTGCATTATGCTTTTCAACTTGCATTTTCCCCATTGACTAATGAAGTTGAATGGTTTCTCATACGTTATTTTCTGTTTGGATATTGTCTCTTACTGTTCTGACAGCTGTCTGTTTTTTTATTGGGTTCTTTTCTTTTCCCTATTGATTTAAAGGAGTGCTTTACATTTGCAAGATATATGTGTTGAAAAACTCTTCTCCCAGTCCATGGTTTCCCTTCTCACTCTCTCAGAGGTTTTGAAGAACTGAAGTTCTCAATTTTGATGTAATTCGATTGATCAGTCTTTTCCTCCTTAATGATCATTCCTTTTCTGTGTATTTGGAAGCCTTTGTTTGAGGCAGTCCTTGGGGAAGCAGCTAATGCCCAGCTGGGAATTTGTTAGGCACCTGTGCTGCCAAAAGTAGCAAACAACACAGTCAGGAAAGATGACCCCAAGGAACCATAAGGCAAGATGTCTGCTTTCGCCTTCTCTGTGAAGAGGTGCTGAGAGGGACATAGGAAGAAATTTCCAGAAGCCCCTATAAACTGAAATTTCATTAAGGAGTACTCGGAGATATGGGAAACATTGTATGGGTCAGAGAAATACAAATGTAATAAAATAGCATGTTACACTATGAGCAGGAAATGAGAACTAGAAACCAGCTGAGGGAGGTGAGAAGAGAGATGCTAACACCCCAAATGTCCTCATGTCCCACTCAGCTGGGATACTTCTACTTCAACCTTGGTCCAAGGTCAAATCCACACACTCAGGTATTTCCACTAGACATATGGCCAAAAAGTAAAAATAAATAAAAATAAATAAATAAATAAATAAAAAACCAAAAACCAAACTGGATGACGTGTTATGTATGAGAATTTCTAAGGTGCCCATATAAATGTTTCCTCCTAACCCTCAGAACCTGTAAATACGATGTGACATCACTCACTGGTGTGTCACACGTGTGACTGTATTCTTTTTCAAGGCAGAGTTTATTTAAACATAGGCAACTGTCTGGGTGGCCCTGATTTAATCACAAAGCTTTTTAAGAAAGACCACTCAATTAATTTTACTTATTTGAAATGCAGACAGAAAAAGACATGGAGAGAGAGAGAGAGAGAGAGAGAGAGAGAGAGAGAGAGAGAGAGAGTTTTCCCATTCACTGGTTCACTTCCCAAATACCTGCACCAATCAGGGCCGAGCAGGATGTCAGGAACTCAGTCCGAATCTTCCGTGTGGGTGACAAGGACCTAACTGCTTGACATCACCTGCTGCCTCCCAATAAGCACGTTAGGAGGAAACTGGAACCTGGAGTGCAGCTGTTATTTGAATCCAGTCACTCTGATACGGGACGGGACTCAGGCATCTCGAGCAGCGCCTTAATCACTACACCAAATGCCCACTATAATGGGACCATTTAAGCTGATGGTAGAAATCAGAGCTATTTGAAGAATGAAGAGGATCTGACTTGAAGAGGAAGGCTTTATGAGAAGGATTTCAGGCAAATTAAGGAACTGAGAAAGGCAGGCAGCTGACGGCCATCAAGGAGCTGGGGTCCTCCGTCTCACAAGCACCAGGAACTGAATTCTGCCAACAACTTGAGTGAACTGAGAGGTGGTTTCTGTTCAGAGCCTGCATATGAGGACTCAGTTTAGCTAACAACTTGACTTCTGCCTGTAACACCTTGAAAGCCAACCAAGTGACACTGTGTTGACCTCTGATTTACAGGTATGAATACTAACAAATGGATATTGATAGTATAAGGAAGAGGGGAAGAACGGAGAGGAGACAGGGTGCGAACTCACAGCTAAAACGAATTTATTCAAGAAGAAAAATGAATTCTCAGAGGTGGCTGACTGCTAGTGTGCACACAGACCAGTCACATGGCAGACAGCACATCTCTTATATACCTTAGGCTGGGCTAAGGGTCAAGGGTCGGACGGGAGGGCGGTGGGCAGAGCTGAGCTAGTCCGTACAGGTTTTTCATGGGCTTTTCAGGCTTCCTCTTTGTGTGCCAGTTTGTTGGAAAAGAATGCAGAGGGCAGAGTGGAGAAGAATAAAGGCGAGGGACCTAGCTGGTTTCTTGAAAGAGGGCTGGCCCGGAAAGGGGTCCCTCAGGGAATTTTATCTGCTTTCAGGCAGGAGCTAAAATGGCTGAGGCTGTGTCCTTGTTCCTACCAGTTAGAAACTGCTAAGTGTGCTCTTGTCACACACTGAAGAAAAATGATATGGGGATAGTTCTGGCGTTTGTGCAAAGCCACCTTATAAGGAGTCGGCCAGGGTGAAGAGCTGTATGAGGTGGATGTGGTCCACTGTCATCCAGGGGAAGGTGAGAGGGCAGAGGCGCCAGCCAACACTCTCTGGAAAAACAGTAGAGGGGTAAGATGAGGAGGGTGAGAAAGAGCACTCTGCACGGGGACACATGTAGGATAAGCGCAGGAACTGACGCACCAGAACTATCTGTCGTCTTCAGTGTGTCATTCCACGACTGGAACTGGAGCACATTGCGGTTGTTGGAGTGCTCTAGAAATTTCAAGTGGTTTCTGTGTTGTGATCGTGGATATCAGAAGCACTCAGCAATTCTATCAAAACTGTTCATGTTTCCAAGCATTTTCAAAATAAAAAGACACTCCTGTCCTCGCTCCATGAACTCAGGGATCTATGTGAGAGGCCAATTAAAAACACTGAAATTTGAAATCAGGTCTTCATCAGGTCGTGTTATTGCTTGGACATCCGAGTTCTCTCCTGTATGTGCGTACAGGTGGCAGAGAGAGCAAAACAGGTCCCGTCTGAATGCCCTGCTTGGTGCTGTGATGCTGTGGGAGGGGCCGCTCTTGGAGGTGGCTATAGCTCAGGGCTGGGACTGATCCCCTCAACACTGCCTCAGTGTGTCTTGTCTCTACGTAGGACAGCTAGGGCTGTTGGAAAGGAGCATCAGCTGGCGTGGTAAATGTTCTGGCTTTTTTTTTTTTTTTTTTTTTTTTTGACAGGCAGAGTGGACAGTGAGAGAGAAAGACAGAGAGAAAGGTCTTCCTTTGCCGTTGGTTCACCCTCCAATGGCCGCCGCGGCCGGCGCACCGCGCTGATCCGATGGCAGGAGCCAGGAGTCAGGTGCTTTTCCTGGTCTCCCATGGGGTGCAGGGCCCAAGCACCTTGGCCATCTTCCACTGCACTCCCTGGCCACAGCAGAGAGCTGGCCTGGAAGAGGGGCAACCGGGACAGAATCCGGCACCCCGACCGGGACTAGAACCCAGGGTGCCAGCGCCGCTAGGCGGAGGATTAGCTTAGTGAGCCGCGGCACCGGCCCCTGGCTATTTTTCATTCCATTAAACTTTTCAGTAAATCTGGAAGTGGAAAAACAAACTGTAGACCGACGTCTTCATTTTCAGAAAAGTGGATAAGCACTGCTTCAAGGAAGAGGCCTACGTCTCCTGACGTTAGCTGCACAGTTGGCAGCATGCGATTGTCTTTGTATAGTTGGAAAAGTAAGAATTTCATTCGTATTCATTTTATTTATTTCAGAGGTGGAAGGCAATGAGGGAGAGAGAGAGAGCGCACTCCCAACTACTTGTTCACTCCCCAAATGCCCACACTGGCCAAAGCCAGGAGCCAGGAACTCCATCCAGGTTTCCCACATAGGTGGCAGGAACCCAATTACTTGAGCCATCACCTGTCGTCTCCAAGGGTGTGCCTTAGCAGGAAGCTGGAGTCCAGGGTCGGGGCTAGGAATTGAACCCAGGCCCTCCAACATGGGATGCAGGCATATTAACGGCTAGACCAAATGGCTGCTCCCACACTAATGGTTTCATTGAAACATCACATGAGGCACAAGAGTACATGTGGAACGTGTTTAGGGACAATGACTCTGGATGAGAAGCCCCCATCCACGCACCCTTGCAGTTCCAGCTGCCTCTTCTCCCCGGTGATAACCCCCACCCCACTCCTCATTATTAGATTAGACTTTGTCAGAATGCCAAAATGTTCTTGAAGCAAAATGGAGTACTATATTTTTAGAGCTGGGAGGGAGAATAAAAGAAACTTTATTCCAAGGTCGTAGAGATGTTTTCCTGTTTTCTGTTAGAAGTTGTGCTGTTTTATCTTTTGCATTTGGGTCATGGTCTATCTCAGTTTAATTTTCGGCATGCTACTGAGGCCAGGTAAGCAGCCCTCCTTGGCCCCACGTGGCAGGTCCTGAACTCCTGTTTTTAATCTCCTGGTACTGCAGAAGCTCTGATGATTCTCAGAGGCTTTCTGCTTCTGTTTTTTAGCCTCTCATTCTCATACACCTCATCTACATCCAGCAGATGTCCGGAGGGGAATTCCAGCTGCATGTTTGAGGCCTCTCCTGTCTCTTTTAGAAGCTTTCTGGCTTCCCTGTCCCTGAATGGGCAATGCCCTGGGGAGAGCAGCTGCCAGTCATCTCTCCTCCCTGCGGTTCTACACTCTCCTACATTTCTCTTTGCCTCCACAGCTCTCCTGTACCTTCAAAAAGGTGGCTTCTGCTTTTAATTTTGCCTTCCTTGTTTTGCTACTGGTGCCATGAGTTCCTACCTAACATTTGGAAAAACATGCATTTTTAATGTGACTTTTGTAATGTTGTGAAGGAAAAGAAGCCCGAGTGTTACTGTAAAAGGGGAGAGCAGGAATCCCTGCTCCCGGACATCCACTGTCTGGTGTGGAAGCTGCTGCAGTTGACCAGCAGCTCACCTGAGCTGTGAGCATGGCCGTGGTTGGCCTGTGACCCGAGAGTCCCCCGCGGCCTCATGTGCTGGAATTTCATCTCCACTGTGGGGTGAGAAGAGGGAGAAAGCTTCATCCAACTCGAGTGTCTAGAACTGCAGCCTCCGGGAAGTGACCCAGATTACAGAAGAGTGTCAGAGTGGAGATCCCATCACTGATTCGTGGTAGACTTAGAATCAAGAGAGAGACCCATAGACAGACACACATGCTCCCTGTCTCTCCTGTCTTTGCCATGCGATGCTCTGTGCCACCTTGGGACTCTTCCAGCAAGAGGATCACCACCAGAGGCAAGCCCTGGAACCACCAGAAGCATGAGCCAAAACCCACCTCTTCTCTTCATCGGCTGTTCCAGTGCGGCCACACAAAGCACACTGACGCAGGCACACTGCCAAGGAGTTAGCACAAGAAGCCACAGCTCAACATCTAACCCCACTTTCCCATTCATCCTCCATTTGTAATAAGTAATTTAACGTCCCCTCACTGTGGCGTTTATCCTTAACCTGAAGACCAGGATCCTGTACTAAGTGCTTCAAACCCTGGGACAGGCAGGAAACCTCTGACTGCCTGGGCTGGTGTAAAAAGAAGTACCATAGAAGTTCTTTTAGCCCATTTAGAATAGTGTTTATGGCTTGAAAAACCAGGAATGTATGGTATTTTTTAAAATAAAGTTAAGGAGGAAACAGCAGAATTCTCTATGGTGTCACATCCTACCAACTGCTACTGATAGAAGGCTTTATGAGAAGGATTTCAGGCAAATTAAGGAACTGAGAAAGGCAGGCAGCTGACGGCCATCAAGGAGCTGGGGTCCTCTGTCTCACAAGCACCAGGAACTGAATTCTGCCAACAACTTGAGTGAACTGAGAGGTGATTTCTATTCAGAGCCTGCATATGAGGACTCAGTTTAGCTAACAACTTGACTTCTGCCTGTAACACCTTGAAAGCCAACCAGGTGACACTGTGTTGACCTCTGATTTACAGGTATGAATACTAACAAATGGATATTGATAGTATAAGGAAGAGGGACTAGAACCCGGGATGCCGGCACTGCAAGCAGATTAGCCTAGTGAGCAGCAGCGCCGGCCAAAAGCCATCATTTAATATTACCATAGGATTCGGGCTGAGCTTAACTTTACGATATTTAGTGTCCTGAGAAGGAGTGGAGTTCAGCATTTTCTTTTCTCTCTCTCATGTTCGAATTTGCAGCCGATGATGTGAAGTGATCAGGAAGGAGTTTCTGTGAACTGAGATGAGGGTGCTGAGCATGAGGCTGTCTGCATGCTCACCTTTATCCTTCGACAAAGGGACGGAGGGGCAGTGCTGCCTGCCAGCTCTCTCCAGCTGATGGAACTCAGAATAGTGCCGCCTGGCCCTTGCTGTCCTTAGAAAATCTGAGCAATCACCCCTTTGGGAGGAAAAAAAATCCATAAATAATTCATTGAAATCCCCTTTTCAAAAAGTGGCAGAAGAAAATGAAAGCGGTCGAGATGGGAGTTGACACCCAGTGATAACCTCGACTAATACAGGATGTGATGGTTCAGAGGATAAACAAAAAAGAATGTAGAACTACAAGAAAAACAAATACAAGGAAGTAGGGAGGGGATAGAATGCAGGGTAGTGGGGAGGAAGCAACCCCTGGGAACAAGCCAGCAAAAAATTGGGGAAAAAAAAGAGCTTAGAAAAAAAAAAAAAAACCTGAGCAGGTAGCATTGGCATTCACTGCAAATCATTTTGTGCAGAGGCTTGGGCAGTGGCTTTTTTTTGCTGTATAGCAGGGACTCTCTCTCCTAGGATTTTTTTTCTCAAGGAATGAAACAGAAATAGTCCCACTTAAAAGACGAGGGCCCTAATCAGGAGTGGGAAAACTCCCACAGGAAGTCCCCCAAGAGAGACCCCTCCCTCTCTGTCCAACCTTTGAGCTTTCGTCCGTATCCTTTCAAGTTCTCCCAGGGGTTTTCATGCGTTTCCACTCCTTTATGGAAATTTCCCATCTTCTTATTCTTGATATTCCTCACTTCTCGTCCAATTACTGTGAGGAATAGACATTGGAAAGAGAATAGTACAGAAATGAAGGTGATGCTAACCTATCCTCATATCATAATACTTTATTCACTGTAATCCATGCCATTCTATACTCTGTATCAATATGTATCACCATCAGATTAACAGCTGAGAAAAGATATCTGTCATTCTGAGTTTTTTCTTTCTTTTACAGTAAGAGGGGGATAGACCTTGGATCTGAGTTTGTTGTTTGCACTGGAAGGTTCACAGTATTTTGAAAGGTGTTTTTTTTTTTTTTTTAAGATTTATTTTTTTACTTGAAAGTCCAAGTTACACTGAGAGAGAAAGAGAGGCAGAGAGAGAGAGACAGAGGTCTTCCATCCGCTGGTTCAGTGCAGGGGCCCAAGGACTTGGGCCATCTTCCACTGCTTTCCCAGGCCATAGCAGAGAGCTGCATGGGAAGTGGAGCAGCTGGGACTCGAACTGGCGTGTGGGGAGCAAACCGGACTAGACTGAGTTACTGGAATTAAGACTTATTCTATGCATCTGCTCTCCCACTGTGGGGAGCAAACCGGACTAGACTGAGTTACTGGAATTAAGACTTATTCTATGCATCTGCTCTCCCACAATATGGCGCTGGGAGAGAAGTAAACAGCTTCCGCACAGCTGCCTCTCACCAACTTGACAAGCTGCAGGACTTGCTACTGATTGGAGGAGAGCAGCGTACTCGGCGTGTGGGCAGCCGAGTTGGGATTGGCGGAGGAGGACTATAAAGGAGGAGAGAGACGGCATTCACCAGGAACATCTATGGGGAACATCTAGCTGAAGGAACATCTGTGCAGCCCCCGAGAAGAGCCGGCCGGCGGTGTGCCGCTCCCCTGCAGAAGTGGGGAATGTGGCCAGGGGAAACTGCCCTTCCACGGAGGTGGAAGGGATAGTAGCCAACCCGGGAAGAACCAGCAGCAAACCCAGGGAGGGCCGAGCAGACGAAAGAACAGCGCAGGGTCCTGTGTCGTTCCTCCGCGAAGAGGGGGAGCGACGTAATGGTGCCGTGACTCGGATATGAAGCCTAGGCAGGGTTTAGTGTCGTTCCCCCATGAAGACGGGGAGCGACACTGGCGTCCATATGGGATGCCGGCAGTGCAGGCGGCGGCTTTACCCACTATACTACAGCACCAGCCCCTCAAAGGTGTTCTAACTCTTGCAGAATCTTAGCATACCCATTCCCAAACCTGCACAATTTTGCTTACCATTATTTTGAAATACATACTTCCCATGTGATACCATGATGAAACTGTCAAGCAAATTGCCAAGTACTCTGGGCTAGTGATTTTATGGTCCCCAAACCTAAAATATAGAGAAGTTAAGAATTTGAGCTAATGCTTTACAGAAATTCAGAAATAAAGCTGGAATTTAAGGGAAATATCTTACACATGACATTGGACTTCCTGTACCGAGAAACATTATGCGATAAAGAAGGGAAAACTATAAATTAGAATTGAGGAAGTATTTTAATCACACACACACACACACACACACACTCACACACACATATATGTTAGTATTTAATAAGTAATGCCATTTAAGAATAGTAGTATATATAACAATGTGGCTTTTGTTTTAATAGTTTGCTTCTTTATCTCTTATAGTTAAAATTTGTCATAAAAAACATAAATTTTCATGAGTTTAGTGTTAAGAGTGGGGAAAATGAAGCAAGCTTAGGAGACTGATCGTTAAGCTTGTTTTGTCCAAATGCAGATTGCTGCCAGCAAATTCCACACTAGCTATCATCTAACTTTTAGGGAGGGATGAACCATCAGTTAAGATGACATTGGATAAAAACCCAATGATGAAGAAATTACCCATTTTCTGAGGGCAGATGAAAACTGCTCACCAGGTCATGATTCTTCTAAAGTACAAACCCTTTCAAGAGTTCAATGTTTATTAGCATTTAAAAATATCATCTTTCTCATAGGGAGGGGGAAAAAAGGCAACATCTGTAAATTTTCACAAGTGTTTTCAAGTTGCTATTAAAAGTAAACTGTTGGGGCCGGCGCCATGGTGCAGTAGGATAAACCTCCACCTGCCATGCCAGGATTATCCATATTGGTGCCAGTTCTAGTCTTGGCTGCTCCTCTTCCAATCCAGCTCGCTGCTGTGTTCTGGGAAAGCAGTAGAAGATGGCCCAAGTGCTTGGGCCCCTGCACCTGCATGGGAGACTGGGAGGGAGCTCCTGGCTTTGGATCAGCGCAGCTCTGGCCATTGCAGCCATTTGGGGAGTGAACCAACACAAGGAAGACCTCTCTCTCTGTCTCTACCTCTCATTGTCTGTAACTCTACCTCTCAAATAAATAAATAAAATCTTAAAAATAAAAAAAAAAAGTAAACCATGGGGCCAGTGCTGTGGCATAGCGGGTAAAGCTGCCACCTGCCGTGCCAGCATCCCATATGGGCGCCGGTTCGAGTCCTGGCTGCTCCATTTCCCATGCAGCTCTCTGCTATGGCCTGGGAAAGCAGTAGAAGATGGCCCAAGTCCTTGGGTGCCTGCACCAATGTATGGGAGACCTGCAAGAAGCTCCTGGCTTTATATTGGTGCAGCTCCAGCTGTTGTGGCCAAATGGGGAGTGAACCAGCAGATGGAAGACCTCTCTCTCTCTCTCTCTTTGCCTCTCCTTCTCTCTCTGGGTAACTCTAACTTTCAAATAAAAATAAATCTTTAAAAAAAATAAACTGTGTTGCTTTATATTTAAAAGACTGCGAGCAGTCAAAGTTAGGAAATTCAGATTCTTGGATCTTACAACACAGTAAGGAAGACCTGAGCAAGAGGGCGCTGGGCTGAAGGGAGCTCCACTTGCCCATTTCATAAATGGATGCAGAGACGAGGCGTGAAGCTGTGTGGAAGTCAGGCAGGGTGGAATAGGGGTGTAAATAAAGATTAAGGACCTAGGATGTGGCCTGGTGTTTGCTGGTGTCAGACATACAGATGTGCTGCTACCTGTCATTTCTTTCTAACTTATATTGAGGTGCCTAATTTTAAATTTCTCGGGATTTGTTTCACTTCTAATCATCTTCTTTGTCTCTACTGAATAGTTACAAATATTTCTGATTTTAAAGGTACATATTGCAGATATATATGTGAATATGTAAACATATGTAGTGTGTTTGCGAGTTTGCATTTTCTAGATCAAGTGGAGTGCAAAACAGTGAATCAATGATTGGAATTACTACTGTTTTCTCTCTAGACTATCCAGATTCTTATAAATATTTTTTATATCCCTAACACAATCACCTGACACACTGTGGGTAGTCAATAGAAGACAGTGGAATGTGTGAATTGCAACTTGTATACTGTATCAATTTATTGTGGAAGATATTCTTTTTGGATGAGAAAAAGATCATTATCAGGTGATTCATGGTTTAATTTCATTTTTGTGGCTTATAGTAGCTAGTGATATATGACTTCCAAAACACCAGTTGCTGTAGCTTTCTTCAAACTATTTCGAATTATCCCATTAAAACTCTAGGTTCTCTAGAAAAACGAATGCAAATGTATATCTTGTTTTGTTGCCAATGTCAACATAGTCAAATCTGATATTCTTGGAATACCTAAGGAAAGTTAGGTGATTTGACTCTATTGGATGTGTCCTTTAGTCATAAAATGGCAGTCAAATGATATTGAAGTCCATGTCCTTTGTTTCCAATGTTAAGTAAAGTTGCCTGACCTCAGAGGGCTGAGTGGATTGGAAGACATCTCTGCAGGGCGTGTAGGTAGGCCGCTGGGAGTGGAGGGGCTCCACTGGGGATCTGTGGCTGTAAAACAGGGAGCAGAAAACGTGTCAAAGACAACACTATCTTTCACAGGGCTTCTGAGGCTCGGGAATGTGGGAGCAGTTTAAATGAGTTACTCTAGGGGCTGGCGCCATGGCTCACTTGGTTAATCCTCCGCCTGCAGCGCCAGCATCCCATATGGGTGCTGGATTCTGTCCCGGCTGCTCCTCTTCCAGTCCAGCTCTCTGCTGTGGCCCGGGAAGGCAGTGGAGGATGGCCCAAGTGCTTGGGCCCTGCACCCGCATGGGAGACCAGAAGGAAGCACCTGGTTCCTGACTTCGGATCAGCGCAGCGCTCCGGCCGTAGCAGCCATTTTGGGGGGTGAACCAACAGAAGGAAGACCTTTCTCTCTGTCTCTCTCTCACTGTCTAACTCATCTGTCAAATAAAAATAAATAAATAAATAAATGAGTTACTCTGGCTCACGGGTTCCCCTGAAGTTGCAGCCAGAGTGTCGGGTGGATCACTGGGCTACCCAACCGTCCACAAGACATGGCTACTGGCTTCACCCAGTGTTTGATCCAAGAAAACACAGAGGCCACGATGACTTCTATGATCTAGCCTCTAGAGTGAGGCCAACTCACTCCCCCTGCCATCTATCAATTACACGGACTGGTCTTTTTTTTTTTTTTTTTTTGAGATTTTTAAGATTTTATCTGGTGTTTGTTTGTTTGTTTGTTTTGAGAGATAGAGTTACAGTGAGAGAGAGAGACACCGAGAGAAAGGTCTTCCATCTGCCAGTTCACTCCCCAAATGGCCAGGAAGCCAGGAGCCATGAGCTTCTGCCAGGTCTCCCATGTGGGTGCAGGGGCCCAAGCACTTGGTCCATCTTCTATTGCTTTCCCAGGCCACAGCAGAGAGCTGGATTTGAAGAGGAGCAGCCAAGACTAGAACCGGTGCCCATATGCGATGCTGGCATCGCAGACTGCACCACGGCGCTAGCCCCATGGACTGGTCTTTATCCTTTGTTGGAGGGGACTGTACAAGGTGCAGAAACTGAGAGACAGGAATTGTTAGGGATATTTCACAGGCTGACTTTCACAGACTTGGTGGGTGGCCATTGGCCTAATCCTTAAGTAAACCTGAATTGTACTGCAAAAAAAGGGGCAATTCCCAAAGTTTGGTTTCCTGGAAGCCCTACCCTGCAATCTGAGAAATCAGATTCAAGTCCCGTCAATATATCTGTATTAGATACTAAACTGGGTCTGCTGTTCTGTGTGTTTCTGAAAGAATAGGCACCTGCATAAATAGGACCATGTGATGTGGCCCTGTTTACTCTGCTGTAATTGTTGTGTTGAATGCCATGGGGCTGGGGTCACAGGCCGTCTTAGAGGACGACAAACAGAAAACAGCATGGCAGGATATAAAAGCAAGAAGTGGAACATGCAATTCAGGCTAAATACTGGTACTATACAAACTGAAGGCTTTGTGTTGGTTTACAAGCATGCAAATCTTCCTGAAGATATAGGAGATAGGTTGGTAGGGAACTGAATAAAAAGATGACTTGAGAAGTGAAAGGGCCAGAGGATAGGAAGATAGCCCTGAGCAGCGGCAGGAAGAGACTAGAGGCTGATCAGAAGCCCTCTGGGTCTGGGTGAGGCTTGATTCTTCCCTCAGGGGAGGTCTTTTTACATCAGGAAGATGGCAGTAAGAGGAGTTATCATTAGGGGAGATGCCAAAGGAATGGACATGTAATGTACTTTTCATGGTTTTTGATTTAATCCCCAAATGACTGGAAAAACATAGCATTCTATTTACATAAGTAAGTTTTGAACCCTGGAGTGTCTGGTTCCAAAGCATAGCTTGTTTTCACAAGGCGCTGCAGCGTTGCTGTGGATATGGCTCATCTGGAACCTGTGGAAACAGACAGAACTCCCTGATGACTCAGGTGGGAGGAGGGAAGGACGCTGTGTAATAGCATGGAGCTCTTGGGTAAACTTCCTCCTTTCTGTTCACAGTCCTAGGATTTTGACCCTCATAAAGGTACAGCTGTCCACAATCTCAACCTTCCTTCAATTCTTGAGACACACCCCATATGACCAGCCTCTGGCATACAACTGCCCAGGAGTGCCCTGGAGGGACAAGGGGAAGAAGGGCTTACTTCATGCCCAACGCAGTATGGCAGCATTAGCTTAAACTACCTTAGCGTGAAAAGAAATGTCTCTTACAGTGATGAGAATGGCAGTTTACAGAGATAACAATTATGTAGGAAGATGGGTGAAAGGAAGGGCCAAATCAGTATGAAAAATACAATTAAAGAGGTAGCTGGTGCTTAGTGTAGTGTAGAATAGCTTGCTCAATCAAGTTCAAATTGTGGATCTAGCCCAAGATTTGTGACTTACAGCAACATATGTAAGTTCAAGGTCTCATCTGTAAGACAGGGATGACAATACCCACTTCTCTGGAATTGTATTAAAGGTATAACCTTAAATACTACTTTTGTAGCATGTAGTAAGTACTTGAAGTTTCTATCAGTCAAGTGGCTTTTTTTTCCATCAAAAGATTTATATAAATCCTACCATTGTTTGGCTTGGGCTAAAAATAGAACTTTGCATTTATAGGTAAATTCCTGACAAAAGTAAGGTGTTTACCTAAGAATGCAGGCTGTGCATTTTTACTGACAATACATGGTGGTAGAAGTGAAACAGCTGTGGGTTGGACAGGTGCTATGAATATTCCCCAGGGTAGGAAAAACATACAGAGTGAACCAAGAATAGCTGAACCTACTGTTATCTTCTGCTTGGAGTGATGGCAACCTGGAGGAAGATGGAAATAATGGTGCTGTATTGTGTGGAGGGGACAGGGCAAAGCAAGGGGAGAAGAGCAAAGGTATGGGTGGATCTGAAGGCCTTTGTGGAGAAGTACTGTGCACTATCATCAGGGGCCCATGTCAGATTGTCAAAAGCGTGGGATTCCTAGAACGCAGCCAGTGCTTTTCTGCACCAAGCCATCTTGGGAATGTGGATGTCACATCTCTCTCCTGACATTTCCTGGTTATTTAGAGTTTAGCTGAAGCACAGGCTGCATATGTCTAGTGCCTGGTGGGAGAAAGGGAATTAATTAGAGTCTTTTCATGCTGTTAGTTACCAGCTTCTCTGCAATTCTCTTAGTAGAGCCAAATCATCAAAGAGAAACCAAGACTTTCCTCATGTCAAGCCTGCCTTGAGGGAAGAGAGATGATGCTTAGGAGAAAGGTCCAGAAGAGTAGAGCCTTTTAGGTCAGGGACAGCTGAGCCCAAGAGTTTTGAGACCTTGCATCTGGAGAGGTTCAGGGATGATTGTGTGTGTGTGTGTGTGTGTGTGTGTGTGTGTGGTGGGGTTTGTTCAGTCCTGGATAGCTGGCTTTTGCTGTATAAGGAGATTTTAGAAAGTCATGGGAATTAAAATTCATGCATAAATTTATCATAATATACATTTTCCACAAACATTTTGAAGACATTTTGTATGCATGGATCTCAAAATATGGATCTCAAAATATTTTCCACCTAAATCAAGTTAGCTTTTTTTTTTTTTTTTTTTTTTTTACAGGCAGAGTGGACAGTAAGAGAGAGAGACAGAGAGAAAGGTCTTCCTTTACCATTGGTTCACCCTCCAATGGCCGGCCTGGCCAGCGCACTGCAGCCAGCGCACCGCGCTGATCCGATGGCAGGAGCCAGGTGCTTATCCTGGTCTCCCATGCGGGTGCAGGACCCAAGCACTTGGGCCATCCTCCACTGCACTCCCAGGTCACAGCAGAGAACTGGACTGGAAGAGGGGCAACTGGGACAGAATCCGGCGCCCCAACCAGGACTAGAACCTGGTGTGCCGGCGCCGCTAGGTGGAAGTTAGCTTTGAATTCTCTTTTCTATGAACTTTTTGAAGTATCTTGTATAGGTGAAATGGAGTAGCTTTTTTTTCTTTAAAAAAAACCACGTAGATATGTAGGTATGTAGGAAGATAGATAGATAGATAGATAGGCAGATATGCTAAAGAAAACTCAAAATTTCCTGGAGATAAGGGATTAGAAACTTGTTACAAAACTACTTTGGAAATCTCTGTGTATTTTAGATATTTTGGCTTAAACTAAAGTTAACAAGAAATAATAGTTTATGCTGTAACATATAGCTTTTATCCTAGTTTAAAACCTATTTCTTACACTATTTGTTTTACAAATATTTTAGGAGAAAATGTACAAAGAGAGAGCTCAGTGCCAAACAAGGGTGGGACTACGCATTTAATTCAATAGTCTATATATTATTTGCATGTTACATTCGCTGGAACTCTTGTCTGTGTTTAAACAAAAATACAGGAAAGAGTGACTAGGGAATTAACCACATTGTTTATTCACCATAAAAAAGAAAACTATCAGATAATTCCAACCACAAAAACCATTGTCTCTCTGTCAAGCTCATTTATCTGAGTGTGTGAATCACCCTCTCACATCTTCACCTTACTTTGTCAGAGCAATATGAATTTAATGGTGTCCAGATGTCTGGAATGTATTTACTTGCTTCACTGTAACCTATACTCACAGTGAGGATAAAGTTTGATATTTTTTTTTATTTCTTAAATGCAAAGTTGATCATCCCATAAGTGTAAAATATAGTAAAAAAAAAATGAATGGATGTGACATTTAGATCAAACAAGAGATCCTGAGAGAATTTTAGAAACAATGTAGAGGTTGAAGAAGTGGAGAAAAGAAGATATATTTAATTTATACCTACAAGAAATTTCAAATATTTCATCTCAAAGCAAGAACACATGTCTAATCCATGCCTTCATGATTCGTAAATGTGAGATTTGGCTAGAAGAGATTCTCATGGGTTGGGACTACTGGGGTCCAACACAGGGAAAGTGTTTAGCAACAGTGAAATCAGACGGAAATGCCTTGGGACCTTTGCCTTTAGTAAACTGCAGTTCTGGTGGCCATGGTTCGTTCTCCTTGGAGTTGGTTATCCGAGGGTGCAGAGGGCTCTCTGCTCAGACGGAAGGATTTCTCTATGGAGAGAATGACTCCCACTGTTGAGTCTCTTGCCTTCCAAGAGCAGCAAACGTAGTTTATCATCCCCCAGAAGGCATTTTCTTGGTCTTTCAGGAAAACTGTGGTGTTCCAACTTCCTTATGTCCAGGAGTCTTATGGCTGAATGCTGGCCAATGAGATGTGAGCAGAAAGGTCTGGCGGCTTCCCTGAGAGGTGACCATGTGTGCCCTTGAATCTGTTCATTTTTGTTCTTTCTCCCATCGTGGACTGGAAAGTGGACTTCTCTAGAGATTGGAAAGAGGAAGCGACAGGGAAAGTCATTAGGGAAACTAGAAGGGACCTCAAGCAGGACCCTTGAGGACTTTGTGAAACTGCCATCATAGCCCTGGCTTTCTTATACCTGCTGATTTCATTTAGGTAAGCAAGAAGCACATTTGTATCTGTTTTTAAAACCACTATTATCCTGCATTTTCACTTTCAGTTAATATAGACCAAGAAAAGGGTTTCACTTCTTTGTCTTATTTGATCTTGGCTTAAGTTTTGAATAAACCAATGACAACACAGAGATCCAAATACTGATAAGTACACTGAGAGTATAGAGATTTGTTGTGGTTCAGATTTTGTGGCTCATTTTGTAAAAATTTATTTGTTTATTTGACAAGCAGAGAGAGAGAGAGAGAGAGAGAGAGAGAAAGTTTCTGGGATTCTGATGTGGTTTCTTGATCTGTGTTAGTGGGTAACCCAGGGTTGCTCACACATCTCCTTTAGGGCCAGGCCACTCCTGGCCAGTGTTAAGAATTTTTAATAAAGAGTAGCATGTCAGCAACTCCTGAAATACATATGTGCTTTAATGCCAGTAAAGAGAACTGATAGAATTCATAATATGATCTGCCTTTTGGGATAGTTATTTTTTAGGGAAGAAAAGGAGAATTAAAAATTAAACAAATATCCCAAATACTACAAGGAATCTTCAAAAAGTTCTTGGAAATGCATATTATGAAAAAAATGTGCATGGGTTTCAATTTTATTTCACAAAATAAACTTTTTCCCCTCATTTTTCTGTGAATTTTCCAATATATTCTTGTAAACAAATATTGAAAGATATGATGCTACCCTGCAAAGGAATTAGAGAACACAGGAACAAGTCCAAGATTCTCTTATGATCAAGGAATTGTTATCCAGAAAGGGCAGAGACTATATTCAGATCAATTCAAGTCAAGAAAGTTGTGTCAAAATGCTAGCTCATTGCGATTTTTCTTTTTCTTATATCTAAGAACTTCCTTTGTGCCAGTAATGGTGGGAATGGTTCTGTTTTAGTCCTTCTGTTGAGGTGTGTACTTGTTATTGGAATTCTCAACCAAAGTTGACATGATTAGGGCCCTCACTTACACTTCATTTCATTTAGCACAGAAGTGGGGGTAGTAGGAGGTAGGACACTAAGACTCCTAGACCTAATCTTAATATTTAGGATAAGAATAGAATTTACATTTTTCAATGCTTCAAAAGAGTAAAAGAAAAGTAACATTTTGCAACAAAAAAATTATATGGAAGTAACATTGCAGTGTCTATAAATAAAGTTTTACATGGCCATAGCCACGCCTATTCGTGTATACCTTCACTCTACAACAGCAAATTTGTTGGCCATGCAACCTAACCTGCATGGCCTGTAATGACTACAGCGGCTATCATCTGGTCCTTTAAGGGGAAACTCTGCCACCAGATCCGGCCTAACTGGACATCTTGTATAATCCAGAAGTAAGTGCTGAAATCTGAGGGGTGAAATCCTCCTGTCAACACCCCGATACTTACCTGGCCAAAGTCAGCAGGATTATTTTTGTATGCGTGTGCAACTCATCTGCTCTTAGAAATATTCAGCTAAAAGGGATGCTCTGATATTCATTTGCTTGTCCTGATTCTACATTTGAGGATGGCCAGGGATGGGCACATAACAGGTGCTTAAAAATACTTAACTATTGAACACTTCCTTATCCCTTACCCTGTGGTGGGATTGCTGTAAGTGCTTTACAAGTAATTCCTAGAACACTCTCAGACAGAGAAACACTTTACAGATTAGGAGCATGCATGAAATAAGTGAATTTCCCAAGTACACATAGCATGTCAGAGGCAGAGCTGGGGTTAGACTTCACTTAATCTGTCTCAGAGATTGAGATTTTCTTTTGCTCTATTTATGAATGAATAAAAATGTTGTAGCTGCACTCTGTATGTCAGTCTTTCAAATACTTAAAGCTGTCTACCAAATTTCTTTAAAAACTTAGTTTCTCTGAGACTTCAAACCATATTATATTGTAGGATGAGAAGCCAGCAGTAATACAAGCATACCATTACTAGATTTTCCATTCTCTCTACTGAATTGGTCTCATGTAGTTACTAACAGAATGGCAAGAGTTTGAAAATCACTTATGATAAAAGGAGACTGAAGAATCTAGGGATATTAAACTGGAGAGGAGAACTCTTGGTAGGAATCCCTTTCTAGGCTGTTCATGGCATTCATGAAATCCAGAGGAAGAGAGAATTTTTTTTAACCCAAAAGTCTTAGGAACAATGAAGTTTATTTCCTGGAAGCTTCCAGGAAACCCTCTGGGTCAGTCAGTGTTCTTCCAGAAGCAGACATTAAGATGGGGTTAGATGTCCTGGGCTTTCACTGGAGAAAATGCCTGTGTGAACAGAAATAGGCAGGGAGCAGGAAAAATGGGAAGAACAGTCAGATCCCAATGCATATCTGACATGGAGTGAAGAACAGAGGGAGAAAGACTGGGTGGAAGTGTTACATGCCATGCAGTTGTAAGGGAATCCTTTGGCCAAAATTGTCTGATGAAGCAGCTGTGGCTCTCAAGAACCAGTCTGTCTTGGTATCTACTGCGGGTTGAATGGAAGTCCCCAAAGCTTGTTTGTTGGGCACTTAATCCCCAAACTCAAATATCAGTGTTGTTTGGAGGTGGAGCCCTTTGGAAGTAATTTGGATTAGGTGAGGTCATGAGGGTAGAAAAAAGCCCACAATAGCATGTGTGGCTTTATAAGAAGAGAAAGAGAAGTCCATGCTCTTGGAGTTCCCAGCCTCCAGAGCTGTGAGCTAAATACACCTCTCTTTCATAAATTACTCAGTCTATGGTATTGTTATAGCCACAAAAAACCAACCAAGACAATATCCCTTAGGCCCCACAAACTTGGAAATGAATTCCAAAGTGCAGCACCTGGGAACTCTGATGAATTGTGCTGCTATGGTAGCATCATAGGGGTGTTCTCACTGCTGCTGCTTCTCTCCTCACATCTCATTGATTCATTGTTAAATCAATCCTTGTGTCATGGAGTGAAATATCCTTAATGGCTGAGGCCTGGATTCTTTAACCAATCACTGTTGAGAGGGGGATGGGATTTCTCATATTCCAATTAATTTTGCTATCCAAGTCAGTTCCCTGCAGCATACGGGTTATGGGGAAGAGGGATTGAGTTCTAAATAAATATCTACATTTCTTTATGAAGTAGAAAAGAGAATAAAGTCTATGGTGCTGAATTTCAATCCCTGATCTGATATTGAAGGCTTTACTTCTTTCTCGGCAAAAGCACATCTCTTAAAACACATGGTGACCACAAGTTTTAAAGGTTTTCAGGGTTGGGAGGATGGAGATCACATTTTGTGCCATTGAAATTCATCCTGCTGCCTATGACATACGTATTGCCAAGCCTAGATTTATCATTTCATTTATCATTTCATAAATGTTTAAACACTGGCTTGTTACAATAGAAACACAGCAATCACAATAATTATGAAGCAATACTTATGCTCCCTATGTTGTCCTTTATTTATGTTCTTATTTATTTATTTGAAAGTCAGAGTTACACAAAGAGAGAAGAGGCAGAGAGCGAGGTCTTCCATCTGCTGGTTCACTCCCCAGATGGCTGCAATGGCCAGAGCTGCGCTGATCCGCAGCCAGAAGCCAAGAGCTTCTTCCAGGTCTCCCACGCGGGTGCAGGGGCCCCAGGACTTGGGTCGTCTTCTACTGTTTTCCCAGGCCATAGCAGAGAGCTGGATCGGAAGTGGAGTAGCCAGGGCTTGAAATGGCACTCATTTGGGATGCTGGCACTGCAGGCGGAGGTTTTACCCGCTACATCACAGCGCCAGCCCCTCTTCTCCCTCTTACCGCCCACAGCACCCAACTGGTTAAGCAATCTCTCTAGCTCCAGCTTATCTAGGAGGACGCTCAAGTCTTAGGGGGTTAAGAAACTCTCCCGAGAACACAGGAAGGAGGTAGGAGGCTGGCTGACTGATTATAAAGTTGTAGCATCCCTTTCCTTCTGCATTCCTACTCTCTCTTCTCCAGCTTGCTTCAACAAAGATTTTAAAAATAAACCTATGCTTTTCAGGAGCTGTTCTCTACTGAGTGAGAATGGGAGAGAGCTGTGTGTTCTCAAAGGCACTGTGTTAGTGGCACTCGACCAACACTGGCTTGAGATGGCCGTTGAAGGCTCTTGAGCCTGGCGCCATGCCAAGTGGCAGGGCAGAGTGCCCTTAATGTCCAGTAATCACAGGTAGCCAAATACAGTGCAGTGCTTTGCGATTGCGGCATGTGGCCAGTCTTGTACAGAGGAAGATTTTATGTATTCATTTTGGTTGCTTAGCTATGTGCTGGCACACTCCAAGATCATGTGGAGCTGGCACTTTAGGGAACCAATACAAAGACAGATAAGACCCAAACTGTGGAGGGCCATGGAAAGAATTTCAACTATATTCTTGGTGACAACCCCTTTGATTACAATACTCTTTACTGTGGGTGTGCTCTACTTTAAGGAATACAAATTAACAACAGAGATAAATGAAGGGCTGCTTATCCATGTTGAAAAGGCATGGTGAATTTACACATGGGTTCACTACAAGAGTCTCTTAAATATCGATCAAATGCATTTAAAATGCAACTCGTATACAATACCAGTTAGTATGTTTTCAAAAGTATACCTCGGGTTAAGAGTTTATCACAAACAGAAGTTTTTTTAAAAAGACTAATTTATTTTTCACTTGAAAGGAAGAGTTAGAGAGAGGGACAGAGAGACCATCTGCTGGTTGACTCCCCACATGGTTGCAAAGGCCAGGGCTGGGCCAGGCTGAAACTAGCTCCATTTGGGACTCCCATGTGGTGTCAGGGGCCCGAACACCTTGGCCATCTTCTGCTGCTTTCCCAGGTGAATTATCGGGGAGTTGGATTCTAAGTGGTGTAGCTGGGACTCTGATCTGTGTTCATAGGGGATGCTGGCGTTGCAAGCTGCAGCCTAATCCATAGCACCCCAACTCTAGCCCTACAAACATAAATTTCAAGGAAATACAACTCGAATACTTCAACAAGATCAAATTTCAACTTTTTTTCATGTATCCATACATTTGAGAAATATTCAGGAAGGCCTTATTTTCTGTAAGACACTATATAATATTTTTAAAAGAAATTTGTTATTTATACCAATGAAATAATCCCAAAAGAACAATAAACACCATGTTTATTTAAAAGGATCAACTCCTTTCAAATAGAAGAACAACACAAAAGCAATACCATTAGCAGAAAATAGTTGTCACATCATCTATCCACAGGCTTGAGCAAGACAAATTAAATACATTTTTAATTATACGTCTAGATATTTTCTGTGAAACACAGTTGTTAACATGTGTACAACATATAGCTAGAAATTCATGCTTTCTAGGGTTGAATCTGTGATATGTCCCATTTTAAAATGTATTCCCTCTAACTGCTTTTACGGCAATGGTTTTAGGCAGAAGTGTTTCCACTTAGCCACTGAAGAAAGACACAGTGGTTGCTTAGTTTCATTCTTCACCCTGTGTTTTCTATTTCTACTGCTGGGGCACAGCTGTACTGCAACTGATGTCCTCCAGTTTTATTCTAGGAACACAGACACACGTGCAGACCCGAGTGAGGCGGCTCAAGATTCAGAGATGTAACTGGTGGAGAGCGGAGCAGACATTGTGCCTATGACAAAGGATTAAAAATGCTTGTTGTAATGTTAAGCATAAAAAATAACAATCTTTATTCAAAATGGTTTTTTAGTTTTAAGTGGAAAATCATGATTTTCAGGACGGGTTTGGTCTTGGAAATTAGTCAGACAATAATAAGAAGACACAAAAACACAAGATATAACTTGTTTCCAAAGTCACAAAACAACAATAACGTGGTTGAGCACACATTTTTCTTCCCTCTCTTTCCTCCTCCCTCCTTCCTTCTGTCTTTTCTCTCTTCCTCCCTCCCCCCTTCCTTCCCTTTCTTTCTTTTTCTTCCTTCTCTCTCTCTCTCTCCCTCTCTTTCTCTACCCGTCTCTCCTTCCCCACCCCATCCCTGCTCTCTTTCTTTCTCTCTCTTCCTTCCTTCCTTTTTTTTTTTTTTTTTTTTTTTTTTGTTCTCCTCTTTCTTTGAGAAATCAGTAATCAATGCTAGGGAAAATATTTTCACAAGCCACAGTACATTCACATAGGAGAAAAAGGAATTGTTTTTAGCATATTCCTAAGATCTTCACAAAATATAAAGTTTGCACAAAGCCTGGAAGACCAAGTGTAAGCAGCCTGGCATTTGCTTCAGGGTCCAGTACTATCATAATCATTTCTAGCCTAAATTCAAAAAGGCCATGGATCTCCTGTATCTTCCACAGCTGCCAATATAACTTGTAGCTACTGTTCTTGCTTCTTCGAGAGACACCTTTCCCTGGCTTGCACTGTGGCTCACTAGGCTAATCCTCTGCCTGTGGCGCCGGTACCCCAGGTTCTAGTCCTGGTTGGGGTGCTGGATTCTGTCCCGGTTGCTCCTCTTCCAGTCCAGCTCTCTGCTGTGGCCCGGGAATGCAGTGGAGGATGGCCCAAGTGCTTGGGCCCCTGCACCCGCATGGGAGACCAGAAAGGAGGCACCTGGCTCCTGGCTTCAGATCAGCGTAGCTCTGGCCGTGGCGGCCATTTGGGGGGTTGAACCAACGGAAGGAAGACCTTTCTCTCTGTCTCTCTCTCTCACTGTCTAACTCTGTCTGTCAAAAATAAATAAATAAATAAATAAATAAATAAATAAATAAAAATAAAGAGAGACATATTTCCCAATACTGGTGATTTAGCTTCAAACAGCCATCTATTTTGATTTTTCCTGAGGCACTGAGTTGATTTTTAAAATTCTTTGTCTTTAACTCCATTTAGATATGCTTTCAGAAAAGGCTGTATCTTCAGTCCTTTTCTGGATTCCCTTCTGTCTTCTTATGACATTTTTCTTGCTGTAAAAACTCTGAAATCTTTTTCCAACCAACACCAAGAGGCTTTATAACCATTAATCCTCTTCCTGGAGTAGTCACTGTTATCTAGTGTGAAAGCTGACATAATTGTTGTGCTCACTCCCAGTTCTTTCTTTCTTCTTTTCTGTATTTTTTCTGCTTTTTTTTAAAGATTTATTTATTTATTTGAAAGTCAGAGTGACACAGAGAGAGAAGGAGGGGCAGAGAGAGAGAGAGAGAGGTCTTCCATCTGATGGTTCACTCCCCAGTTGGCTGCAACAGCTGGAGCTGCGCTGATCTGAAGCCAGGAGCCAGGAGCTTCTTCCTGGTCTCCCACATGGGTGCAGGGGCCCAAGGACTTAGGCCATCTTCTACTGCTTTCCCAGGCCATAGCAGAGAGCTGGATCAGAAGTGGAGTAGCTGGATCTCGAACCGGCGCCCGTATGACGTGCTGGCGCTTCCGACCAGGGGGTTAACCTGCTGTGCCACAGCGCTGGCCCCAGTCCCAGCTCTTTCATTTGAGCATCAATCCACTTCATATTTGGGGTAGACCAAATAGCAATGGCATAACTCTCCTAGGCAGATGTTAGGAATTCATGAAGATAGGAACACATCAATTCTACTCCAGTCTCTACAAAGTCCTATGGTCAAATAATGTGTAATCATCATCTAGTACCAAAATCTTTTTTAAAAAGATTTGATTTATTTATTTGAGAGGCAGAGTTGCAGACAGAGAGAGGGAGAGACAGAGAGAGAGAAGTCTTCGATCCACTGGCTCACTCCCCAAATAATTGCGATGGCCAGAGCTGGACTGATCCAAAGCCAGGAGCCAGGAGCTTCTTCCGGATCTCCCACATGAGTGCAGAGTCCCAAGCACTTGGGCCATCCTCCAATGCTTACCCAGGCACATTAGCAAGAAGCTGGATTAGAAGAGGAGCAGCTGGAACATGACCCAGTGCCCATATGGGATGCCAGCACCACAGGTGGAAGCTCAACCTACCACACCACAGCACTGACCCCCAGCACAAAAATCTTGTTCCCTTCCCTAGGAAGAGTCAACATTTTTGCTCTGTATTCTTTCGCTCTGATACATCTTCCCTGTTTTCTACTCCAAGTACTTCATCTTCAGTATTGAAGCACAACATCATCATCATCTGGACGTGGACCTAAGACACCTCTCAAGCTCTCTTCCTGAGTCTCCATCATCAATGATTATAGCAGTTGGGTTTGATTTGAGACCCTAAGTTTAACAAAGTTTTCTGCAGGCTGCCTTGAGCTTTGAGTCTAGTCACCTTTGGCATTCTGGCAGCACTCCTGTAGGGAGTCCTGAAAACTGTGTGAGATCCAGTACAGCGTGAGTCACTGACTACTCCTGTCCACCCCATTTCTATGATGCTAGAAAGAGCCATTCTCTCTTTTTTGACAGGCAGAGTTAGACAGTGAGAGAGAGAGAGACAAAGAGTAAGGTCTTCCTTCCGTTGGTTCACCCCCCAAATGGCCGCTACGGCCAGCGCACTGCACTGATCCAAAGCCAGGAGCCAGGTGCTTCTCCTGGTCTCCCATGGGGTGCAGGGCCCAAGCACTTGGGCCATCCTCCACTGCCTTCCCTGGCCACAGCAGAGAGCTGGCCTGGAAGAGGAGCAACCGGGAAAGAATCCAGCACCCCAACCGGGACTAGAACCTGGGGTGCCGGCACCACAGGTGGAGGATTAGCCAAGTGAGCTGCGGCGCTGGCTGAGCCATTCATTTTTGTAAAAGGAGAGAAAGAAAATAAAACAATAAAAATTAAAACAAAGGGAGAGAATGAATGAATGAGATCATCTATATCTTGGTTCGGTTTTCAAATGCTTGTTACAGCTGAGACTGGGGCTGGGTCAAGCCCAAACCAGGAGCCTAAAACTCATTCTGAGTCTCCTGTGTGGGCTACAGGAACCCAAGCTCTTTGGCCATCATCTGCTGCCTCCCAGGTGTATTAGCAGGAAGCTGGATTGGAAGCAGAGGCAGGACTCTATCCCAGGCACTCTGATAGGAGACACAGGCATTCCAAGCGGTGGCTTAACCAATCTCCCGCACCACAGTGTCTGTCCCAGGAGGGTCATTCTTGGAGCTTATGAGTAAGCAACTTTCTTTCAGGAAAAATAAATATCTGTGGCAAAACCAGCAGCAGTGGATGGAGAACCACTGTATTATCTTTTATTACATTGACGGTGTAGATTTGAGGTGAGGCCCAGATTCTACAGTCCTAACAGGTTCCCAGACCACACTTTGAATAACTAGGGCTTTCTAGGGAGTGTGGCTTCAACTAGGAGGGAGGAGGCATTGAGACACACAGACCAATACCACAGCAGGGTGTGTCTGGGAAGGCGGCTGCTGCTGCCGGCTAATGGCCCTGTCCCACCGCTGTGCCAGTACAGTCGCTGCAGGCCCCCACCTCCCACCGCTGCTGCTGGCCCCCGGGTGTGCTACTCCCCACAGCTGAGTGCCTTCCTAGGTGCGGTAATCGTGCCAGTCCCTCAGCCCAGGCCAGGCCAGGCTGGCACACCTGCACTCTAGTCCTTGGAGAGTAGGAAGAGCTGCTTGTCCCTGGGTCTGTGTGGACAGCAGGCCCTGCTTCCCACTGTGACTCACCACAGAAGAAGTTTCCCAAACCTCTGAAGGAAGTTCAGATGCTGGGCAGCCAAAAAGATGATGAATGTCCACTGTAAGAGCTGTGTGCGTTTGTATGTTTAAAAAGAAAAAAAAAAAGCTGGATTCAGGGCTGTCGCTCACCTCTGCAGGCTGCTCTGTGCAGAGGTGAGGGTCCCAGAGCTCAGGCGGCTGTGTGGGTCGAGCCTGGGGCTCACCTCTCTTTCACAGGGACTTCAAGGGCCATGCTTACAGGCCCCTTTCTTACTTGCAGGACAGAGTGCTCCACAGCCCAGTGCTCATTTGCTTTGTCTTATTTTCCTTTTAACTGCGAGTTTGTCTTGTGTCTGGAAGTGGGGTTTTTTGTTTGTTTGTTTTTTAATTTAGTGTGTGGGGTCAGGAAACTCTCAAGGTATCCACTTCATTCTCATGATGCGATTTGCAGGGTGATTTCTCCAATATTAAAAAAAAAATGACCAATATTATGGTGCAGTTAAGAATGAGAACTGTCAAAGTGTACACCTGTGGGTTCCTGTTTTAGGATCACCATCTCCAGCCAAACTGTATACTGGCTTACATTAAAATGTGACATTTATCTTCCCAAGTGAATTTGTCTTCCTATGATAAGAATAGGGAAATATTACAATTTACTGCAAAAAAAAACCCACAAAACACAGGAAAAGATAAATGATAATTTGTAATGAAAACCATTGTTTTAAAATTAATGTCTTTCTTAGGTATAAAATACTCTAATAGAGGCACAAAATTCATCATGAGACACACAATAAATTCTAACATCTTGTCAGATAGTATTAAGCAAAGTTGTTTGTCCAAGTCCTATGGTATCAACTTTCATTTTCATATAGGGGCTCCACTGAAGGGCAGACAGCATAATCAGACATTTCTGGTCTGGGAAGTAAAGACATGGGCCTTTTATTGGGTGAGAAAGGGAATCGAGTTCCCAGGACAATCAGTCACTCGATTGAATTTCCCTGCATTTTTCTCAGATGTGTACTCAGCCTACAAAAGAAAGGATCCAACAAATGGGTGTGAATCCTGAGAGGCTGGAGGCAGCATCCCACACCAGATTTATAATTCCAGCAGAGGGGCAGGAAAGTGCTTTCCTCTCGTCTTCCCTGGACAAACAGGAAACAGTTAGCTCACCTAATGTCAAAATTAACTCTGGGTAACTTCAACATTGACGTCATAAATACCCCTGATTGGAAATCCCAGGACCTGATTTCAGTTCTGGACCTGATGCTCTTTGCTCATCTGAAGAATGAGGGGGTCAGAAGAAACCATCACAGATTTTTCTTCCTTTATGATTGTGCCGGTCTCATGACCAAAATCACTTCTTCCTCCCATGCTTCCTGTTAGTTGGAAAAGGCAGGGTTAGAAAGGATTTCAGCTAGAGGAGAGTGGGGGAGGGTAGGGGCACACTAGGAAACTGGAAATATCTGGATTACCATGGAAACTCTAAGGAGCAGGGTTGTGGCACAGGGGATTAAGCTGCCACTTGAAACTAGCATTCCATATTGGAGTGCCAGTTCAAGTCCCAGCTTTCTATCCAGCTCCCTGCGAATGTGCATGGGAAAGCAACAAAGATGGCCCAAGTAATTGAGCCCTTGCTACCCATGAGAGAGACCAGGATGGAGTTTCTGGTTTCTGGTGTCAGCATAGCCCAGACCTGATTATTGCAACCATTTGGAGAGTGAATCAGCAGAAAGGTGAAACATCTCTCTCTCTCTCTCTCTCTCTCTCTCTCTCTCTCTCTGTTGCTCTGCCTTTCAAATAAATCAGTCCGTAAAAAGATGATGGAAACTCTTGAGAGGTCTTTGGTAGGGAGGTCAATAAGGGGAGTCTTGGTCAGAATGTCAGAATAACCTGTGGTTCTTTTTCCCATCACCGGGACCTGTGGCATGAGGGCAATGCATCCACACAATCATTAGCTGATTCCACACCATAGAAGGAATTGCTCATAACAACTGTAATCTCTATATCTGGAAAAGCCCTGTTCTGAATGACAGAGATGAAATGATTTTCTGGTTATCAGTGAAGATAACCAGAACACTGTCACTCCATGGCAAGATAAAATCAAGTCTAATAGTGACTTTCTCATTCTTGATCTCTAAGGTCTTTCTCTAAAATGAAGGACCAGCAATCCCTTTACAGTTGGCCCCCTGGGGGTTCTGCACCCTTGGCTCCACCAATACTGGGCTCCGCCAACCACAGAGAGAAAAAGTTACATTGTTGTTGACGTGTATTATGTAGTTAGGTCCATGACGGTTCTGTCTCTACTGAACCTGTACAGAGTTTTCTTGCCATTATTCCACAAGTGATATAGCCTAACAACTATTTCCATAGCATTTACATTGCATTGTGTATTCTCAGTAGTGTAAAGATGATCAAAAGAGAGGATGTGCATAGTATATATGTATAGCATTATATGTAAGTGCTAAACCATTTTATCTAAGGTATATGAGCATGTTGGGGGTAGAGAGGTACTCTGGAACCAGTTCCCTACAGACACTTAGGGGTTACTGAAATGTACGTCAGAACCAGGGAAGAAGTAAATGTCAGAACTGAAATATTAGGGCAGACATTATGATATGGTGGATTAAGCTGCTGCTTGCAATGCTGGCATCCCATGTCAGAGTGCCAGATCAAGCTCCAACTACTCCACTTCTGATCTAGCTTCCTGCTAAAGGGCCTGGGAAGGCAGCAAATGATGGCCCAGGGGCTTGTGCTCTAGTTACCCACATGTGACAATGGATTGGAGTTCCTGGCTTCTGGCTTCAACCTGGACCAACCCTGGCTGTTATGGGCATTTAGAGAGTAAACTAGCAGATGGAATCTCTCTCTCTCTCTCTCTCTGTCCTTGTCTTTCTTTGTCACTCTGCCATTCAAGTAAAAATAACCAAATATTTAAAAAAGAAATATATTTTAAAAAATCCATGGCACTGCCATGGAAGAATCTAAATAAAGTTCTGCATTTTATTTTTCAATATGCTGAAAAACAAAAAATGGGGAGCCTGGTTTTCAAGAAAATAAATGATTTTTTAAATTCTCTGGAAATTGAGAGTTACACAGATCTAGATGGATTTACTTTCTATTTTTGGTTTTTCTTTTTTTGGCCTGGACTGTGGAAGAAAGCCAATAGAAAGGAATTTTATTCTGCTTTGACACAGGATTCAGTAGCTGCACATAACACGTTTTAGAGACCTACTGTGTGTGGCAGTACTTCATTCACGCAATGGAGCATTCACGAAAATTCTGTGAGGCTGGTGCAATAACCCTCATTTTGAGTGACAATTCTAGCAAGTCTCAGGTGTATAGAAACTCCTCGAGGATATACAAGAGTCAGACCCAGGTCTCCTCTCTTCAGATCAGGTAGTGCAGAGCTACTCCTCTGCTTCTGGACTCACCTGGGCAGCAGGTTGGCCGGGAACCTGCAATAGACTGTCTCAACTGCAGGTCAAGACACCAATCAGCAAAGGACTGCAAACGTAGAGGATAGCCAGCCCCAAGGCACCAGTGTGTGACTATGAATCATGCAATGTCTTGCCAGGGCAGTGTTACACAATCAGTGCCTACTGATTGGATAAATGAGTGAATGACTGAACGTGCATACATCTGTCTGGAAGAGGTAAGACCATGCCCGACTATGCAGATGTTAGTTAGTGAGATACTGTGAATCTTCCTAAACGTACGAAGCTGAAACTCTAATATGTTGAGTTGAACTCTTTTCTGTACTTTCTGGAACTGGATTTTGAGCTAACTAATCAGGTTATTCCTAGGACTTAGGTAAACATCTCCACCCAGTCCAAGTTTGATTTTGAAGACCATAATGTAATGGTGAATGACTCAAATGTATCACATTGTGAGCTCATTGACTTGTGAGGAAGAGCCTTGCTATGGGCAAGAGATTGCCTACTATTATGTAATTTATCAGAATTACCAAAAGAAAAACCTGGCACACAGACCCACAAATTCTGCCATCAGATAAACCTTGGATTGTCTGCTAAATAAGGAAATCAGTAAAAAAAAAAATTCTTCCTAGTCTAATAAAGATTTCACTTCACATAGATCTTTTACATATTGTTAAGGAAAAGCAGACTCCTTTTCTTATAAATTAAAGGCATCAAGTAAAAACTCAGAATTGCACAGAATGAGAAGTCTCAGAGTTCCTTTTCTCAACTGTAAGATATTTCAGACAGTAGATAAAGGGTCAGTCTAATGATACTTGTAAAAGAAATACTCACAAATAGGTTACAAAAATTTAAGTGATTGGCATTGTGACATAGCAGGTTAAGCTACCATCTGCAATGCCAGCATCCTGTATAGGCACCGGTACCTGTGCTGGCTGCTCCACTTCCAATCCAGCTCCCTGCTAATGGCCTGGGAAAGCAGCAGAAGATGGCCCAAGTTGTTGACCCACTTGAAGAGTGAACAAGCAGATGGAAGATCTTTCTGTTTCTCCCTCTCTGTTACTCTGCCTTTCAAATAAGTAAATAAATCCTACCAAATATTTTAAGCTGGGGAGAAGAGAACCAACAATTTAAAATGGTGAAATATTGGAAATATATGTCAATCACAAAGGGATAAGGTAAAAAAAATTCAGCACATAATTACAGTGGGTACTGCATAATTATCACATAGGATGGTGGACATCAGTGTCCCTCAAACTTTCCAACTATTTCCATATCATCTCACTTATTTGCCATACACTTGTCTGGAAAAGAAAAGATCTAATGAGAATCACAGATACAAATGTGTGTTTAATGGCATAGAAAACATCCAAATATATTGATGTCTGGAAAAGCCAGGTTCTACAGTTTTATGTAGAGTTGCATCTACATGCATATATTCACAGAGAACTATTTCTAAGAGCACTGAGAAAATGTAAATGGTGGTTGTCTTCAGAGGGTGGGAGTTGATGTGATTTCTATTGCCTCTCTTTTTCTCACTTGAGAAGCAGGGAGACAAGGAGATAAAGAAAGGGAGAGGTGGTGGGGGAAGAGGGATATCCCACCTGCTGATTCATTTTCCCAAATGTGGGCTAGGGGCTGAGCCAGACTGGGCTGGGCCAATTCCAGGAGCTGAGAACAGATCTCCCAGGTGGGTGGCAGGAACCCAGTGAATTGAACCATCATCACTGCCTCTGGAGCCAGGAGCTGAGCTGGATAAGGAACCCAAGCACTGCTCAACTTAACCACTGGGCCAAACACCCACCTCTCTACAGTCTTTATTTATGATTTTCTGCACTATATAAATTTTTCTGAGACTATATCACATTTAGACTCAGAAGAAAGAAAGCATTTTTAAAAGCAGAGTAATAAACATTAGGAACAGTACTTAACAGTTGACTTAAAAACAACAAAATATAGCAACTTTTTAAAGGCACTTAGTGTGGTGGTCTTGGGTTTAATCACCTTTTGTACCATTTGAATGGCACGTGTAAACACAGGCTGCTGATGGAATCCACCGGGACATTCATATTTAATGTGAAATCTAAAGATGCTATTTTGGCTAAACTTCTGAAACTTTAGTCTAAATAATACCAAATGTTTAACTGTTTTCTATCATGTAGGAAAAGTATGTAAATGGTGAAGTTTTCCTCTGTCACGCAGACATTGTTAGAATCACCCAGATGCAGCCTGGAGAGCAGGAGGAGGCAAGGGCATTTGGCTTCACACCTGTCTCTGCAGGGACATCTGTATGCAAGAGAAATAACAATGTCAGTAACATCTCCAACACAAAGGACATCTAAATGTACAGCAGATGTATGCTTCAGACAGAGACAAAATGCAAACAGCACTTCATTTTTAGAAGATTAGCCCATGGCTAAATACTAGTTTAAACTCAAATACTCAGGAGGCCTGGGGTATAGGAAAAGCAAAACTCGTTTGTCCTCCTCTCTGCTCTGACAGGCACTCTTGGTTTCTGACGCCAGGTGTGTGGGTGTTTCCCCCTCACACCAACCAAAGCAGCTCTCTGGCAGATCCTGCGGCAGGCAGCAGGTGTCCTGTAATTGGATTCAATTAGGGCATTAAGTGCCTGGGGTGGTGTCAGATCCCAGGGGTTGAGGACTCAGTCCCACAGGCAGCCCCCACATCTGAGGCCCATCCCAAGTGAAGGTTGCGCCCTGTGCTGCTGACCAAGGTATTAAATTGGGATCCATCACTTTGCTAGAGCAGCACACAGAACTGAGGGACATACTTTACTTGCATTTGCTGATTTATAAAAGGATGCAGATGAACAGCCGGCTGGAACAGGTACAATACAGCACAGTATGGGAGAAGAGGGCCCAGAATTCCCTGTTCTCTCCAGGGGCCACCCCGGGAGCCTCTGAGGGCTCAGCTGTCTGGAAGCTCTCCAAACCCAATCCTTGTGGGTTTTTATGGAAACTTTAGCAGGCAGGCATGGCTAATTACATCACTGGCCATTGGTGACCAACTCAACCTTCAGCCCTCCTCCCCTGGGGGCTGGGGCTGGGGCTGGGGCAAGTCCCAAGCCTCTAATCCTGCCTTGGTCTTTTCTGTGGCCAGCCAAGGAAATTGCCCAGGGGCTGCCAGCCACCAGCAATCTCACTAGTATACAAAACAAATCATAATATCAAAAGCAGTGTAATATTTAAATGATTACTGTACAGTATTGAGGAATTTGTTATGGGAATGGTTAGTATTCAAACACCAGCAGACAACTGGAAAGAGGCAGATTTCGGATTCAGCAGGAATGATTCTCCTCTCTGCAGACCTCTTATTTTCTGCAATGAATGAGTGTTGGTGTCAGAAATCTAAGCCACGTAACACATACAGCATATTAATATTCAGCAAACAATCCCTCTCGCAGCCCCCAAGTGCCGGTCGTCTGCAGGATGAGTGTTTCCAGCCTCCTCTAAAATAGTGCAGCTGTGGCACTGATGGCTGGGAAGCCAGGGTGATATCAAGGAACAAACGCTGTTGAGTTTGATTAGTTCTAGTGGATGTCATCTTCCAAATGTGACTAATGTGATAATACCAGAGCATTTCTGAGGAAAGAAAGAAAATAAGGATAATGTTATGTAAATAGATACATTATTATTTTCATCTCTTTTGACATAAACCATTCTAGAAGCAAAATGACAACAAGGAAATGGGAAATGAATGAAACAGCTTTTTCTCTGTGTCGATAATTGCATGGTGGCTGACAGCTCTGGGCCAGAGAACTGGGAATGGGCCTAGTGCAGGCTGGTTTCCTCTGGGAACCGCAGCGGCGGTAGCTCCCACTCACTCACTGGTATGGATTGTGTTGCCTCGTCTTCACCGCCACCCAGCACGGTAAGCGCTGCTATCACTGTCGTTGGGCAGATCTGAAAACTGAAGCCTGGATGGGGAAAGTCAGGCAGCTCCTCGAGGTCATAGCAGGAGCACAGCTGGCTTGGGTCTCAGACCTGTGGCTCCCTCAGCCGTGACGTTCTATTGCTTCTCGAAGCCTGCTAGGTCAGCGGGGCTATAGCATACGTAACCCAGCAGGGGCTTCATGCTTCAATTCCAAATCAGCTTTCTTTGGGGGGAAACAAGGAATCTTTGCATAAATCTTATGCCTTGGGAATACCTTCTATCAAGATAAAAAAAAAATCATTTTTATGCTGTTGTACTTTGAAACACCCTCTGGTTAACCGAAGCTTGGTCCCTGTCCTTGGTGCCCAAACATAATAATGAGAACAGGTTTGAGGGCAGAGGAAGGAGAAAGTTTAATCTGTGAACGGATGAGGACAGTAGCACATAATCAGTCTCAGGACCACTGCCCTCCCTAGTGAGGACAGTCAGGGGTTTCTTTGAAGCTGTAGAGAAGGGGGTTGGTTTTACAGCAAATGCAGAGACTAGTGGCAGATCTTGGGGGTAGCTGTGAGAAAGGCTCCAACTGGTCACTCAGGCACCCAGTCAGCCCCACAGTTGCCACTCTGTCCTTGAGAAGGCCTACAGGTGGAGAGATTAACCCTACCTCGACTGAGTTGCTTTGACACCCTGTAAAAAAGTCGTGATAAAGATGAAGGGTTAAAGCATTCCCAGTGCAAGATGACAGGGTCAACCAGCGGTTTGACTTGGAGCATAACAACATGGTACCTTGCAAAAGTGGCCATAAAAACAGTTTGTGGGGGCAGCGCTGTGACGTAAGTTAATCCTCTGCCTGTGGTGCTGGCATCCCGTATGAGTGCCAGTTCGTGCCCCTGCTGCTCCTTTCCCGATCCAGCTCCCTGTTGATGGCCTGGGAAAGCAGAGGAAGATGGCCCAAGTGCTTAGGCTCCTGCACCTAAGGGGAAGACCCAGAAGAAGCTCCTGGCTTCAGATTGGCCAAGCTCCAGACATTGATGCCATTTGGGGAGTGAACCAGTGGATGGAAGACCTCTCTCTCTGTCTGTAACTCTACCTCTCAAGTAAATAAATAATTCTTGAGGACAAACAGCATGTAACTAGAATTTGTGGTACTGAAACTGCATGCTGTGGCAATTTGCTGTCTTGCAATTAAAGTACCTCTTTCCCCAAATGTCTCAGTTCAATTTTTTAAAATGTATCCTATTCACTTGAAAGGCAGAATAACAAAGGGAGAGGGGGAGAGAGAAGGCGATGGAGAGGAGAGAGAGAGAGAGTTCCTCTACCCACTGGCTCGCTCCCCAAATAGCTGCAACAGCCAGAGCTGGGACAGATCAAAGTCAGGAGCCAGGAGCTTCTCTGAGTCTCCCAATAGGTGCAGGGGCCCAAGCACTTGGGCCATATTCTGCTGCTTTCCCAGGCACACCAGCAGGGAGGTGGATCAGAAGTGGAGCAGCAGGGACTAAACTGGAGCCTATATGGGATGCTTGTGCCGCAGGTGGAGGCTTAGCTTACTATGCCACAGCGCTGGTCTTCCCCTTCAGTTCTTAAACCTGGTCTACAGTAGAATTAAATACACATCTAATCATAAAGCAAGAGGGGAAGGTTTGGCCTGGAAAAGCTTGCAACTAAAATCTGGGTTTTGAATCCCTTGGCAGTAAGTGTTCTTGTCTTATGCTGTCTAGTGACTTAAATGGAGCCAGTGGACATTAAATGTTCCCGAGGATTTGAAGTACTATTGAAGCCCAACTTTTCTTTGGTTTAAACAATTTTAAAATAAGACTAAAGCTTACTCAAGGTGGTAAATAAATGGTAATGCATTTTCAACACTCAAGTCAAGCTTTATTATCTCCATTAACCTAGAGGAAGGTTATTGGTAGAATGTGCATCCAATTTTCTCACTCCCATTAAGGGGAAATAAGGTGATTTCATTTAGATATTTTTACCCTCAGCATTTTTTACTTTATGATAAAGGATTTAATTATTTACTCTCATACTTTGGAAGATGGGTTCTCCTTGAAAATAATGTTGAACACTACTGCCTTCCGTTATGTACATAAACCAGGGCATTACATTATTCACTAATGGCAACCAGAACAACCATTGAATTACAAGAATTCGTCTGTAGGGAAAATGTCAGTTGTCCTTAAGACATCTTCAAAGTGGTCACAATTCTCTTAATAAATTCATAATCAAAATCCATGCTAGATCGCTGAGCTTTTAGGTAGGAAAACTTTCTGAGAAATTCTGCTGCTAAGCACGGTATAATCATTTTAAAAGATAATGCAAATTTAATGATGTCGTGCTGAGCAGTGAAACTCTTAAGACATGTGTATGTGACAACCAGGTTACCCCTAGAATACGCTGAAACACCTGTAGCTTGGATGGATAAGTACAAATGGGGTTTATGTTATTTAAGTAGAAAAAGTGACTGAAACATTTTTTCACGTGGAAGAGGTCTTCCCTCTTCAGCTGACTCAACTTCCATAATGAACCTTGTATCACTTGTTTAGTTTTTGTATCGTATCCAAGTTCTTAATCAAAGCAGAACCAAATCATGTCTTATCAGTGCTCTCCTCCCTTTAATTAGGTTCAAAAACCTGACCATTTGATTAAGTACAGATGAGTTACCAATATGTCTACATGAAGGACTCCTGGGAGATCATAAACTAGGAGACATTGCTATTAGAATGAAGGAAGAATTGAGTCGGTGAGCTGGATCTATATCTCCAGTGCTAAGTTCAAAGATTGCCTGGTTCTTTTAGCTTGTTAGGATTCACCCAATTAAGCAGAAGGTTTTTATTAGCATACAATCTTCTGGGCAAGGCGATATACTAGGTACGTTGCACTATACATAGTATGGTAACATATACTCTGATTTCAAGAATTTAGATCTAGAGATTAGACATATGCACATGAAAGGTATGAACCATCAGCGTGGACAGTAGGAGCTGAAGGAATTTGGAAAGGGAGGGTTGATTTCTAGTGGGAGTAATTCAGTTTGCACATGGAGGGATGGTGTGGTGGCCAGTAGCTACCTCATCAGCATCTATTGATCCTTCTATTCATATTTTTCTGACCCCCCCCCCCCCCATGCAGCACACATGTCTCAGGGAAAGTAAACTCATGGCCAGCTCCAAGGGAGAATGCAGATTGATTGTGTGTGTAGAAGTGGTTGGTCAGCTGTATTCATGAAAGGAGCTGGAAGACAAGAATCTGGGTGGGTTGGTTAGGGTCAATGTCTGCAGGAAGGTAAGTGCCAGGCTCAGTACAGTTGACCATCTGCAACCATGAGATTCAACCAACCACAGAGAGAAAATACTCAAAAAAGAAATAAAAAAGCATCTGTATTGAACATTACACTTTTCCTCATCATTATTCTCTAAACAGTACAGGGCAATAGCTACTTAAGAGCAGTTGCATTGTATTGGGTACTGTTTATCTAGAGAGGATATAAAGTATATAGGAGGATGTTTGTAGGTAATATGCAAATATTATGCCATTTTAAGTAAGGGACTTGAGTACCTGGATTTTTGTGTCCCTGAGGTATCCTGAAACCAATGTCACAGGCAGTTCAGGGTACACTGTGGTCCTGACTTTTTAAAATAAGCAATGGTATACAAAATTATTTTTGAACAAGGAATTTGCATCAATTAATGTAATATTTCAGGTTAACAGTGTACTACAGGATATGTTGGCAGGGGGCAGATTAGAAGAAGAAAAACTAACTGGAAATGGCAGAAGTCAAATCCAAAGTTTTTTGCCTTCGTGTTTCTTGTTTTAATTCACAGTGCAGTGACATCTGCTGACTTCTGGGCTGAGAATTACTTCATGCACACCCCTGAACTCACTCCACCCCACTTCTCAAACCTAGCCTTCTTCCTCTTTCTAGAATGTGACACATTTGGCCTGTACTAAGTGTTCCCTCTACTTGAAATTATTTAAAAAAAAACTATTTGAGAAACAGAGGGTAGTCATAGAGAAAGAGGGAGAGAGAGAGAGAGCTCACCTCCACCCGTTCACTCCCCAGACATTCACAACAGAAGCTGCGTCTCCCTCATGGGTGGTAGGGACCCAACTACTTGAGCCATCACCAGCTGCCTCCTGGGATTTGCATTTGCAGGAAGCTGAAGTCAGAACTGGAGTTGGGACTCCAACCCAGGCACTCTAAATATGGAATACAGTATCTTAGCAACTAAGCCAAGCACCTGCTCCTGCCTTAGGCGTGTTTTGTTCCTGATGTATGGCTCTACATCATCATTCAATTCTCAGCTAAGTTGTCACCTTACAGAGAAAACCTCCCCAACCAGTCCACCTAAAACAGTCACTGACATCTATTGTACCACATTTTTTGATTCTTTGTAATATTAGTACCATTTGCTATTTCTCTCATTTATTTATAAGTAAAGTTTCATAGTCACTCCCCTTCCAATTTTTTTTTTTTTTGACAGGCAGAGTTAGACAGAGAGAGAGAGACAGAGAGAGAGAGAAAGGTCGTCCTTCCATTGGTTCATCCTCCAAATGGCCACTACAGCCCACACACTGCCCCGATCCGAAGCCAGGAGCCAGTTGCTTCCTCCAGGTCTCCCATGGGGTGCAGGGCCCAAGCACTTGGGCCATCCTCCACTGCCCTCCTGGGCCACAGCAGAGAGCTGGACTGGAAGAGGAACCACCAGGACAGAATTTGGTGCCCCAACTGGGACTAGAACCCGGGGTGCCGGCGCCACAGGCGGAGGATTAGCATAGTGAGCCACGGCGCCAGCCTCCCCTTCCAAATTAACAAAATAATCTTGAGAAGCTTATGGGTCTTTTTGTTGCTTGTTCCCAGTACGTTGGTAAGAGTTCAATAAGTGATAAAAAAAAAAAAAAGTTCCCTGGAGAAAGCACAATGTTTTCAATAAAAGGTGTCAGGAAAAATAGATTTCCATATGCAGAAGCTTCAGATAAGACCCCTACCTTCCACCTATTACAGAAATCAATGCACAAAAGACTATGGAAGACCTGAAACTATGAAACTACTAGAGGAAATTATAGGGGAAATACTCTAAGACATTGGCATAGGCAATAACTTTCTGTGTAAGATCCCCAAAGCACATACAACAAAAGTAAACTAGAAAATATGGTGTTGTATCAAACCAAGCAATTTCTGCACAGCAAAATAAGCAATGTGCAAAGAGAAGAGACAGCCAGCAGAGCAGGAAAAAATGCTTGCAACCAACACAGCTGACAAAGGATTAGTATCCAGAATATATTTTTAAAAACTCAAGAAATTCGAAAACAGCAAAACAAAAATGCAGCTACGAAGTGGCCAAAGGATCTGTACAGACATTTTTCTAAAGAAGAAATACAAATTGCTAACAAGCACATGAAGAAAAATGCTCAGTATAATATCCATTAGAGAAATGCAGATAAAAACCACAACAAGGAATTTACCATCCTAATGTGCATAGGATGGCTATTGTCAAAGTCCCAAATTCCTAATGCTGGTGAGGATGTGGAGAAAGGGGAACTCTAATACACTGTTGATGAGAATGCAAACTGAAACAACCGTTGTGGAAAATAGCATGGAGATTCCTCAACACTAAAACTAGGTCTACTTTATGACCCAGCTCACTCTATTTGGTGTATAGACATGTACAAATGTTTTCTTCATTATGTAAGGAATTATAGCCTTTATATAATAATATATTCTTCTTTCCTTACTTATGTTCTATCTCATGTATCCCACATTATATGATTCCTCTGCTTTCAAGAAAAGTAGGGTGTATGTGTATGTACATAATGTTTACATATGGAGTGAATATCACAAAATGTTAAAAACTCTTAAATTTAGGTCCAGTATTACGGTGCAGCCAGTTCAGCCACTGCTTACCTCATCAGCATCCCATTTAGGAGTGCCAGTTTGAGTCCCTGTAGCTCCAATTCTGATCCAGCTCCTTGCTAATTCACCTAAGAAGGCAGCAGAAGATGGACAAAGTACCTGGGTCCCTGCTATCCACATTGAAGCCACAGATGGAGTTCCTGGCTCCTGGCTTTGGCCTGGTCCTGACCTGGGTGTTGTGGCCATTTGGGGAGTGAACCAGTAGACAGAAGCGATCTTTTGCTCTCTGTGTGTCTGTGTTTCAAATACATACATAAATAGATCTTTTAAAAAAGTGTTAAACCCATGAGTGCTCATTGAACTCTTTCTTATACTTTTCTATATTGTTTGAAATATTGTAAAATAAAAATTAAAAGGCAAGAAGAATAACAAATATTTTAGAAGATTAGAAAAATTAAATTCAGCCATTTGGGAGATAAACTTGTTTAAAAAAAGATTTATTTATCTATCCTGAAGGCCAGAGTTACAAAGCGGGAGGGAGAGACAGAGAGAGATCTTTTGTCCACTGGTTCATTCCCCAGATGGCCTAAAACAGTCAGCAGTGGGCCAGGACAAAGCCAGGAGCCAGGAGCTTCATCTCGGTCTCCCATGTGGGTGGCAGGGACCCAAATATTTGGGCCATCTTCCACTGCTTTTCCCAGGCCACCAGCAGGGAGCTGGATCAGAAGTGGAGTAGCCAGGACACGAACCGGTACTTTTATGGGATGCTTGCATAGCAGTGGCAGCTTTATCCACTATACCCAATGCCAGCCATGAGAGAAAACATTTAAAAAATAACTTTTACCCAAAAAGCAGTTAGGTGTGAAAAGACTAAAATACATGAATATTTTTCTCAATGTTCTCAAATGACTAAGATAAAATTTCCAAAACAGCACTCTTGTCTCAGGGCTGTTTCCACCAGAAATGCCTTGGGCATAAAGGAAAGCCTTGGGGGAACAGTGAGGAAATATATGTAAGCTTTCCATTTCCGTTTTCCCCAGTGGCAGTTTCAATTCAAGATCAACATTCTACAACTAGCTCTAGGTTGGCAGTGAGAAGCATTGTCTACTTCACTGCGACTGGAATGGAGCCCCACCCCTTGCCCAGTTTGTTCCCTTGTAAGTAGAAATCTCTGGGATTTACTTTGGCAAATAACACAAACAAGTAGTTTGGACTTCAGAAGGAAGCTGTCCCATTAGGAATGATGATCTTTCCCTTGAAATACTCCATGGTGTGTACACCAGTTCATAATGAAAAATATTTTTTTTCATGTAGAATAAAGACCAGAAATGCCTCAGCAAGTAAAGGAAGGACCTTTTGTAGGATGTAGAAGACTTTCCAGGCCTGTCTTATTCTTTTGGCCTCCTGGGGTGCTATTATTTTTAATATGCAGCTGTGGCTTCTCTGGAGATTCTGAATGCACTCGTGTTTATTACTGACTTAACCTCTTTTGAATGAGTTGGCTGGTAAATTTGATTTTACCTATTGAGGTCATGCAAAAAAAAATATATATCAGAGTGCTTGCTTGAAGGAACTGGCCAGTGAATGGGGTGAATTGGCTACTAAGTTCAAGTTTCAAACATGTTAACAGCTCAGAAGCGTCATACATCTCATTCTATTGGCAATCCAGTCTGGGAATGAAATTCTAAGGGACTGATGAAGGCTTCTGATTTCATAAAGTTGTGGAGTGGGTGCTGTCTTAGCCCGTTTTCTGTGGCAATACCAGAATCACACAGATCGGCTCAGTTATAAACCACTGATGTTTGCTTGGGAAGTTCAAAGTCAGTGGGCTGCCTCTGGGGAGGGTCTTCTTGCTGTGTCATCACAAGGCAGAGGTCATCATAAAGAGAGAGGGAGAGAGAGGCAGAGGGAAAGGGAGAGGGAGAGAGAGAGAGAGGAAGCGAGAGAGAACCCGCCCCTTTTATAACTGACCCACTCCTCCCATAACTGGGCCTTAATGCCTGCACTAGGGCGGAATCCCCTCACCTGATCATTCTGTAAATGTCTCACCTGTTAACACTGTTGCATTGGGGACTAGGTTTGCCATCTGTGAACATATTCATGGTCACACTGAAACCGTAGCAAATACTACTTGAAGTGGCTGGACTGTTGGGTGCAATTTAGAAGTCTTTAAATCTCATAGAAATGTTTATTTTCTGCCTCGTTTACCCTCTACCTTCTGCCCTCACTCCCTGCCCCTCTCTCTCACTCCCTTCATCTTTTGTTCTCTCCCTTTATCCCTCCTTCCTCTCTCTTTCTTACTTTGTTCTCCCCCTTTTCTTCTTCTTAATAGCTTTATGAATTATAATGGCAAGTGATCAAGGATATCATTTGAATAAATACCTTTTCAAGGTAGGCCCCTATTTAAAGAACTCCAAGAGAATTAATGGAATTATAGAATAGTAAATGAATGGTTATAACAACTATAGTTTAAAATATATAGCTTAAGGAGCCAGTGTTGTGGTATAGTGGGTATCTGTGCCTTTCAAATAAATAAAATAAATCTTTAAAAAAAATAAAATGCATAGCTTAAAATGTCTAATGAGCATCACGCATTTCCAAATTATATATTCTTTACCTGGAGAATATATAGTTCCCTCATAGATAATTTGTAAGTGTTGTAATGAATCATTTTTAATTAGCTGAGATGTTTATTGGAAGAGTTAATACAGCACAAGACTAAATTTGTATAGGTTTATTATAAAATGTGCCTGAATTTTAGAAATCTTGGCAAAATTTTGCATGTAATTAAGTAGTTGCATTTGGGAAGCTATTCATTTATTTCAGCGATGGTGCCTGTCCTAAAATATTCTTGGATCCTCTTTTTGAAATTAGGTTAACAATTTACAGCACATTCTTTGAACAGTATTAATGGCAGATTTTCTTCCATTAAAGACTGATTTGAATTTTGGAAGTAGTCAAAAGTGATTTGCTTTTAAAGTGGCTTCATAAAATAATCAATTTGCATTAGGATCTTTGGGATTCTAACACAAAGCAACACAAGATGATGGGATTTTAAAGCAATTTGATTAACATTCTCAGTGGCTCCGTGTACCTGAAGGCACGTTTGTGGTGCAGTCATACTGCTGTTTGCTATGTGGTTACTGTTTAATTGACTTCTGCTCGTTAGAGGAAATGTTTGAAATTCCTCCTGCTCCTTTTTCTGAGCCCAGGAAGCCTTTGGAGCACTGCAGTAGCGGGAGAGGGAGGCTGCAGGGATCCAGAACCCATGTGAAACCCATTTGAAACGCCTCTCGACTCCCACCCTGTATAACCCAGACTGATACAGCAGCAAGTGAGATGAAGAATACAAACTAAAACAGGAACTTAACTGTGGAACTCCTTGTTCCTGAGATAAAAAGTTCTAAATGTGTATCTCTGAGCGTTCTATCAACAACATAGACACGTTTACAGGGGCTGGGACACATCATAAGGGCAACAAAGAAGTGAAGGGAAATTTATGGATTGAAGGCCCAAAATAAGAGAGAAGACTGCGTTTAAAATGGGAATAGGGACACCATCCGCTTATGACCCATTCCAGGGGCGGCAGGGTGTGTGTGTGTGTGTGTGTGTGTGTGCGTACCATTGGACATGCCTCTCCTTGTCCTCACAGAGCTGACATTGTGGTGGCAAGAACAGGTGTAATATATATGGGGGGAAGGACTTTAAATAAGTGCAGTCATGTACTCTGTAACAATGTTTCAGTCAACAACCGGCCTCATATAGGATTGTGGTCCCATAAAATCATCATGTATGTTTTACTCTACCTTTTCTATTTTTATACAAGTATGTATCATTGTGTTACAGTTGCAGATGGTATTCAGTTATGGATGGTATTCAATGAGAAACTCTGCAGGCTTGTACCTAGAAGCAATAGACTAACCCAGGTAGCCTAGGTGTGTGGGAGGCTACACCACCTGGGTTTGCATAAATACACTCTGTGCTGTTCATACAATGATGAAACCTAATGACACATCTCTCAGAACATATCCCAGGCCCAGTCATTAAGTGACACATAACTGCAGTTGTAAAAGCTGTAGGGGGAAAGTCCAGGAGAGGAAGAGATAGAATGCTGAGAGCAGTATTGTAGGGCTCTAAGATAAGGGCTCTGTGGTGAGGGATTCCAAGGCAAGCCTGTTCAACACTGGGGAGCCAGCCTTCCAGGCAGAAGCAACAAGCAGGAAGAGGCTCAGAGTGGGCAGCAGGCAAGCTTGGAGTGCCTGGAGAGCATTGTGGATGGAGTGGGCGGAACAGAGGGCTGGTAGGAAACAATGTCAGATCCAGACGGCTCAGACCCCGTGGCATTTGTAGGCCCTGTAGACATAGAATAATTTTCTTAGAGTGCAAAGGGAGCCCGTTGGAGAGGTTTCAGCCAGGGCTGAAGTCACACACTGTGATTTCACTTTGTAAAAGACCCCCCTGGTAACGTCTTGCGTTTCTTAAGATTCCTCAGCAGGGTATTGATGTTCGCTAACATTCATGGCTTGCCCAATGCCAGGTACTCTGCCAGGGATTGTATATGGATGCTTAGAATAAAATCCAAAGTGCTTTCCGTAGCCTACTGTTACGAGTTGCGCTGCGGTCCCCCACAAAGGTGTGCTCAGCTCTGAATCTCCCATGGTCCGACTGTGACCTAACTTGGAAATAAGGTCTTTACAGAGATAATCAAATTCAATCCAGGTCATTAGAGTAGGCCCTAACCCAGTGTGACTAGTGTCTTTAGAACCAGGGGGTGACAGAATGGCAGAAGACCTGGAGGGAGACTACATGAAGAGACGTGAGGGTAGAGGATTAGGGTGAACAGTCTCCACACTAAGGAATGTGGAGGCTGGCAGGCAAACTCCCAGCAGCTGGGGGAAAGGCCTAGAAAGGATTCTCGCTCACAGCTCTCAGAAGGAGCCAACCCTGCCGACAACTCAGTTTCAGCTTTTGAGCCTGCAGAACTGTGAGACACATTTCTCTAACTTGAAGCCGCACAGCCTATGGTACTTTGCCATGGCAAAGCCTGGGAAACCAATGCATCCTCCTTGTCCCATTGCAGTCAAGCCCACTGGTCTTGCTCTTCCTGCTCATGGCCTCGGTGCTTGCTGTCCTCTTGGAGAGAACACCTTGGGAGTTCCCCAGGACAAGCTCCTTCCTGCCTCTTGGCCCCTGGTAGAGCAGCACCTGCCCAAGGGGCCCTCCTGCTTTCCTGACTTACCGAGTTTGCTTCACCACTAGCCACCTGGCCTGTTCTGAAGGACTCCACCCATACCATTCTATTATTTATTTACTTTGTAACATTCTCCATGACCTGGAACAGTATTTTTCATTTCTCCATCTGTGTCCCGCCAAAGGTAAGATAAAGGATCAGGAAGTTTATGTTATTCAAAACTGTGACCACAGTGCCTATAAATCACATAGGTGAGCCATCCAGATATTAGCTACTCCTTGAAATTCCACTGGAATGGGTTGACACCTCTACTCTACTTCACGAGGAAATTCCAAGGTCCCTCCTTGGATTTCTAGGAATTTCTGGAGACTCACATCCTATGGGTCCCTTCTGCCTTCAAATTCTGGACTGGTTCTCCCGCTCACCCACACTTTATCTTCTGTAACTGGTGCCTTCTGTTTGCTCTGCACAACCCAGATGGGGGTACATGCCCCTCCCCCCCCGAAGCATCCATGTGTACACCAGATCTTTCTGAAGGTCTGTGGCAACAGAGAGGGTGCAGTGGTTTGGACATGGTTTGTCCATTAAGGTTCATACGAAACTAGAAGCTTGGTCCCTGGTGTGTTGACGCTGAGGCAGTAGAAAGTTTAAGAGGTGAATTGTGGGAGCCTTATCCACAGAAAAGAGCACTGCTGGTCTGGGGGAGGCAGTGAGTCGTCTCCAGAGTCGGCTGTCATATAAAGTGAGTCCACGCATGTGCTTGGCCCTTCTGCGCATGGCCACATCCCTTGCTGTTTCCCCATTATGTTGTGATGCAGCCGGGGCCCCTCACTGGGATGCCACTGTCACGTTGTTTGGACCCACCAGCTGCTAGTAACACAAACCAGGTGAAATTCTTTACTGATAAAGTAGTCAACTTCACAAATTTTATAGCAACATAAAATGGACTAATCCAGTAGGTTTCCATCACAAAGAACCAGAAAACCCAACATTAGTGGGTAGTGGATGCTGATGTCCTTTGTTAAATTCTTTAGGCTCCTCACCCTTGGGAATTGCTTCTCCTGAGGCTGCAGGACTCTGTTCATTTTCCTTTTCCACTCTTTCTCTCTCTCTGCTTTCCTCAAAGCCCTGTTTATTTCTTGTACAAAGAAATTGATCATTTCCATTATTTCCTCATGTTATTCCATTTCTTACCCTGATTCCACTCTGAGCAGCTCAGTCTATTATCTTCCTGTACTAGCACATTTCTAGCTCTCAGCATAACTCTTGTGCCAACTGGCAAATTATTTTTAATTTTATCACACTTCAGAGAATTATCTCATTTAATTGCCACAATAACAATCCAATGAACAAACCCCATTATTATCTCCAATACATATGAACAAAATGAGATTGATTGGAAATTATAAGCAATTTCCCCAAGGACAAACATCAAATAACAATGTTCAACTAAAATCCTGAGCTTATAGCATGAATAATAAGTGTTATATACATATATGTAAATACATACAGGTTTTATATCCCTTACCCCTAATGCTTGAGTCCAGAAATGTTTTGGATTTGGGATTTTTTTTTTTTAAGATTTGGAGATATTTGCAATTATTTGGTGAGAATCTTGGTTATAATAGCCAAATCTAAATACAAAATTAATTTGTGTTACATATACACCTTATCCACATAGCCTTAAGGTATTTTGATTTAAGATTTCATTTATTTGACAGCCTGAGTTACAATGAGAGGGTGAGACACAGAGAGAGTCTTCCATCCACTGATTCACTCAAATGGCTGCAACAGCCAGAGCTCAACTGATCCGAAGCCAGGAAGCCTGAGGCTTCTTCTGGGTCTCCCACGCGGGTGCAGGGACCCAAGCACTAGGGTCATCTTCTGCTGCTTTCCCGGGCCATAGCAGAGAGCTGGATCAGAAGAGGAGCAGCTTGACTAGAACTGGCACCCATATGGGATGCTGGTGCCACAGGTGGAGGATTAACCTACTGCACCACAGTGTTGGCCCCAGCATTTTGTATATAGTATTTTTTCAGTACACCTGCATTCTGACTGCAACCTGTCACATAGATCAGATGTGGAATTTTCCACTTGCAGCCTCAGGTCCACATCCAAAGAAATTCAAACTTTTGAGAATTTTGCACTTTAGATTTTCAGATTGGGGATGTTCAACTTGTACTATAGAATATGTTTGTGTATGTAGGTATACTTAAACATTTTAATAAAGTCGAAATAACAGACAATTTCATCTTCAAATACAAGTACAGATTTTCTAATTTGTCTCTTTTATTTTTATAAATTCTTAAGTTAAAACAACCCCTCCACAAACTTTTAAGGAACCTAGGAGAATCTAGTGAGGTGTTCAGTTATCCTAGTTCCAAGATTGAGTAGAACAGATAGCCTTGAGGCATATGGGTTCTTGGGCTTAAATACACATCTGGCCTGTCACTACTTAGGTACGTGAACTTGGGCAAGCCGGTAACTCTGAGTCTCATACTCTGCATCTGTAAAGTGGGACTCGTAGCTGAACCTGTCTTGTGTTGTGGCGAGCATTAAGTGAGGTTGGAGATGGACGACATTAGCTAGAAGCTCTGTGAAAAATGAAACATAAAGAACCTTGTTTAGTGTTGATGGTAATATATCTTTAAGAGAAGCAAATCAAAAATCATATTCAGAAAGTTTATTTTGGAGATTTAAGCAAAAAAAAAAAAGAAAAGAAAAGAAGAAGAAAATAGTAACTGGTTTCTCCCCAAGTCGTGAATTTTTCATATGCGTTTCCAGTGTTGCTTAGCAATGGCTGCTCATCTCAGGATCCTGAGTCCCAGGCAAAGCCTTCGCAGGTGACACCCCAGGGGAGAAATCACGTTCACGAAGGAACATGTTTTCATATGTTGGGACTGAGGTCACCAGGATACCAAATAAACTATTGGATGCTTTGGCAGCAAATCCTTACTTATTATTTATATTTTCAAAGGCAAACCTGAATGATACTTAACAGAATTCACAGTATATATTGAATGGATGAGTGAAAACATCCTCAGATAGTTAATCCTTCTTGAAATGACAACTTTTTATAAAAACAGACATCATTGGATTATTCTATATTTTACTCCTTAATATGATATCCTATATTAGAAACAGCTATTTTAAATTTTTTTATTTCCTGTGAATCTAAGAAATACTTGGGAAATGATCTGTGAGCTGGAAGATTACTTAACAATTTCAGATTTTTCCAGGCTAGAATCAAATTTAAACTCAATTATCAAAAGCTTGCAGTTTTTTATGTTTAACAAAAAGGTAAATCCCTAGATTATCAACAAATTTAAAATTAACCATTTCTTAAACTCAGGATTTAACAAAAATGACTGAGAAATGTCTCTTCTTATTTTTCCTGTCCCTGCATCTAACAAGTGTCCAAGGGAAGAAAAATGCAAGTGACTGGGGATTCAACCCAGAGCATGCAAGAGTGATTAAACATCTTTAATTTACAATGGGAACGCATATCTTAGAAGTGCTTATAAATCAGAAAGAACTAGTCAACTAGTCGCTGTTGTCACTCTCTGTATAATATCACCTTGAGTGTATTTGGATTTCTAAACAGATTAAAAAGAAACTGGCTCAGTGGGTGGGCATTTGGCCTAGTGTTTAAACTGCCGGTGGTGATACTGGTGTCCCACATGGGAGTGCCTGGGTTTGAGTGCCTGTTCCACCAGGTCTCCCATGCAGGTGCAGGGGCCCAAGAACTTGGGCCATCTTCTGCTGCTTTCCCAGGCCATAGCAGAGAGCTGGATCAGAAGAGGATCTAGTCCTGGTGCCAGGACTAGAACCAGTGCCCATATGGGGTGAAAGTGGTGGCTTTCACCCGCTTTGCCACAGCACTCACCCCTGTCTTTGTCTCTTTGCCTCTCAAGTAAGAATAAAACAACAACAAAAAAAGTAACTTTAGTTGAGTATAGATTAGGAGAAAACTAAGCAGCCACTTTTAAAAAAATAAAGTGTCAGCAATATATGAAAAACAATAGCCTCAGAAAGAGCCTTGCAAGTCTTCAAATTCTGAGTCTCCCTGGCATGGCTGAACTGCGTGTCAGTGTTGTAGGGTGTGACAACTTTGTTTCACTCAAAACCATCCAACTCAGGGTTAAGATACTCTGGGGCTGGCACTGTGGCATAGCAAGTTAAGCTGCTGCCTAGGACCCCAGCATCCCAAATGAGTGCAGGTCTGAGCCCCAACTGCTTTACTTCCAATCCAGCTCCCTACTAATGACCTTGAAAAATTAGTGGAAAATGGGCCTTTGCACCCATGTGGGAGACCTGGGAGAGGCTCCTGGCTGACTTTGGAGGATCAGACCCTCTGACTAGGGCGGCCTTATTCTGTAGTGATGGAGACAGTGAGCACTGGAAGTCAGTTCTGACTGGGACAATCCCCTATGCATAAAGTGCAAGTAGGAGTCATTAGAGGGGGGACAGGATTTTGAGAGCTAGAGAGAAGGACTAGCACAGACAATGGGGTTGACAATAGAGTTTAGGAAGAGAGGGCTGTGAGAACACAAGCTTTCGAACATTTTCAAAGAAAATTCAACTATAGTAGAAGTTAAAAAGATATGGGAATCAAATATGACTAGATGGAAGTGTTATCAACAGACATTAAAAGTGTTGAAGAACAATGGAATTAAGATTAGAGAGAGAGGCGGCTTTGTGACTCCGAGAGTGAAGCCCTGGCTTGAAGCACCTGCATCCCACACTGCAGTGCCTGGGACCAAGTCCTGCCCTCACTTCTGCTTCTGATTCCGCGTCTTGCTAACGTTGTGTCCCGGGAGGCAACAGGTGTTAGCTCAAGTAGTTGATTCTCTGCTGCCCACGTAAGAGACTCAGATGGAATTCTAGGGCTGCTCACCCAGCCCTGGCTGTAGTGAGCGTTTGGGGAGGGGATCAATGGATGGAAGATTATTCTCTGTCTCTCTCTGTATCTCTCTCTGTATCTCTCTCTCTCTCTCTCTCTCTCTCTCTCTCTCTCTCTCTCTGTGTGTGTGTGTGTATATGTGTGTGTATGTCTCCTTGCCTTTCAAACAAAAGTGAAAATAACAAGTTTTACAAAGTAAAAAGCAAATGAAAGCAAACAATACAAAAACCAATACAAAGTTCAGCCTAAAGGAGGAGGATATTTTAGAGATGAGACTCTAGACGTGGGACCTTCCTTCTTTAAGGAAAGCTGGAGAGAAGCTGAAGACGTATAGGTGAGGAGGAAGGAAAGCGGGTGGCACTAACAAGCTGCAGTGTCCTGTGGAGCACATCAATATTTCAAATATTTCTGTTTCTGAGGCTTCCCAGGTGCTCAGCCTGCCCACGAGTGCAGTTTCTGATTTTCCTCTTTTTTTTCGTTCATCTTCCTTCACGGAAGTCAATTTATTCATAACTTTCTGCCAATGAGATGATGCAATGCAATGCACATTTCAAAGGCACCCTTGAAACACTGTTCCCCTCCAGAGTCAGGATTAGTGCTGTGCTGCTTCAGGACCTGGTGCCTTTTATTTTTTCAGAAATACGTCATGAATATTCATTGATACCCATTGCTCTTTCAGTATTGCCATTAGCAAATTTGCTACCCTTTAATGACTGAAATTTTCAAATGCATTTAGTTAGTGTTTCTTTTATTTACTGAACTGAAATTTTAATCTTTTGACAGAATTGACTTTATACAGAAAACGACAATCAATTCATTTGCTGAGGCGTTGCCATGTGCTTAAAGACAGGTTGCCTAAGCGGCCTGTGTGGGGCAGAGCACACTGGAATCCTTATCACCACTGCATCCCAACAAGTTTTTCCTTAACTCTGCCTTCTTTTCTCTTTTAGGAAAGAGATTAGAATCTATTGTCTTTCTTTTCCTACACTCTCTTCCTTTCTGTTTCTGCTTGCTTTCTCTGTTAATCAAGGGACAATTTTATTCATCTTTGCATAGTTGCTCAGTAAATGCTTGGCATAGGATGAACGCTTTTATAAAAAATCGATTTTCATTTCTTAGAAAAGCAGAGAGAAGTAGAGAGAGAGAGAGAGAGAGAGAGAGAGAGAGAGTGAGCAGAGACAGACAGGCAGAAAGAAATCTCTCATTCACTAGTTCACTCTTTAACTGCCCTCAGGAGTTGGGGCTGGGCCAGGCTAAAGCCAGGAACCAGGAACTCAGTCTGGGTCTCTCCTGTGAGTACAGGGACCCAAGTACCCTCCCATGGTGAGTGTTAGCAGGGCGATGGAGCTGGAATGGGAACCAGGGCTCAAGCACAGGCACTCTGAGATGGAGTGCAGGCAGCCTAAGCACTGGTGTCTTCGCTGCTGCGCTAAATGCCTGCCCCCAGTGATGGAAGCTCTTGCTCTTCCTAGTTGTCCTCTTTCCTCCTCCTCCTTCCTCACTCTTCTCCTTTTCTGATCACAGAGAATAATATATATTGACTAAGTCACAGCCTTAAACCCATATTGTGACCCTGCGTTGCAGGAGAACTTTGTCCCTCTATCCCATCTCTCTGGTGTCACCTTCTGGATCACAGCTCCCTCCTCCTTGCTGATATCTGACTTTGTAGCTCCTACACTGAATGCAACATTTCCCCATACGTATTTTATGGAACACAATAAAGCAATATTAAATTGTCTAGTGTGAAGAAGAGCCCATGATCATATTTGTATGTGCAATGCCTGAAAAAAAGGTTCTGAATTCAAACAACTTCTTTGGAGTGAGATTTTTCAAAGCTTTCCATCATGTGCCAACGAGCAAGGGGAATCTTTAAGAGCTGGTAAAGGACGCAGTACTTTGCCAGTGTTTGACTAAAGAACTTTTCTCCATTCTCCTCCAACAGAATGTCTGAAGGGGCCATACTTTGAAAATTCAACTGCTACCAGTTTGGAAAACATTTGGCACAGGGTACGCTTCACTTAGGATACAAGCACCTGGTGGACCAGGGAAGAAGGGACTGAGTTTGAAATTGAAATTTGAGGAGAGAATGATGTTTATGGAGAATTATGTCTCCCCGGCAGAGATTTTGATAATATTAGTAAGAATGTAACAATTAAATATATGTTTGATACATTATACCTCATTCAACACACGGCCTCCTATTAATACTATGAGGTTGATACTATTCATTTTATAAATGATGAAACTGTGGCTCAGCTGGTTAACTAGGTCAGGGCCAACTAAATAGGAAGTGGCAGGTTCAGAATTCCAGTCCATGTCTGAAACCAAAGCTGGACATTTCCCTTTCTTCTGGCTACTAGAGGGGTTACTGTCACCCGAACTACCCCATATCTAATAGCGAAAATTGACACTAACACAATTAAGGAAAACATTCTTAAGACAAAAAAATGAAAAGCAGTTAATAGAAACAGGCAAGGCCACTGAGTATCGTTCTGCAGATTGAATACCATTCCATTTGAAGAGAATCCATGTGAATGGTGCTCCCTGAATACCACAGGGTTCAATGTCAGCAACAACATGCAGCAGCTCTGCGACAGGTAGAGATCAAGAAAGGTAAGCAGCTACCGTGGTACATTAGTAGTTCAGATAATCATATTAATTATTATTAATTAGAATTACATATAATTTTGATGTTTTACCTATAATTGTATTTTATGTTTAGAATTTTAGGTAAAAATATAATTTACATAAAAACATTATATGTAAATAATACTTTTAAGATGAAAAGGTAAATTTTGAGCAAGAGCTCAGGACAGATTGGCAACCGGTTTGTGGGAAGTGGTTTTTTACATGTGAAAATTCAATAGAAACAGAAATAAGAACTTGCATATGGTACCACATTGGCAAAAGAGGGAGAGAATGGATCCTTCCAGATAAACTAACAATTAGGAGTCACTTTGTGTAATATCTGAGAATTCCTTTCCCCTCCCCTTTTGTTCTTTCTTTCCTTATTGTTGTTGTTATCTTCTATCTTTTCTAGAGGCTGCACTGCGTCTGCCATGCTCCCTGCTGGTGGCTGAGTCAGTCCTGACCTGTCCTGACCAGTAGCCTCATGCATGCCCGTCGGTGGATGCTCGAAGTCAAGCTTTGCCTTTCACCCAGTGTCGAAAGTGACAGGGATTAGCCTACCCGTCACGCCTTCCCTTCTCCTAACACTGGCCCAGCTATACAAGGGGCTGTTTTTGCTTAGCACGCATTTCCTTGCTGTGACTGGCATTCTGTGAAAACCAGATTACTATCAGACTTTATCCTCAGTGAACTCTTGCCTAACTTCTGCATGGGACTGGACTATAATCTGCGTATCTTTCATTATTGGCCAAGATTTCCATTGTGCGTGTTGGAAAGGATGTAAGTGATGGTGTCAAACCCTGCAAGGTACAAATTCCAGCCTTATCAATGACTAGCTGTGTAATCCAGAGCAAGTTACTTAACTTGCTGGACTTTGTCCTTCTCATTTATGAAAAGGGCACACAAAGTGAGGTCATCTATAAGGACTCCCATTACTCCTGCCTTTCTTCTGTGGGAAAGACTCAGGGGGTAAATATTGGTTAGAATGTTTTATTTGCAGAGAATGGTTACTCAACTCAAAGTTTTTTTTTATATTTATATTTTATTTTATTTAATGAACATAAATTTCCAAAGTACAGCTTATGGATTGCAATACCTTCCCCCCACCATAACTTCCCTCCCACCCACAACACTCCTCTCTCCCACTCCCTCTCCCCTTCCATTCACATCAAGATTAATTTTCAATTATCTTTATATACAGAAGATCAATTTAGCATATATTAAGTAAAGATTTCAACAGTTTGCACCCACACAGAAACACAAAGTGTAAAATACTATTTGAGTACTAGTTATAGCATTAATTAAACACCTAAGAGTAATTGTGTATTAATTACAGAGTTCAACCAATAGTTTTAAGTAGAACATAAAAAATACTAAAAAGGTAAAGTATTAAGTTCTTTTTTGTTCTTTTTTTTCTTTTTTTGTTTGTTATATAGTTTTTTTATTTAATAAATGTGAATTTACAAAGTGCAACTTTTGTATTGTTGTGGCTCCCCCCGCTAGCCTCCCTCCCTCCTGTGGCCCACCCCTCTCCCACTCCCTCAACTCAAAGTTTTTAAACAGTGAGGGTATTGGCTCATATGCAATCAAGTCCAGAGGTAGGACTGCCTTAAGGTTTGCTGATCCCACCATTTAATTAGAGTATCAGTAACCCAGGTTCCCTCAGTCTCTCCACACAGCCTTCTACAAGGAAGATTTAACCCTAGGGTCAATTCTCTGCTTGATTATATGGTGGCTTTTAGTAATCATATGCTTCTCTATTCACTTCTGAAGGGAAAGAGAGACTATTTCCTCCCTGGTATATGGAACTCAAGTCTTTCCTATTCATTTGCTTTGACTAATTTAAGTCAAATGCTTTTTTTGCATCTTCAGCTTTAATAGAGAAATGTTACATGTTGATTGGTCTAAGTTCTGGAACCACCACTAGTCAGTAACTTAACCCTTGTTGACTATGATTAATATGGACTACTCTTAAGTTCATCACACGTGTCCAGTGAAGAAAAGATTGGGGTGAATGCTGGAGAATCATACTCTACAGAGTGAAAAAGCTTGACCTTTGGTATATATCACTACTTGTCAAGTGTCAGGAATTATCATTTCTGAAAATTATCTATCTAACAATGGGGGATGATAATGATACCAGTCTAAATAGTTTTGAAGATCTAGGGAAATAAAATTTGTGAAACTCTTGGCAAAAAGGCTTAAAAATAGCCTGAAAATTCTAGGTATTATTATTTTCCTGTATGCTTAGAAATGTAATACTTCTTCCTGCAAGATTTGATTGTTAACCTGATTCCTGGATTTCCACCATGAACCCCTCTACACTGTGGCTGAATCACACCTGAACATTTCATTCCCTGTGTATGTAGTACCTTTGACTATGTAGCTGCTTATGAAAGATTAGTCCCTTCTCTGTCCCAACATCATTCCATTAAATCTGTTTGTACCTCCTTCCCAGGAGGTCATAGGGTATTGAGGCTGCAGTTTGTTCTGTATAGAATGTGACTGTTGATGTTGAATGTCAACTTGACACTCAAAAGGGAGTGCCAGATATCTGGTAAAGCAATAAATAATACTTCGGTAGGCACTGGGCACACACTTCTTCTGCAGAAAGGGAAATACAGGTGGTTTTACATTTAGATAGAATGATTGGACTGCCACAGGTAGGTCTGTGAGGCTGTGAGGCTGTCTCCAGTGGAGACTGGCATATGAGCTGGTGGACTGAGTGGGGAAGATTTGTTCTCAGTGAGAGTGGACACCATGCAATCAGCCGGGAGCCCAGTGGGGAGAGGAAGGCAGAGGAAGGTGTCTCCTTGCTCTGTCTTCCAGAGTGGAGACATCATTTCCTGTCCATCCTTGGATGTGAGAACTCAGATTCTCTGATTTTTAGAGTACTGGTACTAGTATCAGTGCTCCCCACCTGGGATCTTGGGCCTTCAGCCTCAGACTTAGACTCATGCCATTGGTTTCCTCAGTTCTGAGGCCTTTGGATGGAGCCACACTACCAACTTCCTTGGTTGTTTAGCTTCAAAATGGCTGCCTATTGTGGGATTCTCAACCTCTATAACCAAGTGAGCTATTTCCCCAATAAATTCCCTCCTCCTCCTCCTTGTTCTTCTTCCTCTTCTCTCTCTCTCTCTCTCTCTCTCTCTCTCTTTCATATTTGGGAAATTTCCTTGGTAGCTAAGTCATGATGAATAAGAGAAATGGGCAACTCACTGGGCAACCAGGGGCCTATATTTTTGCCAGCACTAAATAAAAAATGTTTTCTCTGGTTCTCTGGATCTAAGGACTAAGGTGCCTATTCCCCAGACTTGAATATTTATGCTTGATCCCTGTTTTTAAGTAAGGTCTAATTTATTCATATTCCAACCAATGTCATTAATGTATTGCTTACCATCTTGTTTCTTCTTGAAAATTGTGTTGTTAAATGCTACATACCCTCAGATATTTTTAAATTCCCATGGCCTTTACTACTTCTTAGAGTTACCCTCTCCTGCTATGTCTTTGTTATCTGGAGCTAGTGAACAAATTCTGTTTTATGTTTTCCAGTTGATTTCTTTGAAAGCATGCATAATTTTGTCAATCCACCTAGTTTTATTTTGAAAGCTGTAATGAATACTGTGGGTTTGTTAACCTATCATATCTTATTTTCTAATCTTTGTTTATCTTTGTTGGTTCTCACTATGGACACATGGGAGGCATACACAATTGTGGCCTTGTAGAAAATGGCATGTTGGCTGGCACCGTGGCTCACTTGGCTAATCCTCTGCCTGTGGCATCAGCACCCCGGGTTCTAGTCCCAGTTGGGATGCTGGATTCTGTCCCAGTTGCCCCTCTTCCAGTCCAGCTCTCTGCTGTGGCCCGGGGAAGGAGTGGAGGATGGCCCAAGTGCTTGGGTCCCTGCATCCTCATGGGAGACTGGGAGGAAGCACCTGGCTCCTGGCTTCGGATCGGCGCAGCGCCGGCCATAGCAGCCATTTGGGGTGGTGAACCAATGGAAGGAAGACCTTTCTCTCTGTCTCTCTCTCTCTCTCTCTAACTCTGCCTGTCAAAAAAAAATTAAAAAAAAAAAAAGAAAAGAAAATAGCATGTTGGGGTGGGGGGTGGTGTTGTGGCACAGCAGGCTAAGCCGCTGCCTAGGACACACTCATCCTGTGTCAGAGTGCTTGTTCTAGTCCTGGCTACTCTGCTCCCAATCCATCTCCCTGTTTATGCATCCTGAGTCCTCGCCATCCATGTGGGAGATCTGAATGGAGTTCCAGGCTCCTAACTTTGATGTGGCCCAGCCCTGACTCAGGTGGGAATCTGGGGAGTAAGCCAGAGAATGGAAGATCTGTCTCTCTGTCTTTCTCTCTCTGTCACTTTTTAAGTATACAAACATAAATAATAAGCAAACTTTTTAAAGTAGAATGTGCTTGTGGTGGTGAACAGCTCACAATGATGGTCCTGGGCCGTTCAAAACACTCCAAACAGGAAGCTGATGACTAGTCTGTTTTGAAAATCCTGGGACACACACAGGCTGTGGCAGCGGTTGCAAGCCAGCATGCGCATAGAAGTAAAGGTGGCAGACAGATGGTGACCAGAGTAAGGAGCAAATATTTTCATTTTCACAACTGCAGACACAGCATCAGGTCCCTAGTGACAGTGCATCATGTTACAGTGAGCGAAATCCGAGCTCCATGGCACGCTTTAGCTTCAGCCAAAGAGAGGGCCAGCAGTCCACAAAGGCAGCATTGGGGGGGGAGGGGCAGCTTTCCCCACCCTCCTGCCTTGGGCCCTAAGCACAGATGTGCACTGCTGGCTAAGACCCTGCTGGCTGGCACCCAGGTCTGCAAGGGAAGCAGCATCCAAAGTCTGGGTTCTGCCTTTGGCCACCAATTATCGCCAGAAAAAGACACCTGCCAGGTGTTAAGAGTGCTCTCCCTCACCCCCAGAAATAGGTCTTACAGGATGACATATTCTGCCTGTGTATATGAGGTACCAAAATCCAGAGGGGAGTCGTTGCTGAATTACGAGAGAGGGAGGGGGAGGGGATTTTACGCACTTGAACATGATGGTGTTCTTTTCCCCACTGTACTCATCTGGGTGCAGCCATGCCTGCAGAGAAGACTGGGCCGCAGCCCACTCCTGTCTAGGGGCATTGCAGCTGTGTCTTTACACTGGGATGCAGGAGTTGAACATGGTTAGGGAAGTTGCGTGCATGCATGTGTGACCTTGTCTGGGGCGCATTCCTGGAAAGGGGGCAGTGAAGACAACCCCCCCTCCCCCGACTCCCTGTCCTGGGGAGGAAAACAGCAAGGCCTTTTCCAGGGCTGTCTATGGGGCTATGTTGCAAGGGTGCATCTAGGCCGCAGCTCACTAGAGTCTGCCTGCACCCGGCACCTGGGTCCTAGGTGTTTCTTCTCCAAGGTCTTTGCTTATCTTGCCGCTCAGCCCCTGTTGTACTCACTGACTCCTGCACTCCAGCCACTGCCGAAGTTATGAGCCCTCAGGAGAGAGCAAGAGGATTAAAGGGATGAGCCTGTGAAGTTGGACAGTCCAGGGCTTTGGTGAGCTGAGCTTCATTTACATTGGGGCTTTGCTGGAATCAATTCCACTGACACGTTCAGGATGACTTGCACTGGCCTCTTCGTCTGCAAAGGGAGCTATTTCAGGAAGTTAATTAACCCCGCGATGACATTTCCCGCTTTTGGAGTTCCAGACAGACCTGGGACTGGCCTTTTGAAAGTGCTGCTCACTCCGTGGGAAATGGAGAAAACAGCCCCTCCTCCTTTCGCATTTTAGTGGGTTCATTTTTCCCGCTCACTTGATAGCAAGTAATTTAGCCCTCCTCGTTTCAAGCTATTAATGCATGTATTTATTAATTGCTTATGTTAGGCAAATTGTTTTGTCAGGACTTTGAAGAGCAAATAGAAACTCCAATCTTTGACCTCAAAGAATTCGCAGTCTTAGTGGGGTTATAAAGCTTGAAATAATTGACCTGTTTTAGACAATGTCAAATCACAAATGACTGGAATGAACAGTAAGTGCTATGAGGATTTCAGCATGTTATTTCTCTTTTTGTTGTTTTGGTTTTTTGAGTGAAATAGCATGGATCTGAGTCCTATGTGCATCCAGATTGCCTGTGTGACCTTGGAAAAGTCACTTGCCCTTTCTAAACCTTATTTTATTCACATGAAGAGAGGGGGAAATTAAATTAAATCCATATATCAAGAGCATATAATGATGTGCCTGGCACAAACTGAGTGCTCAATAAAAATCGTTAACACTGATAAATACCTGGAAATTTTGTTTATTCTTCACTGCTATAAATACAAGTCTGACTGAAAACTCACAGACAGACTGCTTGGTCAATAGAAGAGTACTTGCAAAAATTTGTAGAAAGTGAAATGAAAAGATAAATTTGTTTTCTTACAAAAAGTTTTGAAATGCATGCATAGCTTCTTCATAATATGCATTTGCCAAGAAAATTTTGAAGATCTCTTGTACATTTGTAATTCAGGCTTTTCAATGATATCTCAAACAATGAGTATCCCTTGCTTTTGACCCATTCATTCTTTAATCACTAAAATAAATGTGGGGCTGAGGATGAGGTGTGGAGTGGCTTCCCTGACCCTGATCATCTGTTGATGAGGATGGAGTGGTGGGGGAGTGGAGGTGTTTGCAATTGAGAAAAGGTAGTCTATGAAACCAGTGCCAATCCCTGTTTACATGGAGGGATTGTGGAAGAGAAGGAACACACAGGAATTCCTAAGTCTTATTTCCAATCTATGCCATGTTCTAGTTCCTTTCCTTAATTTAGTAGGAAACCTTTTCATTTTATATGAGAGAGAGAGAGCTCATATGCTACTTTGTTTACTAGGGACCAAAATACTTGAGCCATCACTGCTGCCTCCCCGGTGCACATTAGCAGGAAGCTGGATTAGAAGCAGAGCAGGAACCACCCAAACCCAGTCCTTCAGATATGGGATGTGACCATCCCAACCTGTGGCTTAACTGCTAGTCAGAAAGCCTGCCTGTAGTAGAAAACCTTTTAACCTAACTCCAGGAGTGCTGATGCCTCAGGAGTAGAGCGTGTGAGGACAGATCGAAAATGTAGTTATACATAAAAAGAAAACTTTCCATTCCCAAGTTGACAAACCTCCCTAAAACTCAACATCCATCTCTTATTAAGAGCTGGGCTGGGTGATCCACGGCTCGGCGGGGAGTTTTCATTTTGCCTTTACAAGTGTTCTTCTAGTGGGTTCCGGAAGTAGTTCACTTCCTGTCTCACAGGCCAGCGATTCGCTCTGGTTTCCGCAGGACGCCCACATCAGCGGCAGGTGGGAAGGCAGGGCGCTGTGGAGGGCGCATTCTATCGGAACTTTACATGGGAGTCTCTTAAAGGCTACCCTGGAAGAGAAAGCCCGTGTTGGAGGCTCTCACAACCGTGCAGTTGGTTTGCAAAGTGTCCCAGTCTGTGAAATTGTTTCCAGGCTGCAGGGCTTCTCCCAGCTCTTCCAGCCTGTAAGTCCCAAAGCCAGGCCAGAAAAGGGCAGAGCGCAGGCAGCAGTCCCAGCCCCTCTCCGTGAATGTGCTTTCTCTCTTGGACCGGACAGTTGACTCGAGACCTGTGCAAATTTTCAGGGATGATTTATTAACATTCATTCTCCAGGCTCTCACCTGGAGGCCAGAGGGCAGCTCCGCATCTCCTGTTTAGATGTTTAATGTGGTTTCCAAATGAACTTCCGGCCAAAAATATGGAGATCCAAAGAAAAGACTGAAAGATGTTTATGCATCATTAAACTGGCAACTCAGTAACAAACTACACTGCTCCCTGGGAGTCGGGGGTGGATTTGTGTGTGCACATGGAGAATTATGTAAATTTTATTTGAATAGCACAATTATAGTACATGGTATTTTGTGGGGATTAAAAGTATTACATTTTTAAATACTGGTATATAAATCAACACAACTTTTGTAACCTAATTTGGCATTTAAAATAATATAGAGAATATGCTGCAGTCTCACAAATTGAGAGTGATCTAGGACCTCTTTTTATGTGTAAGAGGTCTGGATATGTACCAAAAATTACAACATAACAGCAAGTTTTAATTACTGATTGTAAATCAAGTGTACAGAGTACACAATATGGCAAGTATGAGGGTGTTATGGTCATAAGAGGGCAAATTAATAGAAATGGGGACTGTTTTAGAAAATCTAGAGAGAATGTTATTCTAAGTATAGACATTTGGCAGTTTCATCTGGACAGTGCACCACATCTTTGACACCCTAGAGGAGTCCACGTCATCCTTTTCCCCAGCGTTGGCAAGTCATCTGAATGCATTGAAAATCACATCAATTAACATCCATCCCTTCCTCATTTGCCATACACCAGACAGCATGGATGTAGAAGCAGCTTGTACATTGATTAGACTCAGTGTTAATGCTATTATTCAGAGCATAATACTAAACTAATTTCAATGGCATAGCCACAGGATCGAGTCCTCTGTGCACAGTGAAAATCTCAAGAGACTAGACCTCTTTATAACCAGAGATCCGGAAGCCATTGATCTTCTTATGTAAACCCAGGTAAAATCCTAATAGAGAGGGCTGTTTAAAAACAGCCTGAGTAGAGATCTGCTGTGTTTGCCTCGTGTGTGCAGCCCAGCACTTGGCTCTGAGAGGTGTTTCGGAAATATTTGAATTGGCCTGAATTCCCACGTGTGAGGCAGGCCAGTGCGCCCTCCGTGTGGACTGTTTGTTGTGGCCGTAGTTGCCAACACTTTGAAAGACCTGTGAGTAGAAGCTCTCCTGTCTTCCCGTGTGTGCTCAAGAACGGGACGTCCTGGGCTGAGAAGAGGCCAAAAGTCAGTGTATTTGCCTGGAGTGACCAGGGAGAGGGAGGAGTGTGCCTGACCACCCTCAAAGAGATTCCTCCTTGTTTTCCAGAGAGGAGATAAAACACCCCCTAAGGAAACAATAGCTGAACCTTTAGTTCTGCCAGGATGCCATTCCCTAAACAGGAACTTCTCGGGACTGGCAGGGGTTGAGACACCTCTTGGAAAGCTCTAATTCAGGATCAGAGTGCCTGGGTTCAAGCCCCGGCTCCTCTCCTGACTCCAGCTTCCTGCTAATGTGCACCCGGGACGCCCCAGGTGATGATTCAAGTACTTCCGTCCCTGCCGCCCACGAAGGAGACTGTGGTTGGGTTCCTGGATCCTGGCTGGTCTGCTCCAGTGGTAGTCATTGTGAGAACTGGGAATTAACTAGTGGTTGGAGGATCTCTCTCACTGTCTTTCTGTGTCTCTCTGCATTTGAAATAAAAATGAAAAGAAATAAAAAAATTTTAAAAGACTTTCTCTTTATTTCGGGGCAATATTTCTTTTTAAAAGGTCTTGACTGTAAGGCCGCCACAAAACACCGGAGTAAAGGAAAGGGTTTCTTGGGGGAAACCCTACAGACTGGAGGGAAGGGCGAAGAAGGAAAAGAGAGAGAAGGAAAGCTTAGGAGCAGGTCCTTTTAAAACTTTGCGGGGGTGGGGGGCAGGGAAGTAGGAGCAGTGAATCAAATTAAGATGGGGGTGGGGCTGACATAGGTGGTTGGGCCATGTGGCCACGGCCACCTGGCTTCCAGCAATGGTGCTAGGGCTAGAGCCTAGGATGGTGTCAGGGTGTAGATCGCGCCATAAATAAGACTGCGCCATTTTACTAACATTGACTCCAGTTGCTTCCTAACTGTTCCTAATGATGAGATCCTGTGGAGCCAATCCCGGTGAGTCTCCTGAAGTGATCAGGGAGCTGAAAGTCGATTTTCAGGAGAATTAGAGAGCTAAGGGGCAGCCCTATTAAGTGAACTGTAAAATTACACATTCTGCTGTACAAGTACTTCAAAATATTTGTGGAAAACAGAATGAAAAATTGCTGACTTTGGTGCAAAAATGTTTAACATCCATGCATAGTTTTTTTTTTTTACAGTGCACTTTTTCCATGAACTTTTTGAAGACCCTTCATTTGTAGGAATGTGTACTTTTTTTGCACCAAATTAACTTTTTCATTCCATTTTCTGTGAAGTTTTTGAAATGGCTTCATCTGTTGAGTCTGTGGATGGAAAACAAGAATAGGCCGGCACCGCAGCTCACTAGGCTAATCCTCCGCCTGTGGCGCCGGCACACCAGGTTCTAGTCCTGGTCGGGGCGCCGGATTCTGTCCCGGTTGCTCCTCTTCCAGGCAAGCTCTCTGCTGTGGCCCCGGAGTGCAGTGGAGGATGGCCCAAGTGCTTGGGCCCTGCACCCCATGGGAGACCAGGAGGAAGCACCTGGCTCCTGGCTTCAGATCGGTGCAGCACGCTGGCCGTAGCAGACATTTTGGGGGTGAACCAACAGAAGGAAGACCTTTCTCTCTCTCTCTCTCTCTCACTGTCCACTCTGCCTGTCAAAAAAAAAAAAAAAAAAAAAAAAAAAAAAAAAAAAAAAAACAAAAACAAAAAAAAAAAACCAAGAATTACAAAATTGAGAAACCAAAAGGAGAAGAAAAGGGAATGTACTGATTTATTCCATCACAGATGTAGTACTTTCTCACTGATCTAATTGGCTTCCTTTGCTCATTTGCTCGGCTCTCCTCTCCATGAGATCCTTCACCAAAGAGTGAATAACAACACTCATTGGAGTCTCGTGTAAAAGTCCAACCACAAAGTCTCCCCCTGGAGAAGACCACCTTGACCACCTTTCTGGAGCGCTTCTCAGGAAGCTGTAGCCCTGAGAGACTGTCAGTGCCCCTCCCCCACTCCCTCCCACTCTGACTCCCCAGCTTCTAAGCAGTGTTCTCTTCTCAGTGGTCAAATGTTATCAATGGTAATGATAACAGAAGAGACAGCCAACAAACAACAATGCCTCAGAGCCCTAGAAGGCAGAGTCCTACAAAGACTTAAAACCCCAGTACATCATCAGCTTTGCCTCTTGTGAAATGCTATCTGGTAGCAGAACATTTAAAAAAAAATTTTGCATGTTGTACAATTACTAATTATGTAACTTGAGAATTAGACCTTAGGATATGTTTCCAGTCTCTATTACCATCCTACCAAGAAACAGAACACAGAATTCTGTACTGAATGTATCATTTAGAGTGCTACATCAGCTCTTCAAAGAAAAGCATAATTTCTAGGGCTGAGGAAGCAGCAGCGAAAATCACAGTTTACATGGAACCATTTGATCCCTGTCTAGGTTAAAATGGGTCAGTCTCTTAGTTTTGTTGCTGCTGCTATTTTCCTTTCTTTGCCATGGTGATGGCTTCCTGTTTCCCCCTCCCCCCGCCCTGACTTAACCCCTCACTGGTACTTTGTGTCACATGCTCATCTGGGCCCTGGCTTCCTCCCTGTCTACAGGACCAGGGAGGCTATCTATAGTCTTTGCAAAACAGCAAAGTATAGCTGAGTTCCCATCTGCTGAGAGCTTCCCTAAATGCCCCCAGTGGTCACCTCCAGAGCCAGGAATTCCATCTGGGTTTCCCATGTGAGTGGCAGGGCCCAAGGTACTTGAGCCATCACCTGCTGCCTCTTGGGGTCTGCATTAGCAAGAAGCTGGAGCGAGGAACCAGAGCCAAGAGTCAAATCCAAGTACTCTGATGTGGGATGAGGGAGTCTTAACCCTTAGCCCAAGTATCCAGTCTCACACTGTCTTTTAATTCCACAAACTTTGAAGTCCCTTGTATAACAAAGAAGTGCTGGCCTCCCTCCTTTTTTGAGCAGGGGAGTAGGTTAGGGTAAGAGGGACAAAGTTCTTAGATAAGGAAGAAAGAATTTGATAGAGAGAAGGGGGAATCCTTTCATCCTTGGAGGTGGCTGCAGCCTTCACAAAGAATCAAAGGTAGATGCTCCTCCGCCCTAGAGGTGGCTTCTACATCCCAAGTGCAGGCCCTGGAATTCCCAAAGACCCCCAGCTGGCTGTGGAGCGCAGGGGCGTGAGCGGTGGAAGTAGCCTTCTCTGACCTGGTCACCCCAGCTCTACCCTTCTTGGCTGGTGTTTGAGCAATGCCGTCTCACCCATCTCCGAGTGAGACTGTGATCTGAGAACCAAAGAAACTTACCCTCTGCATTGTTAGCCTCGAATTTTCTGCCTTGAAGGTTTTCCCAGGCTTCCTATACTGAATCAGGCAACTTCACACATTCTGCTAGGAGTTTTAGGTAAGACTGTCAGGTAGGAAGTCAGATAAGAGCTGAGCTTATGTGTGTGTGACAAAGGCCTAAAGAGTTGACATCTAGGTCCAGCATATGCATCTCAAAGTCATCCCGATAACCTGCCAGGTGGGGGTTCCGCCCCTTCTGCCTGATAACCTTCTAGGTGTAGCCCAGTATCTGCACTTCAAACATCCTATGAATCTTTTGGGGGGGGTGGTTCCTGCCCATCCTTCCTCTAACCAGAGCTACACCAGCCAGGCTTCCTCCTGTCTGATAACTTCAGGTGGAAAACTCAGATAGGAATTTTTCATATTTACATCCAAAAAGTCCTTTGTTCCAGGAGGAGCAGAGGTGGGGAGGCAAGACCCATCCCCTTAAACCCCCGCCTCAACTGGACTGTGTGCTCAGCCCTCTGCCTCTCTGCTGCGCTGTCCCCCTGGCCTGGCCTGGCCAGGTGTACTCTCTCAATTCAACCATGTAACCTCTCTCTCCCCCAGTCTGAGCGACTGGGCACTCTCTCTCTGGTTCTGTCTGGAGAGGTGCCCATCCGTTCTTAGGGATCTCCCTGCTCTAATAAACCTTGCTATTTGTTTTCCACTACTCTCTGTCTCATGCCTGAATTGTTTCTTGTGCTAAGACAAGGACCCTGCCATTCTCCGGTAACAGGACCTGAGATTCTGCCGCATGCTACTGATAGATTTTTTAAAAATTAAGTAATCAATCAATCAATCAATTTATTTATTTATATTGGAAAGGCAGAGTTACAGAGAGGCAGAAGCAGAGAGAGAGAGAGAGAGAGAGAGAGAGGTCTTCCATCCACTGGTTCACTTCCCAAATGGCCGCAATGGCTGGAGCTGCGCTAGTCTGAAGCCAGGAGCCAGGAGCTTCTTCCGGGTCTCCCACACGGGTGCAGGGGCCCAAGGACTTGGGCCATCTTCTACTGCTTTCCCAGGCCACAGCAGAGAGCTGGATCAGAAGAGGAGCAACCAGGACCCCAACCCGCACCCATATGGGATATCAGCGCCCCAAGCGGAGGCTTAGCCCACCACACCACAGCACCAGCCCCTCTACTAATATTCTTAAGAAGCTTTTGTGGCCAGTGTTGTGGAGTGGTGGGTAAAGCCACCACACGTGACGCCAGCATTGGTGCCATATTGGCACCATATTCCATATTGGCTCATGTGCAGGCTGCTCTACTTCTGACCCAACTCTCAGCAGCAGAGGAGACAGCCCAGGTAGTTGGACGCCTGCCACCCATGTGGGAGACCTGGAGACCTGGAAGAAGCTCCTGGCTCCTGGCTTTGGCCTGGCCCAGCCATTACAGCCATCTGGGGAGTGACCCAGCAAATGGAAGACCTCTCTCTCTCTCTCTCTAACTCTGCCTTTCAAATAGCTTTTGATTAATCCTGTCATTTATTTACGGGTGAAAGAGGCTGGGGTGGAGCCAGTGAGTTAGCTCTGGTTTGAATGCAGGCCCACTCTGTATTTTTGCCCCTTCTCTGCCACCAGCACCCTCCCTGTTACTTCTTTATTAATCCCAATGCCCTGCAGGACTCTACTGGAAGTCTTTTCACAGGGCTGCTCTTGAGGCTGGAGACCCTGTTGGTAACCAGACAAACAGGCTCAGCAGTGGGAATACTGTTTGGCTGAGCCAACCGCCTTGTGTGAGCCGGCGCTCTTTTCTCAAGCCCCCACAAGCCAGACCGCCCTTTCCACCATGCTCTCCTACAACCCCTGCCTTTAAGAACAGTGTGAGCTCTGTCCCTAGAGCCTGGGTGCTATGCTATCTACCGTCTGCTCTGCTATCTGAAGGCTTCTACGGCATGCTGGGTTCCAACTGTGCATCCAAACTGGCAGAGTAACTGCTGGCAGCCTGAGGCTCCATGTAGACGGAGAGGGAGTGTGATGATGAAGGCAGGTTTGCTGGTGAGATGAGCAGCAGTGGACGTGAACTATATGGAGCGAGCTGAAGGTGTGTGTGTGTGACTGGAATGCTGGTTGTTTAATGACTGGGGAGTACACGCTAGGTTGTGCATTCAAATGCATGATTATAGGAGGGATCCCAAAAGATTGGAACGTCTGTGAGCGGGACTGGGAGGCCTTGCCTTACCTCGGCATTGTCAATGGCATCTTCAGCCTTCTGCTGGCTCGGTCCCATCTGTGTGCTCTGTCAGAGATAATGAAGCAGACAGGCCCACAGAGCCCCCTCCCCTCCCGCACAAATGTTTAATAAAACCCTTTGAACAACAGAAATGGGCACCTCTGAAGCTTGAAATTAAAGTGATAACATGGAAGATTATTCGCTTGTCAGTCTGCACTAGACTCTGCCTCACCAATATAAATTCCAGGGGAGGATTTTGTGTTTTTTAATTTCTATTTATTTGAGCGGAAGAGAGACAGGGAGTTTCCATCCATTGGTTCACTCCCCAAATGCCCACAACAGTCAGGGCTGGGAACTCCATCCAGGTCTCCCACTTGGATGGCAGGAGCCCAAGTACCTGAGCCAGCACCCCTGCCACCTAGGATGTGCCGGAGCAGGAAACTGGGGTTGGGAGCCAGAGGTGGGCATCGAACCCAGATACTGCTGGGGACTCAGGCATCCTGGCCCAGACTCTTAACTGCCAGGCCAAATGCCTGCCCCAAGGGGGAGCTTTGTTCCATCTGCCAACAATGCGAGGCTCTCCATCTGGAGGCTTTCCTTTTTTATTTTCAGAGGAAGAAAACTCAGCACCAAAAAGAGAGAAAGAGATAGTTGATTCGAGGCTACTAACAGCATACGAATCAAGTCCTGAGGCTGGTTTGCACAAAAAGTCATTTTGGGAGAGCAGTGCCTTCAACTTTCTGAGACAAAATGCAGTCACAGCTGTTTGGTCCACACCCCTCCGCCAGCTGCTTTTCAGGAGGAGCCACCACGTGGGTGCTTGGCCTTGCTGGAGCTCCCTGTTCCTGTGGCTCCTGATGCCCACTCTCTGTCTGGCACCACTGACTCAGCACACAGCACACCTGGCTCCTGGATCTGCATTCTAGAGAGCAAGCTCCAGTGCTCACAGGAAACCACAGGGAGTGGGAAGGGCCCTGGGAAAAAAATGAAGCCGGTCATGGTGGGGGCTGGGGGACCTGGAGTGGGGACGTGGAATACCTAAGACACACACAGCGCTCAGGAAACCCCTCTGAGTGTCAGGCTGTGAATGAAGTATCCACAGAGGCCACCCTTTTATCAAGACAAAAATCTTGGCAGTCGTCCTGCAAGTAAAATTATTCTGTTTTCTGAAAAAAGAGACTGGATTTAACCCTGGTTGAAATCCAAGAATATATTAGTAGCTCTCTCTTTCTCCCACCCCCCTTCCCCCACTCCCTTGCCCCTTTATTGTCTTTCTCTTGTCTTGAATACCTTCTCATAGACTGGGAGAAAAACAAACCCAAAAATTGTTTCTATTTTTTTTAATAAATGTTTTCTAGAATCAATCATAAGCTCTCTTCACACAGCTCATAAAACTTGCTGCAGCGAATCTCTGCTGCTGCATTCTTGCTGGATCCCCAGCCATGTAAACCTTATCCTGGTTATCTGGGGGCTTTGACCCAGACCTTGTAAAATAAAGAACATGGGTTCTGGCTACAAATGATGAAGAAAGCAACCAACTGCTTATCTGTGCGCTATACTAACGTCACTTGATTTTCCACATTAAGGCATTGAGTCTTCCCAGGGGCTGTGTACTTCTAGCCATTTGCTTTAGAATAGCGATGTGGTCTTTTGTGTGTGTGTGTGTGTGCAAATGTATTTGAGACTGTATGGGTCAGCATTCTGGCAGGAAAAGAATTGAACTCAAGAAGCTGAAGTGGAGAGGATTTAAGGAGAGAGCAGTTGTGATAGGTGTGGGTAGGGTGACAGTGCTGGGAGCAGGTGGGGTGGTGAGACATCCAGCAGTCATTGAGAGCAGAGTGCTCTCACCTACAGAGCTGGGCAAATGGGAATGGCACTGAGCACTGCAATCATGGAGGCAGCCACTGGAGAAGACACTGGGGGAGATGCAGGCAAGGTAAGGGGTAAAGCTGAGAGAAGCACCCAGACCGGTCTCTCCTCCCACTCTCTGGTCTGCTAGCTCCAGGCAAGCTTTAAGAGTCAGCACCTTGGGTACAGAACAAGGCAGGGCAGGACTCTACGGCTGGCAAATGCAAACCAAGGGCAAGAGCCCACACGGGACACTCACCCCTTTACTGTTAGGTGCTTGTCTATATGTACGCCCACAGCAGCTTCTACAACACTGGATTTCTTTTTGTTTTAAGATTTATTTTATGGGGCCAGAATTGTGGCACAGCTGGCATCCCACTTGGCCGCTGGTTCATGTCCCAGCTGCTTCACTTCTAATCCAGCTCCCTGCTAATACACCTGAGAAAGCAACAAAAGTTCTTGGACCTCTGCCACCCATATGAGAGACCTGGATGGAGTTCCAGGCTCGCAGCTGCGGCCTGGCCCAGCCGGGCTATTGTGGCCATCTGGGGAGTGAACCAACTGACAGAAGATCATCTCTCTGTCTCTCTGCCTCTCTGTCTGTCTGTCTCTCTCTCTCTCTCTTTCCCTTTCTGTCAGTCTGTCTTTCAAATAAGTAAAAATAAAACTTTTTAAAAAGTTTTTTAAAAGATTTATTTATTTGAAAGGTAAAGTGACAGAGAGAGGAGAACAGAGAACAACCACTCATATACTGGTTCACTCCCCAAGTGGCTGAGACAGTCAGGGCTGAAGCCAGGAGCCAGGAACTCCATCCAGGTCTCCCATGTGGATGGCGGAGATCCAAGTACTCATGCCATCTTCTGCTGCCTTCCCAGGCTCATTCTCAGGGAGCTGGATTGGAAACAGAGCAGCTGGGACTCAAACCAGTGCTCCAATATAGGATGCAGGCATTGCAGGCTACAGTTTAACCCTCTGCACCACAGTGCAGGCACCTACAACATTGGGTTCTTTTCTTTTCCTGCAATTATTACAGGTAAATACTACATAATGTCATACTTGGAAAATGTTCTCCCTGATCAAAGTGCTAAGGTGACCTAATTAGATCTTTTTAATCTATTGCAGCAATCTGCTGCCTGTGAAGAGTTTATCTGACTATGTGTCCTGGCTAAGATTTTTTTTCCCTCCCCAAGGCCCTCTTTTGTATGTTAAGATAAGAGATCATTTCAAAGGAACTTAATTACTTTATTTCTGAGTAATTTCAAAAGAATTTACTCTTCTATTCAATGTCTAGGGGCCTGTCCATAATTTTCCTATTCCCTCCTAATATTTTCCTCCACGAAGACATCTAGGACTTGAACATCCTCTTAAGTAGAAGAGGCCACCAAGATGCCAGGGCGGCTCCCTGGGTGGCCCTAGGCACGGCCTTTCCAATGACTGCATTTTCTGGCTCTGGCTACTATTATTTCAAGGGTTACTTCAGAGGCCCCAGCAGTTTCTGTCTTAGCTAAAATCATTCCCTTGGCCTTTGCTGAGAGGTTTCTTTTTTTTCCTCCCATGCAAAGAAAAAAACAACTGGGAAACTTTGCCAAATGCATACATTCATACAAATCCACCCAATCAACCAGAGTTTAAAACATACAATGGTTCAGCTAATGCTGATTGTGAAAAGCAGTCATTGTCTACAGGTTCACCCATTTTTGAAAACACAGATCAAGGGATCAGCGCTGTGGCACAACAGCTTAAGCTGCCACCTGCAACGTCGGCATCCCATATGGGTTCCATTTCGTGTCCTGGCTGTCTGCTTCCGATCCAGCTCCCTGCAAGTGGCCTGCCTGGGAAAAGCAGCAGAAGATGGCCCAAATGTTTGAACCCGTGTCACCTATGTGGGAGACCCAGGGGAAGCTCCCAGCAGCCTGGCCCAGCCCTGGCTGTTGTGGCCACCTGGGGAGTGAACCAGCAGATAGAAAAATCTCTTTATCTCTCTCTTGGTCTCTCTCTCTCTGTCTGTCTCTCCCTCTCTGTAACTCTGCCTTTCAATTAACTAAATAAACCTTGGGGGAAAAAGACACAGATCTGCCCCATTCTTTCCTAGGTTCCATGTGTGAACAGGGAGAAGCAACCTTTCAATGGGCATTGATCCTCTGACTTCACCAACTCAAAGCCATACAGAGGCTGTGTGAGCTCATCTTCAAGTTGAATAGCATTCCAGTTAGACCTGATTTTATGCTCCTCTTCATCAGCAAGTGCTTCATAAGCATCCTAAACTAACCCTCTCTATGTCCCGAGACTCAGGAGGATCATGCATGAAAGAAACCTCATGCATATTAAGTGATATTTTAGGGAGACCCCTGATGGTCCCCGTATCATTCTTCATTTGTAGCTCTTGACAGTGTAAGTGGTCAGCTCTGCAAATACGACCTTTACTCACAAAAATCTTTAGTTCATTCCAAACTAAATACAGTCAGTCCCCTTTCCCTTCAACTACCAGTGGCCGGAAGTTAGGCTGGATCTAGATGAGCACACAGTGTAGCATCAGAAGCTATCAAAAAGTCATCAATGGGGCCGTCCACCTGTCTCCCTGATAATGCACCCGAGAGAGCAGCGCAAGATGTCCAAAGTGCTTGGGGCTCTGGCACCCACATGAGAGAGCCAGATGGAGTTTTAGGCTCCTGACTACGGCCTGGCCCAAACCTGGCTGTTGCAGCCTTTTAAGAAATGACCTGGTGGATGGAAGATTCTCTCTCTCTCTCTCTCTCTCTCTCTGTGTGTGTGTGTGTGTGTGTTTGTGTATGACTCTGTCTTTCAAATAAACAGATCTTCTGTCTTTAAAAAGCTGTCAATATAGGAGACAAACACAGAGGGAAGAAATTCATGAAATCATTGCATTCTTCATGTACTGTTTTATGGACAGTCTGCTTCCAGGCCTGATGTTTCAAACAGGAAACTTGCTTGTCCTTACCAGTTTGGTTTTCTCTGCACATAGCCAGAACCTGGGATGCAGTGTCCAGATCAGACTGGCAGATCATCTTGTAATCTGGAGGGGCAGACCACTTATCCAGATTAGTGGCAGGAGCTGTGGACTCGCTCAGATATAACCAAGGGGAAGACCTTTCCTGGTTCCTGACCAAGAGGGAAGAGAAGGAAGCAGTCCCATCTGGTATCCTAAGACAGGGTTCATGTCCTGAAGGTACTCACTTCCTGGTGATGCAGAATGTTCCTACCTTCAGAGGCTGAAATAGCAGGAGCTTCTCAAGTTGCCAAGATACGTGGCAGGTATCTGGACCTCTTGGTATAGGAACTATCAATATTTTTTATGTTAAAATTTAATTATTCATTACAGCACTGTCCTGTGCCTTCCCATGGCAATGAGAATTCTTCATGACCACCTATGGTCCCTCACTGCAGGCCAACCTTGTCTCTCTCCCCCTTCCCCGTTTTACTAGGGCTCAAGCCATGTCCAAGCAGAGTTTCTGTCCCTCAAACGTCCTGTACTAGTCCTTGGAGCAGGAGCTTTGTGATTCCAGACCTGTCTTAACTCAAATATGCCCTCCTCAGAGAGAAGTCGTTCTCTCAAGAACATGCTGTCTAAGCTAGTAGCCCCCCTCACCACCCCGTTCATTTCCTTCCTGGTAATGATGAAAATTAGTGGCTTTTTTCCTTGCATTTTCCCCTCTCTTTTCTCTACTAAGAACTCCTAAAGGTAGAAATCCTCTGGTCACTGCATCCTCCCCATCAGCGTGAATAGAGAACCATGTGGAACAGAACTCAAAATGTACTCAGTGAATGAAATAAGTGAGTCCTATTGGTTGACATGAATTTCTAATGTAAGCCATCTGCAAATGTGAGTGTGATAGGTTCCTGATCCACAGTTTTGTAGGACCTGGCGCTTTTTGAGATGTGAAGTGCCAAGGCACCACCAACCTTTGGTACAGGCACCTCCTCCAACGCCAGGAGGGGTGGACCAGGCAGGCTAGAAGTAAATTGGAGCACTGAAGCTATGAATTAGCCTTGTTAATTGTGGTCATTGAAATAACCCCAAAGAACTAGCCCCCTCTTTAAAATTTTTTTTAATCTTTTCATTTGAGTTACAAACATGAGCAGTGATAGAAGTTCTGACAAAGCACTTTTTAAATTTATGATTTATTGAAAATGAAGTAATACTTTTAATTTTTTTCATAGTGTTCTTTCAATCAGACACCATTATACCTTTTGTAATAGAATCTATTAGGTAGGTCAACTGATGTAAGATAAGTTTTGTTTGTTCGTTTGTTTGTTTTTGCCAGGCAGAGTTAGTGTGAGAAAGAGACAAAGAGAGAGTTATAGACAGTGAGAGAGAGACAGAGAGAAAGGTCCTCCTTCCGTTGGTTCAATCCCCTAATGGCTGCCATGGCCAGCACTGCGCCAATCCAAAGCCAGAAGCCAGGTGCTTCCTCCCGGTCTCCCATGCAGGCGCAGGGGTCCAAGCACTTTGGCCATCCTCCACTGCCCTCCTGGGCCACAGCAGAGTATTGGACTGGAAGAGGAGCAACCGGGACTAGTACCCAACGCCCCAACCGGGATTAGAACCTGGGGTGCCGGCGCTGCAGGTGGAGGATTAGCCAAGTGAGCCATGGCGCTGGCCTCTTTTTTTAAAATATTTATTTAATTTATTTGAAAGTCAGGGTTACACACACAGAGGAGATGCAGAGAGAGAGAGAGAGAGAGAGAGAGAGAGAAAGAGAGGTCTTCCATCTGCTGGTTCACTCCCCAACTGGTCGCAATGGCTAGAGCTGCACCAATTTGAAGCCCAGAGCCAGGAGCTTCTTCTGGGTCTCCCACACAGGTGCAGGTGCAGGGGTCCAGGGTTTGGGCCATCTTCTGCTTTCCCAGGCCATAGCAGAGAGCTGGACAGGAAATGGAGCATCCAGGTCTTGAACTGGTGCCCATATGGGATGCTGGCACTGCAGGCAGTGGCTTAACCCACTACACCACAGCACCTGCCCCAAGATAAGTTCTTATATGTAAGTGTTAGGCTTTTCTTCCTTCTTCACATTTCCTGACACTTTGTGAAGCTGCTAGATGATTTTCACATGGATACGGAGAGTTAGAATTGCTGTATCCAGAAGCATGAAGGGAAGAAGCAGTTCATTACTGGTTTGTTTGGGTTACTGACGGGGTTCAAAAATGGACATGAAAATCATAGACTCTGAGGGGAACTGAGCATCTCACTTTTGAGTTTATGAGTTTATGCAACAACAAAGCCATGCGGAAGCCAGATCAAAGCTGCAAGAGGTCATCACCCAGGTGTGTTGGTTTTGTACTACAGTAGTGAAATTCCTGAGGCTGCTTAAGAAGAGGTTTATTTAGCTCACAGTTTGGGAGGTTAAAGGCTCTTGTGGGGTCTCCCAGGGAGCCATCACCTCCTGGGGATGACAACAGTAGAAGTACATGCAGGAGTGGCAATTACATCATAAACAGGCCTGAGAGTTTCCCAAGGACCAGGTTCAGGGTTTTTAAACAGTTCGTTCTGGGAGACCAGTGTTCCCACCCGAAAACAACACCTGCAATGACCTAAAGGCCTCTCACTAGGCCTCATTTCATTTTTAAAAAGACTTGTTTGTTTATTTGAAAGGCAGATGGAGAGAAAGAGAGAGAGAATTTCTATCTTTTGGTCCACCCGCCCCCGAATAGCCACAACAACCAGGTACAGGGTACAGACCAAACCAGGACCCAGAACTCCATCCTGGTCTCCCACATGGGTGGAAGGGGTACAAACGCTTGGACCATCTTTGGCTGATCCCCCAGATGTATTAGCAGGGAGCTGGGTTGGAAGCAGAGCAGCTGGGACTCTGAATTCTGATACGGGGATGCTGGTGTCACAAGGAGGGGCTTAACCTCCTGTGCTAGGCTCTGCCCTTTAAAGTCTCCATTAGCTCCCAGCACTGTCAGGTTGGGGACCAAGCTCCAACACATGGCCTTTGAGAGGAACACGCAACACCCAAACTACAGCACTAGGCACAGAACCTGAGAGGCAGGTGCCCAATGTGCCAAGAGGAGTTCCTGCCTGTGGTTCTGTGAGGAATCAGTTGGGATAATAGGTGGTCAGGGGATCCCAATAGAATTTGGGGTGTAAAGTATTTGCTTCCTTCCCCAAAAAACATTATCTTTAGCAAGATCAAACAGGCCACCCTCCTTCCTTCAGAATCTCCAAATTTACCATGAGAATAGCAAGGGAGCTCTTCCAGAGCTCACAGCTTATTGTGAAAACTCTTCAGGGTGGAGAATTGTAAATCAGGCCTTTTGATGGGTTTTGTCCTTACCAGGCAACTGAATGCCAATCTGATTGTCAAGTTTTTTTTTTTTTTTTCTTTGAGCTTGTACTTAGAAACCTCACTACCACCAGCCCCTTTGGGTGTTTTCCTCTCTTGGGAGCCCCCTCCATGCCGCTCTGGCTGGAGGTCTTTGACTTTAATAAATCTTTGTAAATCTCTCTGCTGTCCACTTGGAAATTCTTCTTCCATGTGAGACAAAGAACCGAGGTAATAGTAACAATAATTTCTCTACCACCGTTTTCCCATGACAGTTCAGTCCTATAGAGGAGGGTGCAGCTCCCATACAGCTGTCCCACTTGAAGACCACTGTGGACACATACATGGAGGTCATTTGTCCCTTCTAAAGAGCAATAATAAAATGTCACTGATGCATGCATGTCACTGAGGCATTTGCTAGTGGCCAATTCTACAACCATATTTCACTCAGATGGTGTCTAGCAGGGTTTTGCTCTATGCATTTTGTCACAAATAAGACCAACCACTGCCTCTGTTCTAAGTCAAAATGTGCTTATTGGGACTGGGACCTTCCATGAAAGTGTAAAAAGCAATTTTTGTAATGCCGAGCTTCAAAACTGCAGTAGGTTCAGCTTTGTTGGCCTATGGTGAGGAATGGGGCCAAGCTTTCATTCACAAGTCCCCAGTAGGAACCCTTGAGGGAATAGATATTAAAAGAAAAATAAGAAAAGGAGACAAAAGGGTGGGAGGGAGAGGGGTAGGGTGTCCTCACCTTCCAGCAGACTCGTGGCCCTTTGACTGAATCTGGGAGGCCAGTGGAACACTGAGAAGCAGTAGCCATCGTCTTCAGGATGCTTATCAACATCTCCAAACTTGACTTCCTGTTATCAAACACCAATGACTCTCAAAAGTCACTGGTCCCCACAGCCCTCTCATGGAGAAGCTGCCACAAGGTTCACTTGTTTTCCAGAGGGAGGAAGAGGTTATCAGTGGCACTGATAGCCTGACTGCTGGCTTGCTCTTCCTTCTTATTCCTCTAAGAACTCTTATTAAACAATGACACATGGAAAGTCTCCAAAAGTCTGGCAGAGAATGGAGCACCCCAGAGGATCCCTTCTCTGTTCTCTACTTGATCTGTTACGAGAAGTCAGCAAGAACATCTGCTTTCTTCTATGAGGTAGTGGCTGCCATCACGGAGCAGACAGGCGCTCTGGGGACAGGAAATGGCATACACTTGTCAGTCCCTTTGTTCCTGTTGCATTTTCTACTTTCCTTGAGAAGGATTTCTTCCCTGCCTTTATGTTCTCTTTCCCGGTTCATTGCAATACCCCACGGGGTCTAGGCAATTCCTCTTGCCCTGCTTACTTGACTTAAGGCTTACTATCGATCAATACTTTTATTCCAAAAGCAGACTGCATGCTGGTTTCCAGATCCTGTGCCTTTGCCTTGTTGTCATTTGTAACCAGAGAATATGCGGCAGGTCAGGCTGTCCTGCATTCCATCTTCCACTCAAGGGTTAACCTCCAGCACTGGCTCACAGGCTGATGGGCTGCAGGGCTGACCATATTAGGAGTGTGTGAAGAGAAGATTCAGCTCCTGGCTACACAGCAAGAGCTCTCCTGTCAGTCTCCAATGCAGGAGCTATATTTAGTAACAGCCCTTGGGAACAGCAGCTGAACCGTGGGAGTGGGCTGCTGGAATGCAGATGTGTAGTGGACCCCTCCTCCCACCCGCTGGAAGCTTCCAGCTGAAGGCTTAGGAGAGAGCCTGGCTGTTCTCCCTGCCACCTCAGCCAGACTTTCTGGATGGCATTCCTTGCAAGGCTCCTGAGGATGAATCAGGCCCTATTTTCTCTGCTGACTTTTAACATGGAGGAAAGGAATCTTGATTGTTGAATGAACCTTCACCCAATGTTGTCAGCGGGGTTTTTCTCCTCCTGGCCCTTCCTCCTTTCCCATATCAGGTTAACTAGCTACTAATATGGTGAATGGAGGCTCTTACTGACCCGACACAGGAAATAAAAGAAGTGCTCTTCCTTTTGTGCCCCAGGAAGTGCATCTTTGGTATTAGGATTTTATTTCAGATACAGAGGTCCTGGGGTCTAGAAATATGTCTTCTTTATAAAATACAGTTGTACAGTCAGAATGCAGTCACTACATATGAATTGATTTCTTGTAAGAAATTCATATACAAATTTATACAAAACTATGGCATTAGCAATTAAGGAAAAAGCTGTCTTACAGATAAAATTGTTAATACATTTGATGATATGGAAGTAAATTCCAATTTAATTTACTCATGGTAGTTATGTTTTAAGGGTAATTTGCTTATTCAAGGGCTGCTTTTGAACTATATCTCTATTTTCTCTATCTATTTATATCTATCTCCATCTCTATGTCTGTCATCTTTATCTTTCTCTCTCTCTCTTTCTCTACATACACACACACACACACACTCCCCCCATCATCTCTGTCTCTATATCTCTCTTTGTCTTTGTCTTTCTATCTATCTCTCCATCATTCTCTATCTCCCTCTCAAATTTTCCATCTCAATTGACTGAGATTCTAGTTTAAACAAATTAGCTGAGATTGTTTCTAACTTTGAGGCTTGGTTAATATTAAAACATTCAGAACAGGAGATTTTTCTTCCCACATATTTACATCTGTTACAAATACACTTAATTTCCTCAGATTATTTGGTAGTGGGTGAAGAGTTCAAATATTGCATAGGCCTGCAATTCTGGTGGGGAAGTCTATTTGAACAGAAAAGCGAGTTATTGCTTGTTTAACTACCACCTACTACAGCTTGAATGCTTCCATTTCAGAGCTGCAGCTGAGAGGAAATGATTGAGCTATTTTATATGGCTTTGGTCCAAATTATCAAATCATACTATAATCTAGTAGGTGTGATTATATGGGGATCCTCAAAGGAACAGACTTTCAAGAAATTTAACTGGGTCAGCACACTCTCTCGTAAGCAGTGATAAGACTATTTATAGTTCAGCAAAAAGTGTGCACAGCAAATTTAAGATGTACATCATGGCCAAAGATAGCAAAAAGGGTTGGTTAACTAAGACATGAAGAACTGGAGGTGTGGCAGAGAGTGGAGACAGGGGCAGGTTCAAAGGAGAGGGGAAGGAAGTGCTGCCAGAAATACTACACCTTATATATAGACAGTAAGGGAGGGAAGCCCACTCAGAAACTGGAGTCGGGAAGAGATCCTGCCAGAGGTGATGGTGCCTGAAGGGGCAGGCAGGTATAGAATGACAACAGGGCACCCCCAATGTTTAGAGACCCAGATAGGCAGTGAAAGATGGAGGAGGTTGCTAATCAGGTGCCATTCACCTAAACCCAGAAGGGCACATTATCTTGGGGTGATAATTTTTTTAAAAATGAGATTTATTTATTTATTTACTATTAATTATTATTATTATTTATTTGAAAGGCAGAGTTACAGAGCGAGAAAAAGATCTACCTGCTGGTTCACTCCCATTCAGGTCTCCATGTATGGGCAGGGGCTCAAGCACTTGGACCATCTTCCTAGGGACATAAGCAGGGAGCGGATCCTAAGTGGAGCCACCGGAACTTCAACTGGGACTCATTTGGGATGCTTGTGTTGTAGGCAGTGGCTTAAGCTGCTATGTCACAAGAGTGGCCCCTTAGGGAGATAGTTTTCATGGGAGGAGGCAAATGCAAGACACGGGTGCATTCACTGAATAAATAAGATCCTTGAGTTCAACACAAGGATTCAGACACAGGCTATCAGTAAGAATGGAGCTTCCAGATAATTGAGGTTCATAACAGTGATCATGATAGCTAATATTGCCTATTGTGTGCCAAGCACTGAAAACAGAGTTAAGCACTTTGTACACACTCTCATCTAACATTTGTAGTAACTTTGTGAAGTTGACATTCTTAGTATTCATTGTTGAACATATGAGGAAACTGAGGCACAAAGATACTTAGCTAATAAGCTAAGAGCCAAGATTTAAATCTAGATGTCTCTGATTAAAACTCCAGAATGTAATCATGTCACAATTTTAACTCCCCAAATGCTATAGTGTTTGAAATAAGGTTGGAGTTTGGTCATAGGAAAAAGGAGAAACTCTCTTTCTAGAACTGTTATTTTTCTCATAAGGAGTTGGATCTGATGCTGTCATTGATTAAACATAAGTGCTTATCAGAGGGAAGGCATTGTGCTAAGTGCTGGGCCTGCAGAGATAAATTAGACAGAGTCTCTCCAGGAGTGTTGTGACAACTTTATAAACCACGACCTAATATGGTAAGTACTTGTGGAGTTCAATTTTAGGTGCTGATGGGAACGCCAAAGTTGAAAGGAATCAGAGAGAGCTTGAGGAGCTGACATTTGAGACACTTGAGGGAACAATCACAAACCGCAGGTGGACAGGACAATGCAAGATATCATGAATGGGGAGAAGGAATTGCTTGGAAGTGTGGATCATCAGGAGTCTACAAGTAGCCTAATGTAATTAAAGTACTAGGAAATGAACGTGGGAAAGAAGAATGAAGCTGTATTATGAAAGGCCTTCTCTGCTGAAGTAAAGATGTTAGGGTCTATTGCGTTCTGAACTAGAGCTCCCGAATGTCCTTGTGCCAAGGTCAACACTGGCTTCAGGGCTGGCACAGATGACTCTGCAGACCAGTCCAAGAAATGAAACTTGAGGGAAGGAGCCACTAGAAGATTCTGATAAGATCCAAATAAACACAGTCCAAGCCAAAGAGTCTGTCCTGCAAGGTCACAGCTGTCTTTTGGAATAAATAAATAAGCCACCCTCCTTTACCCTACAACACTTGTAGCCCATTAGTCTGAGCGTCAGATGAAAACTTGACTCAGAGCTCACTATGATTTCCAATTTCCTTCCTAACCTGTAAGAAGTTGATTAAATTAAGCACTATTGACACCCAGGCTCTTAAAATAGAAACTCATTTAGTGGGATCAGCGGTCAGAATAGTGTCACCTCTGGTTCTCCTTTCTACCATCTTTCCTTGCTTCTGGACATAGGACATTTTTCATGAATGGAGCTCAGTTGATTTGTTGGTCTCCCTGGTGAACCCGACTCTTCATCCTATCAATAACTTCTTGCTGCAGGAAAATCTCAGAACCAGACTTAACACCTTAATTTAATATTGATGGCTTGACTTAAATTCTGGATAATAAACTCAAATGGGCACTTGACAATGGCCAGGCTTCCTGCTGTGCTTTTGTGTAAATGCACTTGCCTATTCTTCAAGATAATTATTTCATACAATCTCCTCTCTCCTTCAACTTCTCAGGTCTCCTCTCTTCTTCTCAGCTAATGACCTCATCACAATAAGAAAGAGAAAACCCTTCAATTCCACTTGTGGATATCTATCCAAATGGAATGAATGCCATGTGTCAACAAGACACCTGCACTCCCATCTCCATTGCAGCATTATTCCAAACAGCCAAGACCTGGAGTCTACCTAAGTGTCCATCAATGGTTGGACATATAAACACAATTAAATACTCCTCAGCCTTGAAAAATAAGAAAATTCTGTCATTTGGAACAACATGAACGAGTCTGGGAGAATTACATTAAGTGAAATAAGCCATGTATATAACACAAATGCCACATGATCTCACTGATAAGTGGAGTGGAAAAAAAGTGGAACTCACAGAAGTAAACAGTAGAATGATGGTTATCATGGATGTTATCATGGATATGGTGGGGGTTGGGGAGATGTTGATGAGAAGTTGCAAAATCTCAGTGAGGAGAGGTAAGTTCAAAAAATCTTTTGTAGATCACCAAGAGTAGGATTAAATGTAATGTAATATATTTTTGAAACTTTCTAAAAGAATAGATTTTAAGTGGTCTCACCACAAAATAAGTGTGTGATATCATTCGTATGTTAATAAACATTATTTATTGCATTCTGCCATATGTACACATCCTAAAACATCATGTCAAACATGATAAATGTTTTATTTGTTGACTAAATATTTTTGAAAAAAAGAAAATAGGAGCCCTCAGAGCAGAAAAACCGAGCTTCCTACCGACCTCCCTACCAGTCCACTCACACTTGTGCCCACAGAAGTCCAGTTTATGCACCTGTGCTTTGCATTCTATGTTTTGTCACCCTCTCAGGGACTTTATCCCTTCCATGATCCTCTTTCTCTTCTGTACCGTGGATTTCTTCTTTTCCACCATGTTAGTCCATCAGTGCACAAAAGTGCTCCAGTGTCTCCCATTCTTAAGAAAAATGTCTTAAGTCTCACAGTTTCATCTTCCCCTCTAAATATTGTGATGTCTGTGCTGGCTTTCATAATGAGATTTCTGGAACTGGTTGTCTAAATCCAGACTTTCTACTTCCTCACCTCCTATTTCCTCTTTGAGACATCCCGACTTGACATCTTTCTCTAGTACCTCCCTGAAAACAAATCTTAGACCTATTCTGCACTTGTATGAGATGTGGCTGCTGGGATTTAGAGAAAAACAACCATATTGACTGATTTCATGTTAATTTTGTGATCACTATTAGTGGCTCCTTAATGCTACCTAGAAATTATGCTCCATTTCTGTCATTTACCCACCCTCCCAGTCTCCTATTTTATACTATTTCTTCTATTCTTGTACCTCCAGCACCATTCCATTTATACTCTAGCTTGTGACCTTCCTACTTAACTTTCTAGATTTACAGGAGACTGAAACAGTCTATAGAGACATTCACAAGTGCACCTAGCTGAATTCACCCATAACTTGAGTCTGTCTCCATACTTCTATCCTGTTAACTCAGTTGTCTGTGGCCCTGGCTAAGGTCAACCTCCTTATTTGTGCGCTAAATTCCATCTTCTCTTGCCAGCTCACTGAAATTGTCCCAGCAGTTCTTTCCTCTCATCTCTAACCATCAATGTTTCTCTCTCTTCTAGATTGTCTCCAGAAGCTTACAAATATTTATTACTGCTATTAAAAATAGGAGCAAGTATTAGGTGCAGCGATTAAGATGCCACCTGCATCCCATACCACAGTGCCTGAGGTGGATTCCTGGCTGCACTCCTAATTACAGCTTCCTGTTAATGCATATCCTGGGAGATAGCAGATGATGGCCTAAGTACTTGAGTTCTTGCTGCTCCCTCAGGAGATCCAGATTGAGTTCTCAGTTTCTCACTTTAACCTGGTTCTGCACTAGCTGTTGTGGGCATTTGGGTTGTGAATCAGAGGATGTGAGATTTCGCTCTGTCTGCTTTTCAAATAAATAAAGTGGAACTCTTTTTTTTTTTTTTTTTTTGACAGGCAGAGTGGACAGTGAGAGAGGGAGACAGAGAGAAAGGTCTTCCTTTTGCTGTTGGTTCACCCTCCAATGGCCGCCGCGGCCGGCGCACTGCGCTGATCCGATGGCAGGAGCCAGGTGCTTCTCCTGGTCTCCCATGGGGTGCAGGGCCCAAGCACTTGGGCCATCCTCCACTGCACTCCCTGGCCACAGCAGAGGGCTGGCCTGGAAGAGGGGCAACCAGGACAGAATCCGGTGCCCCGACCGGGACTAGAACCCGGTGTGCAGGCGCCGCAAGGCAGAGGATTAGCCTAGTGAGCCGCGGCGCCGGCCTAAAGTGGAACTCTTAAAAGGAAATGCAAAGACAAGTCTTTCTGACCTTGGATTTGACATAAGTTTTTTTAAAAAACGCCAGAGCACGGCAGGCAGCAAGCCTTCTCTGGCCTCACTCCTCCCGTCACCGGTCCATTTATTTCCTTCCCTTTACGCTGCATTTTTTTAAAAGAAGACTAGTCTGCGCTCAATATCTCTAGCTTTGCTCTTCCCATTCCCTCTTGAATCTACTCCGCACAAGCTTTCCCCCTTCATTCCAAGAACTCTGTTCTCAATGAAGTCAATGGATGGCCTCCAAGTTGTGAAATACCAACAATGTCCCTGCTTGGCCTTACCTGAGCACTTGATCAAACTCTGCTTGCAAGCTTCATGTGGCAACCATGTCCTCCCTCTTGCCTAATTTCCTGCCTCCCTCTCTGAAGGCTCCCGTCAGGCTCCTTTTCTGATTCCTTTTCAGACATCCAGAGACTGCAGAGATCTTGAGAGATGCAGAGATCTTAGCATGTGACCCTCGTCCCTTTTCTTCCACCCTTGGCCTGCTGGTGGTATCATCCATCTTGTACCTTCCAGTTCCACAGTATGTGCTCGGATTTCTTCCAATTTCCTATCTCACTGTGCTCCTCTTCCCTAAACTCCAGGTGGATTTACACGTCCAAATGCCTCTCCAAATGTTCCGAATGGATATGTGATGAGCATCTTAGACCTAATTAAGTTCCAGAGTGCGCTGTTGATTTTCTCCCCCACAACTTGCTTCTACTGCAGTTTCTTCATCTCAGTAAACACCAACTCCATTCTTCAGGATTCGAAGACGAAAGCCCTTGAAATCATCCTTGTCTTGCTTCTTGTGGGGAGCAACCCGGACTGGACTAAGTTACTGGAATTAAGACTTATTCTATGCATCTGCTCTCCCACAATATGGCGCTGGGAGAGAAGAAAACAGCTTTTACGCAGCTGCCTCTTGCCAACTTGAGTGCTGACCTCCAGGAGCTGATCCTGCTCCTGATTGGAGGAGAGCAGCGTACTCGGCGTGTGGGCAGCCGAGTTGGGATTGGTGGAGGAGGACTATAAAGGAGGAGAGAGACGGCATGCACCAGGAACATCTAAGGGGAACATCTAAGGGGAACATCTAGCTGAAGGAACACCTGTGCAGCCCCCAGAGAGCCGGCCGGCGGTGTGCCGCTCCCCTGCGGAAGTGGGGAAAGTGGCCAGGGGGAACCGCCCTTCCACAGAGGTGGAAGGGATAGTAGCCAACCCGGGAAGAACCAGCAGCAAACCCGGGGAGGGCCGAGCAGACGAAAGAACAGCGCAGGGTCCTGTGTCGTTCCTCCACGAAGAGGGGGAGCGACATAATGGTGCCGTGACTCGGATATGAAGCCTAGGCAGGGTTTAGTGTCGTTCCTCCACGAAGAGGGGGAGCGACACTTCTATCTCAGCAAATCCTGCTGGCCCCACCTTCGAAATATTTCCTGAAACCATTCTTAACTCTCTGACCAAGGCATACATAACCACTAATTGCCCAGATTGTCGTAATACCTTCCTGACCGGTCTCCACTTCTGTCCTTGCCTCCCTGTAGACTAATGTTAGCAGAGCCGCCGGAGTGATCCACTTAAAACATTAAGTCAGAGTGTGCAAATCTTCTGCCCCAAGGTCTTTTCAGCCTGCACAGAATAAAAGCCAAAATTCACGCTATTTCTACCAGGCCCTACCTGTTCTGACCCCATCCCCATCTGTCCACTCCAGATACTTCCGGTCTCTCCAACAAGTCTGACCCCCTTGCCAATCTCTCAGGTGCCAGCCACGTACTTGCCTGAGGGCCTTTCAATGATCCCGCCCCCTGCCTGCCTGGAAAGCTTTTGCCCGGGCATCTCCTTAGCTCGTCCCTCACTGGAGGGTTTTCCTGAATGTCACCTTTCTGTTGAGGACTTCTCTGAGCAGCCCGTCTGAAATTACTCCCCACGCACTCTCTCCTCTCTCGGCCGCTTCATTCATCTCAGCGCTGAGAGCTATCTTACGAGTCATACAGTTTATTTATTTATCTTATAATTGTCCTCTCCCACGGGGAAGGAAGCTCCGCAGGACAGGGTGTTTTCACTGCTCATTCACCACCGTATCTTCAGGGCTTAGAACAACGCCCGGCACCCAGTAGATAGCTATATCTGCTTGGGGAAAGCATGAACTCTGCTAAAAACTGGCAGTAAGATAAGGTTGGATAAGTCTAAAAAACTTTAGCTGCATGGGTACAGTGCTGAACGGGCAGAGAACTGGACTTCACTGTAGCCCAGCAATCACTTTGTTCTCCCAGCTCTCCACTCACCAACTGTGAGATGTTGGAAAAATTAACATTTTTGTGTCTCAATTTCTCCAACTACAAATAGGGAATCATAAAGTTTCTACCCTATGTTATTAGTACAAAAGGCTAATACACATGAAATACTCAGAACTATGCCTGGGACAATAGATAGTGCACAAGAAATGCTACAAGTTCTTACTCGCATTGTATTATACTAATTATTATGATTATTTATGCACTATACTCTCTGCTTTGATGATTCCCCATCCCACATTTCTCCCTATATCATGGGCTACTCTTTCCCTTCATTTTGCTAATTCCATTATCAGATCATGAGCATTAAAGAGCTCATAGAGAATATTCCAGAGCTCAGAGTTAGACTTTCATTTAACACATCTCTCCCTAGATGGTTTCATCCAATCCCCCAATGTTTAACAGCACTTATGTTGGCAACCTTCAAATTAGTATCTCCCTCATTTATGATGATGACTTTCAAATCTATATCTTCAGTCCAGCATCTTTCCTCTAACTTTAGATCAGGTTTCCTTCTTTCTTGGTCTCACCACTTGAGTGTCTCATACGTGTGTATTTAAATTAACATGTCTATGATATTTTTAAGAAATTAGCACAAATTCTTCCATCCTCTCTTTTGGTGAGACCTGTACTTAGCAACTTGCATTTGAAGGCTAGAATGTGATGCAAGTGATGTGACATTCAGACGGGGTGGGAATGGCTTCTGCACTCTGAGGGACCATCTGCCACATGCGAAAGAAACTCAGCACAATTCAGTGTCTATATATCAGCTCTGGCTGCAGCCAGTGAGGAACTGTGGCCGTGAGAGTGACAGTGGATCCATCTTCTTGCCCCACTCAAGTCTTCAGATGCCTGCAGTCTCAGTTGACATCTTGATGACAATTTTTTTTTTTTTTTTTTGACAGGCGGAGTTAGACAGTGAGAGAGAGACAGAGAGAAAGGTCTTCCTTCCTTCCCCCCAAATGGCCACCATGGCCGGCACGCTGCGCCGATCCGAAGCCAGGAGCCAGGAGCCAGGTGCCTCCTCCAGATCTCCCATGCCGGTGCAGGGCCCAAGGACTTGGGCCATCCTCCACTGCACTCCCAGGCTACAGCAGAGAGCTGGACTGGAAGAGGAGCAACAGGACAGACTCCAGTGCCCCAACCGGGACTAGAACCCAGGGTGCCGGCACCGCAGGTGGAGGATTAGCAGAATGAGCCGCAGCGCCAGCCAATGACAACTTACTGAGAGCTCCTGAGCTAAAATCACCCAACTAAACTGCCTTACAGAAACTGACATATGAGGGGGTCAAAAAGTTCATAGAAATAGTGGGATTGGGGTCAGCATTTTGGCACAGCGGATTAAGCTCCCACCTGTATTCCTTATGGGTGCAGGTTCAAGTCTCAGCTGTTCCACTTCTGATCTAGCTCCCTGGTAATGCACCTGGGAAAGAAATAGAAGATGGACCAAGTATCTGGGGCCTTGCCACTCATATGAGAGACCAAATGGAGTTTCAGTTTCCTGGCTTTGACCTGGCCAGCATCGGCCATTGCGGCAGTTTGGGGTGAGAACCAGAGGATGGAAGATATCTCTCTCTCTAACTGTGCTTTTCAAATAAATAATAGATAAATAAATGCTTTTTGAAAAACAAATAATACAAGGCTGGCGCTGTGGCATAGCGGGTAAAGCTGTCGCATGTAGTGCCGGCACCCCAAATGGGCGCTGGTTCGAGTTCCAGCTGCTTCACTTCCGATTCAGCTCTCTGCTATGGCCTGGGAAAGCAGTAGAAGATGGCCCAAGTCCTTGGGCCCCTGCACCTATGTGGGGAGACCTAGAGGAAGCTCCTGGCTTCGGATCAGCTCAGCTCTGGCTATTGTGGCAAATTGAAGGGTGAACCATCAGATGGAAGACCTCTCTTTCTCTCTGCCTCTCCTTCTCTCTCTGTGTAACTCTGGCTTTCAAATAAATAAATAAATCTTTAAAAATAAATAAAGGGATTAAAATATAAATTGATTTTAGTGTAAAAATCCATTCATAGTTTTTTCTCCATGAACTTTTAAAAATACTCTCATATAATCCATGTTTGCTATTTCTGGCTGCTATGTTTTATAGTCATTTGTAATTTATTAACATTTCCAAGTGTGATTGGAGATTTGTGTATTTCTTTCAGAAGTTCTGGGATTTTTTTTTTTTTTTTTTGCTTTATGTATTTCAAAGGGTTCACTTCATGTATTTTCTCCTAACAGGTTCTCAAACTCGATGCCATGTTGTATCCTGCCTCAGGGCTTTTTGCTCTTGCCAGTCACGGACCAGACTTCTCCACTTCTGGCTCTTTATGTCGCTGAACTATTTTTCTCCATCAGAGGTAGTTCAGTTGTCATCTTCCCAGACAGGGCTTCGCTGCGCATTGTATCTAAAATGAGCACCTGCTCCTCTCAACCCCACCATCCATTACTCTGCCTGCTTTCTTCGTGGCAGCAATCACAATCTGTAACTGTGTTATTATTAATCTGTTTTCTTAATTGTTGTCTCGTCCTCTGACTCCTCAATTACAATGTAAGCTGTGTAACAGCAGGGGAGCCGAGTATTTTTGTTTTATTTTATTTGAGAGGGAGAGAGTTTCCCTCTGTTGATTCACTCCCCAGATATCCACAATGGCTAGTTCTGGGCTGAAGCCAGGGCGGGAACACAATCCAGGTCTCAAGTAGGGAGCAGGAACCCCGTCACTTGGGCCATCCCTGCTGCCTCCCAGGGTCTGCATTAGCAAGAAGCTGGAGGCAGGAGATGGAACCTGGTATTGAACTCAGTTACTCCAATGTGGGATGCAGGTGTTTTTTGTTTTTAATAGTATATTTATTTATTTGAGAGGTAGAGTTACAGACAGTGAGAGGGAGAGACAGAGAGAAAGGTCTTCCTTCTGTTGGTCACTCCCCAAATGGCCTCAAGGGCCAGAGCTGCGCCGATCCGAAGCCAGGAGCCAGGAGCTTCTTCCAGGTCTCCCATGTGGGTGCAGGGGCCTAAGGACTTGGGCCATCCTCCACTGTCTTCCCAGGCCACAGCAGAGAGCTGGGTTGGAAGAGGGGCAACCGGGACTAGAACCCATGCCCATATGGGATGCTGGAGCCGCAGGTGGAGGATTAACGTATTGCACCACGGCGCCAGCCCTGGGATGCAGGTGTTTTAATCTCTCACTAAATTCCTGCTTATTTTAACCGCGCCCCCCCCCCCCCATCTCCAGAGCCTGGTTAAGTAACTGTCACTTAAAATAAGTTACACATAGCTTCCTGGGTGAAAGCATGACACAGAACAAAGTGGATCAAATAAATTCTCTCTTCTTGGACCAAGTTCAAGATTCTCAGTTGTTTCACTGAAATATAGCAAAGAGCAGAGTTGACTTCTGGCAGTTGCCCTGGCTCTGCCTGGATGGTTTAGCCTTACAGTCTTTGCTTCCTGACATATTTATATAGTATTTATTTGTTTTAAAATAAGATTTATTTTTTTGAAAGGCAGAATGACAGAGAGAGAGGAAGAGAGAGAGGAAGATCTTCTGCTTGCTGGTTCACTTCACAAATGGCTGCAATGGCCAGGGTTGGGCCAGACTAAAGGCATGAGTCTGAAACTCCAGCCTGGTCTCCCACATGGTGGCAGGCACCCGACTGCTTGAGCCCTATTCTGCTGCTTTCCCAAGTACATTAGTAGGGGCTGGAAGCAAAGTAGCCAAGACTCAAAGGGACAATCTGACATGGCACGCCCTGCAAGCAGTGGCTTGACCTGCTGTTCAACAATGCCAGATCCAGTATATGAAGGAGTTTCGTGGTAATCTTCTTAGTTTAGTGTGTATGTCTGTGTGTTTCTTGAAGGTGATAATACATCTTCATTCAATGATAGGTGCCCAGCAGGGTAATTGGCGTAGCTGTAATTTCAACTCAATGGGATATAGGGAGCAATGAGTCCACAGTCAGAGGCAAATGCACTAATTTTGTATAATCAGATCTTATTGAGCAATTTCAGACTATATCACTTACAAAGTTAAGATTCAGGGGCAAGGCCGGCGCTGCATCTCACTAGGCTAATCCTCTGCCTGCAGCACTGGCACACCGGGTTCTAGTCCCAGTCACAGCGCTGGATTCTGTCCCGGTTGCTCCTCTTCCAGTCCAGCTCTCTGCTGTAGCCCGAGAAGGCAGTGGAGGATGGCCCAAGTACTTGGGCCCTGCACCCGCATGGGAGACCAGGAGAAGCACCTGGCTCCTGGCTTTGGATCAGCGTGGTGCACCGGCCGCAGTGGCCATTGGGGGGTGAACCAATGGTAAAGGAAGACCTTTCTCTCTCTCTCTCTCTCTCTCACTGTCCACTCTGCCTGTCAAAAAACAAACAAACAAACAAACAAAAGATTCAGGGGCTGGCATTGTGGCACAATGGGTTAAGCTGCTGCCTGTGATGCTAGCATCCCATGTGAGTGCTAGTTTGAGTCTCAGCTGCTCTGCTCCCAATCTAGCTCTCTGCTAATGGGGCTAGGAAAGCAGCAGAAGACGGCTCATAGGTTCTTATGCACCTGCATCCCTGCGGGAGACATGGATGGACTTCCAGGCTCTTGGCTTCAGTTTGGCCTAGGCTGGGTCATTGTGACCATTTGGGTAGTGAACCAGCAGATGGAAGATCTCCCTCTATCTCTTTCCCTCTCTGTAACTCTGTCTTTTAAATAAATAGATAAATCTTTTTTTAAAAAAGCCAAATTTCAAACATGTGATTTAATTTCCTAGTCCCTTCTGCGTATACAGATAGGTAACCTGGAAAGAAAGGACCAGAAGAGATTGACTTTCCTGTGGTATCAGTGTGGCAGCTTCACCCCAGATTCCAGGTCATCTCAACAGGAAATTTGGCAATTCATTGGTTCAGACATAGATCAATGATGCTCGGAACATGTGGGGACAGAGGGAGGGAAAAGAGGCCCTAACTTTTATATATTTTATCTTTTTTCTAAAATGCTGATCAATTATCTGTTGCTAAAATATATTTATCTATGGAAAAATAAATAGAAATTGATCCTGAATCCAACTTTGCTATGCATGAGTCTTTTGACAAACATAATAAAACAATTTATTTATAATTAAAGAGGTAGATAAAAATTGAAAAATAGAACCCTACTAACCAACTTTCCTTGGGGAGTATTTCTTCCTATGTAAATTTGCTTTGTTATAGTTGTCTGCTTGGAGGAAGACGTTTTCAGCTTCCTGTCTCTACTATAGAAAAGGATGTTCCACAGCCTCTGACCTTCCCCAGGACATAACTCCACCCAGATCTCCAGGGAAAGGCCTTTGTCTGAGGTCCCAGGCCTTCCCCTCTACGATTTCCCTCTTGACCTCACCTTGAGACGACTCCTTCCTTTCCCTCCGGCCCTCTGCCCGCTCTTGCTTCCTTCCCCAGTGTCTCCTCCCCAGGCAGATTCTGTGTCCTGAAGCATCACTGACTGACCATACTCACTATGTCACTTCTAGAGAGTTTACATTTATCAGAGGATAAATCCCCTTTGTGGTTAGAGTCAAACAAAATTTGATGTGGAATTTTGTCCACCAGTCCTTGCATGGACCAGTGCTTCCCCAGTTGTGAGGGAAGTCTTTTGGAAAATGGGGCACACAGGGAGTCTGTTGGCTTTGGAGCAAGCAGCCCTGATCTTCAATGCTACCAGTTACCCTCTCTGTGAGTCTGTGTGGGACACTGAATTTCACCGAACTCAGCTCAACTGGGAATTATAAGGTCTCTTCCATGGGGTTGCAGAAAGCATTAGGTCAGATGAAAAATGAGGACCTTCTAGCACACAGATTTGGTATACATATGAGTCTCTCTCCCTGGCTTTTTTTTTCATGCCATGAGATATGGATTCATGGAATTTCTTAGAACCCATGCCAAGCCTTCCCTGAATAGAATGCAACAGGAAGGAAATGGTGTGAAGTTAGAGTGACCTTTGTGGTAGGGAAGTGGCCGGGTGAAGTCGTGGAGCTAAGGTTGCTGAAGGATTTATTTTGAGAGGTGAGGGTGATCCTGGGACACCTGTGAAGCCTTAGGACCTTCCTCAGCTCTATAAAAGACAGACTGGAGAAGGCCCCAAGGGAAGCTAAGTCACAGGGGGAGTAAACAGAAAAGGGCATACCATTGTTGCTGGGATTTGATTGCTTTGCAACTTAATTATGTAGTGTTGAATTCTAGGATGCTTCAATACATCTTTCAGTGTTTGTCTCTCAATTACAATTTCCATAGTATCATAATTGTTAATTTCTGGACTTTTTTCATCTTGGCACAGTGCTTAGCATACAGATTTTCAATGATTGTTCTAGATGGGAACCCTGGGCATTGGGAGAACTGTGGGGATTCTCTTCATCAATTTCTCTTCACTCCTTCTTTACACATTTTCTCTACTTAGTCCACTCCCTTGGCAGTAGCACCCAAGATTTTTTTTTTTAAAGATTAATTGATTAAATAAAGAAGTGTTATTTAAAGATTTACTTGAAAGGCAGAATGACAGCAAGAGAGAGGAGAGGGACAGATGGGAGAGAAACAGAGAGATAGAGATTTTCCATCTATTGGTCCATTTCCCAAATGGCTGCAGTGGCTGGGGCTAGGCCAGACTGAAGCTCAAAACCTGGAGCTCTGTCAAGGTCTCCCACATGGGTGGCAGGAGACCAAGCACTTGGGTCCTCTTCTGCTGCTTTCCAAGACACATTAGCAGGGAGCTAATTAGAAGTGCAGCTGCATTTAAAGTGGAGCAGCTGGGACTGAAACCTGCACTCTGATAGGGGATGCTGGCATTGGAAGCAGCAACTTAACCTGCTGCGCCAAATGCTGGCCCCAACATCCAAGTTTTATAATATGTAGTTCTTACTGCTAGAGAAGAACAGTTCTTAGCATAACTTAGGGACAGATTCTGATTGCTTTTGGTGATTTCTGGAATGGGTGAGGCAGGGAGGAGTACTTTGTAGAAGAGCACAAGAAGAGCTGGGTTGCCTGAGTAATTGAAACCCAATCTGCACATTCAGATTCCAAGGAGATTTATTATTTTCAGAAGGCCTGGGCTTCCCTCTGCTTTGGAAGATTATTAATAGGGTGACCAGATGTCCTCGTTTGTCTGGAAAGTCCCCTTTTACACCTGTTGTCCTTGTACGATTATTAATAGCACCCTTTTCACTTTCAAAAGTGCCCTGCCTTGGAAGATAAATTATATGATCATTGTATTTAATGGTGTTGTGTCTCTGAACTGGCTAAAGTCCTGGAGACAGGGCTGTATAATGTGGTGAAAATGACACAATGTGACCTCCATGAGGGTTGGTTTTTTCTCCTGGGGCACCTGGGTACCCAGCATGTAATAGAAACTCAGTGAATGTTGAATCAAGGACTGAATGTATAAAGGGCTTTTCTGTCTCTTAGTGTCCTATAAAGTTATATTGGGCACATTTTCCCGCTTTTGAATAATAATGTAGTGTATAGTAGACTGATAGTAGCACCGAATGTCAGGGCTAACCAGAAATGTTCAAGACTCTTTTGCCCAATACCCTTCCGAACAGAGGGTAAACCTGTGAGTCTGTCTCATTCAGTGAATGCCAGTAGCCAAGGAGAGGCAAGTAGTAGGCATTCAGTAAACATCCGAGTCCCTGTTTTCAGTGCTTGCTTTTCTTCAACCACACTTCTGTCATGAGGACACTGACAGTACTTGGACACTGCAAACACGGGGGGCACCCTCTGTTTGATGATGTTGCCTTCCACCTTGGCACTGGAGAGCCCTTCCTCACAGTGGACATCTGACTCCCTGCTGGTTTCATCTGTGCCTTTGGTTCTGTGCTCTGCAGCCCAACTCTTCTTCCCCAGCACAAGCATTCGTCTTCTACAACCACAGTTTCCTTTTCACCTCCGATAAGATTGCCAGATCCTCTGCTGTCCTGATCACTTCTGGAAGCGTTCAGTTTGTTGAAAGACCCATAATGTAGAGTTCAGAGATGGGTTTTGGCAGTGATAAAGAAAAGTGGGGGACGGCATTTGGCTTAGCAGTTAAGACACCTATAAGATGCCTGCTTCTGACTTTGGAGTGCCTGGGTTTGATTACCAGCTCCAGCTCCTGCTAATGTGCACCCTGGGAGGTGGAGGTGATGGCTCAAGTGATTGAGTCCCTGCCACCCACATTGGAGAGAGGGATTGTATTCTGGTTTCTGGCTCCTTTGGGCATTTGGGGACTAAACCAGCAGATGGGGGCTTATTCTCTCTCTCTCTCTCTCTCTCAAATAAATAAATAAAATTAAAAAAATTTTTTTTAAAAAGAGCGACAATCTCACATACAATCTTCCAGAAAATTGTGTTTCTGGTAATGCTAAACTAAGATTGCTCAGACTTTTTAAAGCCATGTCATACTACTGACTCATATGTAGTTCCTCATTAATTATTTCTAATTAGGTGCAGGCTAAGTGTGTAAAGTCTGCATAACAAGAGAAACATATTTCTGCTAAGCCAGGTCTCCTCTATCTCTGCTTACACAATGGGTTGATTGAATTGTGTTAGTCTGTATTTATCTCTGTTGCATATCACTGTGTTAGAGACAACATTCCTTACAGGACTTAAATGTTTTACATCCTAACTTTAACATCCAGCCTCTTCTTTGACTGTTCCCTCTTGTTATTCTCGTAGTCGGGGGTATAGAACACTTGAAAGGAAGTGGCAGTCACTAGATATGAACCAAGGTTCCTTAGAGAACAGTTTTGCAGATCTGGTAGCCTGGTAGGTCACGGAAAGTTACAGGGATGCACATCCCATCAAAAAGAAAGTTTGACAAAAATTAAGGCTGTTCCACCATGAATGAGTTCCATTCTAAGATATTTCCTGATCCCTCGTAAATGTAGACAGACAGGATAACCATCTGTCGGGATATTTGACTGGGACTTCCTGTGCTGGGTGGGACTGTAGACTAGCTTATCTCTGGAAATATTTCCAGCTCACAGATTCTTTGTATGGTACACATTTACTATTTATAGCCTGCATTGGATTTCTTTTTAATCCCATAGCTGAAAGGACATTACGTTTTCCTTCATTAAGGATAGAACAGCTTAAAAAAATGAAATAGTTACAATAAAATTACCTATTCTATGATATCTGGGGGATCTAATTTTGGAAAGTTTAAATTACCCCAATGTTTCATTTAAACTGGAGAGTAGGTTTTATATTAAGAGAAAGTAAAGGTTGAATGGTTATTTATTTTTGAAGACAAAAATTACAATTAATGATAGAACACACAAACTATTTTACTTCTTATAAGATTTATTCATCTATTTCTATTTCCATCCAAAAGTTCACCGATTCATCCATCTTAGTATACTTCCCAAATAGCTTAGATAGTTATCACCCCAAACCAAAATGGCATCCCACAGGCTTAAGAAATTTAAGGCCAGAAGGAAAGGGGAAACTACAGTACCAAGGCTTGCAAAGGAAAGTATGACATTTACGCTGTTATTTATTCTGTGCACCAATGCAGAATTCAGAACTTTTCCAGATGAAGATATGTTTGATTAAATATAACTTCTGAATCCCTTGGTGGACTGTTAGGGTGGTCCAGCTGTCTCTGAGACACAGTAGCAGATTCCTATATCATCACTTAGAGAAAGGCATTCAAGAAATTTCAGACAGGTGATAAATGAAGCAAGAGTAATATTTGAATTGAGGGAAAGCATAAATAGTTCTTTGCAAACATTATCGCTGGGGGCAATGTAGAAAAAACATTTAGAGATTTACATATATATCTAAATATATTTTTAAATGAAGTATGTAGCGTTCCTGTGTAGAGACTGCTAATTAGATAAACTTGAAAGATGATGGCGCACAGTTTAATTTGGATTAAATAACCCCTCTAGCTGTAAGTTTGTTTTTTAATTGTGGAATCCCACTTGACCCAACTAATTGTAAGCTTCTCTAATCCAGCTCTGAATTCTAATTTGTGCTGCTTTCCACTTTCCCCAATGCAGACTTGCTCGTTTGCTTCATCTTGACATTGAGAACTGGCCCCTTGGACCACTTCCGCTCTGCAGGCGCTTGTCATGACAGACACAAAGGCCACTTCGCTGGGCAGTACACAGAAGAAGAATCTCAGCAGAGCTCTAGGGCAAAACGTTTTATACACACCACGGTGGCTGAAGATTTAAAACCATTCCGTTGGTCTTAGGAAATGTTTTCTTTTCACAGAAGATCACAAAAATTCAAGGGTGTATCACAGAATAATCTGGACATTTTTCTCCTTCTGTTGACATTTTACTCACTGAGACCACAGCTAAACAGTAGCCTGATACCCTCAAAAGAGGAATTTCTTTTCCTGTCCAGCAGCCAACATGACAGTAGCTGGTGGAGCAGTATTTCTTAGTGATAGTCTGTATTTGATTTGCTTATGAGGTTTGCAGGTTCTGGTTGGAATTAAGGGACAATGGATTGAAGACATTTAATACATTAGCAGCCATGAAAACCAGTAACCATGAGTGATTGTTTCTCTTCTGTGTCCTAACACTCAAGAGTATATCAGTGTGTCATTACTGGAACTGTGGGATGTTCTGCCATACAATGGCATCTTCAACTATAGGCACTCCTTCTGTCTCTGGGGTTCATTTTTAGCACAAAATAAAGGTGTTTAGCAGTGTTTCTGTGGGGCTTGGTTGCAGTATTTTGTAAATTGATTTTTAATCCCAAACACACTTTGGCTGAATCAGGGAGGTGAGGGACTTGATAATTCACTGGAGAAAGGCTAAATGGAGTGCCAAGATTGAGTGTGAGTGTATACGCAGTCTTTGCTCTGGGAAGTAGCAACAGGGATGACTTAACTTTGGCAGTGTCTTCAGTTTAGAGTGTGACTAATTTAGAAGTGATAGGCTGCAGGGTTTCAATCATTTTTGGTTTCTTAATGGAAGCCTTTCTTGTACACAAAGGACTACAGTTTGTAGCTATAAGCATTGAAAGGGCATGCACCATGACTGTGTAATTTATTATAAAGTATAAGGCCTTTATACCTAGCTTAGAATCAGCGAACTAGTGAAAAAGACAATTTTGGTCTTTTAATTGTTCTTCTTTAGCTAAAATTTCTGGAGAGTTCTTCAATGGGACATTTGCTTTTCTGCAGATGCTAATTTGTCCCTGCACTGACTGAAAGGCAACCTGATGTAGCCCCCACATGCGTGTACAAGACCTATCTGCTTTTGTGAGATTCAGCTACTCATGCTGTCCCAAATGGAGTCTCAATCTACCCCTGCTATTCCTGTCCCTTCTTCCTTGATCCTTCCTTCCCCAGTACCCTGTGGCCATGCCCCAAGCCCAGGAGTAGGAGTTCCCAGAGCAGTTGTTTGCACTTCCAGTGTAGCATACACAACATCACAGCAGGACTCCAGTGGATTTGGGTCTTGCAGTTTACCAGCAAGTATTTCTGGGCACTCATCTCCAAAATATATGTCATTATTTTTAAACTGTGTAAACATGCTACCAAAGTAGTATATTGTATACATAGAAAAACATAGACAAATTAGAAATGATAAAATTAAATGTCCCATTAGAAAACCTGCTATTTTCTTCTGTGACCCCAACAGATCATATTGCACACCTCTTGGGGGATTTGTATCCCAGTTTGGAGATCACTGTTTTCAATGAGGATATTTCACAAAGTTCGTGGAGGGGTGGACATTTGGCGTAGTGGTTAATACGCCACTTGGGATGCCCACATCTCATTTTGGAGTGCCTGAATTCGAGTGCTGGCTCGGCTCCTGTTTCAGTTACCTGCTAATGCACAGTATGGGAGGCAATGCTGATGGCTCCAGTAGCTGACTCTCTGCCATCCACGTGGGAGACCTGGATTGAGTTCCCGGCTCCCAGCCTTGGCCTGGCCTAGCCCTAACCATTGCTAGAATTTGTGGAGTAAATCAATGCACGGGAGTTCTCTCTCTGTTTTTTTTTTTTTTAATCTTTCTCTGTCACTCTGCCTTTTAAATAAATAAAATCAAATTTAAAAATGTTGCTCACTGGGCACATCTCCATGTCTGATGACATACCTCAGATAACATGGTTTTAAGCATGTATGTGTCTTCTCAGGTAGATGGCAAGCTCTTCTTCACTTGTTTACTTCTAATGTGATAATTTATCCTTGCGATGTTTACATAAAAGCCATTTTATAAATATTCATTGAGCAGATGACAAAGCCATCATTCCCACAGCCACCCTTTTGACTCCAAGTTGTCGTAAGTGTATTTGGCATTTTGTGTTCTCATAGACATTAGAAAAACTTAGGCTGGTACTGTGACTCACTAGGCTAATCCTCCTCCTGGGGCACCTGCACACCAGGTTCTAGTCCCGGTCGGGGCACCAGATTCTGTCCCGGTTGCTCCTCTTCTAGTCCAGTTCTCTGCTGTGGCCGGGGAGTGTAGTGGAGGATGGCCCAGGTTCTTGGGCCCTGCACCTGCATGGGACACCAGGAGAAGCACCTGGCTCCTGGCTTTGGATCAGCGCAGTGCACCGGCCACAGCGGCCATTGGAGGGTGAGCCAACGGCAAAGGAAGACCTTTCTCTCTGTCTCTCTCTCACTGTCCACTCTGCCTGTCAAAACAACAACAACAACAACAACAACAACAACTTATTGTTCCTCCAGAATTCCCCAACTGGCTCTCATGTAGACAGTTCTGTCATAAATTGAGGGAAAAAACTGGAAAATGCAGTGGAGAAAAAGTCTTTTAAGCACATGTGTAGAATCACAGTTCTGAGGTTACAGTGACTCTGGCCTTTCTGCTCTTTGAGATGCAATCATGCATATTTTACATCACGCTGACAAATCAAATCAGCACTTGGAGCCTGACCAAAGAATGAATGTACCTGGTTCAATTTAAAAGAATTGTTCCTGTTTTTCAACATCCTTATGTTCTGTTTAAGATCTAACTTCTTACATCCTGAGAACCCCCTTGCTTCAGAGACTCATGTTTTCTTTGGGCAGTTTCTTGGATTTGAGCTGTCTACATCTGTGATCTATAGATTAGGAATTCGAGAGCTTTAGATATTGGCAGCCAAACAAAAGGGGGCAGAGTTCATATAAATAAGGCTTCAGTAGAGGCTTCAACAAAAATGATCACTGTCTGATTACACGAGCATGGTTAATGAGTTCTGGGATTAACTCAGCCGTACTTTCGCAACTCTGGTCCATACCCATAGAGAGGAATAAGGAGAACATTTTCCAGCTTCATAAAAAATATTTCTAGTTGTCTACAGGCCAGAAATGATGATATTTTTACCTTTGTGCTAAAACCTTGTGTGGTTTCTATCAAAACCTTAATCACATTTCTTATTCTATATAGCTAGTGCTTAGTAAATGTTCATTACATAACACAAGAGTAGAAAATACAGTGTTTATTGGTGAGGGGGTGAGATTCATGTTCTACTAAACATCTCATTTCCCCCTCAGCATGTATCTTGGCAGAGCTTGTTAATCGATTCCATCTGTTTCTAAAAGCATTTAAAAATGTATTTTTCTATTTTACCCTCACGGTAACCCTAAAAAATTGGTGGGCAGATCTTATCCATCAGTAGATAGATGACAAAATGGGCCCAGCTAGGCTTGCAGATTTCTAGTTTTAGCCTTGGAGAGTTCCCTAGAGCTGTGTGTATGTGTGTCCAGGCAGTACAAGAGGAGGGGAGAAATGAACATGATGAGCTGATGGCTTTTAAGTACACATGTATGAAGATATGTCAATGAGTTCATGGAAAATGCAAATAAAATGAGTTTATTTTCAATTGAAAGTTTTGGAAAGCCAGGCATAATCGCATAATCTTTATTGTATTTGCACAAACTTTTTTGAAGACCTCTTTTATCTTTTAATTTCATCTTCATGAGCTTTTAAAAGCTCCCTTAGATCAAAAGCAGGATTCTCGACGTTGACGCTGTTGGCTTTTGGGGACAGATAACTGTTGTGGGCATCTATCCTCTGCCTTGTGGCATGTTTAGCATCCTTCCTGGTTGCTACCTACTAGATGCCACTGGCAGTTTCTCTTGCCCTAGTCATGGCATTAAAAAAAAAAGTCATCCTTAAACTTTTTTGTAACCTGTTATTTTTCACTTAGTAATATATTATGAGCATTCTTGTGTCCATCTCAATAAATTGACATCTGTAGCATCTTTTAGTTATTGTTTATTATTTATTATATGATGGTATGTCAAAATTTATTAACCATTCCTCTCTTACTGGTTTTTCATATTGCTTTATTACAGATAGGGCTGGGATGGGTTTTTTTCCTACAGTTCCCTTAATTACTTCCTTATAATATTTCTCAGGAATTCCTTGGTATTGTCCATTCCTGGGTCCTGTGTTTTGAAAGATAACAGTCTGCCAAGCTACATATGCTTTACTATTTAAAAAATTAATCAAAGGGACCAGCGCGGTGGCGCAGTAGGTTAATCCTCCACCTGCAGTGCCAGCATCCCATATGGGCGCCAGTTCTAGTCCTGGCTGCTCCTTTTCCAATCCAGCTCTCTGCTATGGCCTGGGAAAGCAGTAGAGGGCAGCCCAAGTGCTTCGGCCCCAGTACCCATGTGGGAGACCCGGAAGAATCCCCTGGCTTTGGATTGGCCCAGCTCCTGTCATTGCGGCCATTTGGGAAGGGAACCAGTGGATGAAAGACTTTTCTCTCTGTCTCTCCCTCTCACTGTCTGTAACTCTACCTCTCAAATAAATAAATAAAATCTTTTTTAAAAAAATCAGAGACTTAGATCACTGCTAATCCAAACTTGGGATCCATGTGAGTTACAAAAGGACATTTACTGAATGAGGATGGTATGACTCTGACCTAAAGCTAAGAGGCTTGATGAGAAAATTACCCTGCGTGGCATTATCTTAGGGGACCATGGACTTTCTGAGAGGTTTTCTGAAATACTCAATGACTCTCCACACATGCAGCTGTTCAGTGTTAGGGCTGCAGGGGACAAACACTTGAAGATGATGTTTTTGAATGAAAAAAAAAATAGAGAAATACAGGAAAGATTGTTTAAGTATGAGTGCATCAAATGTTTACTCCGGTTTCTATGGGCCATGGTAGGTTTTGCATAGTTACTTTGTATTTGAGAACACCTGGGGTTAGGACTGAACTGCTGGAGAACAAGGTTTTAATTCAATGTGGGGAAAAACTGCAGACAGTCTGTGAACTAGACCGGCCAAACTCCAGGCGTTCTGAAGTCATCCCCAACAGTGTGTCGGTGGACACAACGTGCTGTGTCCGTTGCTGGTGAGTGGCAGCTGCAAGGCTGATCTTTGGGGAAGCTGAGAGCCTCTGTCATTTCCGAAAGTGAATTCACTTTGGCCACGGCTGCTTGTTGGTTACACTGCTTTGTTTAATGGTGAGCTGTCCAGAAGATCTCTTTGGACCCAAACAATAAGGGAGAAAAAAAAAAAAAAACACTTCAGGGCTTACTTGGACATTCCACATTTACTTCATTTCTGACCTGCTTGCTGCCAGTCGGTTACACAATTTGGCTCCAGCCTGAGGTTTGGGTTACAGAATACAGAGGCTGGCCCCTGCTTGCATTGTGAATTCAGATTAGGCTTTGCAGAGGCTGTGCATATGCACGAAGGTGGGCGTGGAACAGTTCCCAGGACTGCTCCAGTTACCATATCAGCCCAGGTTTTTCAGAGCGGCCCCCCTGGATGATGGTAAGCTGGACCATGCTGTGGCAGGCGGAGTCAGGATTGAGTGTTCTTCCTGGCACTGTGGCTGAAGTCTTGCTGTTGTGGCATCTGACATCACGGCGTGCCGGTCATGCTGGGGGCACTTCCACTTTACACACAGAATACGGAGGCTAATTCGTGAACATTTGAAACCGCCTTGTAATCTTGCTGCTTCTTGGAGAGCAACATCCAGCACTGAGTGGGATGATTCCAAGCACTGCGTGTGGGCAGCATAGGGACCTGGCGAGCAGGCTTACAGTGTGGGCTCTGTGGTGGCCATCAGAGTGACACTTCATGTCGTAGGATTGTTGAGTGACAGTCACAAAAGTTGCGTCAAGTTGGAGAGGGCTTAGACGTTGCATCTAGATGTCATCCAGTGTTCTCTGGGGTCTCTTAGAGCAGTACCTCCCTAAAGCCATGAGCCTCTGGGCTCTGCTGTTGTCTAAATTCCAATAATGGGCATCTATAACCTGTGCTAAGATAAGACGTTTATTGCAAAAACAAATTAAAGATCAAAAGAACAGCAACAAAGCTTTCAAAACCACTAGTAGGAAACAGCACCCAAGTATGCAGTGAGATACTGAGACCCCAGAAACACAATACTTGACGCTGAAATTCAAAGACCTTAAGTCTAAGTCTGTAAGTGGACGTAGAGCCCAGACTCCACCTGATTCTTGTCCATTACTCTTTTCAGCATGGTCCCCCCACTTCCTCCCTCCTGGTAACCCCTTCCTCCTCTCCATCCTTTGCCCTCCTCTGCTCTGTCCTCCCATTGGCTTCCTCCTCCTAATTGTTTTCTTATTGCTCCTCCTCTCCATTCTTCCCTCCTACTCTTCCTCCACTTCCTCTTCTTACCTCTCTCTCCCACTACTTCTTCATCTTCAATTTATTAATTTTAAAATTTACTTTTTATTGTTAATAATGACAGAAGCAAAGAGTTAATCTCGCCTATGATATTTCCATAAACTGAGATTTGGCCATTTGTCCTATCTTATAAAGTCAATTCATTTTCACTTTAGCCCAGACCTAAGGGTATTTTGAACTCAAATTTTCCATATTAGCTTTCATATTGACTCATTTTAGGTAAGATGATTGATGGAATATTTTTTAATAATAAAATGTGACTCACTTTCAAGACCTGTTACTTGTACATAAGAACACACCTCCCTAGCTTTGTCAGAGTTGGCAGGAACCTAGTCCACAGTCACTACCTCGTCCCTGTTGTAATTTCATCTACTGGCCATTACTAAAGATTTTTATGAATGAGATCTAAAAAACAGCGCCCTTGATAATAACCAGTGGTCAGGAGACATCCGCGCGGTGAGGCTGCTGGAGGCCCCAGGCCAAGCAAAGCATTAAGAAGTAGTTCCCGTGGCTCTGAGTAGAAAGAGTTCCACAAGGCCAGCGCCGCGGCTCAATAGGCTAATCCTCCTCCTGTGGCACCGGCACACTGGGTTCTAGTCCCGGTCGGGGCGCTGGATTCTGTCCCGGTTGCTCCTCTTCCAGTCCAGCTCTCTGCTGTGGCCCGGGAGTGCAGTGGAGGATGGCCCAAGTGCTTGGGCCCTGCACCCGCATGGGAGACCAGGAGAAGCACCTGGCTCCTGGCTTCAGATCAGCGTGGTGTGCCAGCCACAGCGGCCATTGGGGGGTGAACCAAGGGTAAAGGAAGACCTTTCTCTCTGTTTCTCTCTCTCTCTCTCTCTCACTGACTGTCCACTCTGCCTGTCAGAAAGAAAGAAAGAAAGAAAGAAAGAAAGAAAGAAAGAAAGAAAGAAAGAAAGAAATTCCACAAGCCATGGGAGAACGCCCCTTCTCGTGATTGCCCCAGCTGAGCTCCTGGGATCTGAAGCTGTGAGTCTCAGATCAGGAGGAGCCAGGGTGTTCATGGCAGTCAGTGAGGCAATCAGCTAGCAAGCCTGCCTGTCTCAGAATGGCCGTCCCTGCTCGGCACAGCCTCCCCAGGTGACACTTTTCCCTGCCTTTCCTCCCCCTTCTGTGAGAGAAAGCTCGCAGTCTCTCTGGTTGCTTCTGCTTTTCCCTCTGCCTTGACAGTTGCTGTATTCCCTTCTATCAGTGACTATTGCTAGTGACTGAATTACTCCCCACCCACAGCTAAATCCATATGTTGAAACCCCAACTCCTAAGGGGACTGTGTTTGGAGATAGGTCCTTTGAGGAGGTAGGAGGTGCTCAGAGGACACTAGAGGTCCCAATCCAGCAGGACTGGCATCCTTACAGAAAGGGAAACACAGACACCATTGAGTGCTCCCTCCCTGTGCTCACGGTGAACGGTGGGGACGGAGCCATCTACAAGCCAGGCAGGGAACTCCCCCAGCACCAACACAACTGGCACCTTGATCCTGAACTTCCAGCCACCAGAACTCCAAGGACATCAATTTGTTCTGGGTTAAACTGGGTTGTTAAAAACTACCCAGTCTGCAGCATTCAATTCTGGCCTTCAAAGGATACTAATATAATCACCTAAAGAATTACATGTGAATTTTCCCATGGCACTAGAGTGTCACAAACACACCATCGCTTCACTCATCCCACTAGCTTCAGAGCCATGTAGACTGTTCATGCTTCTTCAGGCTGTGGCCTGCATACCACTGGTGTGAGTATGTGTGTGTCCCCAGAAACAGTGTCATAATAAAGTTGATTTGTAGCTGTTTATTGACAACAGTAGTTAGCACTAACTGAGCACTTACTGCTGTGGCCAGACTTGGAGCACTTCACATGCATTATCTGTAACCCTCACAATAATCCTCTGAGGAAGATGCTCTTGTTTCCTTTATTGAATCCACCAGGACAGCAGCTCTCAAAGAGGTTAGGTCCCCACTAGGGAGAGAAAGGGTCAGGAACTGAGCTCAAGCAGCCTGATAGCAAGGCTCCCATTTTTTGCCATCTCGTTGAAGTGATTTCCATTTTTGTGTACATTCCTCAGTGCTTTATAGGCTGCAATGTTCCAGAAAAAAACTGCCTTGTAGATAGAGAGAAAGGGAAATCAGGAGGGGAATGCAACTTGGCTCTAGAAATGAAGGAAAGTTACACTTGTGGGCTTGGAGGTCGCTGGCAGCCAACAAGAAGATACAAACCCAGTCATCCTCACAAGGTGCCATGTTCTCAAGCAGAAAGCATAGCAGTTGCTCAGTAGAGCACAACTCCTCTTGTAGTGACACCCAGGCAAGAGTTCCTCTTAAATGTGCTTGTGTGTAGGCCGGCGCCGCGGCTCAACAGGCTAATCCGCCACCTTGCGGTGCCGGCACACCGGGTTCTAGTCCTGGTCGGGGCGCCGGATTCTGTCCCGGTTGCCCCTCTTCCAGGCCAGCTCTCTGCTGTGGCCCTGGAGTGCAGTGGAGGATGGCCCAGGTGCTTGGGCCCTGCACCCCATGGGAGACCAGGATAAGTACCTGGCCAGGAGCTTCGGATCAGCACGGTGCGCCAGCTGCGGTGCGCCAGCTGCAGTGCGCCGGCCGCGGCGGCCATTGGAGGGTGAACCAACGGCAAAGGAAGACCTTTCTCTCTGTCTCTCTCTCTCTCACTGTCCACTCTGCCTGTTAAAAAAAAAAAAGTGCCTATGTGCACACTCCAGGCAGAAGAAGGGCCATCTTCCCTGGAAGCAGGACAAACACGCATGTGTGCATGCCGGTGTAGCTGTATCCTCATCTAACCACTTGGGTCACCCGACATCCTCTCCTCTCCTTTTGCCTAGCCACTTTGGGCTGAAAAATTAGCGAACATCAACAACAACTAGGTCGTTGTGAGAGCCAAGGATGCATTTATAGTTAGGCAGAACTATGAGCTCAGCGGAGGGTCTAGAACTTAGACAATCGTTTTCCGTCTGGGAGTGGGACCCACGAATCACAATCAAGCTTATGGGAGACCATCAGTATCAAAAAAAAAAAAAAAAAAAAAAAAAACCAGAAAATGTCAGAGTGGATTGCAAATGGCAAATGTAAGCATTGTTTTGTGAGATGTTCCAGTACAGGTATGTGTGTGTGTGTGCATGTATGTGCATGTATGCACATTTATAACTAAATGATGTTTCTTGTGCTGAAAAATAGCACTGTTTGGTCACATTTACAAAACTGGATAATTTTGTTGCGTATGTTCAGATTTAGGCAGTTTAATTATAGGATGGATAAGGATGAGATCCCATAGCATGGTTGGTCAAATGCAGAGAATATTCTTAGAGGACACAGAAACAGGACTCCAGGGAAATATTGCTGGCAAGTGCTGAAGAAAAGATTCTGAATCAAGAAGGAGTTATTTTTTTCCTTGGATGAGGTAAGACAGACAGGAACCTGGGCCACACTGCTAAAACATGGAGCAACACAAATACTAATAGCATTCCTCTGCAGCTAGTTACCATGACAACTTCACTCAAATTTGTGCAATATGAAGTCTTTACACTTCAGAGTGAACAAAGGTTTTTTTGAGAAAATAAGTATATCATTTGTTCATTTAGCATGTATTCTCTATAAGGCATTAAAACACCTTTCATCAGACATAGGTAATGAAAAGTCTATAGTTGGTACTTAGTAAAATAGTTCTTTTATTATTTGATAACTTCAATGCTTGTATTAAGATATTTGCATCTGATCTGAGCAATTAAATATCGGCTGGAAGAGTCACTTAACGTATTTGCTCATTTGACCTCATTTTTAGGGTCCCTAAAGAGTCTCCGTAAGATTTCTATCTGGGACATTGAGAGCACTTCTTCTTCCCAGGGAATTAACTCTGGAGGTTAATTAATGCCTACACACAGGCAACTCCCAAATGCCTATTACCAACCAAGGCTTCTAATCTAAGTCACTAGACTTATGCATTTATTTTTCCGCTCAGACATCTTAAAGATAACTCAAAGTTAACATACACTAAGTCAAAATCATGAAATCTAGCCCTACAAATCTGTTATTTCAGTGCTCCTTCTCATATCATGGGATGTGATCAAAAGCCAGAGAACAATAGCTACTTTTGTCACCTCAGTCTCTTACCCTAGCCCCTTCTTTCTATCTTGAGTCCATCACCAGGTTGTTTACTTTATATTCAAACATATGTTTAAAGACAATCTGATAAGTTAGAAGTAGTTTATTATAATAAGCAACAATTCTTTAAGAACATATTCTGGCCGGCGCCATGGCTCACTAGGCTAATCCTCCACCTTGTGGCGCCGGCACACCGGGTTCTAATCCCGGTTGGGGCACTGGATTCTGTCCCAGTTGCCCCTCTTCCAGGCCAGCTCTCTGCTGTGGCCAGGGAGTGCAGTGGAGGATGGCCCAAGTGCTTGGGCCCTGCACCCCATGGGAGACCAGGAGAAGCACCTGGCTCCTGCCTTTGGATCAGCGTGGTGCGCCGGCTGCAGCGGCCATTGGAGGGTGAATCAAAGGCAAAGAAAGACCTTTCTATCTGTCTCTCTCTCGCTGTCCACTCTGCCTGTCAAAAAAAAAAAAAAAAAAAAAAAAAGGAAAAAAAAAGAACATATTCTGAGGACAAAAGGAAAAAAATCTTTTAATATGTATCTCAACATCAAGACATACAAAAAAGTAGTTAGAAAGATAAACTTTCTAGAAACTAGTACATACTATGTACATCTTTTGAACCCTCTGATTTCACCTATGCAAACATCTTAGGGAAGCCACCATGATTTCTCTCCTGGGCCATTGTGATAATATCCTACCTGACGCCTCTATGTCTGCTCTCTTCTTTCCCAATTTTCTCCCCAATCCATGGCCAGAGTTATATATTTTTGAAATTCAAGCCTGAAATATCTCAATGGGGGTGAACATTTTGTCTAGCAGTTAAGCCCCTGGTTAGGATGTCCACATTTCTTATTGGAGTACCTGAGTTCAATCCCCAACTCCTGATTTTAGTTCCCCCCCAGTGCAGACCCCAAGAGGTAGTGATGATGCCTCAATAACTGGATTTCTTCCACATACATGGGAGATCTTGGTTGAGTTCCCAGCCCAACCCTGGGCATTGCAGGAATTTGGGAAATGAGCTAGCAGATAGGAGAACTTGCTTCTCTCTCTCTCTCTCTCTCTCTCTCTCTGTGTGTGTGTGTGTGTGTGTGTGTGTATGTATGTGTTTGTATAAAGCTCCTCTCAACTGGCTTAAGGCAATATCTGTCTCTCTGCCTCTCAAATAAAGAAATGATAATAAATTCAATAACTTCCTGATATACTTGGGATAAAAACGCACTATTTAACATGGTGTATCCGTCAGCAAGTACACTCAAAAGAGTTTAGCTGAAAACGACTTGTTAAACAGACTATAGCATACCCGGGAGATTTAAGAAATCAGCAACCCACAGTGGGAAGCGCACTCCCCAGACCAGCAGAAGGAAAGGAAGGAAGTGTGGGAGAAGCTGTGGTCCTGGCAATGTGGCTGCTGCCAGAGTGGAGTTGAAGCAGGAGGAGCAGGAAGAAAGACCTTTCTGATTTCCATTCCCTTATTTGAACATCTTTTGGTGCCTCTCATTAGCTCAATGAAGCTGGAAACCAGGGGAGCCCGGGTAGGTAGCCACAAGGGTGAGCCTTCCTGAGCACAGAACAGGGGAGCGAAGAGCAGAACATTGACTGCAGTCCTACAGGAGTGCTTTAAAAAGTTTTTTGGGAAATTAAATTAAAATATAAATTTATTTTTTGCTTAAGAAAATTATGAAATCCATGCATTTTTTTCATAGTACATATTTTTTTTTGACAGGCAGAGTGGACAGTGAGAGAGAGAGAGAGAGAGACAGAAAGAAAGGTCTTCCTTCCGTTGGTTCACCCCCCAAATGGCTGCTACGGCTGGCACGCTGCGCCAATCCGAAGCCAGGAGCCAGGTGGTTCCTGCTGGTCTCCCATGCAGGTGCAGGGGCCCAAGCACTTGCGCCATCTTCCACTGCACTCCTGGGCCACAGCAGAGAGCTGGACTGGAAGAGGAGCAACCGGGACAGAATCTGGCGCCCCAACTGGGACTAGAACCTGGGGTGCCGGCGCCGCAGGCGGAGGATTAGCCTAGTGAACTGCAGCGCCGGCCCATAGTACATATTTTTGTGAACTTTCAAAACCTCTTGTATTATAGGATCAAATTGTTTCCTGTACAGCACTGGGGAAATAAAATCAATCTAAGTCATTTGGAATTGCTTAAAGTTTTTTTGTTTTTTTTTTTTTTAATAATCTTATTTGGTGGGCTGTGTGGCATAGTGGGTTATATCACTGCTTGAGATGCCTGCATGCCGTATTAGAGTGCCAGTTTACATCTCAGCTCTTCTTCTGATACAGCTCTCTGCTGATGCATCCTGGAAGGCAGCAGATGATGATCTCAGTATCTGGACTCCTGCCAACCATGGGGGTGACCCAGATGGAGTTCCTGGCCAGTGCTGGCTGTTGTAGGCATTTAGGGAATGAACCTGTGTCTTTCTCCCTCTCTCTCTGCCTTTCAAGAAAATAAAAATCATAAAGATTTTAAAAATAACCAATTAATGTGATTTGTGAAAGGTTGCTGTCTCCCATGCCACGCCATCTCCTGTTGTTCACACAACAGAGATACTAAGTTACCTTGTAACATTATCTTAATCTCTGCTTCTGTAACAAAATACCTGAGACTAGGTAATTTCTAAAGAAAAGAAATTTGTTTCCTCACAGTTCTGTTGGATTGGACATCCAAAATCAAGAAGCCAGTAAGTTTGGTTTTCTCATGAGGTTTACTCTTTCAGTAATTGATTGTCATGATTCTTGCTGCTGCGTCCCGAGGGGGGAACCCCGCATCCTCACATGGTAGAAGGCGGAAGGGCAAGTGAGGCAGCTACTACCAGAAGCTCCTTTTATGAGGGCCTTATTCTCATTCAAAAAGAGACCTAATCATGACCTAATCACCTCTTACAGGCTCCCACCTCTCAGTGCCATCACATTGCTCATTCATTCTCAACACCTGGATTTTGGAAGGTAGCGCATTTAGACCACAGCAAGTACCAAGAAACAGCTGGCCTTCGTATGCTTACCTTAGGCAGAAGCCTGGAAAATGAACATTGCTTAAAGAAGCAAGAGGCAAGAATAACAAACTTGTATGAAAGTACTGTTTTAAAAAATGCATAAAAAAGAATTTGAGGGGGAGCACAATAAATAGCTTATTAATCTGTTGAATGTCAAGACACTTTATTTAGCAAGCTCTACCTTCCTCAAAGGGCAGTTCAGCCTTGCTGATCCAATAGTAGACTAACAAAATTGGAAGCACTGATCTTCCTTGCCTTTGTTGTTTGGGAGCCAAGACTAGTTCTTATATTCAGACAACATTACAAGATAACTCATTTATACCCTTACTTTAGGAGCGTCTTGACAGCTTTAATAGGACATATTTTGTAGACATTCATTCATCATGATTTTTGAACACTTGTTATAACCCATGCAAGTAGAGTAGATGCTGATTGGTATAATAAAGACAAGACAGTATGAAGATGCAGACTCCTCAGTTTCTCATTATAATGAACTTTGAGATAGATGTTTGCCTTTTTCATTATTAAGTTGAAAAACATCCTGTATGTTCTGTTTTGCTTGCTTCCTTAGCCTGTTTTTTTTTTTTTCCTGCAATAATGCAGTCATTCTATCTGTGGGTAAATCTGTGGAAAGTAACAACACACGCAGCTGACATGACTGTGACAAGTTCCCAGGGCAAACTTGTGCTTTGGGAGGCAACTATATTGTATGTGGGCTGGAGATGGGTTATTTCCCATATCTACAGGCAGGCAGTTGGCAACAATGGAAATTATTGATTCCAGCAGTCTTAACTACTTATTAAGTCACTTGCAGACTGCTCAGGGCATTCAATCAGGGTGGGTTAGGCTTGGCCAGGCCACCTCCAATGAAGCTTTGTCTTTCATTTCCTTTACACCTTCCAACAGAAGGAGGCAAAAACACTTTTCATATATTCTTCATCATCTTTTTCCATCTCCACTTTTGATATGTGAAAATTAGCTACAATATTATCTTCCTTGATGGAGCATTCCTTTCTCACACACTTAAGCACACACAGTATTCTATGAACTATCCTAGGTGACAGAGGTTACACAGTTGAATGTCCCTTCATCCCTAATTTTAAATCATCCACAGTTTACTGGGGGATTCATAAAATAAACAGGAACAATAAACAAGGAGAGTGTTGTGATAGAGGGGACTACACAAAATACAAACTATAAACCACTATAAGAAAACACAGAGAAATCACTCCAAAATATTTGCATAGGTAATGATGTTTTTGGAAATAAGATCTCAAAAGCACAAGCAAAACAAACAAACAAACAAACAAAAAAACAAAAAACAAAACTAGACTAATAGGGCTATATCAAAATAAGAAGCTTCTGTACGGTAAAGAAAACAGTCAACCGAGTGAAGAGAAAACCAAGAGAATGGGAGAAAATACAGCAAACTATACATATGAAAACATGTTACTATCTAAAACACATAAGGAACTCAAACAACTCAACAGGCAAAAAAGTCTGATGGAGACATTGGCAGATGATATGAAGGGACATTTCTTAAAAGAAGAGACATAGGGGCCGGTGCTGTGGTGCAGCAGGTTAACGCCCTGGCTTGAAGTGCCGGCATCCCATATGGGTGCCAGTTTGAGACCCGGCTGCTCCACTTCTGATCCAGCTCTCTGCTATGGTCCGGGAAAGCAGTGGAAGATGGTCCAAGCCCTTGGGCCCCTGTACCCATGTGGGAGGCCAGGAGGAAGCTCCTGGCTCCTGGCTTCAGATCGGCATAGCTCTGACTGTTGCAGCCAATTGAGTGAACCATTGGATGGAAGAATTCTCTCTCTCTCTGCCTCTCCTCTCTCTAAGTAACTCTGACTTTCAAATAAATAAATAAATCTTTAAAAAAAAAAGAAGATACATAAATGACCAAAAAGTATGTGAAAAAATAGTGAACATCACTAATCATCACAGAAAGACAAATTAAAATCTCAATATTATCTTACTCCAGTTAGAGTGGCTATTATCAAGGGCCCATGTTGTTATGCAGTGGGTTAAGCCACTGCTTGCAATGCCAGCAGGCCATGTCGGGGTACTGGTTCTACTCTTGTTCTTCCTCTCCCCTGCTCCCTCCCAACTCCTCTCTGTCACTCTACCTTTCAGATAAATAAATTTCTTTTTTTAAAAAAGAATGGCTATTATTGAAAAGACAAAAAAATGAACTCATACATTGTTCAAAGGGACATAGCTTAGGAGGGCCATTGTGGAAAACAGTGTGGAAGTTTCCCCAAAAAACTGAAAATAAAACTATCATATACCCTAGCAATCCCATATCAAAAGAAAATGAAGCCATTCTATCAAAGAGATAGCTGCACCTCCATCTTTATTTCAGCAGCATTCCCAGATATGAAATCAATCAACATGCCCATGACAGAGGAATGGATAGAAAAAAGTGGTGTATATACACAATGAGATATGATTATGCTATAAAAAAGAAATAAATCCTGGGATGGAATTAAAGGACATTATGTTCAGTGAAATAAATCAGGCACAGAAGGATAAAACCACATATTCTCAACCATTTGTGGGAGCTAAAAAAGTTCCTCCCATAGAAGTAGTAAGTAGACCAGAGGTCACTCGAGACTAGGAAGAGTGGTGCGGAAGGGATGGATAGAAAGAGGGCAGATAATCGGTACCAAAATATTGTTAGGGGAGATAGTTCTAATGTTTGATAGCACAGTGGGATAATTACAGTGTACAATTAATTACACATTTGAAAATAACTAGAAGAGTTTGAAGGATTCCAACACGTGGAGATGATGAGGTTTGAGGAGATGGAAATGCTACTTACCCTCATTTGATTCTCACACATTCTCTATCAAATTAGAATCCTGTACCCCATGAGTAAGTACAAATATTACATGTCAATTAAAAGATAAAGATGGGAAAACAAGACAGCTGCAGGCCCAGAGGAGAAAATGATTATTTTTCTCAGAGATGAGTTTTCAGAGAGGAAGTAGCCTTGCATTTAAGCCTTATAGGCTGGGCTAATAGAAATTGTCGAAATTCTTCAGACATCAAAGGAGGAATCCTAGACGCAGGAACTGTATAAGTAAATCCTTGGAGATGAGCAGTGTTTAGAAAACTGCTAATAGTTTTATCAAGTGATATTTCCCAAACTCCATTCCATGAGATCCTACTCATCGCCATTCCTTGGAAAAGGGGGCTCATGGACAAAATGTTTGAGAAATTTAAACAGCCTGAAACACTTATTTAAATATGTTTAAGGTTTGGCTTACTAACTACCTGACTTTCTTAATGCCAATGTCCTTTGTGATTCTTTGAAATGTAGATAGGGCCGGCTCCGTGGCTCACTAGGCTAATCCTCCGCCTTTCGGCGCAGGCACACCGGGTTCTAGTCCCGGTCGGGGCACCGGATTCTGTCCCGGTTGCCCCTCTTCCAGGCCAGCTCTCTGCTGTGGCCAGGGAGTGCAGTGGAGGATGGCACTGCACCCCATGGGAGACCAGGAGAAGTACCTGGCTCCTGCCATCGGATCAGCGCAGTGCGCCGGCTGCAGCGGCCATTGGAGGGTGAACCAACGGAAAAGGAAGACCTTTCTCTCTGTCTCTCTCTCTCACTGTCCACTCTGCCTGTCAAAAAAAAAAAAAAAAAAAAAAAAAAAGAGAGAGAGAGAGAGAAATGTAGATAGAGCATGATGAGTGCCCACAGGACCATTTGTTTCTGGCATGTCTACTTGGGAAATGCTGGGTACAGCACAGGCTACTAATGGGAAAGTGGTCAGAAATGAGGCTGGTGAGGCTGGTTGAAGGGTAGAAGGTAAAACCCTTCTTCATGGTAAGTATTTATGGGTACAGCAGGAATTTGAACTATTCTTTTAAAATTATTACCAACATGACCATTTCAGGTAGTTGTGTTGGAAGCAGATTGACAGGTGCTGGGAAATACTGAGATGTAGGAAGGAGGGGGCAGTGCTGTGGCTCAGTGGATTAATGCCTGGGCCTGCAGTGGCAGCATCCTATATGAGCACTGGCTCAAGTCCCAGCTGCTCCACTTCTGATCTAGCTCTCTGCTAATGCACCTGGGTAAGCAGCAGAGGATGGCCCAAGTGCTTGGGCCCCTGCACCCATGTGGGAGACCCAGAAGAAGCTCCTGGCTCCTTGTTTCAGATCGGCTCATCTCCAGCCATTGCGGCCATCTGGGAAGTGAGCCAGTGGATGGAAGACCTCTCCCTCTCCCTCTCTCTGTCTCTACCTTTCTCTCTGTAACTCTATCTTTCAAATTAATAAAATAAGTCTAAGAAAAAAAGACTGAGATGGGAACAAGAAGATTTTCCCACTCCCTCTTTCTTCCCTCCCTCCATTCCTCTTTTTTTCCTTCCGACATGTGTTAGTGCCTACAAGCACTATTCCAAGATGTTGAGGATACAATAGTGAACAGAACAGACAAAAGGATATGTTATGGTGGAATTTATATTCTAGAAACAGGTGCATGGCACAGTGGTTAAGAACCCACTTAGAATGGCCACATCCTGTATTGGCGTGCTGAATTGGCATCCCAGATCCACTCTGACCTGGTTTCCTGATGATGAGTGCCATGGGAGGCAGTGGAGATGACTCCAGTACTTGGGTCCCTGCTCCTACATAGGAGTCTTGGATGGAGTTCCTGAATCTAAGTTATAAATAAGAATTCTAAGCAGAAGAGCTTACATTTCAAGAGCTGGAGCACTGATCTTTGAGGCAAATCATCCTTGTGGGACAGAGAGTAAAGACTCTTTCTGGAATGGAAAGTCTTAAACTCCAGGCTTGAACAGATAATGCAGAATGTTATTTTAACAGTGGACACAAGTGCATATTTGCAGGTAATGGTTAGTTGATTGAAGGTAGAGAGAAAATATAGCACTGTGATGAAGAGGCCAAGCTTTTTAAACCAGAGTGCCTGGATTAAAAATTCCAGCTCCACCTCAAACTGTTATGACTTCAATACTATATGTATTTTTAAAGAGTTTTTGTGCCTCCAATTTTTCTTCTGTAAATTGCGTTGATAAGAGTATGTGACTTAGAGTTGCAGTAAGAACTAAGTAAATTAGATCACCTGGCTGAAAAGGAGCACTTAAACCCTAGTTTATTTGCTGCTGTGTGTATACAAACCTTGTTCTTAATTTGGGTTTAGGCATCTTCCATTTTATTTTTAAGAGAGAGAAAGAGAGAGAAAGTGAGAACGAGCAAGCTCCTGTCTACTTGTTCACTCCCCAAATGCCTGCAACAGCAGAGCTGGAGCCAAGGCCAGGAGATAGGAACTCTATCCAGGTCTCCCACATGGGTAGCAGGGACCCAACTACTTGAGTAATCACCACCGTCTCCCAGGGTCAGTGTTATCAAGAACCTGGAATCTGCAGCCAGAGTCAGGACTTTAAACCCAGATCCTCTGATATGAGTTGCAGGTGTCTTAATTGGCATCCTAATTGGCATTTTAACTACTGGGCTAAAACCTTCTCAATGCCCTTTAAATGGGTTATAAATTATTGCTTATCCTTGGGAAACTTTATGTGTTTTTCTTGAGGCAGTTGTTATTAGAATATCAGGAGGAGAGACCCACGGAGCTTACCAGGCAGGAAGAGATGAGCTGTTAAAGGTGACAGGCACCCCTAGGGAAGACAAAACCAGTCAGTGGTCCAGACGAAAATGGCACATATAAACCAGGCTGGATTTGTGAAACGCAGAAGTTTTCTCTGGAGGTTTCCAGAATGCACTGGGAAGAGAACTGGGCAGAATTTTGGACTTTCTGTAATGAAGCAGGTGGAGAAGTGAGCCTTTGTGACTTAGGTTTGCACCGTCAGTAGGAGATAAATTTAGGAGTCGTACACAGTAGTCTGGGTTGGCATCCTAGCTGAACACAGACCACACAGCTCCTCACCTTGCTCCAGATCCTCCGTGGAGGAGAACGTGTCGCTGGGCCTCAGAAGGAATGGTATGCTGGTATGCTTTGGTCTCTGCTGAGAGTCTGTAGGAAGGAATGCTCCACTGCACGACTGCCATCTCTCCTTTGCTTCCAAAAAAGATTAAGGCAGAAGTAAGTCAAGCCAGAAATAAAATTGTGCTCTTTATTTCTGTCACTGGATATTAAGCAGATGATGACTAATCACCTGCCCTCCTCTCTCCTTCCAGACCAAACGGAAAGCTTTTGAAATTACCCAGAGAACTCTGAGGCTCCATGCTCATGTAAGGATGTATAGATTTGGACTTTGCCTCTTGGACGCAGGAGTGACGTGCTTGTCTGGTGTTTGAAGACGTATTTGTGAAATCCCAAGGGAACTCTAAAGGCCAAATATATGCTCAGCTTCTGGCCTCATTCTTTTGAAAAAGCTAGACCATGTCCTCACACTTGACAAAGCTTCCATGGTTTTGGGTACATGCCATGCTTATAATTAAAAAAAAAAAATTTCCCCATTAGGTTTGGTCAAAGAGGTGGCAACATATTAAAAACAAAAAGATTTCTGGATCATTTAAAAACTACCTTTAAAAGTTCTGCCACCGGCGTTTGTTTCTGAATCATTCAGGAAACCATGTGAAGAAATGCAACCTTTCTCATAACACAGATCAGGTATCAACATCCTGACTTTCACAGGTCATGCGTCTTTTCTGTCCCACGCATCTCTGAGATGGTTTCTTGAACTGGTGTTCTGATTGTGATTGTTCTGATTGTCATTCCTGCTTAGCCATGAACAAGTGAAGGAAGTTATTGCCATTTTACCATGCGCATTTGGACGAGTCCAGTCCTTAGGAGTGTCTGCCTGAGGGGAATTCAGAAATATGCCGACTTAGGCTGGCAGAGACCTGTGGGCAGATATAAAACTTTCAAAGAATGTAATTGGTAAGGAATTTTCTTATTTTTTTGTTTCATTTTGTTTCTCCTTGCAGGCTATGTTTTTGCCTGCAATACTTAAGGTATTTTTTATTTTATTAGCAATTCAACATCCAATGGTTAAGATTTCTTCTCGAAGATGCGCACAGAAATTAACATAGTGCTTCAGGTAGCCTCACTCTCCAATCTTCCTCACTAGTGCCTGATGTAGGACAAGATTCCCCCTCTGCAGCTCTGAGCACCTTCCTTTTATGTGTGAGATTTAGCAAAGGATGCTTGACAAATCCTTTCCCATAACTCCTAACTATTAAAATGTCTTTTTTGTGAGTCATGTTTTCTCTTTAATTTTACTTAGGGAGTTCTATATTTATGTTTAAAATCTTTACACTTAAAACATTTTCATGATTTAAAAATAAAGTCAGCTTCATGCAGAGGGCAAAACTCAATACCACAGAGATGTCATCAGAGGCCTGATGCATAAATGGGTCAGAAAATGCAGGAAGACTCTGGGCTGTGCCTCTCCACAGTACTTCCAACTTCTCTTGTTGTAGGACATCAGCGATGGCTAGCTCACACAAAAGGGAATTCAGTAGAAGGAAACTGGGAGACCACAAACATACACAGGAACAGTTAATAACAGAACTACAGAAGAAGGTGTGGAGGAAGCTTCAGGGACCGCTGTATTGAAGGATCATGGACTTTTTCTTTAAGGAGCTCTTGAATATTACTGAGCTTCATGGATCCCTAACCTCGTGTCTCTGTCTTCCGCACCCCTAAATTCCGGGGACTGAGTATCCAGTGGTCCCACTTTGGCCAGTTATCCATTCCTATAGAAATGATGGCAAGATCCAAAATACAGAGTCAGTTCTTGGAATCCTAAAGGTAGATACAAGGTTTTATCAGAGGCAGGTGCTAAGACAGCATTAGACTCTCAAGAGATTCACTGGGGAAATGGTCTGTGAAGGATAAAGGGGAGGAGTAGAAGACACCATGAAACAGCTCTATCCCCTGTGAGGAAAACAAAGGTGAAGCAGCATTGGACTGCCAGAATCCAGCACTGCAACACGAAGAAAGTTATGGTCAAGTCAATGAGGATCCATGTGCCAAAGTCGCACCTAAGAAAATTCTTGCAACCTTGCAAGAATGAGCCTGCTTTTAGTATCTGTCATTCAGCCCAGGGAAGGGTGGCCTTGGTATGAATGTTGAGGTGGACTCAGATAGCAGCCGAAGCTATCAATCAATTGCACAGCAGGAGATCTGAGTTGTGTATTTACATGGCTGCTCGCAAAGCTGTTCCTCAATAAGAGAATTACAGAGAACAGGGAGGTTGCCCCAAGAGATGTCCTCTGCGTTGACCTTTGAAACTGAACTCTAGAGAACTGATTGTTGCATCTGTTTGGGGCTCTATTGCTACTGAGCTGTGAGTCTCATCACACCCAGTAATTCCTAAGTTCTTTACAGTATCCATTCAGCTTTGCATTATCCTTTTTTGCATGTTCTATTTTAAGATCCCAAGTAAAATAGACCTGAATCAAATGTCCTCTACAGTTTCTTAGGAACGTCATCCCTTGAGTAATGATACCTAAGGAGACCGGCCTTAGGTTGTTTTGTTCATATGAGAGTACTGACTGGTTTTCTCCACTTTCTTGTTGACTAGCATCCAAACCTCTAGAATTACACTTTGGTTGCTTCTCTAACAACAAACAGAGCATGACTTTGGTGGCAGAAAGACCATTGCCTGCAGGGAAGAAAAGAGGAATAGAAAGAAGGAATAGGAAAGGAGCAAGTTAATGGGAGGAAGAGGGGCCCAATCTCAGAAGGAGAACCCCCCCCTTTCCTGCCACATCTACTTAACTTCACCCCCTCAAAAATCCCAGAATTCATTTAGATTGCAACTTTAATTTTTTTTCTTCCTCACTGCTCACTATATGGACCAAGCAAACTTCATTTCTTTTTCTTTTTTTTTTTTTTTAAAGGTTTTTTATTTGACAGGAAGAGTTACAGACAGTGAGAGAGAAAGAGAGAGACAGAAAGGTCTTCCTTCCATTGGTTCACCCCCTAAATGGCCACAATGGCTGGAACTATGCCGATCCGAAGCCAGGAACCAGGTGCTTCTTCCCAGTCTCCCATGTGGGTGCAGGGCCCAAGGACTTGGGTCATCCTTCACTGCCTTCCTGGGCCACAGCAGAGAACTGGACTGGAAGAGGAGCACCCAGGACTAGAACCCGGTGCCCATATGGTATGCCGGCACTACAGGCGGAGAACCAACCTAGTGTGCCATGGTGCCAGCCCCTGCAAACTTCATTTCTGCTGACTCCATGTATACACAGGTGCTAAGAGTAAAGAAACTCACCCAAACCTCCTCTACAGGTGTATTTCTGATGCCACGTGCACATTTTCTTCTGTGTATGCATGCCTTCTGCTTTACTCTGAAATTCCTTTCTCTGCAGCTTCCAGTTCATCTTTTGTGAACCCAGTACAGTGAGATTTAATCAGTGTGACATAATCAGATGATTATTTCTTCGGGCCTTAAAAGCTTCATTTTCCAGTTTCTTTAGAATCTTGTGTTAAAACAATATGGACTAAAATAAAATTCCTATGTGATTATCTTAGTCATGATAAATGACACAAGGTACCACAAAAAATAACCTCCAAATCTCAGCTACTTATCATCCTGTGTGGATGTTTCTAAGTTAGTAGCTCTCTTCCCTGCAGTGACTCAGTGGCCATCTGGGGCACCACCATGTTGACATATCAAAGTCAACTTTCTCCAACAGCAAATAGGAGGAAGACAATGAGAATGGAGGGTTATCCTTGGGACAATTTTCCAGGACACACTAAAAAGTTCTTACATTATTTCTGTATATATAGTTCATTCAACATAGCTTATAAAGGTACCAGAACAACAATAACAAAAAACCCTGAAAGGAAGGCTGTGAAATGTAATTTTGTGAGTTCTACAGTCTTTATCATATTGACTAATATAAATTTGGAGGTAAACTACAGCATCTCCAAGAAAAACGAGTCTTCTCTCCATCTCTAGAGATAAATATTTGGTCTTTCCCATCTCTCTTGTATATGCAAGTGTCATCCATAAATGACCTGAAATTCATTAATTCAAAAAAGTTTTATTAAGCTCCAACCATATGCTAGACACTATGTTGGGCTATATAGTTGTAAAATAAGATGTGATCTGCATCCAGGAAAAAGGCTACAGTCGCGGAGAAAAGAGTAAAAATGCAATCAAGAATTAAAATGAAAAACATATTAAATTGAAGGTTCTTCTTTGAGCAAGGGCAAGGGACCCTTCTCCAGCTCAGAGGGTCATGGAAGGGCTTGAAAACAGATGAACTTCTTAATTAATGAAAGGGAGTTTTGGAGTAAAGAAAACTGCACATGAAGGCAGAGAGCTGTAGAATTGCACACAAGTGAAGTCAATCAGATAAATAAAGGGAGGAATGGAGCTAAGGGCCCAACGTTTGCCCAGATCCTGAAGAGCATGGACTTTTCTGTGTGCGATGGCTGATCTTGAGTGTCTGTGTGACTAGACAAGGGATACCCAGATAGCTGGACAAACATTCGCTCTCAGTGCTGCCAGTTGGCCCTGAGTCTGGCCCTCTTCTGCTGCAAGGGAAACCTCAGTGGCCTGGTATTTGAGGAGAAAGATTGGGCCTCACAAGTGTATCTGCGAGGGTATTGCTGGAGGAGACTGGTGTTGTCTGGGGACAGAAAGAGGGAGTCTGCCCTAAGTGTGATGGGCATCACCCGGTCAGCAGCGGACCCAGCAGGACTAAAGCAAGAGGAAAGGTGGATTCTGCCCCTCTGGTTTCCTTCACCTGCCCTTGTGATTAGAAATCCAGGTTTTCCAGGTTTTGAACTCTGGGACTCACACCATTGGGCTCTGAGCCTCTTGGGACTTAGGCAATGGATGGAGAGTTGCCCATTTGCTTCCTTGGTTCTGAGGCCTTTAGACTTGGGCTCAGCCATGCTACTAGCTTCCTTGGGTCTCCAGCTGGCAGATGGATTCTAGAGGAACTCTCAGCCTCTGTGATCAAATGAGCCAATTCTCCTTATAAATCTCTTTCATCTCCCTGTTTATATGCTGTTGTTTCTGTCCCTGTGGGGAATCCTGCTAAAACATTACGTATGCCAATCCAACAAAGAATTGTAAGTCAGTGAATAATATGGTCAAATGTTAATTTGATGACACTTTATACCATTAAAAATAACTGATTGGGGCCAGCATTGTGGCATAGGGGGTTAAGCCACTGCCTATCATCATCCTATTTAGATGCCCATTCGAGTCCCACCTGCTCCACTTCCATTCATCTCCTTGCTAATGCACCTGGGGAAGCAGCAGAGGATGGCCCAAGTCTTTGGACCCCTGCACCCATGTGGGAGATGCATAATAAGCTTCTGGCTTCTGGCTTTGGCCAGCCCAGCCTCCTGTGACAGCCAGTAAGTTGGATCTGGAGTGGAATAGCAAGTACTCAGCTCAGACACTATGATGCAAGATGCAGGCATCCCACGTAGGAACTTAACCACCACCCCACCACACCTGTCCTCCTTTTCGGTATATTAAAGACGCTTTTACATTCTTTCCTAGTCTCCATAGTTTCTAATGAGAAGCAACTTGTAAATCAGTGGATCATTCCCTTGCATGAACTCTATTACTTTGCTCCTGCTTTTTCAAATTTGATGCTTCATATTTAGCTTTCAGATGTTTATGATGCAGAGATCATATGCTTGTGTTATGTTTGTGTTTTCCCGGCTTTGTGTTCTTGATCATATTTAACTTTAAGATGTATATATTTCATTAATGAATTTGGGAATATTTGGCCATTGTTTAAAATGTTGAAATATTTAAATGTTGCTTACTTCTCTCTCTTACTTTTTATGGGATTCCATGTATAACATGTATGTTATACTACTTAATATAACCTCCCAGGTTTTTGAAGTTCTGTCCATTTTTGAATCTTTTTTCTCTCTGATTTATTCTGAATAATTTCTAATGAACTATCTTCAGGTTCATTTGACCTTTCCTCTGTCATTACTACTTTGCTCCTATAGGGGAGAAAAAATAATTTTTCCTTAACTCCTGTATGTTCTTAGTGGAACATGGCCCTGTTTTGCATTTTTTTAAAGAAAAACAAACAAAAGCTTAACATCTATATTTCATCTGAGAGATAATATAGAGACTAAGTAATTATTAAAGAGGAAGCTTTGGATTTCAGCTTTGAGGTCATCTTCAACAAAGAAGAGTGATTTTTTTTTTTTTTTTTTTTTTTTTTTTTTTTTTTTTTTGGAGAACTGATGTAACAAAGGCAAAGACTTTGGAATAAACACTGGGAAGACAAATGAGTGGTGGATTCCTCTGGTGCTGTCTCCAGGCCCACGGGGTCTAAAGTTGTCTTCAATGGTCACCCGTTGCTCTCCCTGGTAGAGAAGGGAAGCAAGATATCATTTTTGCCTTTTAAAATGTACATCTTGCATTTGGGTCAGTAGAAGGAGGGCTTTCCAATACCTGCTACTTTTGATTGCTCAATAATTCAATGCCAGAGGCATATTCTGAAGTGGCACATTCTGTTCTCCGTGCTCTTAAACCTACCTGATAGTTTTTTAATTTCAGATCTTATATTATTTAGCTTTAGAATTTACATTTGGTTCTTTTTGTTGATTCAGTTTCTCTGTTGTAATTTCCTACGCTTTCATTCATTTTGAGCATTTTTCTAACTTCATTGCAGGGAGTCAAGTGATGTCTCTAAAAACCCTCATCTGCTCAGTCTGATGCTTGGATTATTTTACAAGCAGTTTTGTTTTATTTTTTTTTAATAAGGTTCCATTTTCCTGGTTCTTCATTTATCAGATAAGGGTGCAACATCCTGAATACTAGATGTTAAGTAATGGAGTCTGGAGTCTGATGCTCTTCTCTGATAAATGTTACTTTGTTTTTGGCAAGCAATTTTCTTTGTTTATATTAGAAATAAAATTGAGAAAACTCAATTTCCTGTGTAGTATTTCCAAAGCCAGCTCATAACATTTGTCCTTGTCCTTGGCAGAGCTGCTCTGAGCCCGCTGTGCCATGTGTGGTTCAAGACTCACTGAGAAGAACAAACAGCATTTGGAGATTCTCTTCCTAATCCCTTTCCTTTACAGGCCCTTGCTTTCTCCCTGAGATCATGGTTTCTGAGACCCAGTCTTTTCCCAGGACAGAAAGACTGCAGCTTGACCTCCAGTTCCCCCACATCACTGAATCCTTACTGACTGCACCTGTTCCCAGGCAGGAAAGATGAAAATGGAAATTCACTCTTAGAACTCCTCCCCCATGGACGTGAATTTCCTGTAAGAATTTGCTTGCGTGCATTTACTTTCTAGTGACATTCACTCACCGCTTTCTGCACTATGTATTGAGTTTCTAGCTACTACCTGCAGAAGGATCTAGATCTTACTTAGCAATCATCTGTATTTTCTTTATAACCAGCTTTTAACTAGTAAGCCAGGATTTTGCCTGTGCGTGTGGCATTTCATGACTGCAGGGATCTCAGTTTAACAGATATTAATTAAACTAAGAGACAATAAAGATTCCCATTGAAATTCTTAGGAAATTTAATGTGCACTGGGGCAAAGGATGTACCCACTTATAAGATAATAATAAACTAGTTATGGCAACCATATAACTAAAGTTAATTTATAGCGTTTGAAATGAAATAAACTGGGCCTAAGGGATCATTCCATTTGATGCTATCTAATTAATTTTTGAGAGAATAATATTTATATGTATGTAGTACCTAAAATTGTTTCATTTTCATTTCCACAAGATTCTAAGAGTGTATGTTATTATTAGGTACATCAATCCTTTAGGCCTATCTTGCCCTGTTATTTTTAACACGAGCAAGGATAGAAACTGCAAGATGATTATCTATTGCAATGATTAGTGAAGCTCTTTTGGAAAGTCTAATGACATGGAAAATCAGTTAATGCAGCCACTAATTCCAAAACTTACCTGTATATTTCATGTTTATGATTAAGTCTTATACAACTGACCTTGGCCAGGTCACTCAGGACAGGACTCCTACTGTTAGTTTCCTCATCCAGGATTGATGGATAGCCTTAGGGGCTGTGGCAAAAATAGATGAAATAGGGGCCAGCGCTGTGGCATAGTGGGTAAAGCTGCCACCTGCAGTGTGGCATCCCATATGGGCGCCCATTTGAGTCCCAGCTGCTCCACTTCCTATGCAGCTCTCTGCTGTGGCCTGGGAAAGCAGTAGAAGATGGTCCGAGCCCTTGGGTCCCTGCACCCGTTATGGGAGACCCGGAAAAAGAAGCTCCTGGCTCCTGGCTTTGGATCTGACAACTCTGTCTGTTGTGGCCATCTGGAGAGTTAACAAGCGGATGGAAGTCCTCTCTCTCTCTCTCTCTCTCTCTCTCTCTCTTTCCCTCTCCTTCTCTCTCTGTGTAACTCTGACTTTCAAGTAAAATAAATAAATCTTTAAAAAAATAGATGAAATAAGGAATATAGGAGCTTGCTTTGTGACACAGAGAGAGAAGCCACCACTTGCAACACTGGCAATGCTTTCCTGGCATTGGTTCCTGGTTTTGTTCTGCTTCCAACCAAGGCACCTGCTGATGTACCTGGGTAACAGTGCTTGGGTCCCTGCAATGCAAATAGGAGACCTGGATGGAATTCTGGGCTCCTGGCTTTGACCTGAACCAGGTCTGGCAGCTGCAGCCATTTGGGAAGTAAACCAGAGAATGGAAGAAATCTCTCAGTCTCTCTCTCTCTCTGTTTTTCCCCCTCCAATCTCGCTCACCTTCCCTCCTGTCCATCTTCCCTCCCTCCCTCCCTCCCTCCCTGCCTCTCTCTCTCTGCTTATCAAGCAACTAAAAATGCAAAAATTCATGGAAATTTAATTAAAAGATGTTCATTTTTAAAAAATGAATGTAAAGCAGCGGGGTCAATGCTGCATATGTAATATCAGTTTAATAAATGTATGTGGTAATAACAACTTGATGACTTTGTCACTTGTCAGCAATCATCCATTTTCCGGAATTCCTCTTCTGGCCGCTTCCAACTGGGGTGGGATGACTGGAGGGCAAAGTGAGCAGCTGTCCTTCCGTAACTCCTGCGTGATGCCACCACTTGCTGCGCTGGGCAGCAATGCCCACATTCTCCTGAAGCCCCTTTACTTTGCCTGACCCCTGGGCCCTGGGTTGCTTAGTTCCAGGCCCAAGGGCCCTCCCCCACTCCACTCCCTGCTGGAGAGCAGCTGTCCAGGTCGGAGGTCAGCTGGCCTTTGCACTTGCACCCCCCGGGTTGCAGGCTGCTGTCTGCCCTCGCTCTCCCTGCTCACTCTCTCTTCCCTGCCTGTCAGCCTGCTCCGTGGCCTCAGCCTCCAGCATCAGAGGGAAAGACAACAGACACAGAACTGCTGACTCAGGTCCCACGATAGCATCGAGCCTAATCCCTGTGACAAATCTCTCTCTGCTTTCAACACACACACACACACACACACACCGCTGCACACAGTGTTCTGTTTCCATGATTGGATTCTAACTGATATGTGTGATAGTTTAAAGTAATTCAACTTACAGTACTTGAATTAAGTTTCAAAAACTCTCCTTTAATAACTTGTGATCACAAATGATTATCCAGAGGATAAACCATGCTTCTGAAAGTATCATGGCATTTGTGAAATGCTTTTGATGAGTACCAGAACTCCCAATAATAGCATAAAGACTGACAAATGCTTTTTGGGTATTTACTGTCTTCTGTGCCTAGGACCGTTTCAAATGTTTCTTTCTTTCTTTTTTTTTTTTTTCTGACAGGCAGAGTTAGACAGTGAGAGAGAGAGAGAGACAGAGAGAAAGCTCTTCCTTCCATTGGTTCACTCTCCAAATGGTCGCTATAGACGGTGCGCTGCACTGATCTGAAGCCAGGAGCCAGGTGCTTCCTCCTGGTCTCCCATGCAGGTGCAGGGCCCAAGCACTTGGGCCATCCTCCACTGCACTCCGGGGCCACAGCAGAGAGCTGGACTGGAAGAGGAGCAACCAGGACAGAACCGGCGCCCCAACCGGGACTAGAACCTGGGGTGCCGGCGCCGCAGGCAGAGGATTAGCCTAGTGAGCCGCGGCGCCAGCTTCAAATGTTTCTTAAGAACCATGTGGAGCAGACTTTCTCAGCATCCCCATCTTACAGATGACGAAACTGAGCCACAGATAGGAACTTCTGAATCACACATTGCATGGCAGGACCAGAACACACACTGGTAGCACTGGTTCCAGAGTCTCTGACCTCAGTCGCTACCCCACAGGGCTCTGACACCAGGAGTTACTGTGAAATTCCACAGTGAGTGGAAACAAACCTTATTGAAAATAAACTAAGTAATTGTTCAGTTAGGAAATGGGGGGCCATGAGCATACCAGGGTTCTTTGAGATGAAGATGGAGCAGCATGTGTTGATGACTTTTTGGCCTTCTCACTTAAAACATCAGGTATTTCTGGTATGCACAGCTAGGTAGTCCTGCAGCAGGCAGGTACTAGGTAGGCAGCAGATAGATTAACAATAACAGTTCGACAGTTCCAGCCAACCCATTTGCAATGCGGGCCACCATTTGACAGCTCCAATGGCACAATCTGCCATATGACAGCAGCTGTGCCCCACCCCTACCTGAAAGTCGGGTCTGCACCATCCAACACTCCCTCCCTGTTCACCATACAAACCTGCCTCTGGACACCCTCTTCCCACATTGTTTTTTTTTTTTTTTTTTTTTTCTGTGTAGCAGAACCTCCAGACTTCCCAGTGTTGCAAATGCAGAACAATTGCTAGTTGTACCTATCCAACATGGCTGCAGGATATGTCCCTGTGTCTTTATAACGTCATTATACTAAAGGCGCCAGGGGAGGCATCCCCACTTCCTAATACACCTGACTCATGGCACTTCTGATGTTCCTGAAAAACAGGCATGAAAATGTGCAGAACTCGAATGCAGTCCCAAGCTCCATCCCCTTTTGAATATTCAGTTAAACCCCACTCCAGACACCACACTCATGCTTCTTGATAATATGAAAGGACAGCCTGAATTCTGCTTGGGGTCTTTTTGTGTTTTGGGCTTTTATTCATTCTCTCTTTCTCTCCTGCTGGCCTTCACCTTTCCTTTGGTTTGAATAACTCCTCTTTCCCCGCACATCTTTATGCCTCCACTTTGGATTCTTTCATGGGTGGCTGGAAGAACCTGGAGTAAACCCAGCTGCAGACCCTGCCACCCACAATACTCTCCTCAACAATTTCTGCTTTTGCTTTTTGTCTTCCCTCTTCTATTATTCCTTTCCTAACGCTGTCACTGTCCACCCCCAATTTTCTTCTATTTGGATCTTTTTCTTGCCAGCACTCTGAACAGCTTGTTACATGATATTTCACTAAAAATAATACAAGTCAAGTTATTGGCAAAAGAGTTAGGCTTGGAGGAACACCAATTGTTCAGACCCTGGAAAGTGCTGGGTAGATCTGTCCTGGTCTCTCAAACAGGATAAATCTCTGAGATTTTTTTTATCTGATTTTGAGGATTCACAGACTAATGGAGATGGATGACAGTCCAATCCCTCTTTCACTCTGCAGTCTTGAGGGTGTGAGACGTTGATAGGAAAAACCTTTGGGCCAGATGGGTCTACGGATTGACCAGTTCACTGTTCTCCACTGCCCTTTGCGAGTTAGAGTTCATTGTGGTTCAGTTCTCTCCTGTGATCACTCTCTAGTCTGTCGGTAGGCAAACCCACCCAAATTCCCTCAATTCCTCTTTCTAGTTTGCGGCTTAGTAGTTGAAGACTGTGGAGTTGGAGTGGCAGACAGACTGCTGGAGTTTGAATCCTGGCTCTGTATCCCTAGCTAGAAGACTTCAGTAACTGAGAGATTCCGTTTTCTTAGAGGTAAAATGGGTGTAACAATTGTAGTTGCCTTGGAGGGTTGTTAGAAAGATCCACCAGCTGACCAGTAAAAGTCATTTTCTGAAAGCTTTTATTAAGCAATATTGCAAATACATCTAATTTGGACTTTCTCTCGGGATTTCAGACCCACATAACTATCGACTACTTGTCTCCTCTTGGATACAATACAAACATTGCCAGAACTACAGTCGCTCTTCCACCTGAAACCCCCTCTGCTTTAGCTGTTCACCACGTCAGGGATCTCCTACCTCGCATCCAGTCCAGAAGTGCTGGAGTCACCTTCTCCTCGCTGTCCCTCACTCACTCACTCACTCTAGCAGGATGGAGTCATCTATTCTGCCTCCTAAATGACTTTCAAATCCTTCTGTTTCTACTGACTTCGCCCCACTGATGGGCCAAGTCATCATCATCTGCTTTCTGAGCCATTGAAACGAGCACCCAAATGGCACCCCTGTATCTACTATGTCCACTTACCTGCCCCTTTGATTCTCCAAGCTAAAAGGAAGGGGATTCTCAAAATTGCAGAACCATGGCAATGGTGTTCTATTTAAAGAACGGGAGTGTCTCCTCTTAGTTCACAAAGCTTCAGATCCGATGTCTTTTAGACTAGCATCTGTCTCTGCTTCTGTCTTCACTTAGAATCTTCTCCCGCTTCACTTTTCCCAGAACCTTCAGAAACTGATTCCCTCTGCTTGCAACAATACTCCTGTCCCTTCTTGCCATTCGTGCTGTCCCCTCTCCACCTCCAATGCTCCCTTCAGGATGCACCCGTGTCACTCCTTGCAACCCATTGAACACTCAGTCACAGCTGTGCTTATCTTTGTGTCACTTAAAAGAATCATAATTTATTTTTTTTTGTTTTTAAAGATTTATTTACTTGAAGGTCAGAGTTACACAGAGAGAGGAGAGGCAGAGAAATAGAGGTCTTCTATCCGCTGGTTCACTCCCCAATTGGCCGCAATGGCCAAAGCTGCACTGATCCAAAACCAGGAGCCAGGAGCTTCTTCCAGGTCTCCCACACAGGTGCAGGGGCCCAAGGACTTGGGCCATCTTCTGCTTTCCCAGGCCATAACAAGAGCTATGTGGGAAGTGGAGCAGCCAGAATTCCAACCGGCACCCATATGGGATGCCGGCACTGCAGGCGGCAGCTTTGCCTGCTACGCCACAGCGCCGGTCCCTAGAATCATAATTCAATGCTTCTAACTTCATTTCTATCTTCCTACTAGACTTCTCCAATGGAAAAAGACTTTATCTTACCAAGTGTTGAATTTCTGGTATGCAGAATCAGCCCAATAAATAGTTCTTCAATGAATGAGCACATATTTATATGGCTTTCTTCATTTTGTCACACCCTCAGTCACTATCAATAGACATAGGTAAGGAATAAATTGAGCAAGTGCCATACGCTGACATCAAACTCATTAAGAAAAAGCATACCGAGTTCATAGCCACCCAACTTCTACAAGTGTTAATGTGTCCATTTTTAAACAAGATTCTACTTCAAAGTCTTTCGGTACAGTTTGAAACCATGCCTGACACCCTGGAATCACTTATTTCCTATAAATGTACGTTATCTATACTTTTTGCATAACTTATAAATAAAAATTCTGTTCCTATAGTTCCTTCCCTAAGGTGTGTCCCCATTCCTGTCTGTGACAGAACAAGAGAAGTATGGCATTTCACCCTGAACTTTTCTTTCAACTTTGTCCCTCAGCACCCGCAAGGAGCCGCTGATCACTGGAACTGATTGATCTCTTCCTGATCCCTTAGAGGCTGAATTACCAGGAAGGCACAGTACTGCCCCAGGACAAAAAGCAAAGGGAATGAAAGCCTGAGAACACACGCATTGACATCCTTAATGTTTTCTAGTGTTTTTGATGAAACACACTATAATCAATGAATCAGAATCTTTAGAAGATAGTATTTCAGGAGACGGAGATGAAGCGGAAGCAAAAATGCCCTGACTTCTTGAATAACAATGATAAACTATGAGGCTATGAATAATAATGCTAATATATATTGCAAATAATTTAATTTATAATCATATAAGCTAATGACATACTATGTACTCGTAAATTATAAGTTTAGCAAACTTTTAAAAATAGAAAACAAGTTTGAATGTAAATGTTGAGTCCTAATTACAGTCATTTGCTTTGGGCTCCAGCAACATTTCCTCGGATTTGAAGGTATGCCTGTCTCACTCTCGATTCCCTCGCGCAGGTTACAGCTGCATTTTCTTCTCCCTGGGAGAGAAACAGCCACTGCGCATGTGGGAATGAGGCAGTGGAAAACACACTTGCTCGTGCTGCACAGTCTGGTTGCGTGTCTCTGCCTTAGTTAATCCCTAAGCTCTCTCAGGGATTGCAAACTGCACGTGAAAACATTTGCATCAAGCTGTTGAGCTGAGTGAGATTAATGACGTTGGTGGGCCATGCATGCCTCGGGAGGGAGAACACAGGGATTGCAAAGAGGGTCATTTGGCTCAGTGCTCCAGGGTATTCATGGGAGAACTGGACAAGTCAAATACACATTTTCAGTGGTTTGGCCTTTCTTTACATTACTAATTAATTTAGGCTTTTACTCCTAAATCTTTTGAGTTGATTGTATTTTTCAGAAGTACCGCCTCTTGATGGCAGAGAATCCTACAGAGATATTGTCTTTTGCATGAAGCAGCAATTCACACTACTAAAATAGCCTTCAAGGTTTCAAAAGTGGTATCCTCATTATACTATTTAAGGACTTGGTGTTCATTCATACAAAATATACAGTTTCTCAGTCTCCAAATTCCTTAACTAAACAGCTCCAGTGGCTCATAGCTCCCTCCACCCCACCGAGAGTGCTGGACATTTGCTAGTTTTGAGCTAATCAAATCCCAGTCCACCCCCCCATTTATTAAATAGAGGCCCGTACTCAATACTGTCTCTACACTTGTGTTTGGTCCCCATGTAGCTGCCTTCATCCCTGTCCTGGGAATGGTGTTTGAGCCATGCTTGTCCAATCAATACCCATATTCCCCTTTCTGAAGAGATGTATTTACAAGTAGATATGGGGCCAAGTGAGTGACACTGAGGTGCCATGATGTGTTTCTTAGAACTGTCAGAAATTGGATGGGCATGCTTTTGGGGGTTGTATTTAAACCTGAGGAGATGCATGTTCTTGCATGTTGTTGCAGGCATCCTTCCATCACAAAGGGGACATCCGAGAGTAGAACGAGTATCACTGAACTGTAGTATTTAATAACCCTAGAAGAAATTGGAGCCTGGGAACCTAGACTATCATTAATGGCCTATGGTGGCCGGCACCGCTGCTCACTTGGCTAATCCTCTGCCTGCGGCACTGGCACTCTTGGTTCTGGTCCCGGTTGGGGCGCCGGATTCTGTACTGGTTGCTCCTCTTCCAGTCCGGCTCTCTGCTGTGGTCAGGAAGGCAGTGGAGGATGGCCCAAGTGCTTGGGCCCTGCACCCGCATGGGAGACCAGGAGAAGCACCTGGCTCCTGGCTTCAGACTGGCGCACTGCGCCGGCCATAGCAACCATTTGGGGAGTGAACCAATGGAAGGAAGACCTTTCTCTCTGTCTCTTTCTCTCTCTGTCTAACTCTGCCTGTCAAAAAAAAAAAAAAAAATGGCCTATGGTAACCATTCTCATTCTTCAGAGCATGGGAGATTTCAGTTGTTTCACTCTACTTCTTGAATCGAAGTTACACAGTTATAAGATGGCTGAAATGAGGTCTGAACTCAGGGCTACCTGATAGTTGAACCTGGTCTCTTTATTTCTATGTTCCTATAATCATAACTTTAATTTGGCATCTATCTATCTCCTATCTCCTATGTGCTAGGTATATGTTAAATGGCCTACATTTGTATATATTATCTCACACTGCCCCCACAATCTCATAAGGGAATTTTATCATTCTTAACCATGTTGCAAGGCAGAGATTTTTATGTACTTTAACTATTTCATGTTTTAATATAGGTTTCTTTCATTTGCTAATGAAATTTGTACTTTGCTATGTGGGTACATGTGAATGTCAGCCGTCAAAAAAAATAGCAACTCCAGAGGAAATGCTGCAGATTGGCCAAGTCTACTCCAGGCAGAGAAGCATCTAGCAATGAGTCTAGCCCTCACAGAAAAAATGCATCTTTTTTCTTTCTTTCTTTTCTTTGTTTTTTTTTTTTTTTTTTTGGGGGGGGGGGTGGTGCGGGTAAATCTTCTTATGGAGTATATCTAATTAGAGTCAAGAAAGAGATGGTGGTTTATGATCCAGAACTAATAGTGCTTGAAATAATTCTGCAATAGCTTAAAAAAATGAAGTGATATTTGATGCCTTAAAGGGTCAACATTCTTCCTAAGGAAATGGTAGTAATCATTTAAAAATAATATCGTATCATCAGATTTTAATTTGTATAACCTCTGGTTTTCTACTTAAAAGTACTCCTGTTCATTCTTATAGCTATGGAGGTGATGACTTCTATTTCAATTCTGCTCTGCAGAGATTTCTAACCAGTCCTGGGGGCTGGACAGGACCCTGACCCCTGAGAATCCCATGGGTGAAGACCCAGTCTCCGGCCTGGAGGAGTTTACCCCAGAACCCTCTGTTTTTAAGTACTTTCCAGTAGGACCAAAGATTCCTCCATTTGCAGTCACCTTGCAAGTCAATTGGCTGCCTAACAACTATTTTCAACTTAAAAGTCTTGGAAACAGTTTAACCTTCCCTTAGTACAAGGAGATAATATATACTTTGTTTTCCTCTGGCTTTGATACATATCTACCCCCATCAGAATTGCTATGAATGTTTTGGGTGTGTTTTGCCAGAGTGAAAACAAGGACCTATCCTTGAGCAGTTTAAGACATAGTGATACAAGAAGGGTTTAAAAGAATAATTTTCTTTAAAAGCCTTTGACAAATGAGGCAAAATAAGAGTTAGATTTTACAGCAGGCACACAAGGGAACTGATAATGATCTTTAAGTTTATGAAGAGTTATTGTACAAATGGGGATTTGGCAGTAGTGATATTTTTCAACAGAACTTGCAAACAACAGTAAGTAAAACATTTGAAAAGAGAAAAGTAAAATGTCTTTTATTTCAGCAGAATCACAAAATTTGTAAAATTCCAAGGCCAGAAAATTTGAAAGACGCCCATAGCTAAAGGAAATTGAGACATATCTTTTAAAAATATTTAATTATACGCACACAGGTTTCTGAGAAGAAAGGAAACTGTCGTTTTTGCTCCATATGTCAGTCTGAGCAAGGCATAAAATCCCTCCAAGCTATTTTCCTATGGTGTATATTTGTGAAATGAGGGAACAGATTCAAAGCTGTGAAACTGTCCAAGGTCATGCAGTCAGTGAGTGGCAAAACAGGAATTCAAACCCAGCTCTGCTTGACTCCAAAGCCCGAACTCTTTCCATTATATCACCCTACATCCTTTTATGGGATGATTTACTTGCCAACTGGGGATAAAATAAATGGCTTTTTAAAATTCTTTCCATTGCCTTGATTCTATTCGCCTTTCCTTGATGTCCAAACGCTGTTGTTCAGCAATTTGTATATACTCAGAGGATGGGTTAGGAAATAGTGCAACTTGACGAGTTTCAGGTAATTTTCCAAGTTGACTTCTCTGCACTCTTAAGTCATGGAATCTCAGTGACAAGTGACCTCAGAGTTCATCTAGGACAGTCAAATGCAAGTGTGATACAGTCACTCTGTCTCTCTTTCTTTCTTTCTCCTTCAGCAAATATTTATTTAGTACTACCACTGTGATAGGCGGTGCAAGCTGAACAGTGACCAATGCAGACAAGTCTCCACTACTCTTAAGCTTTTTCTACTGCTCTCGTCTGCATTTTACTGCTGCTCATTCCAGCAGAGTAGGGTAGACATTAGGATATAAAGAAAAGAGAAAAGGCCAAACCATTTCAAAGACTCTCTCTCTCTTATACAACCATTAAGAACCCCCTGGTGCACTGTTGACATCTAAGGCGGTAACTGGGTACATAAAAGTCGACCTTGGTGTTTTGCCCTTGGTCTGTGGTCTTATTAATGAGTTTAAAAGCATTTTCCCCATGTGGCTCAAAGATTGTTAAAGATCTGGAAATACTTGTGGACTGTTCTGAGCAGACTCGAAGACAGATGGACCCAAGAGTAAGGGTTGGCAAGAACATGTTGTTAGTAGCTTGATTTGAAGGTAGTTCTGAGAAGCTCAGTATTTTCAGTGGGAGTCTGAGAAAGGATTTATTTGGAAAAAGAGAAAGGGTGTGAATGCTGAGTGCCCAAGAAGGATAAAATAGCTGAAGGGACAGAGTTGGCAAGGCCAGGGAGAATAGTGTGAAGTAGCACCTACCCCAAACACACGTCGCTGACACGGGATTGACAGAGAGGATGAACAAAGCCCTTTATAGCAAAATGGCCCTCGGGTACTAAATCCCCCTGGACACTTTGACGTTTGGCCTCCACGCAGCTCTGTTTTATTTTACTTTGTGCGTGGTTAGCCATATATGTATTTGTCTCCCTCCACGAGAACAACACTGCTGAAAAGATGGAGCCACAGTTTAGTCCTGGAGAGTGCTTGGTGCCTTGCCCCACGTCTCCCGGATGGAGTCAGCGTCCCTGCGATGACCAATGGTTAAGCGCTTTTTGATTTGGCATTGGGCCTGTACTTGGCAATCATCTGGAATCCCAAAGGAGGTTAAGGAGAAAAAGAGGGAGAAATGTGTCCTGTTCCAAAACAAGAGCGCAGGGAAGAAGACAGCAGCCCAGAGCTGTTACCAGCTGGAGACAAATAGCACCAAGAGACAGAACCGCAGGGAGGACAAGCAGCATCCTGATATAGCGAGTGCTTTGTATGACTTCTTTCCATAGTCTTAACCAGTCTGAGGTTTAAAATAGGGTCATAAACCAGAAACAAAACAATGAATTTTATTCAGTCTTCAGTCTTCTCCCCAGAAACTTCATTTGCCTTTGAACCTCTTCCTAACTGTTCTGAGAAACCCAAATAACACTGCACTTGTATTTTTGTCTTGGCTACCATCTGCCAGAACCACTTTCCTCCTCTCTTGAGACATTGCCACGAAGTCCACAAGAGGCCTCCAGATAAGGCACGCAGGCGCTGGACATCAATTCTGAGCACATGGTGTTAATGTCCACTGCTGTCCCATCTCACACGCACACCAAGGCTGATGGGAATGACGTCTCAGACTACCATGTCCTTTGCATGCTTCGATGTGTTCCGGTTTGTCTTGGTGGAAGATAACATTGCAGTGTGGTCAGTTCAGAGAGATTGCATTAGTATCCTGGACACACCATTTTCCAGTTGCGTTCCCACAGCCCTTATGGGTCTGTTTCCTCTTCTATGAAATGGAGAAAATCATGACCCAAGGGCCATTGTGATTTTTAGAACAGAAAATGTGTTGGCCTAGCAATTAAGATGCCAGTGAATACGTTGGCATCCCATATCATAGTACTGGAGTTCAATACCCGGCTCTGGTTCCTGATTCTAGCATCATGCTAATGCCCATGCTGACAGGCATCAGTGGTGGATCAAATAGTCAGTTTTCTGACACACGGGAAGCTCGGGTTGATTCCCAGCTCCAAGCCTCCACCCTCCTGGCATTGCAGGCATTTTGGGAGCCAATCAGTGGATGGTGGCTCTCTCTATCCCTCGAATAAATAAATTAATTACAACAAAAAGTAAAAGTAAATGTATACTAAATGTTCAGTAATTAGGAAGAACTCAGTAAATATTAGTTATTATTGCCATTGATTATCTAGGTTATTAAAAAACATTTCTTTGTGTTCTCAGCATTTAAACACACACACACACACACACACACACATTATTGAGTTTATTTGAAAGGCAGAAACACCGGGACCTACTTTATGTCTAGGTGGGAAGTGTGCATCGTGATTCACCAGGCACAATTCCATTTGGAATTATCACTTTTTTATGCCTTTTGATGGAAGAAAAAAACTCAGTCTGCTAAGGAATGAATGCATAGTCCATTATAGTTATTGTGTTCTTCTCAAAAAAAAAATAATTATGACAGCTTTATTCACTCCATGTGGCAAACCAAATTGCTTCAAGTAAAGTGCAAATAAGACAAACACTAAAATTGAATTTTTCCTTCCTCCTATACCTAGAGGCATATGCTATGGCCAGAATGCACAAGTTAAAATGGCAATAACAACAGTAACAGTTGAAAACCCAATGCAAATATTAAACTCAGTTAGACAACTGATTCCAATGGGCAGCAATTTTCATGCTTCATCTGCTTGGAGAAAATTTCTTGTTAATCAGGTCTATAAAGGGGTGTGGGTGTTAGAATCTATTCTCCATTAAAGCCATAAACATTTTTGCACAGTGATGCTTCAGTTATCTGTTGAATCTGCTTTATTTGTTGTTTTTTAATTTCCAAAGACCCCCCCCCCCCGAGAAGTTTGCTAACAAATCCCAGGGAAATTGGCCAAATGAATGCATGCTACTTGGCTCTATAGAAAACACCAATAGAGAAATAAGTCAACATGAAATATTAAAATTAGGAAATGTGACTGTTTAATGTAGATATAAACTGGAGACTATTCTTTGTTATGCTGGCAAAATCCTATGAATATATTCATGGAAGACTGAAATAAAACCAGCAGATCAAATTTCAGTCAACTGCTTTGAGTATCCTTCTCTCTATACATGCTTAAATAATAGAAAATTCTCATAAGAATTTCTTTTCCTTAGTCTTGAAAACAGTTCTATTAAGACTAGTTCTATTTTGTTTCTATTGCCTACTTATTCCCAGCCTTATTAGAACATGTGACTTGGAATAATATGCAATTTGTTCCAAAACAAAAAGATCACAGGAGCTAAGTCTTTTCATTATGTTCTATTGTTATTAGTGTTTATTTTAAAATAGCAATGGAGAGCACAGGCTTTGGATTCAGACAGACACACCAAGTTCAAAGCTCAGCTCTGCCACATGTTAGCCCTGGAATCTTGTGTGAGCCAATTAACCTCTAAATCTTGGTAACCTGTTCTTGAAAATGGATGCAAAGACTACTTTCTCAAAAAATACTGTAAAGATGAAACCAACCTTAACATAGCAGCTGGCTTATGGTAAGCTTTTAGCATGAAACACATTAATTTAAGGTTACATGCTTAGTTTCTTCAAGGAGAAATTTATTGACTTAACACTGGTTATAATCTAGTAGACATAAACCTAAATAGAAGACTCATTGTTTGTTAACGCAAAAACCTTTGCTAAGAACAAAGCTTGCAGTACTCTGTTTGTGACATGCACATATGCAATGGGACTGATCCTAGGACAAAGGACCTAAAGCAGAGGGTTTCATACACAGCAACCTAAATACATTTATGCCACCACAGGGTAGGAAGTGTCACCAGAGAAAAGGCTGTGGAAGCTGTGAGATTCTTGTCTTCACACAAGAAATAATTCAGGCATGAGACAGAGAATGGAAGGGACAGAGAAAGAGTGCCCAGTCTCTTGGACTGGGGAGAGCAAGGTTACATGGTTGAGTGGAAAGAATACACCTGGGCAGGCCATGCAGTCTGTTTGGACTCTCTAGGTTTCTAAGGGAGTCTGTTTACCCACCTCCCCCCTCTCCTCTAGGACAAAGGACGGTGAGTCCTACCTAGCCTGAAGGGTTTGTAAGGTGAAAATTAGCAAATTTCTTCCCAGATTTGCAATGGGCAGAGTAGAGAGGTTTCTGGGAGGGCATCTGTGGAGGTTTTATTGCCCCATGTCATCAGGTAACCCCTTTGGTCCTGAGGAGAGAGAATTATCCTGGGAGCTTTCCTTGGGGGAAGGGCTGGGACCACCTGGGAGGTTATCAGGGTCTGGGCGGGACTTTGAAGTGCAAGATGCTGGGCTTCTGGAGCTTCCACAGTAGGTGCTGGTCTTCAGGCCTTTCTCACACACACGTAGGCTCAATTTCTGACTTCCTACCTAACAGAAACACCTACCACTCATCACAGCATGGGTGAAAGAAGAAGCCAATGAGTTTCTACTGTGTGCCTTTTGTGTGCCAGCTACACTAAATAAACACCTCATATCTATAAGGACTCTATTATGTAAGTATTGTCCCTGTTTTGAAGATGGCACTACTAAGGTTCAGAGGTAATTAAAAAAAAAAAAAAAAAAAAAAAAAAAAAAAAAAAAAAACCTTGCCCAAAGTCTCCCCACCGTGCCGTAACTGTGGAGTGGTGGGTTAAGCAGGACTGGCCTTTTGCACTACAGCATGTTTTGCTTTTCTAAAGGCATCACAGTCTGCTCTGGCAAAAATGTCTTGAGGGCAGGGGACCACCAGGGCAATAGCCACATAACATCCAAGAGGGGTTCACCCAGTAAATAGCTGCATCCAAGGCGGGGGGCGGGGGCAGGGGGGTGGAGGAGGCACCTTCACTCCAAGCACAATGAGCATGCCTGTGCGCCTGGTGGGGAGCAGCAGGTGGGCATGGTTCTCAGAACCCCTACTGCTTCTATTCTCCCCCCACCCATATCTGTAGACTCAGGCCTGGTGTCACAAAGAGAATGGGGGACGCCATAGCAGCTGTTTGATTCACAATTCAGAAACAGGTAGTGTGTGGAGAAGCGAGGGTTCTTGTCTTCGCACAAGAAAGAATTCAGGCGTGAGACAGAGCAGGGGAAAGCAACATAGCAAGGTTTATTAGGGTAGGGCCGTCCGTGAGAACAGATGGGCACCTCTCCAGACAGAACCTGAGAGAGAGTGCCCAGTCGCTCAGACAGGGGGAGAGCGAGGTTACATGGTTGAGCAGAAGAATACACTTGGAATACACCTGGGCAGGCCAAGAGGGCAGCTCAGCAGAGAGGCAGAGGGCTGAGTGCGCAGTCCGGTTGAGGCCGGGGTATGGGGGGGTGTTAAGGGGATGGATTCTGCCTTCCCGCTTCTTCTCCTCCTTAGGCCTTTGTCACACACACATAAGCTCATTTCTGACTTCCTACCTAACAGGCCCAGGACCTAGAACAACAATCTGTGTGGGCTTGACTTCCAGCTTCCCTATGGAAAACTCCCTGACCGTGGGTGGGCAAGTCACTTTAACTCATCCAAATGTCCATTTCTACATCTGGAAAGCAGGAGTAAGACTACCCACTAGGTCATCTTGTTCTGATGTTCTGATGATGACAGAGGAATGGCCACTTTCTGTTTAGGAGGATTTTAGCTAGTAAATAATTCCACCCAAAGCAGGGTTGTTCTGAGTTAACAGAGGGTGTTTAGAGGGCTGTCTGGTATCCAGTGAATTCTCAGTGAATGCTATCTGGTGATATTCCGTAGTTTATCATGATTATGGCAGATAACAACTTGACTTTCTTCATTATTGAAGTAGGCAGGCATACAGGTTAAAGTCAATTAGGTTTGTGAGCTGGAAAACTATGCCTTTGCCACTGCCATGTGTGACCTCACACCCTACCTGATACCTTAGCCATGCCCCTATGTGACCTCATGCTCTTACCTGGCCACACCTGAGTGCCCTCTGGCCAATCAGGTTGATTAACCACTCCCCTTTGGAAGTGAGTTAAAAGCCTGAAACAAAGTGTGCTCTCTTTCTTATTTTCCCTGGCTTCTTTCCAGGAGGGGGCTGGCTGTAGCCCTGTGCCTCCAGGGCGCATGGCCTACTGGCCACCCGCCCTAGACTTCCTGGCCTAGATCTCTTCCACGTGACTGGTTCTTGGTGCTTCGTATGAACCCAGATTTACCTCTTCCTCTCTTCTTTTCCCTGGTCTCTAGCCAGGAAAGGGGCTGGCTGTAGCCCTGAGCCCCCAGGGCTGTGGACTTCATGCCACCCACCCCAGGCTTCCTGGCCTAGATCTCCTCCACATGGCTGGTTCCTGGTACTTGGTATGAACCCAGATTTACCCCTCTCTCTCTTAGATAAAGCTCTCACTCTCCTATGCATCTTTCGCACTAAATAAAAGGCTAAAATGTACCATGCTGCCTCGTTTATTTATGCCTGTATTTAAAATTCTTCTCTAAATAATAAGAACCTTCTCGGGCTTATTAATATTGGGAATTTATTAATAAGCACATGGTGATATCATACGGCACCCCAAATTCCGGTAACATATGTGGCACCGCAGATGGCACTTCTGGGGAACTTTAAGAGGGCACATTTTCCTAGATTTTAAGGGGTCATTTCTGATTTCATTATCATTTGGTATCCTTGCATTTCCTCACCCTTTTTGGCATTGTCATTGGCCCTTGTCACCTCTTAGGGATAAATAATTAAAGCAATAGGCCTGTAAGTGCCTCCCAGCAAAGAGAGAACATCATGTCTGAAGAGGGATCCTTGAGCCAGTGCCATGGATCGATAGGCTAATCCTCCGCCTGCAGCGCCGGCACACCGGGTTCTAGTCCCAGTCGGGGCACCGGATTCTGTCCCGGTTGCCCCTCTTTCAGGCCAGCTCTCTGCTATGGCCCAGGAGTGCAGTGGAGGATGGCCCAAGTCCTTGGGCCCTGCACCCGCATGGGAGACCAGAAGAAGCACCTGGCTCCTGGCTTCGGATCAGCACGGTGCGCCGGCTGCAGTGCGCTGGCCGCGGCGGCCATTGGAGGGTGAACCAACAGAAAAAGGAAGACCTTTCTCTCTGTCTCTCTCTCTCTCTCTCACTGTCCACTCTGCCTATCAAAAACAAACAAACAAACAAACAAACAAAAAACAAAAGAGGGATCCTCCACCCCCTCCTTCTCCAAAGCAAGATAGCGTTCCTGCAGGGGGGTGGGCAAGAACAGGAGGGAAGCAGATGTGTTAATTCTCAGCTAGAGCTTCCAGGAGAAGAGAGCAGACGGAGCAGCCCACACCCCAGAGGACCTGCAAGCGAGTGGACTTGAGAAACAACCAGGAATTGTGACTTGCCTGGGTGCCCCCTCTCACGGTTGAGCCAGGGCAGATCCATTCCCTGGAGGTTCTCGGGGCCCTTGTGTGGCACAAAGAGAGCGGGCAGAGAGCTGACCCCGAAAGGTCTTGGCTTGGGAATCAGGGGAGAGCAACTGGTCTCACTGATGGCTGAGGACCCCAGAACGGCTAATGTCCATCACAGTGGGGAAACTGAGGACTATGTGGCCTCTCCTCCCATGCCAGCCAGCACAGAGGTGGTATGTGACCCAGTGAGTGCACGTGCCACCTGGAAAGCAGGCTCTGCATTCACTCAGTGTCTATCGCCATGCAGAACATCAGGGGAGCCATAAATCAATCACAGAATTACATTGACTGCTCACTTGAGTGAAGTGTTCCCCATGACAGTAGCACCCTCAGTGCTGATGGGAGATGGAGTTGTGAGCAGCCAGCAGCACTGGGGTATGCACCCTGGTGGGTGTCTGGAGCAGGCTTTTGCATTGCTTTTCTTATAAGAGTATCAAATGCTATGTGCTGGCACTGCACTGCATCCTTAACTCGGATTATCTCATTTTGTCACCACCAAAACATTATGGGATAAATACTTTTCTTATGCCCAATTTACAGATGCTAACATCAGGACTGGGAAGTCAAGGTTACACTTTCAGGGTGCTGTGAGATTGGGAGTGCAGACAGTTCAGTGTTGTGACTTCCTGCTCTGCCTGGCAGACACTGGCCTTGGCGATAACAAGAGACCACTTCAAAGGGCTGTGGCACGCAGAAGACGTGGAACGTGTGGCTACCTCCTGGGGCCAAAATGACTAAGTTGCAGGGTGTGCTGAGAAAATGCTAACTGGGAGGAATTCTGCTCTTCCGGTCTTGCTTTGGGTCTGAGCTGCTGTGATTTAGGAAACAGCAGCCGCACTTACTACAAAGAAAGAGGATGGATGAGCTTGGATGCCATCGCTGAGCTTTCTTTCCGCCTCTACTGTTGCCGACGTTTGCTCCTGCTCTGTTTCTCATTACTTTGCTGTTGACATAATTATTCTCATCGGGCTTTTATTTTAGGAACTTCTCTACTTCTTCTGCTAACTTCTACCATTCTGATTCCCTGATGACTTGAGCTGTGCATCCTGCTGTTTGGCGCTCATAGATCAGTTCAATGTGAACCATTAAATCTTTCCTCGGCCGCGGATGTGTTTTTCAGCGAATCCTTGGTAGCTCGCGTGCCATCCACTTCTACTCTATTTCTAGAACTCATTGGTTGTGTGTATAACTTTAGGAAGTAATCCCTTAAAGACTTATTTTTTCTCTCTTGGTTTTTCATTAAGCTTTAAATCCTGGGAAATCAGCTTGATTTTAATTTGTAGCTTTCTTTTTTTTATTTTCAGAGATGAAATTTTTTATCTCAAAGAGCTCTTTTTTGTTTTTTGATTTCTTTTTGTAATGGCAGACGCACATGCACACATACATATATGCATATACACGAGTGCTCTTCAAAATGATGATGGATAATGGAATTAAAAGATAAGATTCTCTTGGTGCAAAGTTTTTTTGAAATCCATGTATACGAGGAATATTCAAAAAGTTCATGAAATGCATATCCTGAAAAACTGCATGGATTTCAGAAACTGAACCAAAATAAACTTAATCTTTTCTTTTTTTAACTTTCTAAAGCATATTTATTTGGAAGATAGGGAGACAGAGAGTTCATCCATTCGTTGGTTCACTCCCCAAATACAACACCTGAGGTTGGGCCAGAACTTGACCCTGGTCTTCCAAATGAGTGGCAGGAACCCAATCAGTTGAACTGTTACGTCCCAATGTGTGCAGAAGCAGGAAGCTGGAATCAGGAGCTGGAGCCATGTATCAAACCCAGGTCCACTGTTAGAGCATGCAGGCAATTTTACTAGCGTTTTAACCACTAGGCTGAATGCCTGCCCTTAAATTCATCTCTTAATTCCATTTTTCCACAAACTGTTGGAAGAACCCTTGTGTGTGTGTGTGTGTGTGTGTGTATGCACATATTGCTGTGGGTGCAATATTTTGGGTGTAATACTGTCTCAAACCTGAAAACTTTAAATGGAGTTTTTGTTGCTTTTCTTTTTAAAACTTATGTTGTACTCCCTGAATTACCTCAAATTCTTCTAGGATCAGTATTTTTTCTTTTTAAAGGTAGATTTATTTATTTATTTATAAGTCAGAGTTACTGAGACAGAGGAAGATCTTCTTTCTGTCAGCTGGCTCACTCCCAGTTGGCTGCAATGGCCAGTGCTGAGCCAAGCTGAAACCAGAAGTCAAGAGCTTCCTCCAGGTCTGCTATGTAGAGCAAATGTCCCTAGGATCAATTTTTACTGTGTGGTTGTATTGAATTTTTTCTCTAAAGAATAATAAATTTTGCTCAATGATCCTTGGACTTCTGTTCACAACTATTAGCTCAGTAGTTGGGATGGGTTTGCATTAGCCTTCTGTTGATTGGTCTATATGCCACTGTACTCTCTCTTACCATTAGTTCAAAGGCTGACAGGAAGCCCTTTGTGGTTAAGGGGGGTGGATCCCTAACTAGATTCATGTAAGGTAAGTAGGCCAGGGGAGACTGAGGTTGGCTCCAAAATCTAGATTGAGAAAGGCTTCGCTTTGGGACTCCAGTTCCCTTACCATGAACAAGAGATGATCTCCTGTGGTGCATGCAAGAGGTTTAATCTGGAGGCAGTGAGGGTGATGATGATGATGATGATAAAAACAACAGCTACTACAGCTACTATTTATCCAGTACTATATACCAGGCTCTGTCTTAAGCATATCACACATATAAATTCACTTGCTACTCACAGCAAACTTGTGAGTTAGGTGAGTTTTACTATTGCCCTTTCATTCACAAGGAAATAGGGGCACAGAGAGGTTAAACAAGCTGCTCAGAGTTTAATAGCTAGGGAGTGGCAGAAACAGGCTTTGGACCAAGACAACCAAGCTCTGCTGTCTGTTCTTTTAATATCTAGGATATATGGCTGGGCTGATTGGCCTTCATGAGCAGAGGTGGAAAAAGAGGTTTAACCAAGACAGGTCTTCATAGACCTTAGCTTCCACATATAGAACAGGTTCTCTGCCCCATGCATGTCTCCCTCTTTCCGACTGACTCTGAACTTGAGGTCAGAGAAGCTCCCACACCACTGTGCCCCTCTTGTAGGAATTCTGTGCTGTTTCAATTCTGTGCTGCTTCCTGTCCACACATTTATCTTACACCTGTATATAATTAAGCAAGATATTCATTTAGTATGTATGCATTCTAAACATTTTATTATTATTATTCTGTATTATTTTATTAGGACATCAAATAGAGATATGTACTACGTTGCAAAAAGGGTTTGAATGTTCTTCGTCCCCCAGTGAAGTGAGTCTTTAAAGAAATATGAAAGATGAGGATTTGTACCTAAGAATTCAGTGAGTTCCTAAGAAATCATCTGAAATGGTTTATGAGATGCTTATGTTTGAAAAGCATTCAATAAAAGAGCAAATGGGTTTCTTTTTCCTCTTGGGGCTGGCGCTGTGGCGGGTAAAGCCATTGCCTGCACTGTCAGCATCCAGTTTGACTCCCGGCTGCTCCACTTCCCATATAGCTCTCTGCTATGGCCTGGGAAAGCAGTAGAAGATGGCCGAAGTCCTTGGGCCCCTGTACCTACAGGGGAGACCCAGAGGAAGCTCCTGGCTCCTGGGTTTGGATTGGCTCAGCTCCAGCCGTTGCGTCAACTGGGGAGGGATCCAGTGCATGGAAGACCTCTCTCTGTCTCTCCCTCTCCATGTAACTATGCCTCTCAAGTAAATAAATAAATCTTTTTTAAAAAGTGTTCAATACTTTCCTTCTGTGATTATTGTAAGCATTAAGTCACTTAATAAATATTTATAAAAACACAAGGACAAACACGTTATAGGTGCTTAATAAATATTGATTTCCTCTGGAGCTATGGGATCACAAGCAAACTGAATCTTTCATGTTGGAAATCTAGCACTTGATTTGCTATGCAGAAAAGAAGACAGTGAGAGCTGTGGTTAAGCTCACAGATTAAGGAGCCATACAAACAGAGGTTTGTGAAATGGAAATGTTGTGGAGTGGCCCATGGCTAGGTTTGGTCCAGGTTCTTATTTCCACATGGGAAGGAATTCAAGGAAGACACATACACCAAGGGGAGCAGGAAAGCAAGATCTATTTAAAGCAAAAGTAACAGCAAAGGACTAAGTGTGGGCAAGCTCCTGAGAGAATGAGCTGTCATGAGTAAGATCTGAAGCTGTTGTTTTATGCACTCTGGAGGCAAAGGGGGTGGTGCCTGGGGGCTGGGTTAGTTGAATATTCAAAGAAGCAGAGTTTGGGGCAGGGTTGGAGCACTGCTCATTTCCATGCCCTTTTTTGGTATCAGGTGCAGAATGGGAGTGGGAGTGATGGCCATGATCATCATGTTATGGTGACATTAGAATGACCTAAAGACCATCATGGGGACACAGACTGCAGCCATATTGGATATCTCTAGCTGGTGCCGATTCTAAGTTTGCAACTTCTTGGAACCTGGGGTTTCTACTATTAGGCAGGGAGGTAGGATGAGTGCACAGGGAGGAGGTAGTGCATAGAAAGGGGGTTTGAGGGTACAGGGAATGGGGATAGTTTGAGCAGCACTGACAGGGCTTTCACACTGCCTGGACTGCCTTGTCCATCAGCTTGGGTTGTCATGCTGCCAACTATGTCACTCAGGCATGTAGACCATGCGGCTATGGCTCAGGCATGTAGACCGTGGGCTATGGCTCAGGCATGTAGATCATGTGGCTATACTCAGGCATGTAGACTGTGGGCTATGGCTCAGGCATGTAGACCATGAGGCTATGGCTCCTCTGTGGGTCAGCAGGTAGTGCTATGAAGCCTCAGCTCCTTTTTCTCTCATTACCTACTTGCCCATACCAGAAACACAGCAGCATCACTATCTCCTAACAGTACATTTTTATGGCAGTCTCCTCATCTGTGGAGTCCAAAATACGTCTACTGTGTGCAAGTATTAAAATGATCAAATGGGGCAACGTGTGTAAAGATCTTAATGCAGTGCAGGAATAGATGTTATGGTGCAATGGATTAAGCTGCCTCTTGGGACCTATCAGAGTGCCAGTTCAAATCCCAGCTACCTCACCACGCTAATGCATCCTGGGAGGCAGCAGGTGACAGCCCAAGTACTTGGGCCCCTGTCAGCCACATGGGAGACACAGATAGAGTTCCTGGTCACTGACTTCTGCCTGGGCAAGCCCTGGCTGTTGAAGGCAATCGGGGGATAAACTTGTGGATGGAAGATCTCTCTGTCTCTCTGTTTAACACCTTCCCCTCCTCATCTCCCTGTTGCTTTGCCTTTCAAGAAGATGAAAATAAATAACCATTTTAAGAAGCACCTTGACACATTACAAAGTGGATGAAAAGTACTTACATATTATATGGCACAAATTGCCATGAATATTATCTGCTCTTACTATGATTACTGTCATAACAATGCTTTACCAGGAAGTATGGAGGCACCAGGTAGTAATATAATCTCTACAGCATACAATGCTTTACAGAATCATTGTTCCATAGAATGGTCAGTGGAACTTGAGTTTCTGGGGTGCTTAGAAATAGAAAGTTTCATGTTCAAGTAAGTTTTAAAAATATCATATATAATATGCATATTAAAGATCTAACACATTTTATTTTTTAAACATCTCTTAACTTTGTTTAACATGGAATTTGCTCCAAGTTCCTTATCTACATGACAGCAGTGATAACCTATAGCACCAATATTTAATCAGAGATGATACTCTTAATGATTATTTGCTGAGCTTTAATTTCAGGTCTGTAATTGTCTAAATCACCTATAAACTGTGGGTACTACTGTTTATAAGAAGATACATGCAGTTTTAATTGTTTCAGATAAAAAGTATGGAACAGTCCCAAAACAACAATGCCGGATTCTTTAAGGAAATTTTCAACTGGAACAGGGATCAGGTTAAACAATTATATTAATAGAAGAAAATACTGGCTAGTAAAGGGGACACTATTTTGTGAATTGTGTGTGTGGTGGGAGTGGGATAAGGTCGTAGCTGGTTTCCGAAGAGGAATCCTACTGAATCACTTGTAGTATTGGGTACCTTCCACGTAGCACCTGAGTTGGCCCTGTGCCTTGCTGTAAGCAGGAGAATGGAAGTTCTGTGCTCAAATCTTAGAAAAGTCTGGCAACTTCTAACTTCTGCATTTCTCCTTTTGGAATCCGTGAACGCTAGAGAAGCCACTTGGAGAGTAGGAGAGACCCTGAGACTATGAGAGAAAGAGACAGAGGGGCCTTGCTGTCTGAGCATCCTCACTCAGACAGATAGGAGGCGCCCTCGCAGTCTTTCCTGACAAAGTCTTCTCCACATGAAGGAGCCAGTTTGGATTTTTGCTGCAGGTGGAGTCCTCAGATGACTGTTGCCCTGACAAAATCACCCCGAGCAGAACTACCTAGCTGAACCCAGGCACCCCACACATTCATGAGAAATGATGACTGGGTCATTGTTGTAGGCATTAAATCCTGCAGTGGTTTGTTATACAGCAATAGATGACCAAAACAAGGGGCTAGCGTAGGAGAATGCAGAAAGCAACCACATGGATTGCTTTTCATTTCATCTTATTTTCCCAAACACTAGATGAATGAATTTAAATTGATTCTCATGTTCACTCTGATCATTCTTTGTGGATTGACTATTCAAATGATTTTAAAAAGGGGAAAAACATCACAAGAGGAGTTTAATAAAATCCTACAGAAGGGGCCGGTGCTGTGGCGCAGTAGGTTAATCCTCTGCCTGCGGTGCCAGCATCCCATATAGGCACCGGTTCTAGTCCCGGCTGCTTCTCTTCCAATCCAGCTCTCTGCTATGGCCTGGGAAAGCAGAAGATGGCCCAAGTCCTTGGGCCCCTGCACCCATGTGGGAGACTCGGAAGAAGCACCTGGCTCCTGGCTTCGGATCGGCACAGCTCCAGCTGTTGCAGCCATTTGAGTGAAGCAACAGAAGGAAGACCTTTTTTTCTCTGTTTCTCCCTCTCGTTATCTGGAACTCTACCTCTCAAATAAATAAATAAAATCTCCTTTAAAAAATCCTACAGAAAAATGTCTTCTGCCTTTCATATTTTGTGTTGGGGCATTTATGAGAAAATGTCTAACAATATCTAAAACTATTTTAACACCAACTTTTCTTTTAAGTTTTAAAATTAATAAATAATAAAAAGAACAAGGTGTATTTTTGATAAGGAAACATCATTATATCATTGTCATAGATTTATCGCCAGGTCAGCTCCTGAGTTACCTTTTGAGTCCCTCTAGGTTGATAAATGTGACCAGAATGAGAAACGAAGCCACCCTTCACAGGTGACTTTTCTTTTTTTTTTCACTTTTATTTAATAAATATAAATTTCCAAAGTACAGCTTTTGGATTACAGTGCCCCCCCCCCATAACTTCCCTCCAACCCTCCCATCTCCCACTCCTTCTCCCATTCCATTCATATCAAGGTTCATTTTCAATTATCTTTATATACAGAAGATCAATTTTGTATACATTAAGTAAAGATTTCAACCATTTGCACCCACACAGAAACATAAAATGTTAAGTACTGTTTGAGTACTAGTTATAGCTTAATTTACATTGTACAACACATTAAGGACAGAGATCTTACATGGGAAGTAAGTGCACAGTGACTCCTGTTGTTGATTTAACAATTGACACTCTTGTTTATGGCGTCGGTAATTACCCTAGGCTCTTGTCATGGGTTGCCTTTTGAGTTCGCCAACTCCGATCTTATTTAGACAAGGTCATAGTCAAATTGGAAGTTCTCTCCTCCCTTCAGAGAAAGGTAACAGGTGACTTATAATGAGAAACTGGGGCAACAAGGAGTAGAGACTGAGGTATAACAAGGTGGAAATGAGGCACTCGTGGGCCAGATGAGGAAAGAATAGGTAAGAAGAGCAGGAGGGGTTTTGCTTGTTTGCTTATTCGGTTTTTATGGGACTCTGATAAAAACAATACTGTTAAGAAATAGGAAGTCTCTGAATAGTGAATGCGTGATACAAATCTGGGTACTTCACCAACAGTGAAATTTTAGATTTGTCTCATGTTTTGCAGGCAGATTTATGTTTTCTTAGACTATGACTCTGTAAAGACCTTGAGTCATATCCCTTAATTGTTATTAGGATCACACGTGAAAAATTATCTTCGAGTCAATTGAATAATGATAACACGACACTATTTTAGGTACTGTGTAGGGAAAGAGAGAGTGAAAGGTGGCCAGTTCTAAAGTTATTTGTAATATGGTAGGAAAGTTAAGAAATAGATTAAATTTTGGTAGCTGAATATAGGTAGAATGGCATAGCAGCTTGTCAAAGTTCAATCGAAAGTAGGATTGGGAGCTTAACTATTTGTGAAACTGGAAGGTTTACAACCTCCTTGACAATCAGTTTGCATGAATGAATGTGTACTGATTTGCATTTTCTAGGAGAAGAATAAGGACTTATTTTTTCCCTGTGCATCTGTCTGGAAGAGCTGCTGACAGAGAAGAAAGGGATGCGCTGTGGAGGGCATGGAATGCTTTGCTCCTCCGCCCTGTCTACTGCACTGCTGTGGATCTTTGCTCAGTGAGTTGTAAGCCAACATTTTACAAGCTGGTTTCATAATGGTCTTTCTAGCATACTCAGCACAAGCATTGCTAATGAAGGGTCCCAGGACTGCAGTGATGGGGAGGGTGCCACAGTGTCTGGAAAACACTGGGCACTCAGTAAATTCCCAGTGAACACACAAAAGCCTGGAACATTCGGATTGTTGGTTTTAGGAGAAATCATGTCACTGTCCTGGGCTTTGCTGGGCATGTGGGCACCAGTAACATTGGCGGCAGAGTTCTTAATTGCCTTAGTTGGAACAAGACAGATCTGAGGAGAAAAGGAAGGAAAAACAGTAAATGGGAACAAGGGGATTAAGTTGTTCACAGCAGACACGACGTATCTGGGGACTCCAGGGATAGGAGTCAGCAGAGGGGAGGGAGAACAGTGGAGGGAGGAGCTCATTTGCACGCAAAAAGAGCTGTGGGCAAGAATAGAACATTTATTTCATGAATATTAAAGACGTCATTTGTATCCACTCTCTGGTGGAGCCTGAAGACTTTTGTGTTACAAATAAGCAGAAATCCAGGGGCAGGCATTTGGTACTGCTCAGATGCCTGTGTCCTACCTCTGAGAGCCTGGGTTTGATCCCCAGCTCTGCCAGCTGATTCCAATTTCTTGCCATTGCTGCCCATGGAAGGCAGTAAGGATGGCTCAGGTGATTAGGTCCCTGCCACTTACATGGGAGCCCAGACCCAGCTGTTGTGGAGGCATTTGAGGAAGTGAACAGGTGGTGTGGAAGCCCCTCCCACACTTCTCCATCTCAAATAAAAGTGAATTAGAAAGAAAAAAAAAAAAAACAACTAGGGTCTTTCTGTGCTACAAAGTCATCCAAACAGGAAGAAATTCTGCACCTGGCTGTGGTATGGTCATATTGCACAGTATCATACTACCAATACTACCATACAGGTTGAGAGGTTGGAAATTTAGTACCAGAGAAAGGGCTAGTTTTTGTGTTATTGACTTCTAGTTTCATTAGGTGATCTCTTTCCACAGCAAACACACGTGCTTGGAGAAAGTGCTTTCCACAGGGCGGGTAGGAGGGACTGTCCTCATTGTGCTGACCAGCTACTCTAGTGGTAGAAGCTCCTGATTTATTGTCTTGCCTTAAACACTTGTCAGTGCATCCCATGAAAAATCTGGGCCAAGTTTGAAGCAGAGCCCAGAAAGGTTTTTGCACAATATGCATTTAAGAGATTGTTGCTGGGCAAAAATAGTTACATGGTGAATTCTGTTCTCAAAGACACTGCTTTCTTCCAAGGTTATGTGGCAGTGACTCCACTTGGCAGGTCTACACTTTGGAACGAAGCGTGGAGCAGTAGAAAAGCCCAGACAAAGAAGTGGAACCACCTTCTCAGGGAAAGAAATGCACAGATATCCTTAGGGCACCAACTAGGGAGAGAAAAACCATGTTCCCAACCATGAGACATTTCTAAACCAGAGCTCTTGTGGTATTGTAACCTTAGTTGTATTAGTGTTGCCATATTAAAAATTATTGGGCTGGTGGGGTGGCATAGTGGTAAAGCCGCCAGCTGTAGTGCCAGCATCCCATATGGGTGCTGGTTCATGTTTGGGTTGCTCCACTTCCGATCCACCTCTCTGCTAATGTGCGTGGGAAAGCAGTGGAAGATTGTCCTAGCACTTGGGTCTTTGCACCCACTTGGGAGACCCAGATGAAGCTCCTGAGTCCTGGCTTTGACCTGGCCCAGTCCCTGGCCATTGTGGGCATTTGGGGAGTGAACCAGCAAATGAAAGATCTCCCTTTCCCTCTCCCCACCCCCACCACACCCCCATAGCTCTACCTTTCAAATAAGTAAATAAATCTTTAAAAATGATATAACCAAGTGCATTTAAATTGCCATAAAATAAAATCAAATGCTATGCTAATGGTTAGTTCGTCTAGGAGCGTGAAGCTATAAATGGTTTAGTATGAGGATATAGGGATGAGAGCCTTGTTTGGCTGGTTCATCTTTTCATAAACCTGTCAGTTTCCTTCGTCATTTCCCATTCTTCTTCTTCACTTGGTTTTCGTCTTCATATTTTCCCTGGGTCTATCTGAGGCCATAGTCTCACAGAGCCACATAACTGAAAGGCAACTGGACTGGCCTTCCGTGTTAGGACAGCTGTTGGTCGCCACAGCGTGTCCTGGTCCCTCAGAAACCTCCCTTCTACCTATGTCTCTGCATTATCACACTTTTTGGATGTAGCTGCCCAAATTTGCTTTATTTTTCCATTTTGGTAGTGCCAGGCCCTAACCTGACAACTTCCTTATCAGAATCTTCAGGGTTTGATGTGGTTTATTCGTAGTAGGGACTAAAGTGGTAGAAGTGCTTCTATGACTGTTGTGAAAGATCTTCTGTATATAAAGATAATTGAAAATGAATCTTGATGTGAATGGAATGGGAGAGGGAGCGGGAGATGGGAGGGTTGCAGGTGGGAGGGAAGTTATGGGGGGGAAAGCCATTGAAATCCATAAACTGTACTTTGGAAATTTATATTTACTAAATAAAAGTTAAAAAATTTAAAAATATATAATAAAGACATTTTATCTGCCAAAAAAATAAATAAAAGGAATTACCTAGAAGAACAAGAATATGTCTTAATGTAGCTCATTTTACTTTTGTCTACATGTATTTTATCCTAAGCCACAACTTCTTTGCTTAATGCACCCTCTTGGCTGAGAGTGAAGGGAAGATATCACGAACATCATGAATTAATATGCCATTTCTGGAAACTCATTTCAAATGGGTCTTAAGCAAGCCAAGAAGATGGCATCTAAAAGATTGTTAATGAGTAATATAGACAGTACTTACGTTGCCAGTGACATACAGCAACCTGTCTACATTAATCAACAGCCAGCACATGAGTGGATTGTGCTGATGAGTTGTTTGGAAGAAGACTTCCTGAATCCTAGTGACCATATTAAATGCCATGTATAATGGAAAGTTTTATTTTAATGATGACCCTAATGTCTCACTCATAGGCAAGAAGGACCCCAAGCCTCAGCCTAACAAAAGAGAGCAGGTTTGGAGAAGAAGGCAGCATGTTGGGTTAGACACGGGCTCTGTGGTCAGAACACCGGGTTTAAACATTCAGCTCTCAAACAGCAACTATGGAACCTTGGGCAAGTAATTTAACCCCTTTAAGCATAAAGCATAAGAGAAATAACACAGCCAGAGTACTAAACACAGTGCCTGGTAGAAAGCCCACTTTGAATAAGAGGTAGTGGACCTGACATTGGCCATTCTTCCTAGCTGTACATTAACTTTACTACTTTACTGTGTGGGGGAAATGCCTCATGGTATGGGTTTGAGTTGCAGAGCCAGAATGTCACAATGGGACCTTCCAGAAAATGCTAAATTCTTCTTTTCCCAGACTTTCATGTGCGCAGAGTGGCCATGTGCCCTAGGCTCAGCCCATCAGACACTCATCCACAGGTTCTGAGTGGGGTTAGAGTACAGATGTGGAACATGCAGCCTGCGAGTCACAGGAGGCCTACAAGTCATCTGGTCCAGCCCTGCCAAGGCAGCAGCAGGTAGGACTCAAAATGCAATAAATCTGAGCTGGCTATTGTTGAAGTTGATAATTTTGTGTAGCCTATGAATGGTGCAATAAGTATCCAATTGGCCCTTAGCAGAAAAAAGCTTCCCCACGCGTGCTAAAGTCATGGGAGCAGGATAGGAGAATATGTCCAGGTGGCAGAGGGCACAGCAGCTGTGCTCTCCCAGGGGGGCATCAGGGCCATCACGCAGCCTGCAAAGCAGCAGAGGCTTTTGGGATTGTCTCCAGCAGAGGTGCTGGAAGCCCTGCTGTCCGCTGGGACGGCAGGGCCCCCTTTGACTGAATCTGTGGCATGAAGCATAGTCCAACCTGCTTCCTGGACTTACTTGTTCCCATCTACCCAGACTGGTTCTCTGGCTCCTAATATCGTTTCAGTGAGTTCCTTTTTTCTCCTTCAGTCAGGAAGAATTTGTGTCCATTGCTTAGCTTGAAGAGCTCTAACTGATTAGGGCACCTATCTTACATAAATGAAAATTTATTTATTTATTTATTTATTGGAGAGGGAGGGAAAGAGAGAGGAGCTAGAGAGTGCTCCCATCCGCTGGGTCACTCCCCAAATGCCTGCAACGCCTGGGACTGGGCCAGGCTGAAGCTGGGAAACAGGAATTCAATTTCTGTCTCCCATGTGAGTACGTCATTGCTGTTACCTCTAAGGAGTCACATTGGATGGAAGCCAGAGTGAGGAGCAGTGCCAGGTCTAGAACCCAGGGGCTTCAATATGGGATGTGGGTATCTGAACTGGTGTCGTAACCGCTAACCCAAATCCTTATCTCTGTGTCAATTTTTCTTTTAAAGATTTATTTATTTATTTGAAAGTCAGAGTTACAGAGAGGTAGAGACAGAGACAGAGACAGAGACAGAGACAGAGGTCTTTCACCTGCTGGTTTGCTCCCCAGGTGGCTGAAACAGCCGGAGCTAGGACAATCCAAAGCCAGGAGCCAGGAGCTTCCTCTGGGTCTCCCATGTGGGTGCAGGGGCCCAAGGAGTGGGGCCATCTTCTGCTTTCCCAGGCCATAGCAGAGCTTGATCAGAAGTGGAGCTGCTGGGACTCGAACCGGCACCTATATGGGATGCTGGCACTGCAGGCAGCAGCTTTATGCCATGGTGCCTACACCTCTATGTCGTTTTAAGCTATATACTTCTAGTGAATTAATCTGGAGACACATTCTGAAGGGATTATTATTTTGTCTTAGCTCACAAACACCATGAGGACAGCAAGTGCATTCACCCTGCTCACCCTGTAACTACAATGCCTAGAAAAACATCTGGGCCAGCGCTGCGGCTCACTAGGCTAATCCTCTGCCTGCAGCGCTGGCACTCCGGGTTCTAGTCCCGGTTGGGGCGCCGGTTCTGTCCCCGTTGCTCCTCTTCCAGTCCAGCTCTCTGTTGTGGCCTGGGAAGGCAGTGGAGGATGGCCCAAGTCCTTGGGCCCTGTACCTGCATGGGAGACCAAGAGGAAGCACCTGGCTCCTGGCTTCGGATAGGTGCAGCGCGCCTGCCGTGGCGGCCATTTGGAGGGTGAACCAACAGAAGGAAGACCTTTCTTTCTGTCTCTGTCTCTGTCTCTGTCTCTCTGTCACTGTCTAACTCTGCCTGTCAAAAAAAAAAAAAAAAAAGAAGAAGAAAAAGAAGAAGAAAAACATCTGGTTATGTAGAAAATGCCTACTAAATATTAATTGAATAAATGAATTGTGGGCACAGAAAAACAATTGCAATGACATATGATATTCTCCCCCCCTCCCAAAGGGATTACTAGTGACATACAAAGCAATCTTCATCTAGCATTCCTGGGACAGGAGAAGACACAGCGTGGCGAATGCACTGTGTGACATTCTTTCATTCACACACATGCACATTTTCTAGACAGGAAGGCAAGAGTACTGCAGACGGGGATATCTGTCCCTACAATTTTGAGGACGTGGAAACAGAGCAAGCAAAGCATCCCCCTCTCGTGACAACTGGCCAAATGATATATAAGAAAAAAATGTTTGAAGCATCAAAAGGCAAACAAGACAGTGAGTCATTACCAGGCTAAGATCCAGAAGATGGGAGGCGAGCATGGACAGAGAGGTGAGCACGGCAGTCAGGCTATTTTTGCCCTAGTGACATTTGCTGATCCAGGAGGAACAGCTGAGAATGTGAACTCTAATGGAGGCCCCCCAGCACTAAGGGTGAAAAGTGACGTCTGCGATCATCTGAGGTGGGAGCCCCACCATTTCACTGGGCCCCAGAGAAGCGGAGGAAGTTGGAAGCACAGACAGTCCTTGACTTAGAAGGTCTGACTTATAATTTTTCAACTTTATGATAGTGTGGTGGTGAGAGGAATTCTGTAGAAACTATACTTCGGGTTTTGAGTGTGGATCTCTTCCCAGGCCAGTCACACGCAGGATGCTGGGCAGACACAGCAAACCACAGCTCTCAATCAGCCCCACCACTGTCAGGCTACGCGACCAACACTCTAGCCTGTCCGTGTTGCTAAGCTTTGGTAATATGTTCGGAGTATCAAGTGCATTTTTTACTTTATGAGACTTTCTACGTATGGTGGTAAATCAGGACACAACTCCATCCTAAGCTGAAGGGCACCCGGAAGTCCTCCTTGTCACTGCATCCCGACTTTACATCACCACAAAGCCAGGGAAACAAGCTTTGAAACTGGGTTTCAGTTGTACTGGACCACTAGTATCCCTATGCTTGGCCGTTCCAAGGGATGTATCTTTAGGAAAGATAGCTTCTCTTTACACCTCTACTTAAATTTTCAAGTACGTAAGGAGAAACATTGGCAGAAAAGGTACCCTATGCAACAGTCGATCAAAACTACCCATCAAAGGGCCAGTGTTGTGGTGCAGCAGGTTAAACTGTGGTGCTGGCATCCCACTTCAGAGTCTTACCTCTTCCACTTCTTATCCAGCTCCCTTTTAAGGCACCTGGGAAAACAGTGGAAGATGGTCCAAATAAACAGGAGGCTCAGATGGAGTTTCTGACTCCTGGCTTCAGCTTGGCTCAGCCCCAGCTGTTGCAGCCACTTGGGGAGTGAACCAGCAGAAGGAAGATTCCCCCTCCCCCTCCCTCTCCCTCCCTCTCTCCCTCTCCCTCTCCCTCCCTGTAACTGCTATTCAAATAAATAAATAAATCTTATTCAAAATACCCAACAATGGAACCCTCAGGGACTGTGATACTGATATTATCAGACACAGAATATGAAACAATTATTGGCATACTCAAGAGCTAAAGGATGACACATAAAGTTTGAAGGAGTACAGGTTAGCAATTGGTCTGGTAGTTCAGCTACTGATTGGGATGCTGTATCCCCTGTAAGAGTTCCTTGAGTTTGCTTCTGATTCCAGCTTCCTGCTAATACAGATCTTGTGAGGCAACAGGTGGTGAGTCAAGTGTTTGGGTTCCTTCCGCAAGGATGGGAGACCGGCTTTGGGCTCATCCAGCATTTTTCTCGTGACTGCCTTCTAACAACAGAACATAGCAAAATGATGGGACATCAATTCTGTGACTAGGTTCCAGGAAGGTGTGACTCATCCCGCTTACTCTGTCTCGGAGCCTCTGTTCTGCAGGGAAGCCAGCTAAGATGTCGTGAGCTACCCTAGGAAAGGACCACAAGGAAGGAAATGAGGGAACGGAGCCATCAAAGAACTGAGATCCTCAGCCCTGTAGGTTGCAAGGAACTGAATCCCGCCATCAAACATTTGAGTTTGGAAGCAGATCTCCATCAAGCCATGGCCCTAGCCAATCACCTGACCGTAACCTCCAGACAGACCTCGAGCCACCGATGCCTGATCACATCTCACCCTGGTTCTTGACCCATAGAAATTTTTGATAGTAAATACTGTTTTATTTGGGGTAACTGTTACTTGGCGAAAGTGTCTGGTGTAGAGACCTAGAGAGCTTATGCATGGTTTTTCCAACTTCATACCAAAATCGGGCAGTGCTAACCTGTATTCAGAATTCACACCACTTACTTTCATTATTCCTCACACGCTTCTCTTCCCTTGTTGTAAGGGGAAAGGAAAAAGAAGCAAACAGTCAAGTAGCAAACACTCTTATGAATGAAAGACATCTTGCTCTCACACCTATTTCAATCACATCAGAGGGAAACTATTAGTCCCATTAAACATTGATGCTACCTGCTAGGATTTCAAAGGAGAGGGGGAAAACCCTGCAGTATCTTTAGAAATTTTCAGTGATGATTATGAAAGCAATCACTGATTTTTCTCACCACTGCCTCCTTAGCCTTCCTTGTTGTGCACCTCTGGTGTTTTGTTTGAGGCCATTATCCCTGCAGAAACAGCTGCAGAAGGAGAAAAGGGGTGGGGGGAGAACAGGGAGTGCTGTGAGTGGGGAGATGAGAACAGAAGGCTGAGGGAGGTGAAGTTACATCTTTTATTACTCAATAAAATTCCTAGCACAGCACCAACTCATAAGGCACCTGAAGAACAATTGCAGGCTATTTACTTGGGCTCCTAGAAGCACAAAAACAGACTCCCTGAGAACCTACTTTTAGCATTACCAAGGAAACACAATGGAAACTGCATCTCTGTAAGTTCTGGCCTTCAACTGTAACAGGAATACATATTGTTAGGAGGGTCAGATAAATCACACACACACACACACACATGCACGCATGCACACACAATGCATACATGTACATACATGCACACACATGCACATACACACAAAGCAGAAGCAAGTGAGACTATCTCATTAGGATCGGCTGAAAAGTGCTGGTGGAAGGACCTCACATCTCCTTAGGCACAGTGAACAGGAGAGAGAGATTGTAGATATTAAAGAAAGGTCTGAGGGCCAGTGCTGTAGCTCAGAAGGTTGAGCCGCCATCTGCAGCACCTGCATCCTATATGAGTGCCAGTTCAAGTCCTGGCCACTCTACTTCCTACCCAGCTCCCTAGTAATGTGCCTGGGAAAGCAGCAGAGGATGGCTCAAGTGCTTGGACCCCTGCACCCATGTGGGAGACCTGGTTAAAGTTCCTAGCTCCTGGCTTAGGCCTGGTCCAGCTCTGGTCATTGCAGCCATTTGGGGAGTGAACCAGCAGATGGAAGATCTCTCTCTCCTCTCTCTCTGTCTCTCCCTCTCTTGCTGTAACTCTTTCGAATAAATCTTAAAAAAAGAAAGCTCTGAATGGCAACAGACTTCTAGCAGACCAGAATAAGACATTATTGCAAACAAGTATTTTTGATGACAATAAATGTTCGCAGCTTTCAAATCACAACAGTTTTTTAAAATATATTGATTGATTGATTTGAAAGGTAATGTGACAGAGTAAGAGAAATACAGAGAGAGAGAGAGAGAGAATATTCCATCTGCTACTTCACTCCTCCAAATGCCCACAGCAGACAGGTCTGGGCCTGGCCAAAGCTAGGGGCCAGGAACTCCATCCTGCTCTCTGATGTGGGAGGCAGGGACAAGGACTTGGGCCATCCTTGTCTGCCGTCTCAGATGCATTAGCAGGAAGTTGCATCAGATGTCTAGCAGCCAGAAGTTGAACCTGTAAGCCATTATGGAATGCCGATGTTGCAAGAAGCAATTTAACCCCTGAGCCACGACACTGGCTCCAAAACAGTTTTGTTGTTATTGTTGTTGTTGTTACCTTGTAGACAACAATGGTTATACCATAAAGCGCAGTACAATGAAAGATGAAATCGAATGTAGAGCTTTTAATAAAAATACTGATCTCCTGATAAAAGGAGAATTAAAATTACATGCCACTGCCTTTGCAATTCCATTTTTGCTCTTTCCCCTTTTATTGTCCTGAGTGCAGTCACAATGCTGCAGATGCAGCAGCAGCTTGTGACCACAGGAAACCCCACCTGCTATGGGAAGTGAAGACGGACAAGAGAAGAATCCAGCTCCGCCAGTGGGCTCCTTAAGACACTACATTGGCAGAGGCTGTTCACTTCCGGACTCCTTGTTACATGAGCAAAATGAGGATTTTTCTTAGCTAATCTGTGATTGCATACGTTTTCTGCTACTCACTGCTGAGTGTCGCTCCCCCTCTTCGTGGAGGAACGACACAGGACCCTGCGCTGTTCTTTCGTCTGCTCGGCCCTCCCCGGGTTTGCTGCTGGTTCTTCCCGGGTTGGCTACTGACCCTTCCACCTCTGTGGAAGGGCGGTTCCCCCTGGCCACTTTCCCCACTTCCGCAGGGGAGCAGCACACCGCCGGCTGGCTCTCTCGGGGGCTGCACAGGTGTTCCTTCAGATAGATGTTCCTGGTGCATGTTGTCTCTCTCCTCCTTTATAGTCCTCTTCCACCAATCCCAACTCTGCTACCCACACGCCGAGTATGCTGCTCTCCTCCAATCAGGAGCAGGTCCCACAGTTTATTGGTTGAACTGGAGGCAGCTGGGTAGAAGCTGTTTTCTCCTCTCCCAGCGCCATATTGTGAGAGCAGATGCATAGAATAAGTCTTAATTCCAGTAACTTAGTCTAGTCCGAGTTGCTCCCCACACTGAGGGCAGTAATAGCTGATTTATCTACTCCTCTTAACTGTGTAATCAACTACGATGCTCTCAACTTCTGATAAGGTTACACCCAAAAATTCTATCACAAGTCAAAAATGCCCTTAATACACCTGACCTACAATGCAGCCCACGTGGGCTGTTCATCTGTGATCACCTGACTGACTGGGAGCCATGTCCACTGCTGTGGTCCAGCACCACAGAGAGTTCTAGACCACCTATCATCAGCCTGGGAAAAGGTCAAAATTCATAACTCAAAGTATGACTTCTTCCAATTGCATATCAGAAGGGACTGTCTGTATATAAAATTAGCAGCAATCGAGTTTGTACTGCGATGCAATGCCTGCTGGCTGAGCAGGCTCACCTCTGGTTAAGGCATCTGCTCGTGCCTGCAACCTCTCAGCCTTTGGTGTTCAAATTGTATATTGTAACAAAACAGTACATTTCTACATGCAGATCTTTGCTGTCACTCTTGGAGGTTAAGTCTTTGCTAGAAATCTGGCATCTGGTAGCTCTCGATTTACTTGAGTAGAGGTAATATGATCCACAACTCAGAAAACACAGAAAGGAGATTAACTTTATGGTCAGAATTTCTCTAAATGGTTTATAAATCCTTTTCCAATAACTATTATACTTAGTTCTAAAATATATGTACCTTACCAAATGAATTTCATCTAATTCAGGATATATTGTGACCTTTTCCACATTTAGTTGAGTATCCCACTTACTTTACGCATAAGGAAAAAGTGATCAGAATCTAACCTAAAAGGGAAGTGGGGAGTGGTACCATGGTGCAGCAGGTTAAGCTGTGACTTGTGATGCCAGCATTCCACATCAGAACACCAGGTTGAGACTGGGCCACTCCACTTCCCATTCAGTTTTCTGCTAATGCCCCTGGGGAGCAGTGGGTGATGGCTCAAGTAGTTGGGCACTGACACCCAAGTGCGAGACTTGAATGGAGTTCCTGGATCTTAGCTTCTGCCTGGCCCATCTCCAGGCACTGAGGCCATTTGAGAAATGAACCAACTGAGGGAAGAGTCTCTCTCTCTCTCTCTCTCTCTCTCTCACACACACACACACACACACAGTTACCCTCTCTTTCTCTCCTTCTCTGTTAGTCACTGTCACCCTGCCTTTCAAATAAGTGAAATATATCTTAAAACACATACAGGATGTCAACCTCAGGGTTTCTTGAGCACCTTTGGACCCCAGGAGTCTCTCACAGCTCTCAGTCTGTATTCTGGTTGTGACCCTGCTGTAAACTGAAATTTTACTCTGTGGTAGCTTTCTGGGGTTTGGGAGATTTCTGAGTATTTCAAAGCAGTTTCTGAGATATATGTATGTATATATGTGTGTGTGTGTGTGTGTATATATATATATATATATATATATCAGACCTGAGAGGTGTTTTGAGCAAAAGTGTACAATTAAGAAATACCTCCTGACTATTCTTTAAATAGTCCTAGTAAATGTTAATTTATTAAAGGCACTGAGAAATCTCATAGTAAAAATATCCATTAGATTTTTGTTAGCTGTCAAGGCTTACAAAGCCCTTTTCTTATATAATATATAATGCTTTCTTCCATAGGCCATTTTTTTAAGGAAGGGTTTATTGGGGGAAACCGACAGACTAGAAGGAAGGGGCAAAGATGGAAAAGAGGGAGAAGGAGAGTGTAAGAGAGAGATCAACAGACAGAGACAGAGATCAGGAGATGGAGAGAGACAGAGAAAGAGAGCCACGTGTTCAGGAACAGGTCCTTTTAAAACTTTGCTGGGGGGTGGGCAGGGAAGTAGGAGCAGCGAATCCTGTTAGGATGGGGGTAGGGCTGATGCTTGTGGTTGGGCCATGTGGCCACCTGGCTTCCAGCAATGGCAGCGTGGGCTAGGGCCTAAGATGGTGTCAGGGTGTAGATCGCAACATAGGTAAGACTGCGCCATAGACCATTTTGAAATGCTGGCTTAGAATACCATCAGGATCTCATTGAAAGAGATCTAGCTGAAAAATACCCAGAGAAAAAAATTGGGCACGGATTCCACAATCCAAGTGTTCTTCCTTAATTTTTTTAAAGTTTTTTCCCAGCCTTTAGTTTTTTGTTTATTATTAGATCTTATAGACTATGTGAGACCAAGCAGCATTAATGTGTGCAATTCGGTCATATCAAATAACTTCATTTCCTTTTCTGAAACCAAGATTGTTTTCTGAGAAGCCACAAGACTCTTCTATTGCAAAAGACCCTGTGACTCTATTCTGTTTTGAGTAGAGGGTTTTTGTTTATTTGAGGATTTCTCTCTGATTGAGTGCTTTTTTCCAATTAGTTGCATAAACATCACTGCTGCCCATCTCTCTCCCAAAGTGGACATGCGCTGGCATAAGCCAATCATGTCTCCATTTCTGTAGAAGGAGGTAATGCTCCTTATTTGCAGGGTTAATGAGAGCCATATTAACACATGTGAACTGTCTATTAGCATGGTCTGTAGGACTTTGGAAAACACCTGGGGATGTGGGCTTAAGGATAAAGATGAGCTTACTCTAAACATCCTCTGCAAACAGATCAAATAGAAAAGAACACAGACTCCATCCAGCACAAATAATGCAAATACTACTGCCCAGAGCCAGCCAAGAGACAGAACAGAGTTAGTGACATCTTCATCCTAATGCTTTTTTTGCATGAGCCCTGTTTCATAGTGCAGGCAAAGTAAATATCAGGAGATGGACCAGGGGTTGTATGAAAGCCTTCCTAATTACTATTACTTCTTAACTACTTTAAACTTTGTTAAGTTTCTTTCACTTAGAAAACATTTTTAGGCAGTTGTTTTTATTTTATTCATTTGCCATTTTTTGCAAATCAGCATATTGAAAATTCTGATGGTAAGGCAGACTAAATTTTCCAAGAATACCACAAAATTAATTCCTCTGCCACATTCCTTTTTTAAAATGTGACTTTAACACTACCATTTGGAGGTATGGTCTAAATTCCCTCTTAAAAATTGGGTGGGTGTCTGTGACTTTTGTGACCAGCAGAGTGTGGTGAAATTAATACAACAGAGCTTCTGAGACTTGGTCATGACAGGTGATAAAGCGTCCACCTTGGAACAGGCTTTGGTGCAGCACTTATGATGCCAGTTGGGATACCCACATCCCACAACCTATATCAAAGTGCCTAGGTTGGGGGCTCAGCTCTGCTCCAGATTCTGGCTTCTTGCTAATGCACACCTCAGGAGGCAGCAGGTGATGGCTCAAGTGCTTGGGTCCCTGACACCCACATGGGAGACCTGGATTGAGTTCCCTGCTTTGATTCTCCATCCCCAGCTGTTGTGGATATTTGATGACTGAACCAGTGATGGGAGACTGGGGGATACTTCCCACCCCGTGTGTGTGTGTGTGTGTGTGTGTGTGTGTGAATTTCAAATAAATAAAATCGATTAATTGTTGAAAATGCTTCCACCTTGCTTATTGTAGTTCTCTCCTGAAACACTGAGCTGCCATGGAACCAGTGTTGTGGCCTGAGGCTACCCTACTGAGATGATGCACAGGCTAGTCCATGTGGAGGCTCTGCAAGTGAAGCCCTGAGACTATATGGAGATGGACATATTCTTGGAAGCCCCCAGGTGCTCCAGCCCCCAGCCCCACTTTCCAAGTCTCAGACAGCACCAGATTGCAGCCCCAAGCTACACCTCAAGTGAGCACTTCCCGCCTCTCTCTCTGTCCAACTCCTCAACAACTCCCTGACACAGGGAGACCATGAAACTTAACCCAGTAGGTTTGGGAATGAAATCGTTATACCACAATAGATGACTGAAAAAGAGAAGTCCAAAGATGATCGTTCCTGGTCTTTGGGCCCAAAGGATCATGAGATCCCGGGACAAAGAATGAAAAAGTGACAAGTAAGTTTATCTCTTCTTTCGTATCTTTACTGAGTGGCCTTAGGTAACTTAATTAACTTTTCTGAGTCTCTCTGTAGGAGAGAAACAGCTATAGAAACTTTGTTCAAAGGATGATTATGAGGTGATTGATCATAATAACTTTTGCTCCCTTCCCTAGAGAATCAACACTACCACCTCTATGGTGCAGCAGAACAGACCTCTCAGACTTCTACAATAAGGCTCCTTGACCTGACCTTGGCCCAGGCACAAACTGTAGCCCTACACAAAGAAACCGGGTCCCCAAAGAGCAAAATCTGGCCAAAATGGCTTCTCTGCTAGGCAGGCCCCTGCCTTAGCTGATGGCAATCATAGACTCAGTGGGAAAGGTGGAAACACACAGCAGTTTAGGACTCCGGATGCAGATTCAGACTGCGTGGGTTCAAATCTCATTCCACCACATATTGGCTGCATGGCCTGGGACAGTTACTTAATTCTTTGTTCCGGTTTCTCCATCTGCAGAATGGGGACAATGACAGTTCACATCCTAGGATTGTTAGAAATATTAAATAACACACCAAACATTGTCTAGAACATGACACAGTATTAGCTACTATTATAAGTTTATGAATAGAGGGGCCGGTGCTGTGGCGTAGCGGGTAAAGCCACCACCTGCAGTGCCGGCATCCCATATAGGCGTTGGTTCGAATCCCGGATGCTCCACTTCCGATCCAGCTCTCTGCTATGGCCTGGGAAAGCAGTAGAAGATGGCCCAAGTCCTTGGGCCCCTGCACCCACATGGGAGATCCGGAAGAAGCTCCTGGCTCCTGGCTTCGGATCAGCGCAGCTCCGGCCGTTGCAGCCAATTGGGGAGTGAACCAATGGAGGGAAGACACCTCTCTCTCTCTCTCTCTCTCTCTCTCTCTCTCTCTCTCTCTGCCTCTTTTCTCTCTGTGTAACTCTGACTTTCAAATAAATCTTAAAAAGAAGTTTATTAATAGAGTAAGATAAAAAAAGTTAAAGCAATACTTGGCCCTACTTTGTATCCAAAACAATCAAAGTTGAAGCAAAATTTTCTGGTGCTGTACTGTGCTTTCTTTTCAGAATGATGTTAATTTTCTACTTTGCTCACTTGAACCTGACCTCAGAAATAATACAGCCAATGACCTTGAATCACTGTAACTTCCTGGTCATCCCCTTAGAGATTCTCTAAGCCTTGGGAAGTCCAATAAATCAGATCTATTTCCTTATATTACTCTGTTAACCCTAATATGACAAAATGGCTTCTTTCTAATGGGTAATGATTTGGTTTAATAGAAGGGAATTTGACTGAGAGTGATTATCTCTATGGATATATGGTCACAGAAGTTGGTAAAGCACAGAATGGGCACCATGAACGTTTCACAAGGTTGACATCAGACAAAAGTCAGTGTGTCGGGTGAGTGGAAGAATGCTTTGAGCACAGTGGTGATTGCTGTCTGCTGGAGAAGCTGACCTTTGTTGCTGTAAACAAGACCAGATAATTACATGTTCATTTTAAGAACAAATCTGAGATGAAAACTGAGACATTAGTCAAAGAAGACAGGCAAGTAATTTGTTCTAAAATGAAACAAAGAGACTTGGTCTTCACATCTGACAGCTTTCTTGCCGTGGAAGATTTGTCACGTTAGGTGCTGATGATAACTGGCAGCCTTGTCCTGAGGGCTGTCATTCTCTCATTTTCAAGCAATGGGACAGGTACAAAGAGTCTTTGGGAAGGACATATTTTTCCTTTTTTTTTTTTTTTTGAACCAGTTTGCTTTTCTTTCTTCAAGTATTTATCAAAATGAAAGAAGATTTTGGTCATAGAGTCAGCTTTAAAGACAGACCAGGCAAATAAGGTGAACACCCTCCAGCCCTGGAACCACTCTTCCCATCACTGACTCAGAAGCAGGTGAAAAAACAAACAAGGCTTCAGAAGAGGTCCGCCCGGTTGGTTTATAGTTACCATCCCACTGCACTGCCCAGTTGCTTCTTCCCACTCCTGATGGTAAGATACTTTTTCAGGGAGGAAGTTCATTGGAATTACCAACATTTAAGACACGTTTAAAATCGCATTCTTTGATTCTCTTCCCCCTCACTCTTTTAGTTGCATAAACAAAGCTGTCCAGACAGATGTGAAAATGATGTGATGTAAATAAATGGAACACACACCAGGATCTCTCATTTCCAAGTCAAATTTCACTTTCATGCTTCAAGGTTGCATTCTGGCTCTCTTCTTCTTTCTCTCAATTTCATCCTTTCAGGTTAAATGAACGTTGGCACAAAATCAATGAAACATCTATGACCTCCATCCCAGACAAATGGCCAGCGGGGAGCTATGCCTGTGATCCCTCTGCATCATTTCAGAAATGGACGATGGCGGTTTGCACCATGATAGAGTGCTAAGAAAACTAAGCCGATGATCTTCAGTGCCTGCTGTACATGCCAGCTGACACATTTTGTGTTGCACAGGTGATGTGAAGGGGCAAGGAAGGATCCCTGTCTAATTGGGATCAAATAATTAAAGTGAAATGGCATGCTTAGATTTAAATAGTGCATCAAGACCCTAAAGTAGACATGCCTCTTAGTTGAACACATTCATTGGCTAATGTACCTAAATAATCACTATTAGAGGGTGAAAGCTAGCACTTCAATCTGGATTTTTTCCAGATGATCTAGCAAGTGAAACTTGAGTTGGGTTCAATTGGAAGCTAAGCAGCAGATGTTTTCGTTTGTTTGTTTGCAAAGGAAGTTTATTTTGAAAGCATAAGGGAACATTTATATTTAAAGAAGGTGATAACCAGGTGTCTTGCAAAAGAAAAAGAAAAAAAAAAAAAAAGCCCAGAGCATAAAGTTTGTCGTTCAAGTTTTTGAAGCAAAAATAACCGAAGTTGTGCAGTGCTGCCTTAGGAAAGTGAAGAGGAAGAAGGAATTGGTGAGAGAAGGAGACAGTCTTTTTAGCAGCAGATTTTAAGACAGGTGGAAGGTAGTGGGCATTGAGCAGGTGCACACCTGATGTGCGTCATAGACAGTGGACCCACTCAGTTGGAGCAGAGGGCCTATAAAATGGTGATCTGGGATAAGGCTGGAAATCTGACTGGGGTCAGCTTGTGGGGGCATGTACACTTCCAACAAAAGCATTTGGATGTCTATCTTCTGAGTAATGGGAAACCGTTAAAAGTTTATTAATATTAAGCAACCAAGGCAAGACATTTTGCAGCCAAATCTATGGTAAAAGTGAAACAGAATTTGCAAGTAACCAATGTAGTCATGGATAGAAACTGGATTGCTCCTGGGTATGGCCCCTCAAGGCAACAATACCAGGCTCCTGAGCACTCTCGCAGGTACAGGAGGGACCAGCTCTGAGAGGGTGGAGAGTGTGTGGCCTGGGTATACACAGCCCTGGTCCTCCGCATCTTCTCTGCTACATTCTTACTGTTTGACTCTTGGAGTGTCCTGAACTCCTCCAGGCTCAATTTTCTCATCTGTAAAATGGAGCTGTGATACCTAGCTCATGGTGTTGTTAGGAGTCATTAGAAATGACAAATGAGTTCCTGGATCACAGTCGGCACTCATTGAATAGTATCTGCTTCTATTTTATTTACTTAATTTTAAAATTCTCTTTACTAATTTGAAAGGCAGAGAGACAGACAGGGAGACACAGATACAAACTCCCCAAATGCCAACAACAGCCAGAGCTGGGCCAGGCTGAAGCCAGGAACCTGGAATTCAATCTGAGTCTCACATGCAGGAACCCAAGAACGTGAGCAATCACTTGCTGCCTCCAATGGTGTGCATTAGCAGGAACCCAAAGTGGAGCCAGGACTTGATCCCAGGAACCCTGATTTGGAATACAGGTGTCACAAGGGGCTTCTTAACCTCTGCCAAATGCCTGCTCATTATTTAGTTTTCTAAATGCATTATCTATTTATTTCTATTTATGAGAGAGAGAAAGAGAGAAAGCTCTCCCATCTATCTACTGGCTCACTCCCCAAATGCCAACAACAATGGGTTAGGGTAGTCTTGGGGCTATAACTGGGAAATAAGAATGCAACCCCAATCTCCTAGGGTTTCAGGGAACTAACTACCTGATCCATCACCCGCTGCCTCCCAGGGTTGGCATCAGCAGGAAGTTGGAACTGGAATCCAGATCCAGGAATTGAACCCAGGTGCTCTGATGTGCTGAGCAGATGTCCTAACCAATGTTTTTGCTGCTAGACCAAATGTCCACTCCTGTTTTTATTTTTATTATAATCATTGTCTTTAAGAGTCATCTCATACACAAGCTTAAACATTGTGGCCGGGTTGATTCTGATTTATTTTAACCATGATTATTTTTACCCAAAATACTTATTAAATATGTTTGGTCAGCAGTGAGCAACAAAGTCATCTTTATATAAAAATGTCAGCACCTTCTAGGGAGAAGAATGCTGGCCTGTTAGTAAGGACAAGTGCTTCGCCTTCCCTGAGGAAACAGCAGCTGGAACCCAATGCCTTTGTTGATATTTTGCCTGGGGACACAGAAAGTTGACCTCACCTCATCCCTGAGACTTGGTAGGGAGGAGAGCAGCAAGTGAGGGTGATCAGCTCTTCCATTCCCTTCTTCAGATGTACCATAGAACAGTTCAAGTGTTGGATCCCAAAACCTAGTTTCAAATTCTGGGTTTGCAAGTTCCCAGTTGGGTGCCCTGGTACAAGATGCTTACACACTTTGAGCCTCACTAGTCCTAGCTTTCATAGAAGGATGATAATCCCTTGCAGGGTTGTTGTGAGGTATAAATAAGCTAATGTATAGGTGGATCCTGATTCTCAGTGCACGGTGGCAATGACTCCCTTTGTTCTCTCACTTCTTTCTTTCCTTTATCTTCCTGTTCATCTTTAGTTTTGCCTTCAAGAAGGACCATGATCCAAGGCAGCTCAGGAGAGCTGGATGTCAATGGAGAAAGTTGTGCTCTTACTTAACCCTTCCTATACCTCAGCTATAATCTGCTCTCTAAATAGCTTTGCTCCTTCTACCAGAAGAAGGGCAGTCAAATCAGGCACTGTGCTGGTCACCCTGGACACCCACAGATGATGACTAGATTGATGAGGATGGAACAGAGTGAAGTACCTGACAATGAGGCAACTCTCTTTTGCAGCCACAGGATGAGGAGTCAATGACTGTTAGTGAAATAATAAGAAAAAAAAAATATTCTCCAAGATGGCAGGAGGAGGAAGTAAACAACAACAAATTGTAGGGCAATATTTTAAATATTTGCTAACTAGAGAATGGAACTTTTTTCTTAAGCAAATTGCTCTTTGAACTTTGCCTATTATAAGAAATAGATCAGTCATATCTTATTCAGATACCAACATGAAAGGGGACATTTGGTAGCTATATCATCTGGAGTCTTATTAGAAAAATTCATTTTGTTACCCAAAGTCAAGTGTTCAAAAAAAAAAAAAAAAAAAAGAAAAAGAAAATAGCAGCAGGTCCTTTTCCTCCTGTTGCTACTTCAATACAACCCAGTTCCCCAAGCTGACTAAGAAGTAAGTTATAAGCAGGCAGTGAGCAAAGACTAATGCCTTAATTGGCTATTAATATACAGTCACTGCTATTTTTAGAAATCACTGGTGTTTGGCTAGCTACCACAAAAATAGAGCCCAGATTTCATGGCTGTGTTTTATCACACATAAAACCAGGGACAGTGGATGGGTAATAGATTGGACCACAATGCCATTTCTGGAAAGTCTCAGTTATATTTGTTATTGCTGTAAAAAGTCATGCTCAGAAAGTTGCCTGGAAACCCAATTTATCTTGAATATTAATAATTCATACGTCAGGAAACTGCCTTGACTGTAACTCAGTGTCAAAATTGAACACCTCTTCAATTCTGTGGTCTGCAAAATGGTGCTGGTGAGGTTGGAAGTAGTTAATTTTGGTTAGAGGATGAAACATAATATATTTATCCAATTTTGGAGGATTAAAGGATACAAAATATATTATAGTTTTAGAGCATTAAAAATTGAGGGTTTTTTTTTTATTTTTATTTGCTTAAGAGGAAGAGAGAGAGAGAGAGAAAGTGAGAGAGAGAGAGAGAGAGAGCGTCCACTGGCTCACTCTCCCAAATGTCTGCAATGCTCCCCCAGACAGTATGGAGGCTGGGGGCCAGGAACTCAATCCAGACCCCCTACATGGGTGTTAGAAAGCCAATCATTTGAGGCATCCCCTCTGCATTAGTAGGAAGCTAGATTTAGGAGCCAGAGCCAGAATTGAATCCAGCCACCCTGATAAGGCACATGGCTGTTTTAACCCATAGGCCAAATGCCCACCCAACCCAAGATTCTTCTATAGTTCCAATAGTGTTTGTTCACTGATAAACTTTGCTGAAATCTCAAATTGAAAGTTCACTAACTACATGATTATTGATTGAAGACTACTTGATGGCTATTCAGTCCCATTTATACAAGGATAAAATAATCTCCAGGCAAGAGAGCAATGAGTGACACATTTTGAGCATTGTATTTACAACCTCAGAAGCAAACAACTGGCCATCACTGAACATTCTTCACTCTGAACTACAAGCAACCCATTTCATGTTTGCTGAGTGCCTGGATGGAAAACATTCCGAACTCTGGAAATACCTTGTCCCTGTGGAATTTCCCTCGGAGTGCTTGGTTGGGTCTCCTCTCCCATGTGAATGCTTTGGGTTGTTGTAGAGGTAAGCAGTCCCAGAGATCATGAAAGACTCCATAGTTAAGATCAAATACCTTGGTTTGCATCCAGCCGCCACCTCCCAAATTCAGCTGGGTCTGAAATAGCAGCTAAGCTTCCTGCTCAGTTTGGCCCCAACTCTGCCCAGACGGAGGACTCCTCTGTTTCCACTAGAATGAGCCAGGAACAAAAACTCCATCCATCTGAAAATGCTTAGAATAATTTTGGTGCTGGAGAAGACAAAAAGAAAATAGCCGTGCGGTTTCACTGATAAGGATTTAGGTGTAAGGGTGGGAAATGACCTCAGGGAGTGATCACCACCTTCATGTGTCATTCAAGGAATCAAATACATGCAAGGAATCAACTCATGCCCCACCCTGAGCTCATAAATACCAGGCGTGGTGAAGCACGTTCGACACAGGGGAGAATTTCTCTGTGAAGTTCAAGGAAAACCACTGTGCCCACATTCCCAGATGAGAGGGATGGAGCTTTAAAGGATATAGTGAGTCACATTTGCATTCGTTTTTAGAAGATGAACAGCCAATTTATTTCTTTTTTTGGCCGTGAAAGGCCTGGTTTTTAGTAATGTGATCCTGGGGATAAAGTAACCAGTGGTAACGTGTTATCTGTTTTATTAAGATGTTGTGTTCAACATGTGGGATACATTAGTTCGCTTATCCAGCAGTGCGCTCAGTGAGGGGGAGCAAAGCCAAGGAAAGGAGCGAGGACCCTAAATGATACACAGGCAACTGAAGTGCATGTCACACATGGCGTGCTTTTTATGTTCTGAATTCGTGGAAGAGCACCTTGGAGCAGCCGTCAGGAGCTATTCACTGCTATTTAAGAAACGATTCTAATAACAAACTGGAAGTAACTGATTTCAGAGAGAACAAGGATGTTGTCCATGTCAGGCAAGTGATAGCGGTTTGAAGGAACGGAGCTGACAATGATAAAGGAAATGGATAAATCCCAATGGCAAGAAGTAACTCACCAACACTTTATCAGTGTGACCCATTCTGTGTAGGATAGACAAAAATAGTTAAACAAAGCACAAGATTTGGTGTTCACATTAATAACCCTCGCTGATACCAAGACACGTGAGATTTGTGTTTGGAAGACAAGTGATGTATGTTTTTCAGCAATAGTTCCAACAGCAAAGTTCAATTATTTTAAATTCAGTCATCTTGAAAATATGTGCACTGCCATATCCTCAGATTGTTCTGAATAGTTAACAAAGAAACGGTGGAGTATTGTAGTTTAAAGAGTAGACACAGTTGTCAGATTGCCTGGGTTCAAATTCCAGCCAGGCTCCTTGCTCTCTATTGATCTTGACAACTCACTCAACCTCAGATCTTCAGTTCTTCCACTGTCAAACTGTCACCTGTTTCTTATTTTACTTTAGTTCTAAATAATAAAATGAATATGTGATCTCTTCAAAAGAGAAAAATTAAGAGTCAAATACTGATCTCAACAGGGAGTTTACATTTTCAACATTTTTTTGTCATTCAAAAGTAGCATTGAGTCTTCAGGATTAAGGATTCAAGAGATTAGGTGTTTTTTTTTTTTTTTTTTTTTTACTGATTCTGAGGTGAATGTCCCTTGGTGTTGTTTATGGAAACCTGGGCAAGAGAGAGAGAGTGTGTGATAACAATTTGTGGATTTGATGTGTTACTTTGTGGCTGTCTAGTTCTAAATGACCATAAGCCAAAACAGAGGAGACATTTGGAGAAGTCTTGGCAGACAGAGCAGGCAGTGAAGTGGGTGGCATTATCCTTTAGTTTTCTGGGAGGCATGGCTAACCAAGCCGCTCACAACACAGGCTTTTTGATCTAGACCCTCCAGACTTAAAGTTAAACCCTGACTCTTACTTTTCAGACCTTGAGCAGGGGACTTGACATCTCTAGGTCTTGTTTGGTAACCACTAAGGGCATGTTCTTATTGAGGTTCAGGAAACTCTGGAGGCAATGTGGAAGATCAGTTAGAGCAACTCCAGAACCCAGGCAAGACAGCAGGAGGGGAATCAGCACAATTGTAAGAGAGCGCTCATCCTTAGCTGCATGGATAGCAAGGGGGTGGGGAGCAGGAGTCAGATGCGAGGCACATGGAAGAAGAAGTAGGGAGATGGATGTCAGGAGAATATGGAGAGATCACTCAAAGAAAGTGTGATGGAGGCCGGCGCCGCGGCTCACTAGGCTAATCCTCCGCCTAGTGGCGCCGGCACACCGGGTTCTAGTCCCGGTCGGGGCGCTGGATTCTGTCCCGGTTGCCCCTCTTCCAGGCCAGCCCTGTGCTGTGGCCAGGCAGTGCAGTGGAGGATGGCCCAGGTGCTTGGGCCCTGCACCCCATGGGAGACCAGGAAAGGCACCTGGCTCCTGGCTCCTGCCATCGGATCAGCGCGGTGCGCCGGCCGCAGCGCGCCAGCCGCGGTGGCCATTGGAGGGTGAACCAACGGCAAAGGAAGACCTTTCTCTCTGTCTCTCTCTCTCACTGTCCACTCTGCCTGTCAAAAATAAATAAATAAATAAATAAATAAAAAAGAAAGTGTGATGGACACTTGTGTTTCCGGAGATGGGACATTCGGTCCATTAACCAAGAGAGGAAATCAGGGCAGTGTAGAGAAAAGTAGTGTGTCTGGGTTTTGACCTATCACATATTTGTTTAGAGGCCACTCCTGAAAAAATACCTACCTGGTTCTACATAAAAATTTGTATTTCATCTCATACGCTTTTGGAGTAACCAGGAGCTTAGTGACAGTGAAGTGTAAGATAGTGGTCAGGAATACTATTGCTACCACGTACGGACTGTGTGATGAACGGGGTCAACTGCCTGACCTCTTTCTGCTTTTGTTTCTGCATTTATAACAAGGACAGCAACAATAATAATTATCTTTTAGAGTAGCTATAAGAATTAAAGGACATAAGCATCCAAAAAAAAAAAAAAAAAAAAAAACTAGCCCTGTCCCTGCCCAGCTCAGTTTAAATTCTCAATCCATGTTAGATTTTGTGACTTTAATAACATGTGGCTATAATAATTTAGATCTAAAACAATAATGGGTATTGCTTTGGTAAAGAGATGTAGCTCCTGAAGTCTAAGCTAGTCTGTCTCTGCACTGCCATTTAACACACGGTTGTGGATGGCAAACTGGGCCACACTGATCTCAGTGTGGTGCAGTGTGCAAGCTGTGCAGGATCGAGGGAAGTGATGGCTCCCCACTCCTGAATCCTTTCCACCTGGCGTTTCCAGGTCAGTAATCACCTCTGCCAGAGGGACTCGGGACACTGGATCCACACAGGAGAGCTGGTGAGTGGGAAGTGAGGCATTCTGAACAGCAAGAATAAGACTTGCTTTTCGCCAACAGTGAGGAGTCAGTAGAGTGGACACAGGTGAATGGTGGAGATGACAGGTGAACAGGAGAAGAACACATTTGCGGACCCGGCCCCACTTCTGAAGGGAGGAGGAGGGGATGGAATGAGCGCAGAGAAGGAAGAGAAGGGCCACCTCCTTCACCGAGGGCCACAGGAGTGGGGAACAAGTGCATAGGCCTTTGGATGAGTTTGTCCATTTTTTTGACAGGGCTTTGAAGCAGTAAAGTGTTAAAACCTCTAGAGTCTCGGTACAAGTTGGAGGTGAGCATATGATGCCCCAATAGAGAGGAGCAGGGACAGAACAGAACATTTGAGTACGTGGCTATAGGTCTGTATTCATTGGGAGGCAATGGACAGGAAGCTGCTATAGTACCGGATGTGCAAACTGTGATGAAAGGTGGGGCTTGTGTAGGCACTGAGAAGCTTCCCTCCAGTGTTGTGGAGCACCTGTGTGGGTGCTCAGTAGCCAAAGCCAAGTTCCTGCTGTATCTTGTGATTTTTATAAAATGCATCAACTTGCAAACGCTTTAAAGCCCATGAACCAGAGTCATGTGTTTTGCAGGATGATTCATTATGTAGACAGCTTGGAGCACGTCCCTGATGGGAAGGCAGAATTTGACGCTCTTCTCTTTTCTTTTCAGCAATAAGCATGCTAACCAAGTTTAATGAAGAGAGTGCACCTGACAGACCAGGCAGGCATCTCAGTAGAGGGCCGAGAGCCCAGTCTGGATTCAGACTGGAGTTTTTCTGGATGTGGGTATGGGCCCTCTGTTTCCATCCCCGTTCTTTTTTTTTTTTTTTTTTTTTTTTGGACAGGCAGAGTGGACAGTGAGAGAGAGAGAAAGGTCTTCCTTTTCTGTTGGTTCACTCTCCAATGGCCGCCGCAGCCGGCGCGCTGTGTCCGGCACACCGTGCTGATCCGAAGCCAGGAGCCAGGTGCTTCTCCTGGTCTCCCATGCGGGTGCAGGGCCCAAGCACTTGAGCCATCCTCCACAGCACTCCCTGGCCACAGCAGAGAGCTGGACTGGAAGAGGAGCAACAGGGACAGAATCCGGCGCCCCGACCGGGACTAGAACCTGGTGTGGCGGCGCCGCAGGCGGAGGATTAGCCTAGTGAGCCTTGATGCCAGCCTCCTTCCCTGTTCTTGAAGCTATTCTTTACGCAAGTGAAACCTAGAAGATTCTCCATCACTTATCTTTGTGCTCTAACAATTGTCCCTCTTCCAAACTGAAATGCAACTGACTTCCTAATTAGATCCCTCCTCAAACCTTGTATTCCCTTATTAAGAGAATTAATTGAGTTACCTCAGAAGAACATATTGATTACATTGAGATTGGACTAGTAAAAGACTCTCACCAGAATGTATCCAGCGTGAGGTTCAGAATTAGGTCACTGTCACTCATGAGAATGCCCTCAGAGAGCAGGATAAGAGAAAAGTAAACAGTATATCCAGCAGGAGGGCCAGGAAGCCAAGGTCAGGCATCCTTCAGTGGGGGAGATGAAGATTGACAGCTGCCCCCAGAGAAAGTGGGGAGCACCATTAATGGGTGTGACTCAGGGGCTGGGGCGGAGCCTGTGAAAATACTGTGAAAGGAATTCTGCAGCTGACTGAGGTGCTAACGCAGACCTGATTTTAACAATTAGGGTATTGGGTTGGGGGGTGGGGCAGAGCCTGAGCTTGTAGCTTCCATTTCCTCTGAGTCACCTTCTTTGGTTCTCTCTTCTGCCAGTCTCTCTCATTCCCACTGCACTGTAGCTTGAATATGGGGCATCCTGGGAAGGCAGGGAGCGTCTCTAAGTTGTCTGCACGCGAATGCGTGGTGGGCAGGTGCAGTTCCCTTTGCTCCTGATCCTGAAGGGCTGGAGCACACTTTCCCCTTCTTTCCTGATTTAACGAAGCTGTGTGGTGACCAGTAAGCTGTTGACAGATTGCATACTGTCATCATTTAATCTGAAGATGAAAATTCAATTTCCCTTTCGCAGGATCAGAATTGGGAGCAGAGGAGAATAATGCACCCTGAAGACACAAGGTGACCTGTCTCAGTGGGGTGACCTAGGGCACCAGCCAGCTAATGATGCCCGTCTGTCAGCTGGGCCCCAGGAGCCTGAGCCCCAGGGAGAGGGGACCAACCCTGACAGATGGTGGCGGCTTTGCTGATTACAGAGCTCGGCTGGACCCAGGCTCTCTTTCATTCCCTACACCAAGGTCCCTTCTGAACTTGTACTGCTTATTTAAAACACATTCATCCTTTCTGATCATCAGACTCTTAGCACAAAAATGCACAAGCTCTGCTGTTGTACCTTTTGCTATCAGCCAATCCTGCAATATATTTTATCCCATAATATTCTTTATCAGTGAGAAAGCACATCAGAAGTGGCAACAGAGTGGACATTAGGAAAAAAAATTCAGACAGGTATCATCTTTGGTTGGTGTTAATTCTCTGCATGAGGAATTCAGGCTTTTGTATTATCCCACTAAAAAAAGAAGCAGCCACCAAATTTAGCAAGCTGGCGTTTGCAAGCACAAAGGAATGTCAAGGCAAGAGCTTGTTCTTGCATTGCCTTCTGCTTCAGAAATCTCAGCTTTCCTTCTGGGCGCAGTGAAACTGGTTCCAGGATATGTCCCTGCAGCCACTGAACTTCACACCCAGCCCCATGTAAACATTTAAGAGCAGAGGGAGCAAATGCCCAGTGGTGCATGGACAGAGGGTCATGAGCCACAAAAGCAGCCCTGGGAAATGACCACAGCCCTCCGCCACCCGAAACCTCGGGGAGGAAAATGTCACGGCAGGCAGCAGCTGTGAATGACAACATGCCCAGGAGCTTACTCAGGCCGCTTCAGGCCAGGTCTCATGCTGATTGGAAAAGTGGCGGGGGTTATATTTTCACACCCAGCTGTTGCCTTGTGACTTAGTAAGCAAGAAGCTGCGGAGGCTTCTCCAGCAGCCCAGCACTGACTTATTTAGAATGCCTGAGTGTGGTGTCTGATGGCGAAAGGGTGATGGCAGGTGTTCTCGGCAGACACATTCTGGAACAAGTTACGGGGGTGAGGTATGGTTTGAGACATAGCCTCATTAACCAAGACGAGGCTATGTAATCCTGTTGGCCAGCTGTCTTTGTAGCCTCATTCGGCTGCTTCCTTTTGGCATGGCCTAGAAAAGCAGCCCTTCCAGTTTTTCCTCTTGTTTAAAAAATTTTTTTTCTGTTTTATTTATTTAAGAGGCAGAGAGAGAAACAGACACACAGAGAGCAAACTTCCATCCACTGACTGACTGCATGAATACTCACAGTAGCTGAGGCTGGGCTGGGCCAAGGCCAGAAGCCAGAACTCAATCCATGTCTCTCACATGGTGGCAGATGGCCAGGTATTGAGCATTACCAGCGGCCTCCCACAGTGCACATTAGCAGGAAGCTGCAGTCAGGAGCTGGAGCCAGGAGGCAAAGCCTGCTCCCCTGGGAGGGAACGTGGGCACCCTAACCAGCATCTTAGTTACTGAGCTGAATGCCCACTCCAGCCCTTCTGGGTTTGTTTGTTTGTTTTTGACAGGCAGAGTGGACAGTGAGAGAGAGAGACAGAAAGGTCTTCCTTTGCCGTTGGTTCACCCTCCAATGGCCGTTGCGGCCAGCGCACTGCGCTGATCCAAAGACAGGAGTCAGGTGCTTCCTCCTGGTCTCCCATGCAGGTGCAGGGCCCAAGGACCTGAGCCATCCTCCACTGCACTCCTGGGCCATAGCAGAGAGCTGGACTGGAAGAGGAGCAACAGGGACAGAATCTGGCGCCCTGACCGGGACTAGAACCTGGAGTGCTGGAGCCGCAGGCGGAGGATTAGCCTAGTGAGCCACGGCACAGGCCATAGCCCTTCTATTTTTAAAGACTGAAGAAGGAAAGGCATGAGGAGGGAAGGGAAGAGGCTGCTCTCGACGTCCTTCCCTAATCTTACCTACCTGAAGCTTTCTAGATAACGCATGTGTAATAAAATAGCCCAGTTTAGAGGAGAGGAGTCTGCACAAGGAATCTGGACATTCATATTTTATTCTTGACTCTGCAACCTGCAAGGTGACTTTTGAAGACTGACTTTTTCTCTTTGGACTTCAATTTCTGCAACCATAAAATCACTGTAATAGAGCAGGTCTACTATGCCCTGTGGTTAGCAAATGTTTTATGGCTGTTTGATTTATTAATAATGGTGGTTCCAACTAGTACATCAGGAGTTAATAATCCAACTCTAATCACTTGATACATTCAAGAATTAATGGGTCAGGAAACTTTAATTCTGATGATCTGTCCCGACGGGGAAACACAGAATCCAATGTTTTCAGAGCTGAGGTTGTTCTGAGATGGTCCGTGGGAACACAGAGCACCCTCAGGCGGAAAGCCAGTAGGCATTGCTCCTCTCAGCACCAGGGCTGTGACGGGCATCCAGCCAGCATTGCCCAGTGGAACCTTCTGTGATGCTGGAAAAGTCCCAGCTCTGCACTGCCCACTGCTGTGGCCACTCTCCATATGTGATGTCTGGTCACTGAAACTGTAGCTAATGTCACTGAGTGACTGAATTTTAATTCTGTTTAATTTTAATTCATTTATGTTTAAGTAGCCACCTGCCCTCCCATTTGGGAAAGCAATGTTTGACTGCAGCAAAGTGACAAGAGATGTGCTATGGTAAATGGCAAAGCAGGCCGTTATTCTACTCCCAGGCCTACGTTTCAAGGAGTATGGGACAAAGGGCAAGACTGTGGCACTCAGCTTCTTCTTTTTTTTTTTTTTTCTAAAATTAAGATACTAAGATGTACGTCTCTGTATTGCCCAGAATACTTACATTAGGTATGTGAAAACATGCCTAAGAACCACACAATGTAGGATAAAAGGAGGAGTTGATAAGAGGCAGCTCACTGTTGAGACGTGATTATGTTTCAATACAAAACACAGAGTTAGTTAGAACACATAAGGACATGTGAGGGGATGTTGGTAATGCCAGAGAGGAGAGCTTGAAAATGGAGAAGAAAACTCCAAACTAAACCCTGCAGAAGGCAGACTAGACAGGAAGAGTGATGAGCAAGTCAGGATATATGTCTTCAGTGGTGGTGAAAGCAGGTGGTGGACAAGTCTTTGGGGAAGATATTTCAGGACTGAGAATTACTTAGGAGGAGAGAATCACAGACAGATGTCAATTCCGGACAGGAGGACACAGGAAAATCCTTAAGTTGAATTAGGACAGCTTTCCATAGATGGGGCCGTCTTAGAGAAAGGTGTCTGGAAGGCCTTGTGCAGGAGCCAGGTAGGCCAGAAGAATGTGTGCTTTCCAATAGCAAAGTGAGTTCTTCAGTGTAGACAGGAGTTGACGACATTGGATTATTTGGGATAAGCTCATAAACCACCTTTTTTTCCCACAAGAGACTGGAATGAAAGTGCATGTTCTGGAAGAGGGGAAGGGAGGATGGTTTGATAAAGCAGTGCTGGAATGCTGTGAGAATAATAGTAACACCGCCCTGTGAAGGGAATCCGACTGGAAAAAAAGGCTGATCTTACCCCTGACTTGGCCTGAAATCCCTCCCCTTAGGTAGAAGAAATGGAGTCTACACGTGGGGGACACAGGGAGTTTAGAACATCCTGGAGTCCTCTAGCATTTACAAGAAATGGCACTTGGTCGTTACCCTTACTGTTCATTTTCTGTCCTACTAAGGACTGAGAAAGGTTAATGCTGGAGTTTGCCTGGGTTCAAATCCAGCTACTACCCTGTGGCCTTGGGTTAGAAACAAGTTCTCCAAGTCACATGCTCTTCATTATGAGACTGTAATAGCAGCTTCCTCAGAGGCTACTTAAAACAATTTATGTACGAATTAGCACAGCCCCTAACACGCAAGGAACACTCAACTGTGTAAGTAATTTTTATGAAAATGTCTCAAACTTCCCAGCATATTGAAATTCAATGGACAGTCTTTCTTAAATGGCATTGGATATTAAAACTAGGAATATTGCTGTTTAAATATCAATAGTTTTTACATTTAATTTTTGAGAACAGAATCTATTTAAGTTAATCATTGTTCTAATTCATCAATTTACTACATTGTTTTTATTTTCCTCAGGTTTTCAAATCAGAATTCTGGTATTTTAAAAAATGTTTTAATGAAGTAAAATTTATGTTTCATTAACCTACCCATTTTCAGTGCATAAACCATTATTTTTAACCAATGTTAATGAATGCTGCCAAGTGTCAAGCCCTTGTCTACCAAGGCAGATGAGGTCCCTGCTTTCAAAAAACTTCCAGTCTTGTGAGAAAGAGAGATATAGACATGTGTAACCTATGGGTTAGAAAATAATCATAAAGTAGGAGGAGGCAGTTGTCCTGTTTTGGATAGGGTATCCAGGAACTTCCTTGGAAGAGGTGATAATTGGATGGTATGAGGAAGTGAGCCACGTGAATGTCTGGGGCAGAGGATTCCAAACACAGTGCAGCAAACAAGGGCCTGGGGCAGAGGCATGCTTGGTGCATTCCCTCTCCTTGAAGGAAATGTGGGAGAACAGGTCACTGAGGCAGAGTAACTGAGGAGAAATGAGAGAGAGGAGAGAGAGAGAACAAAGAGAGACAGGAGAGAGATAGGAGAAAAAGAGAGAGAGAGGAAAGAGAAGAGAGAGAGAGAGAGAAGCTAAGGTCATACAACCTGCAGATTCAAAATGAGATTTAAAGATTTTGTCCTCGATGTGATGTAAAGCCATTACAGGGGTTGAAACTCTTGGGTTTACATTTTGAAAGTATCTCTAAAGGAATTATTTGGAGAACAGAAAAGCAGAGTAGAAATGTGAACACTGGTGGAAGGCAGTGCAGTGGTCCGCAGGACAGAGAGCACAGGCCTGAGCCAACAGAGGGTTGAGAAAGGCCCAGATCATGGGTATACTTTCATGACAATTGGATAGGAGGTTTGAAAGAAAGAGCAGGACCAAGGATGACCCCTAGGATCCTGGCCTGAGTAAACCTGGGTGGCGAGAACCTTTGCTAACAAGCTGGAGAGGCAGGCTTGTGGGGGTGGGGTGGGTGGGCAGGGTTCTAATCAAGGGCTCTGCTATTGACCTTGTTATTTAAAGTACAGGTAGCAATGACAAGAGTGGTCCCTTGCACATACTGTGCTGCAAAATGAAGACTGCAGGCGAGGATTTCATGGATTGCAATAAAAGTTCCTGGAAACCTGAATTCATGGAGCTGTGAGCTACAACCTAAGCGTGTCCCATAGGAATCCTTTTAACAAAGGAGCTGCAAAACCTCAAGTCTATTTGTAGAAAATTGAGCTAGACAGTGACCAAGGGAGGAAAGATATGTGCTAAAAACTAGCTTGCCTCACCTCTTCTATATGAGAATCAGGGAGGGTTTTCTTGGAGTGCTGGTGACCTGATTAATAGCTGAGGAAACGAACGGAAGCATCAGATAACTTGAAGGCAAAAACAAAGCAAGATCTGTTTGAAAACAATTCTCCCCTCTCTGTATTATTGCAAGAAAATGAACTAAGAGATTCACATCAGACAGGCTACAGGATTATTTTTCATTTAACCCCCAAAAGCACTTCATGAAAATTTTAACATCATTTTGCATCAAGGTTCCAAGATGGGGTAAAACTGGGTGTATTTTGAGAAAGATTGGTGTAGTTCAGGATTTTTTTTTTTCATTTTTCCATTTAGTAGTTAAATCTTCAAGACACCTGTAGTAGAAATATTGCTGAGTGAGTACTTGACAAATGCCTCCACTGAATCAATGAGGCTAACTATGCAATATGACCTCTGAGATCCTTAACCAGGTTTATTACCATGTGAAGCAAACCAGAGAAAAACAACAGAGAACTCTCTTGCATGCAAAATTACATTAATGCATCTCATGGTAGGAGGGGGAACAGCCAAACTCCTTACCTTTCATAATCACTTACCTGGGGAAATGATTCTTACTTAATTCTCTATAAGCTAACCTGAAGACATCATTCCAATAAATCAACCAATGTCCTAAATGTATACATTGGGTGACACTTCTAAGAAGACTAGAGAATTTTTTAAAAGATTTATTTGTTTATTTGAATGTTATAGTTACACAGAGAGGGAGAGACAGAAAGAGAAAGTGATCTTCCATCAACTGGTTCACCCTCTAGATGACCTCAATGCCCAGGGCTGGGCCAGGCTGAAGCCAGGAGCCAGGAGCTTCTTCAAGCCTCCTACATGGGTGGCAGGGGCCATACACTTGGGCCATCTTCCACTGCTTTCTCAAGTCATTAGCAGGGAGCTGAATTGGAGGTGGAGCAGCTGAGATATGAACTGGTGCCCTTGTGGGATGCCGGCACCACAGGCAGTGCTTCACCCACTATGCCACAATGCCAATCCTAACAGAGAATTTTTATAACCACTTTGTATACTCCTGTGATCACAGAAGGTGGTTTTCAGTCTACACATTGGAATAATGCTTGTACCAGTAAAATAGGGAAATAGTTGGTGAATGTTTATGCCAAGGCAATCTACAAATATTATAAGGATAAGATGATTAGTCTTTCCTCTCCTAGTTATCATTTATATTTGTCCCAAATGTTGAACTAAAAAGTGAGGCAAATGTTAGTGGATTTTTGGCTTCTATAACTCATTTCGTTCATTAGACATCAATATCCTGATCTCTAACATCCAGAGAGTCTTCTGAGATGGGTAAGATTCATCCTCCTTATTACTTTGTCCAAGAAATATAATAATAATAATAATAATAATATAGCGTATTTATATAAAGCTTGAATCATAAAGTAATTTTCTGCTATATGGCCTTGAAAATCCTAATCAGTTTACTACTCAAAGGAAAATATCAATCTATCTATTTATACACACACATTCCTTGCTTTATATGTACATGTAGAAACATATACACATACACAAATATATGTGCATATATAATGTTTGTGTATGTATATATATGTATATACTTATCTTTATATTATCAGTCGAATTTTGTATCAAATGATTCCTTTAAATTGATTTGTAGAAATTAATTTCTATAAATTGATTTGTATAACTTTGGGCATTTTTACTCTTAACAATATGACGCAGATCTTTTAATATGATTACATGTTCATGTTCTTCATTCTTTTATCTTTTGCATAGCATTCCACATTTGGATATGGCATCATTTGTTTCACAGTCCTGGACATAATGAACATTGTTTCTGATATTTCATTATTAAAATGGTTATGAAATCAACCTCCTTGTAGAAGCCTCCCTGCGCTCATGCATAACTACTTCTCAGGGTAAATATGTGTAGATCTCACGCACACCTGCACAATTCTTTCACCCATCATTAATTTGTTTTTGTGAATAGATAACCATTCCATCACCATTACAGAGCTATTCAGCCATTCTCCCGAGCTGAAACTCTGGTTTTTATACACAAGGGAGCTTCAAATGGCTTGCGGAAAACTGGGATTGAAAGCTAAGTTTATTTTGGCGCAAATAAATCTTCAAATCCGGGCACTTTTTTTTTCATAGCAGGCATTTTCCATGAATTCTCTGAAGTATCCTCACATTGAAAGCATATACATTTCTAAGTCAGTGAACTCAGGGGGCTCCCATAGCCTTGGCAGCTCATGACAAGAGCCTAGGGTGATTACTGATGCCATAAACAAGAGTGTCAATTTGTTAAGTCAACAACAGGAGTCACTGTGCACTTACTCCTCATGTAGGATCTCTGTCCTTAGTGTGCTGTACATTGAGATTTAATGCTATAACTAGTACTCAAACAGTATTTTTCACTTTATGTTTCTGTGTGGGAGCAAACTGTTGAAATCTTTACTTAATGTATGCTAAATTGATCTTCTGTATATAAAGAGAATCGAAAATGAATCTTGATGTGAATGGAAGGGGAGAGGGAGTGGGAAAGGGGAGGGTTGCGGGTGGGAGGGACGTTATGGGGGGGGGAAGCCATTGTAATCCATAAGCTGTACTTTGGAAATTTATATTCATTAAATAAAAGTTTAAAAAAAAAGAAAGAATATACATTTCTATACATATGTACACTTGACTCTAGTCTGTTCTACAGTTCTGTTTATCTAATTTTAAGCCAAAATCACATTATTTTCCTAATTATGCGTTGCAATGACATACTTCGAAAATCATCTTGGAGACTTTTGCATGTGCACTCATTCATGGGGAATTTTGTGTGGGAATGCATTGCATTGAAAGGTAAACTTGGGAGGGGCTGTCATCTTTCTAACATTAAGTCATCAGGCTCATAACTATTTCTACATGGATTCAAACATTTTTCCTTCAGTAATTTTTTATAGTTTTCCCTATAAAGGTTCTATATATTGACTAGTTTATTATTAGGTACTTTTTAATTACTGTGACAATTGTGATTTGGAAATCATTTTTTTAAAACCACGTTTCCTTTTAAAATTTTAATTACAAATTCTGGTAGACAAAGAAAAATTGTGTGTATTTATGGTATGTTACACTATGTTTTGATATGGCTAAATCTAGCTATTTAACATATACATTACCTCACACACTATCCTTTTTTTTTTTTGTGGGAAGGATGTTTAGCATCTACTCTTTCAGCAATTTTCAAGTATACAATAATATGGTTATTAGCTGAAGTAGCCCTGATGAACAATGGACCTCTTGAACTTATTCCTTCTGTCTAACTGAAATAGTGTGTCCTTTATCAAGTATCTTCCCAAACCCCAAACCCTGCCTCCAGCAAATCATTATACTCTCATTTCTGTGAGCTTGTCTTTTTCACATTTCACATACAAGTGAGATCATGAGATATTTGTCTTTCTGTACCCAGCTTATTTCATTTAACACAATGTCTTCTAAGTTTATCCACATTGTTGCAAATGACAGGATTTCCTTCTTTTCTAAGATCGAATAGTATACCATTGTGTGTCTATACAACATCTTCTCAGCCAAGAGAGGGAAGAATTAACCTACAGAACAGAAGAGTAAATTTGCAAACTCTACATCTGATAAGACACTAATATCTAAAATAAATAAGGAAACCAACTCAGTAATAAGAGATCAAACTGATTTAAGAAGGGAAAAGATCTGAATAGACACCTCTCAGAAGACATAAAAGAGGCCAACAGGTAAACAAAAAAAGTGTTCTAAAGATCATTATTAGATAATAATTGATGAATGGAAAAGTTATTGCTTTTGTATGGACTTCTACTTTGATGAATTCTTGTAAGCTGTAAGTTGATTGTCTTAGACAATCATAGCATCTGCCAATTCTGTCTTTACCTTTCTGATAATTATACCTCATTTCTTCTGCCTTCTTATTTTTTAAAAATTTCTTCTTCTTTTTCTTTAATACAGAGTTACAGAGAGAGGTAGAGACAGAGAGAGAGGTCTTCCATCCGCTGGTTCACTCCCCAAATGGCTGCAATGGCTGGGCTGTGTTGATCCGAAGCCAGAAGCCAGGAGCTTCCTCCGAGTCTCCCAAGCAGGTGCAGGGGCCCAAGGACTTGGGCCTTCTTCCACTGCCTTCCCAGGCCATAGCAGAGAGCTGGATGGGAAGAGGAGCAGCCGGGACTAGAACCGGCAACCACATGGGATGTCGGAGCTTCAGGCCAGGGCTTTAACCCACTGCGCCACAGTGCCGGCCCCTCTTCTGCCTTCTTTTGCGGATGAGAACCATCAGGATGATGTTGCAAGATATCAAATCAGTTGACGATGTTAAACAATATCGAGTCCAGTGTTTTCCCTTTAAGTATGATGGTTGCTAGAAGCATTTGCTGTAGATAGCATATGTTAAGTTAAGGAAGTTTGCTTACATTTCTAATGCCTAGAGGCTTTTTTACTTTCTTCCTTCTCATGCATGGGTTTTATATTTGATTGAAATTTCATCAGCTTCCCTGTTATAATCTCTTGTTTTCCTTGTTCAGTTTACTAAATTATCTTTGTTAATATTGAAGCATCTTTGCCAGAATTGTTGTTAACTTTTTAAAATACCCTGTTGTATGAAATTTGCTGAAGTTTTAAAAATAGGATTTTTGCACTTGCCTTTATGCCTTTTAAATAAATGAAATTGTTTTCTGCAGTAGGCGCCATGATCTTGCTGGTCTTTCAGCTGAATTTTTCTTCCCTCTGTTCTTCATTCCAGGTCCTCTTTCTCGTGGCTTTCACCCCCGACATCGTTGAAAATATTCCCTCTGTGTCCTCCCTCCCGTAAGCCCTTCCTCTGCTTCATTTTCTTCAGGACACGTATACCATTTAAACCATTGTATTTACTCATTTACTTTTTTGTTGTCTGTCTTCTCCCCAGTTTTATAAGCCGCACAAGGGAAACATGTGTTGGTCGTTCATAGTCTTGATTTTCAGTCCCTACGTGCTGCAAACACCATATATCCCTCTGTGGCAGTTGTGCAGAGGAGTAGGTGTGGTCTTTGATGATGAACTCTGCAGCTTTGCCCAAATTATTTAAACTATTTCAATTCTCCCATGTGTAAGATGGAGAAAATGATATCCACACGACACACCTCTGGGTGGGGTAAAGGAGACAAGACATTTTAACATGAATTTCAATAACTAGGACATAGCAGACAATTGCTAGCTGTTAGTTTCCTTGACTCCCCATTCTCTGGGATTATAATAAGATATCAGGGAAAGAGGGATAGCATCTAGGAAAATACTGTGTGTGTTAAGATACATATATATGGCACAGCATTCTAGTGATGTTATTACATCTCTATGTATTCATTTGAAGCAATTTTACTTTTTTTTTTTTTTTTTTTAAAGAGAATGTTTTTACATTGAAATTCCAGTGATTCAATGGCAGCATTCAATATCTGAGTTCCCGTTTTTCTTTTTAACTTTATTTGAAAGAGAGAGAGAGAGAGTAAGAGAGAGAGGAGAGAAATCTTCTATCCTGTGGTTCATTCCTCAAATACTCAAATGCTGACAATAGCCAGGGCTGATCCAAGCTAAAATCAGGAGCCTAGAACTCAATCCACATCTCCCAAATGAGTGGCAGGGACTCAAGTCCTTGAGCCATCACCTGCTGCCCCTAGAGTATGCATTAGCAGGAAGCTGAATCAGAAGTCAGGGAGCTAGGACTGGGCACTGTGACATGAGTTACAGGCATCCCAAGCTGTGTCATAACCACCGTGTTAAATAAATGTGCACCCCAGAATTCCTGCTTGTTTTTTTTTTTTTTTACCAGAGTGTATGTTTTTCCACGGTACCCTTAGTTTAAGACATTAGTTAAAATATAGATGGCACTTGGCATCACATATGGGCACCTGTTGGAGTCCTGGCTGCCCCACTTGCAATCAGGCTCCTTACTGATGGCCTGAGAAAGCAGTGGAAAAAGATCCAAGTGCTTAGACCCCTGCACCCACATGAGAGACCTGGAAGAAGCTCCTGGCTCCTGGCTTCAGACTGACCCAGGTCCAGTCATTGCAGCTATTTGAGGAGTGAACCAGTGGATGGAACACATTTCTCTGTGTCTCTCCCTCTACCTGTAACTCTGCCTCTAAAATAAATAAATAAAATCGTCAAAGATCAAATTTTAAAGGATATTAAATTAGGAAATAACTTACTGAATGACTCCCAAATTTTGAACTTTAATGCATATATCAGAATAATAAAGTAATTTATGATCATGACTGACCAACCTCTCTTTTCTTTTATACCTGTATCTTCAGAAGCCAATTATATTTTTCTAGCTGAAGAATCAACTTCAGATTTGTCTTGAGGACACTGCGAAGCTCCACCTTGCCCAGGTGCAAAAATATTTTGATCCTTGTTTTCCCATTTTCCTCATGTACATCTGCCTATTGAGCTCAAGGATTTAGACCTGATGCTAACCTGCATCCACAGGCAGTTTACCCTATGAGTACTAGCAGATTTGTGAACTCAATACTCTGGCACTATTATTAGACATCTTTGCACTCATTTGATTTTGTTTATTATTTTTCTTTTTTTGAAAGAGCATATTTTTACATTGAAACTCAGAGAGATCTTCCATCCACTGTTTTATTCCCCCAAATGCCCACAACAATCAGACCTTGGCAAGGATGAAGCTAGGAGTCCAGAACTCAATCCAGATCTCCCAGATGGGTGGGAGGACCTGAGTACTTGAGTCGTCACCTGCTGACTGCCAGGGTGTGCATTGGTAGGCAGATAAATCAGAAGCGAGGAGCTAGGACTCGAACCAGGCACTCTAATATGGGATGCAGCCATCCTGAGTTAAAAGATGTAGCTTCCAAGCACAGCTACACAAAATGGTATTACCACCACACCTCTCTCGATTTGGCACTTTATATCACTAGCAATTTTCTTCTGAAATTCTCACAAGTGTGTTTTCTCAATTGACCAGGTTGATAGCAGAACATTTTTAGGTGTTTGTATATTTTCCAACAGCAAGGCTTCGCTTCATTGAGTGTAGGGGGTTTTTATCATGTGTCAGCTTTCAGCAAAATGTGTTAAATGACAATAATAAGAGAATTGTGTGATTTCCTTTCACCTTGTGTAAGCTAGACAACTGTGATTATACTAAGCCACCACTTACATACATCATATTTCAAAAGCATAGGTTATACATGCTCTCAATTTAAAGGAGATGAATCTGGTATTAAAACCTCAAATGGTCTTGAATTGAGGCCTCTTTAAATAGAAAAGTCACCAGTGAATCTACGTCAAGAAACCAGATTGCTTAGGCAATGAAACATTTATAGCAATTATCCCCTGTATGAATTCTTGAATGTTGAAAAAGGCAATGAATCTGGCTGAAGGCTTTCCCACATCCATTACTTTTATAAGGTTTCTCTCCAGTACAAATCTGAATTACATCATGATTCCTTTAGAATAGTTTGGACTTGAATATGGAAAGTCAATTAAACTGTAGCTTAAAGCACAATGGTCAAGAAATAGATGTGAAAGTTTGTTGTGAACTTTCAAGTCTTACATAAGATAAGATATTTTTATATATAGTTTGTGAATTTGTTCAAGGAAAGAACTATGCTTTCTTTTCCTTTCTGTGAGTTTCAGTACCTGGCATAACATAGAAACCATAACTGTGAATGAACAAATTAATACTGCAAGGAGTGAGGTGATAACTAAAGCAAAAAGAATGTTTGGGAAGAACAGTTAAGACAAAGGAAATGTTTGTGTGCTAAAATCTTGGCCACTGCAACTGAACCTTGGCAGATAGTGGAGTAAGTCAGGTAGAGACTGACTCAGAGGCCAGGATCCCTATATGGTTGGAAGACAAACTCAGAGGAGACCAAAGTATTAGGCCATGGACGGAAGTCCTAATAATCACTCCAGGTCAACAGATCCTGTAGGAGGTAGTGAGTCAAGGATTTGGGTAACAGGAATTTCACTTATCTTCAAAATTAGCAGGAGACAAAACTGAATCCCAGTCTCAGAACTCTCTGATGGAGCCAACAAACCAACACAAGGACTGAAATGCAGAAACACAAGACAGAAAAATCAGTTGTTGGAATTGCAACACAATAGGACTTATTTAATATAAACCTTCTACATGTGTTATAGGGTGGTTTATTAGGAGTGAGTCCCTGCCCTAGAAAAGTGAGAAATAATTACATCCAAGAAGTGTTCATTCACAGAAAGAAAGACAAGAGAACTTTAGCTGGAAGCCAAAGACGTATTAAGAGCCCATGTAAGAAGACAATGTCAATTTACCTGGTCCTCACTGGCTTCCTGGCTTGTGGAGCTTATCAGAATTATCAGAGTTATCCAGAAAATGGGAAATAGAGAATGGTAATCTGCCACATTGTCATAATACTTAAGAACATCAAGTAAAGAACTAATTTTCAAGACTGGTACTGGGTAAAGCCACCACCTGCAGGGCTGGCATCCCATATGGGCACTGGTTCTAGAGCCAGCTGCTCCATTTTTGAACCAGCTGTCTGCTATGGCCTGGGAAAGCAAGTCTTTGGGCCCCTGCACCCACATGGGAGACCCGGAAGAAGCTCCTGGCTCCTGGCTTCGGATTGGCATGGCTCTGGCCATTGCAGCCAATTGGGAAGTGAACCAGAAGGTGGAAGACCTCTCTCTCTCTCTGTCTGTCTCTCTCTCTCTCTGCCTCTGCCTCTCTGTAACTCTGCCTTTCAAGTAAATAAATAAATCTTTAAAAAATGAATTTGTCTTCATCTATTGTTTGGAAATGCTTGGTTTTTCTGAAAAAAAAGGGAGGGAGAGAGGAAGAAAAGGGAGGGAGGGTGGGAGGGAGGGAAAGGAAAGCAGGGAGGGAAGAAAGGAGGAGAGAGAAGGAAGTAGCATTATGTATCTATGAACTACACTGAATCTGTTCTCTTTGAATTCATACCACATTAACATGAGAATTAGATGAGAAAAGTATATATTCCAGCTCAAAAAAAAAAAAAAAAAAAGCCAAACTCTTTACAAACACCACCTATAAAGTGATAAGTCTCCCAAGACAACTGAACTTATCTATACCCGTGCAGGGACTCATCTTTAAAGTGACTGTTCCTTGCCATCTCATTTATGACACACCAAAGGGAATGCGGTTCTCTGAGCCAATTGGGATGGGGATTACGTATGTCATGCATGGCAGCTGCCCCCTCCTCCTGTTTTGTACACGTGTCAATAGAAAAAGAGTAGCTGTGTCATCTGTCATCAAGCGTTAGGCAAGTAAGGGCTCTGTCTGGGAAGAGTGACACAGAGTAAACATTTCCCATTTTGGAAATAAATGTCTGTGTTGGCTTTGACTCTGTGTGTGTGTGTATGTGTGTGTGTGTGTGAGAGAGAGAGAGAGAGTAGATTTTGGAAGACCTGAGGATCCCCCTGCTGATCGGAGGCCACTGCTTCCTGACAACGCTCAATATCACTGGTGTCACCTCTCGACACCAAAGCGTTTGTGCTCCATGGCAGTCATGGAGATGGAAAGTGCCTGCCAAACGGATGTTTGACAGGTCACACTTGCAATGCCAGGGCATTGCTAAGCTGGAATACTTCCACTCTTAATTATCCATCAGAATTTCATTACCAGCAGGCGCTTTCCTACTGAAAGTTGCCACGAGAAACTAATTTCAAGAGAACAAGAGGGCCACCTTGCACAAAGGACCTAAAGTAGCTGCAGGATTCTCTTGTGAGGATTCATTGTGCGAGAAAGGAGTGCTTGTTGGCCAGGTTAGAAGGGGCCTCCTGGAGCCAGGCTCTGATTCTTGGCAAACGGAGCGCAGGCAGCAGGCTTCATTGTGACCAGCAGCATGGCAGTGAAAGGATGGCTCCTTCTCTCCCTTTAGCAAATGTTCAAGGCCATAATTGCAGCACTCTCTTCAGGCTCCAAGTTATAAGGGCCAGGTGGGAGACAGGAGAGTATCATTTCCTGACACAGTAGGGAGTGCTTGAGGCGCACAGACAGGACAGGTTACTGGTCAGCCTTATTTCTTATTTGGAGTCAGATTGTCTATGGATTGCCTCCCAGACATGCCTCATGCCCTCTCATTTCCCAATATTTGCTTCTTTTGATTTCTACCACACTAAAGGTTTGTTCTGCCCCGCCGCACTCAGTCTACCTTCCTAAATCTCAATGACTCTGGTTCCTGTCACAGTCACCCTTGCTCCCTCTGCAAATCAGAGCCCCCAAATATTCTCTTCCCCTTTGTGAGTACCTGCAGTTCTCACCATCTGCCGTCGTGCCGGTAATGGCTTGAGTGGCCATGTGTTCACACACACAACTGGTTATTGAGATGGGAGCAAGGGGAATGAAGACTGCACTGGGTTACGAATCAAGGGACCTGAGCTATTTTTCCAGGTTGGCCACACAGGATCTGAGAAAATTCATTAAATTCCCTTTTAATGTTGTTAGCTCATCTCAAAAATGAGATTTTGGGGCAGCCTAATCTCTTTTTTCCCATTCTAACTTTAGCATGCCATGAATTAAGTTGATGAGCAACAAGAAATGTTTTTATCCTTTTAATATGGTTGCTCCAACCCACAATATTTAGTACTAGTCATTTACATAGGGAGTGCTTGAAAAGCAAGACCTACTGCTTATTCCTTAGCTCTTTTCCCCACTGTTACATAAGTGTCAAACTGTTGAAGAGAAAACCAGAGTTATGCTAATACAGGAAAAGATTCAAGAGGAGGTGAGTTTTGAAATGAACCTTTAGGGAGGTAAGACATGATTTGTCAGAGAGGACTGGGAGACGTAATATCCATGAAGATGGACATAAGCCAAGTTTGTGCTGGTGAGACTGTACAGACCAGACTGACAGAGAGGAGCAAGAATGAAGGCTGGGGACCTTATCAAAAACTTAGTGTCAGGATGTGATACTTGGATGCGATGGGTCAGGAAACAGGGAGGCTTTTGAACAAGGAAAATAATCAAATAAGCTACATCTTAGGAATAGGATACCCTGTCAGTTGGAGAGGCAGAGACTAGGACGGGAAGATGAGCTTGAAAGAATCACCCGTGACATAATGGACCAAAAGAACAGTGGAAGAGAGGTTGAAAGACAGTGCCAGGAGAGAATCCCTGAATCCCACTCTCAGGGATCTGCAATGCTGTAACACACACAGAAAAAAGGCCAAAAGTCATGAGGATAAACTCTCGGGCAAATTATGACTGAGAACAGTGGGCCAAGGAAGGAAAACATTTTCTCTGTAGGATTTCCCAAAGCCTGATGTGGGGTGTGACTCTCTCCACGAAACAGGCACAACTGACCTAATTTTCTCTCCTCCCCTTTTTTGTTCACAGCATCTCTTAGAACTAGTGTTTTTGACACATTTGTTTGAAGACAGAATTTGTCAGAAAAAGGGAGAACCTAAGCATATTCTAGAAGTGAAAAGAGATGGAGAATTTTGAAGTCCAGAGTGACTGAAAATATGTGTATTCTGCCTTCATAGGTACATAAACTGAACAGTGGGTAAATGACAAATTAGAAGAAGGATAGAGGCTGACACTTTGGTGCACTGGGCTATGCTGCTGCCTGCAACACTGGCATCCCATCTCAGACTGCCAGTTGGAGAACTGGCTGTTCCACTCCCAATCAACTGCCCACTAAGGTGCCTGGGAAGCCAGTGGAGATGGCCCAATTGTTGGTCCCCTGACATCCAAGTGGGAGACCAGGATGAAGTTCCTGGCTCCTGCTTTCAGCCTGGCCCAGACCTGGTTTTTGTAACCATTTGAGGAGTGAATCAGCAGATGGAGTATCTCTTCTGTCTCTCCCTCTGTCTCTCTGCAACTCTACCTTTCAGATAAATAAAAATATCTTCAACAAAGGAAGAATAAAGCATGAATAACAATATAGCTTGTGTGTATGGTGTGTCTCCATTCAGATATAATGACAAATGGCATAGTTGCTAGTTTATGGGATTTTAGGGGGTGGTAGGAACACCCAACTGGAGATACCACGTCCTTGCTTTTGAAAATATCTCGCCGGCACCGCGGCTCAATAGGCTAATTCTCCACCTGCAGCACCGGCGCCCCTGGTTCTAGTCCCGGTCGGGGCACTGGATTCTGTCCTGGTTGCCCCTCTTCCAGGCCAGCTCTCTGCTATGGCCGGGGAGTGCAGTGGAGGATGGCCCAAGTGCTTGGGCCCTGCACCCCATGGGAGACCAGGAGAAGCACCTGGCTCCTGCCATCGGATCAGCGTGATGCGCCAGCCGCAGCGGCCATTGGAGGGTGAACCAACAGCAAAAGAAAGACCTTTCTCTCTGTCTCTCTCTCTCACTGTCCACTCTGCCTGTCAAAAAAAAAAATCTCTCAATGGTTGAACAATTCTCATTTCATCCACTGTGTTGCTGCATCCCTGCCCAGAACACACTCCCCTCCTCTTTTCTGCTGGATAATTCCCAATCAGCACTCAGCATTCAACTTAGATGTGTCTGTCTCCAAGAAGCCTCCCTGTTTTCTCCAGTAAGACGGTGTAACAACTGGGGCTCAGCAGTTCCCTCCTGTGACAAGGAGCTCCGTCCCGTTAGGCTTACTCCGCTTCCATCAAAGGCCGTGGGGCTACCGATGCTGTAGTCTGCCCAACGAGGGTCAAGGTCTACTTGCAATCAAAAGATGAGCTGCTGGAGTGAGGAGACTAAGGCAGATGGTAAGCAAACTGACCCATTCATTCATTTACTACGCTGTAAGCTCCTTGACACAAAGAATTCAAGTTCCTTTAATTCACTGCCGTACTCTCAGCACCTGGAACCGTAGGTGTTGAATTTTGAGGACGATGTGATGTGCAGCCCAGATTTCTCCACCCCCATCAGGATGAGGGGTTGGAGGTCAATCACTCCAGCTGTTTCAGCCCAGGAATTGATCTGACTAGAGAAAGCTGGTAGCCCAAGGTCATTCCTTCTTGCCAGGGACAGCTCCTCTGCAGTGACTTGTTGACACAGGACATAGCCCTCTTGCCTCAGGTAGGGACAGTTCTTCAGGGCCATCCCTGCTCTGGGGTGTTCTATGGGATGGCTTAGCTGTAGCCTTGCTGTGACTGCATCACCATTCAGCTCCTCCCTCTGTCCAATTCTACAGCTTTCTCGGCACATGGGTGCGGCTCCCAGAGGTGCTTATAATCAATTATCATCTGATAGCCTATTTTCTGGTGAACCTGGTTTAAGGTATGAGTGAATACACAAGTGAGAGAGTTAATATTGATTGAGAATCTTCTATATGCCTGAAACGGTGCTAGGTACTGAGCATAGTGAGGTGCGTAAGATAAACAACATCTCAGAATTTAGGTAGCTTTTGATCTAAAGAGAAGAACATAAAAAGACATAATTTCAGATAGCAACAAGGGCAGTAAATAAAACAAGCAATGAAAGGGATAGGAAGTATGAGGATTTCATCAAAGGGTTGATCAGAAAATGCCTCTCTGATTTAGTGTTATTTTTATGAAGTTCAAATACAAACAAGGAGCTGGATATAGAGATCTGGCGACAGTGTTCAAAGAAAAGGCCCAACTAGTGCAAAGACCCTGGGACAGGAGAGTTTGACACAGCCAAGAGCTTAAAGGTCAGTGTATCTGGAGAAGGGAATGAGCAGCAGAGCGGCAGGAGAATGCTGCATAGGCTGCTTGGAAACTGATCACGTAGGGTCTTGTAGAATGGTGAGGATTTCAGATGAAATGTTAGGGCTCGGATCAGCGCGGTGCACCGGCCACAGTGGCCGTTGGGGGGTGAACCAACGGCAAAGGGAGACCTTTCTCTCTGTCTCTCTCTCTCTCACTGTCCACTCTGCCTGTCAAAAAAAAAAAAAAATACTAGGGCACCACTTCATTAGACAACTGATCCTGTAATATCAGGGTTTTGTAATTGTCACTTTTCTCACCTCATAATTCTTTATTTCTATCAGTAACCTGGAAAGAGAGTATTCAGGGGAGGGATTCATCATGGAAGCACAAATTACAGATCTCTGTTTTCCTTCCTTGAAATAAGACTGGAGCATATTCAGACATCTCTACACACAGTGAGTCTCTGTTAGGTTTGGCTTTTTTTAAAAAATAAATATTTATTTATTTATTTGAAAGTCAGAGTTACATAGAGAGAGGAGAGGCAGAGAGAGAGAGAGAGAGAGAGAGAGAGGGCAAGAGAGAGAGAGAGGTCTTCCATTCATTGGTTCACTCCCCAATTGGCCACAACGGCCAGAGCTGTGCCGATCTGAAGCCAGGAGCCAGGAGCTTCTTCCTGGTGTCCCACGTGGGTGCAGGTGCCCAAGGACTTGGGCCATCTTCTACTGCTTTCCCAGGCCATAGCAGAGAGCTGGATTGAAAGTGGAGCAGCCGGGACTCCAACTGGTGCCCATATGGGATGCTGGCACTGCAGGCAGCAGCTTTACCCACTACGCTACAGCGCCGGCCCCTAGGTCTGGCTTTGAAAGCATCAGTGTACCCTGTCAGGGAGTTCTGCACATGACTTCCCCTTCACTGAGGATGGAGTTAAGGCTATCCTGGGATCATATGCAGTTAGATGGAGGGTTGAGGGGGACGATGGCTATGTCATATGCCAGGGAAGCTGAATAAGAGCTCCAGACCACCAAGAGCCACCTCTAATTATGTATTCAGGGTATTTCAAAAGAAAATGAGAGAATGAGAAGGAGCTAGAGAAAGATAACATTGTCAAAAACCAGAAATTAGATTATTATCACAATTAAGCACTAAATTAATTCTGAGTTTATGATTACCCAAGGCACATGAACAATATCATGGGATTTTTTGTCTAGTAGAAGGAAAGATAATAGTTTTAAGGATAGAATAACTTTTCTTAGGAGTTATGAAATCAAGGTCAAATTATTCATATGGATCTTGGAAAGACTTTGAGAAATATGTTCTATAACACATTTTACTTGCATTCACATGGCCATTGTTTTTTTTAAGATTTATTTATTTATTTGAAAGTCAGCGTTACACAGAGAGAGGAAAGGCAGAGAGAGAGAGGCCTTCCCTCTGTTGGTTCATTCCCCAATTGGCTGCAACAGCCAGCTACGCTGATCTGAAGCCAGGAGCCAGGAGCTTCTTCTGGGTCTCCCACGTGGGTGCAGGGGCCCAGGGGTTTGGGCCATTCTCCACTGCCCTCCCAGGCTACAGCAGAGAGCTGGATTGGAAGTGGAGCAGCCGGGACTCAAACAGGTGCCCATATAGGAAGCTGGCACTTTCAGGTGGCAGCTTTACCTATTATGCCACAGCGCTGGCTCCATGGCCAATTCTTTTTAAAAATAATTAATTTATTTATTTGAAAGTCAGAGTTAGAGAGAGGGAGAGACAAAGGAAGAGAGAGATCTTCCATCCACTGGTTCACTTCCCAGATGGTACAATGGCCAGAGCTGGGCCATGCAGAAGCCAGGAGCCAGAAGCCTTCATCTGGGTCTCCCATGTGGGTAAGCAGGGTCCCAGATACTTGGGTAGCCATTTCTTATATCAACTCTTGATTAAAGTAGATATCATTTTTTTTTTTTTTTGACAGGCAGAGTAGACAGTGAGAGACAGTGAGAAAGGTCTTCCTTTGCTGTTAGTTCACCCTCCAGTGACCGCTGTGGCCAGCACGCTGCAGCCAGTGCATCATGCTGATCCGAAGCCAGGAGCCAGGTGCTTCTCCTGGTTTCCCATGCAGGTGCAGGGCCCAAGGACTTGGGCCATCCTCCACTGCACTCCCGGGCCACAGCAGAGAGCTGGCCTGGAAGAGGGGCAACCGGGACAGAATCCGGCGCCCCAACCGGGACTAGAACCCGGTGTGCCGGCGCCGCAGGCGGAGGATTAGCCTACTGAGCTGCGGTGCCAGCCAGATACCATTCTGAAAAGAAGACATTTTTATAAATTACTGAACTTACATGAGCCACTTGTAATTCAGTTGCTGACCAGACTATCAGATTGGTGGTTAAAAGTAAAAAAAGAACTAATAAAATTTTCCACATTATATTCAATTTAATACCACATATCTAGAAATCCTATCGGCTTAACAGATAACCACTTAAAATATGTATTCATAAGATAGTTCAGATCCATTGCTCATTTTATAGTTACAGAACATGTGAAGGCATTCTGCCTGCACTTGGCTATCCATAAATACACAATTCATTTTCATCAAGGAATTGACAGCAGGTTATGACTGGTGTTCCTGAAAAGTACCTCAAGTACGGATAGTCTGTCTTGTGTGAAGAGAGATCTGTAGGGTTGTTAGGCATCAAATCATTAAGTCCTACGCAGAGATGCACACTTCACTTTCTGAACGGCCGTCCTTCCCTCCTGGACGTAAATTCAGAGGCTCATGACAGTGTACGTAGTCTGTGGTTTCTCAACCCAAGGACTGACTGCCTTCCAGCTGCTTTTTCTAAGCAGAAGTCTTTCACTTTTAGGCCCTGGGCTTCTCCTCTAGCCCACATTCTGCTTTCTCACTGCTGCCTGACCTTGTTTTCTTCCTTCTGTCAGATGATTCTCACACATAAGGAGTTGCCATTTAACCCAGGGTGAAAGGATGAGCAAAGGGATTATCAGTACCACATTAAGATTACATGAGAATTGGGTGTCAATGCCCTCCCCCCTTAAAAAAGTTTATGCCATAGTCTTTCAATACAATAGAAAAATAGTAAGACCCATATATGCAAGTTAAAATGTTCTAGTAGCCATACTTGTCAAGGTTAAAGAAAAAAAATGAAATGAATTTTAATAATTAATTAATTAAAATTAAGCCTCATCCATATTTCCAAAATACTATCACTTCAACATGTAACTGATTATAAAATACATTTATAAGGTGATTCAAAATTCATTGTGTATTTATTTATTTATTTGAAAGTCAAGGCCACAGAGAGAGACAGAGAGGGAAAGAGATCTTCCATCTGCTTGTTCTCTCCACAAATGGTTGAAATAGCCAGGTCTGGGCAAGGCTGAAGCCTGGAACAAGGAACTCCATCTGGTTTCCCCATGTGGGTCGAAGGGGCCCAGGCACTTTGGCCATCCTCCACTGCCTTCCCAGGCACAATAGCAGGAAGCTGGATTGGAAGTAGAGAAGCCGGGACTCGATATGGGATTCCAGGGTTCCAAGCAGCAGGTTAACCAGCTGTGCCACTGTGCTGGCCCCCCATTGTGTATTTTACACTCTTAGAATATCTTAATAAACTCTGATGCCTGCCTGCCTGCCTGCCTTTCTTCCTTCCTCCTTTTCTTAATTTTGCTTATTGAAAATACTTTCTTTTGGGGCTGGCTCTGTGGCTCAGAGGGTTAAATCCCTGGCCTGAAGTGCCGGCATCCCATATGGGCACTGGTTCTAATCCTGGCTGCTCCTCTTCTGATCCAGCTCTCTGCTATGGCCTGGGAAAGCAGTAGAAGATGGCCCAAGTCCTTGGGTCCCTGCACCCACATGGGAGACCCGGAAGAAGCTCCTGGCTCCTAGCTCCGGATTGGCGCAGCTCTAGCTGTTGCGGCCATCTGGGGAGTGAACCAGCGGATGAAGTCCTCTCTCTCTACCTCTCTCTGTTCCTCTGTCTTTCAAATAAATAAAATAAATCTTTTAAAAAATACTTTCTTTTAAAATAGATTTATTTATTCACTTGTTTATTTATTTGATGCAAACAACAGAGAGAGAGAGAAAGGGGGGAGAAAGAGTGAGCAAGAGAGAGAGATCTTCCATCCACTGGTTCATTCCCCAAATGGCCACAATGGACATGCTTGGGACAAGCTGAAGCCAGGAGCCTAGAACTCCATCCAGGTGTTCCAAGTGGGTGGCAGGGGCCCAAGCATTTGGGCCATCCTCATCTGCTTTTCCAGGAGCATCAGTAGTGACCTTGATTGGAACAGGAGCAGCTAGGATTCAGTCGAGCACTCAAATATGGGGTGCTGGCATTGCAACTGGAGGTTTAACTTGCTGGGCCACGATGACAGCACCTAAAAATGCTAACCTAAGAATATTTTGGGTTCAAGTCCCAACTGTTCCACTTCCTATCCAGCACCATACTAGTGTGACTGGGAAGGCAGTTGAAGCTGCCCAAGTACTTGGGTCCCTGTCATCCACGTGGGAGACCCAGATGGAGATCCACGTTTCTGGCTCTGGCCTGGTCCTGTCCTGGCCATTTGGAGAGTAAACCAGCAGATAGAAGATCTCTCTCTCTCTATCTCTCTCCCTTTCTCTCTATCTCTCACTCTCGTTCTCTCTCTCTGTTCTTCCCTCTCTCTCCCTGTAACTTTGCCTTTCAAATAAATAAATAAATCTTTAAAAATAATATTACAATATTGTGAAAAATGAGAAAATGAAAATAACAAAAGAAGAAAGCAAAAAGACTTGTGAACTTACTATTTCAGTGCCAACTACCCTGTAAATCTACCCTGTTTTATGAGAGTTGAAACTAAGAAAAAGTTCCTTATCACTGTATGAGCCTACCAAACCTATGATTAGAAAATTATCTAAAAGTGAAGAAAAAAATATGAACTTGACTTCTAAGTAACACCCATTGCCAGTGATACCACCCCCAGACCCAGGAATGTGGGCTTCCACTAGGACCTTCCAGTATTGAAGGCCTCTTCTCTCTTCTTCTGTGAATGACTGAAAGTAATAAAAATGGGAATAAAAAACTGAGATTCGAGCACTGTCTCTCTGACCTAGATGCCAAATGGGAATGAGAAAAATCTGTCTTAGAAGATTTGTGAGGACAAAGTAAGATGTTTGCTGTGAGATTTCTTTTGAATGCTAAATCAATCATGACAAATACAGTATTGTTAGTTTTAGGAAACAATACTTTTGAAGGCTTTTTTTCACATGGTTGTTGTCTTCATTAGAATTTTTTGGTGAAAATGACACCAAACAGGAAAAAATGCTGCTTTACATTGCTCTGCTCACACACACACACACACACACACACGAATATTGTATTTATTATTTATGTGAGAGGTAGAGTTACAGACAGAGAGAGGGAGAGACAGAGGGAGAGGTCTTCCAACCTCTAGTCCACTCCCCAAATGGATGCAATGGCCAGAGCCAGACCAATGTGAAGTCAGGAGCCAGGAGCTTCTTCCGCGTCTTCCAGGTGGGTGCAGGGGCCCAAGGACTTGGGCCATCTTCTACTGCTTTCCCAGGCATAAACAGAGAGCCAATTGGAAGAGGCACAGCTGGGACATGAACTGGTACCCATATAGGATGCCGGCACCACAGGCAGACGCTTATCCCATTATGCCATAGCACCAACCCCTCTACTCATATATTTTAAAATCCGGGACCCTATGTGCTTGAGATTGAAGGTATACTGGTGAAAACTTTCCCTGCAGTCACCTTTAATTCCAGTCTTCTAATTTTAAGCTAACACCATCAGCTTAGTTTTAGCTATCATGTTTTAAAAATGCACAAAGCCTCTGCTATTTGTACAGAAGCTAGACAGAATGCCACACTCACACCTGCATTATTGTCACTAATTAGTCTTTGAAAAATTTCTCAGAATTTCACTTACACAACTTCATGAAAAACTAACAAATTTTTTTTTCACATCATTTGAAAGAAAGTAGATTTTGTGCTTTATAAGCTTTCTGGGGATCTTGACCAAGGAGACAGTGACTTCCTCATAGAAGACAGTGGTATATTCAAAATTTAGATGAACATATATTTAGTAAGTAACTCTACTAATGTCTATTCTTTCATGAAATGTCCAGGATACATGTGCTGCTGACTGGCAGGGGAATATGTACTTAGCAGATTCACAAATACTATTTCTTTTTCATTTAGTGATTTTTGTCTACATGAAAACCAGTGACAGAGAGAGAGGGAGAGGGAGAGAGAGAGAAACAGAGTGAGATCTTCCTTTTGCAGGTTCACTTCCCAAATGACCTAACCAGCAGGGCAGCTGAAGCCAGTGGCCAAAAATTCCATCTGAATCTCCGTCATGGGTGGCAGGAGCTTAAGTCATCATCTGCTGCCTCCCAGGTGCACTAGCAGGAACCTAAATCTGAAGCAAAAAGTAACCCAGACTGCAACCGGCACTTGGCCATGGCATGTGCACATCCCAAGAGGTAGCTTTACCCACCATGCCAGCAATCCTGGCCCTGCTCCTTCAAATACCATTTTTGCTACAGCTTGTTGTCCAAGGGCCACAACAACAGGTACATGGCTGGAGATACCTGGAGTGGGAGAATGGATGTCATTCCCACATGGCACACCACCTGTAAGTGTCCCTACCATTTTCCTATTTCTAGGACTGTTTTCACTGCTCAGAACACAACACTTCCCCAGGTTAAAATAGCATCAACCTAGTGTTTTTCCATGACAGATTCTGAAGTTATGTGGCATGATAGTGGAAAATATTTCTTGTTTTCATCCTTTTTCTTTGTGGCTGTCTGCCTCTCAGAAAGACATGTAACTTGTCTAAATTGAATAAAGCATAGTACTCCCTTCTTTCTGGAGTTAACTGATGATCTCTATTTTAAATACACTTTTAAGGTGACAGAGAAGTTCTTAAAGTATTATTAGACATCAGAACTATATTTTTAATGAGTTTACCAGAGAACCTGTACAGTCAACTGAGAGGGCAAATTATAAGCAAATGATAAAATAAGCAGGACCCAGAAAGACAAACACTGCATGGTCTTCATTATATGTGGGAGCTAAAATTTAAAAATCAACAAAAAAGAAAGAAAGAAGAAAGAAATGTCTAAGTATGTAAGTATTGCTGCAAATATAGTATTTTTAGCATGGGATGCCTGCATATTTTTAAAAATTTTATATAAGGTGAACAAATTTCATTTATACAGATTTAGGAGCATAGTGATTGTTCCTACCCTACCGTCCCTCATCCTTCCTTTCTTAGTCTTTGTTTTAATTTTTACAATGACATACTTTCAGTTTAGAAGAAAATCACTGTTCTTCAACAGTAGAGGCAAGGACTGTACACAATAATCAGGTCTCAACATATCAATTTTTCTCATATTCATTGCATTTTTATACCCTATTAGTTACCACAGATCAGGGAAAACATATGGTATTTTTCTTATTGAGATTGGCATATTTCACTAAGTAAAATGGTTTCCAGTTGCATCCATCTTGTTGTGAAAGACAAGATTTCATTCTTTTTTTTTTTTTTACAGCTGAGTAGTATTCCGTAGAGTATATATATCACATTTTCTTTATCCAGTCATCAGTTGATGGAAATATGAGTTGCTTCCGTATCTTAGCTATTGTGAATTGAGCTGCAATAAACATGGGGGTACAGATAACTCTTTCATATGCTTATTTCATTTCACTTGGGTAAATTCCCAGGAGTGGGATGGCTGGGTCATATGGTATATCTATTTTTAGATTTCTGAGGTATTTCCATACTGTCGTCCACAATGGCTGTACTAGTTTGTAGTCCCACCAACAGTGGATTAGGGTATCTTTTCCCCCACATCCTCACTAGAATTTATTGTCTTCTGATTTCTATATGAGAGCCATTCTATGTCAAAAACAAGAAAGAAGAATGAGAGAGAAAGAGAGAGAGAGAGAGAGAGAGAGAGAAAGAGAGGAAGGAAGGAAGGAAGGAAGGAAGGAAGGAAGGAAGGAAGGAAGGAAGGGAGGGAGGAATGGAATATTGCTCTTAGAATTGTATTTACAAATCATATTGTATAAATTAAAAATTAAAATAAAGAGTATAGAAAAAAGAACAGTGTGGTTATGAGAAAACAGGAGAAAGTAGGGCTGCAGTATGGGCATCCACAAGAATAGGGTTCTGGGGGTCCTAGAAGATTCTGCCATGTCATGGGCATGGGATGGTCTAGGCACTGGGCATCTTAAGGTGGAACAGACATGCAGAAAAAGCCTTCAAATCTGAGTCTTAACCACCACCGACAGACAGATCAAGAGTTTTAGCAGCCTCGTTGTACAGGAGAAACAGAAGGGCCCCTAGGCTGAAGATAACCTAGATTTTATTCACTTTGCATTTTCTCTATGAAAAAAACTTCTGAACACTGTATTAAGATTAGAAGTAACATATGTGAAATCTACAAAAAGTTGACCACATAAAAGTTGAGAGTAGAATAGCGGTTAACAGAGGCAGGGGAGGGGAAGGAACAGGGAAGGCCAATCAGTTAGATAGAAGAAAAGAGTCCTAGGCTTCTGTTGCACAGAAGGGTGACCATAGATAACAATTCCATACTGCATATTTTTCCTCTGTAAAAAAGATTTTTGTTTGTTTGAAAGGCTACAGAGAGAGACAGATACACAAAGATCTTCCACGTGCTGGTTCACTCCCCAGATGCTGCAGTAGTCAGAGTTGGGATGGAACAACAGGAACTAGGAACTCTATCCAGGTCTCTTGTGTGGGTGTCAGGGGCCCATGTATTTGAGCCATTATCTGTTGCTTCCCAGAGTGCACATTAGTAGGAAGCTGGATCAGAAATGGAGGTGGAACTTGATCCCAGAACTCCTACAGAGGATACAGGGGTCCAAAGCGATGGCTTCATCAGCTGTGTCAAAGTGCCTGCCCCAATTCAGTACTATTTTGTCATTAATAATTTATTTTTGAAAACAATAATTCCTTGATTGTTGAAAAAATAATTCCTTAAAATTCTAGTACAGAAAACAATTATTTCTATAAAACAAGCCCTATAAATTGTGAGCCATCACTTGTTGCCTCCCAGGGTGCACATTAGTAGGAAACTGGAATGGAGAGCAGAACTAGAACCAAAACCCAGTATCTAAAGCATAGAACTAAAATCTGATGTAGGATGTAGGTGTCTCAAGTGGCATATTAACCACTGCACAAAATGCCCAATCAAAGTTCAGTTACTAATGTTACTTGGGAACTGAGTCATCAAGTGTTTATATTGTGCATTCAGCAAACCCTTTAAGAGTCAAGAGTAGCAGGATGCGTACTCCATGAAGACTACATAGATCCTTTGTGCAGTTCATATGGCAGTACAGGTGAGTGTTGCACCCACTGTGGGCTGACTCAGGGCATTGATCACCATGGAAGGGAGAAGAGGTGTGGTTCACCAACAGAAGTGATCATACCCTGCCCCCTGTTGACAATAGAGGAGATCAATCACACCCAACTTGGGTATCACCCTGGATACTAGCCCCACCTTGGAGCGCTGATCAGAACTCCTTGCCCAAACTCAGCACACTCTTCTGGGTATTTACTAAAACAGCAGACATTTCACTAAGCTACTAAGCCACAGATGCATAGTTCTAAGACAAAAGCCATCAGAGAAGAAAACCAAACAATATCTCCACAAATACCTAAAAATAAATGCAGAAATTCAAGAAACAAAATAAGGAAGACAACATGACTCCCCTAAATGAACACAGCAACACTTGATTATTAGAATGTGAACACAAAGAGATCGATGAAATAACTAAAATTAATTCAAAAAATTAATCATAGGATTACTCACAAGCAATGAAAAGCAAATTCATGAGTTAAAGAAATCCATACATGACATAAAAGAAAATTTTCACATAATATTGAGATTTTGAAGGGCAAATCAAACTGAAATATTAGAAATGAAGGATTCAGGCCTGTGCCGCAGCTTACTAGGCTAATCCTCCTGCGGCGCCGGCACCCCAGATTCTAGTTCCGGTTGGAGGACCAGATTCTGTCCAGTTGTTCCTCTTCCAATCCAGCTCTCTGCTGTGGCCCGGGAAGGCAGTGGAGGATGGCCCAAGTGCTTGTGCCCTGCACCTGCACTGGAGACCAGGAAGAAGCACCTGGTTCCTGGCTTCAGATTGGTGCAGCGCACCAGCCACAGCGCACTGGCCATAGTGGCCATTTGGTGGGTGAACCAACGGAAGGAAGACCTTTCTCTCTGTCTCTCTCTCTCTCACTGTCTAACTCTGCCTGAAAAAAAAAAAAAAAGAAATGAAGGATTCAATATGTCAAATAAAAATGCAGTGGAGAGCATTAACAACAGATTTGGTGTGGAAGAAGAAGGAAAATACAAGCTAGAAGACAAATCTGGAAATTTCTCAGTCAGTCTAAAGAATTAGAATTAGAATTAGAACTAGAAGAGGAAGAAGGAGAAGAAGAAATTATTATAAAAATTAGAAATAGTGCTGGAGACTTATGGGATACTATCAAACAACCCAACAGCCAGGTCTTAGGAGTTTCTGATGGTATGGAAAGAGAGAATGGATTAGAAGGCCTATGTAGTGAAGCAGTTAAAAATATTTCTCTGAGACAAAAAAAGGGATTTTGAAATACACGAGGCACATAGAACTCCTAACAGACATGGTCAAAAAATATCTTCACTTCAAACCATTTAGTCATCTTCCTTGTTCATGGATTGGAAGAATTAATATCATCAGTATGTCCATACTACTGAAATCAATTTACAGATTCGGTGTGATTTCAATCAAAATACCAATGACATTCTTCTCAGATCTAGAAAACATGATGCTAACATTCAGATTGAAGCACAAGAGACTCCGGGTAGCTAAAACGAATCTTGTACAGCAAAAACAAAGCTCGAGGCATCACAATATCAGATTTCAAGACATACTACAGGTCAGTTAAATCAAAAAACCCTGGTACTGACACAAAAGGAGACATGTCAACCAATGGAAAAGAATAAAAACTCTAGAAATCAATCCACATATCAAAAACCAATTAATTTTTGAAAAAGGAGCTAAAATCAATCCCTGGAGAAAGGACAGTCTCTTCCAAAAATGATGTATAAAATCAATGCACAAAAATCAACAGCCTTTGTATACACAGACAATGCCATGGCTGAGGAAGAACTTCTAAGATCAATCCCATTCACAATAGCTACAAAAACAATCAAATACCTTGGAATAAACTTAACCAAAGACGTTAAAGATCTCTACGATGAAAATTACAAAACCTTAAAGAAAGAAATAGAAGAGGATACCAAGAAATGGAAAAATCTTCCATGCTCATGGATTGGAAGAATCAATATCATCAAAATGTCCATTCTCCCAAAAGCCATTTACAGATTCAATGCAATACCAATCAAGATACCGAAGACCTTCTTCTCAGATCTGGAAAAAATGGTGCTGAAATTTATATGGAGGCACAAGAGACCTCGAATAGCTAAAGCAATCTTGTACAACAAAAACAAAGCCGGAGGCATCACAATACCAGATTTCAGGACATACTACAGGGCAGTTGTAATTAAAACAGCATGGTACTGGTACAGAAACAGATGGATAGACCAATGGAACAGAATTGAAACACCAGAAATCAACCCAAACATCTACAGCCAACTTATATTTGACCAAGGATCTAAAACTAATTCCTGGAGCAAGGACAGTCTATTCAATAAATGGTGCTGGGAAAATTGGATTTCCACGTGCAGAATCATGAAGCAAGACCCCTACCTTACACCTTACACAAAAATCCACTCAACATGGATTAAAGACCTAAATCTACGACCTGACACCATCAAGTTACTAGAGAACATTGGAGAAACCCTTCAAGATATTGGCACAGGCAAAGAATTTCTGGAAAAGACCCGGGAGGCACAGGCAGTCAAAGCCAAAATCAACTATTGGGATTGCATCAAATTGAGAAGTTTCTGTACTGCAAAAGAAACAGTCAGGAGAGTGAAGAGACAACCGACAGAATGGGAAAAAATATTTGCAAACTATGCAACAGATAAAGGGTTAATAACCAGAATCTACAAAGAGATCAAGAAACTCCACAAAAACAAAACCAACAACCCACTTAAGAGATGGGCCAAGGACCTCAATAGACATTTTTCAAAAGAGGAAATCCAAATGGCCAACAGGCACATGAAAAAATGTTCAAGGTCATTAGCAATCAGGGAAATGCAAATCAAAACCACAATGAGGTTTCACCTCACCCCGGTTAGAATGGCTCACATGCAGAAGTCTACCAACAACAGATGCTGGCGAGGATGTGGGGAAAAAGGGACACTAACCCACTGTTGGTGGGAATGCAAGCTGGTCAAGCCACTATGGAAGTCAGTCTGGAGATTCCTCAGAAACCTGAAGATAACCCTACCGTTCGACCCAGCCATCCCACTCCTTGGAATTTACCCAAAGGAATTTAAATTGGCAAACAAAAAAGAGGTCTGCACCCTAATGTTTATTGCAGCTCAATTCACAATAGCTAAGACCTGGAACCAACCTAAATGCCCATCAACGATAGACTGGATAAAGAAATTATGGGATATGTACTCTTTAGAATACTATACCGCAGTAAGAAACAATGAAATCCAGTCATTTGCAACAAAATGGAGGAATCTGGAACACATCATGCTGAGTGAAATAAGCCAGTCCCAAAGGGACAAATACCATATGTTCTCCCTGATCGGTGACGACTGACTGAACACCAAGAGGGAAACCTGTTGGAGTGAGGTGGACACTATGGGAAATGGTGGCTTGATCAGCATAGCCCTGACTGTTAATGAACAACTTAATACATTATCCCTCTTAGTAGTTTTTTTGTCTGTTCTACTTAATATGACTGGTTTAGATCTGTAATTGATGCACAGTTATTCTTAAGTGTTGAAAATTAACTGAAATGTGATCCCTGTTGAACATGGGAGTGGGAATGGGAGAGGGAAGAGATGTATAATTTGGGACATGCTCAGGCTGACTTGCCCCAAGTGGTGGAGTTGGAAGCATACCAGGGGATTCCAATTCAATCCCATCGAGGTGGCATGTACCAATGCCATCTCACTGTTCCAGGTGATCAGTTTCAGTTCACAGTTGGTCATGGTGGAGGGACTGGGAGTCAAAGGGAGCACATAGACAAGTCTAGTACCTGCTAATGCTAACCGATGGAGTAAATAAAGGGGAGAGTGATCCAACATGGGAAGTGAGATACTCAGCAGACTCATAGAATGGCAGATGTCCTAAATAGCACTCTGGCCTCAGAATCAGCCCTAAAGGCATTTGGAGCTGGCTGAAAAGCTCATGAGAGTATTTCAGGCATGGAAAGCCAAGACACTCTGGCAAAAGATCTCTGCGAGTGAGATCCCAGTGGAAAGAACAGGTATTCAAAGAAGGAGGTACCTTTCTCTGAAGGGAGGAGAGAACCTCCACTTTGACTATGACCTTGTCTAAACAAGATAAGAGTCAGAGAACTCAGAGGGCTTCCATAGCCTTGGAAACTCATGACTGGAGCATAGGGAGATTACTGATGCCATAGACAGGAGTGTCAATTTGTAAAGTCAACAACAGGAGTCACTGTGCACTTACTCCTCATGTAGGATCTCTATCCTTAATGTGCTGTACATTGAGATTTAATGCTATAACGAGTACTCAAACAATATATTTCACTTTGTGTTTCTATGGGGGTGCAAACTGTTGAAATCCTTACTTAATGCATACTAAACTGATCCTCTGTAAAAAAAAAAAAAAAGAAATTATCAATTCCCAACTTGACTCTCACTGGGATTAAACATGACAATAGGTCTGCTCTGATTTCATCATCATTTAAAAAAATCATCTATTATTTTTCACTTTATGTTTCTGTGTGGGAGCAAACTGTTGAAATCCATACTTAATGTATACTAAGCTGATCTTCTGTATATTAAGATAATCGAAAATGAATCTTGATGTGAATGGAAGGGGAGAGGGAGTGGGAAAGGGGAGGGTAGTGGGTGGGAGGGACGGTATGGGGGGGAAGCCATTGTAATCCATAAGTCATACTTCGGAAAATTATATGCATTAAATAAAAGTTTAAAAAAAAATCAAAAAAAAAAAAAAACAATTAATTTTTGAAAAAGGAGCTAAAATCAATCCCTGGAGAAAGGACAGTCTCTTCCAAAAATGATGCTGGGAAATTGTATCTCCATGTGCAGAAGTATGAAACAAGACCCCTACATTACACTGTATACAGAAATCAACTCAAAATAGATCAAGGATCTAAATGTATGATCTGACACCATCAAATTACTAGAGGAGAACATTGGGAAAACTCTGCAAGACATTGACATAGGCAAAATCTTGTTTGGAAAGACCCCAGAAGCACATGCACTCAAAGCCAAAACAGACAAATGGGATTACATCAAGCTGCGAAGCAACTGCACTGCAGAGGAAACACTCAGCGAAGCAAAGAGGCAACTGACAGACTGGGAGAAAATATTTACAAACTACATAACTAATAAAGGGTTAACATCCAGAATCTATAAAGAGCTCAAGAAACTCAACAACAACAAAACAAAAAAATCCAGTTAAGAAATGAGCAAAGGATTTAAACATGATTTTTCAAAAGAAGAAATTCAAATACTCAACAAACACATGAAAAAACTCTCAGGATCACTAACCATTAGGAAAATGCAAATGAAAACCACAATGAGGCTCTCCTCATCCCAGTTAGAATGGCTCTCATACAGAAATCAACAAATAATAAATACTGGTGAGGATGTGAGCAAAAAGGTACTCTGATCCACTGTTGCTAGGAATGTAAATTAGTACAGCATTGTGGAAGACAGTATGGAGATACCTCAGAAAGTTGAAAATTGATCTACTATATGACCCAGCCATCCTACTCCTGGGAATTTACCCAAGTGAAATGAATCAGCATATGTAAAGAGTTATCTGTACCCCCATGTTTATTGAAGCTCAATTCACAATAGCTAAGATATGGAGTCAACCCAGATTTCCATCAACTGTTCACTGGATAAATAAATTATGGTATATATATATATATACTCTATGGAATACTACTTAGCTGTAAAAAAAGGAATGAAATTCTGCCTTTTGTAACAAAATGGATGCGACAGGAAAGCATTATACTTTGTGAAATAAGCCAGTCTCCCAAAAGACAAATACCATATGTTTTCCCTGATCTGTGGTAACTAATAGAGTACCTAAAAGATAATGTACTGGGGTGAAATTGACATTTTGAGATTGATGATTGTTTACATCCCTTGTCTCTACTGTTGAGGAACAATGATTTTTTTTCTTCATAATATTTGTTGAACTCTTTATTTAGTGCAGGGTTAATCTTATGAATATAAAGTAAACTGAAAATATAAAATTGTAAAAATTAAGAGATGGAATAGGAGAGTAAGGAGTTGGAAGGGTGGGAGCATGGGTGGGGGGTAGTGTAAGGTGGACAGTATCACTATGTTCCTACATCTACATATATGAAATACATGAGATTTGTATACCTTAAATATGTATACCTATAATAAAATAAAATAAAATAAAATAAAAAGGATTGAGATGCTTGGATATGTATTCAACCTTGAATCTTTGTTGGATTTGTTATGGAAATTTATGCAAAATATGCCACATGTCAGGATCCATCTTATCTATTGTTTGTGCCTCTCTGTTTCTTGAGGGTAGACATAAATTCAAACTTTGATTTCAACTCTTCCAGCTTCCTTCTTATCAATATTTTAGTAATCTCTGAACAGAAAAATGCCATGGAGATAGAGCAAACAACATGGATTTGAATCTGAGCTCTGTCATTTGCTTAATTTGTGACTTTATGTCACTAGCTTTTGGTTTCTCTTAGATAATTTCTTCATTTATTAAAGTGGGAAAATATTTGAAACACATTATGAGTGTTAAGTCTTTAATCTATTTTTCTACAAAAAAAAGCTCTACCAACATCACAATTCATTCAGAATCAGTAGTGGCTTGAAAAACTGAATATACAAGTAATTTCCCTCTGATCGTTCCTCTCATGCCCCAGCTCTGTGTTGACCATTGATATTGATATTGTCAGTGTTTAAACAAATTATAATGATTTTCTCCCAGAGGGATTTTATTCACATTTTGGTTATTCAATATTGACATTTTTCTACTTCACATCATTTTTGGAAGTGGGTGAATAAAGAAGCAAATGAATATTGATACAGCATACCAAAGAAATTGACCATCCTGCATTGAAGCACTTTGTATCAGAGAGTGGCTTTGGGACACTGAACAGAGATTCTCAGAGGAGTCCTAGGAAAGATGTGAGAGGCAAGGCTGCAAAAGAGATCACAGAGAGGAAGAATTTTATCACAAATCTAGTGTTCCTGGCTACTAATGTTCTAGGGGACACCGTATGAAAAACAGTATTCAGGGCCTATTAGATTTATTTTTTAAAGATTTACTTATTTATTTGATAGTATTACAGAGAGAGAGAGAGAGAGAGGGAGAGACATGGAGAGAGAGAGAGAGAGAGAGAGAGAGAGAGAGAGAGACTCTTCCATCTGCTGGTTAACTCCCCAAATTGCCACAATAGTTGGGGCTGTGCCAAGCCAGAAGCTTCAACCAGATCTCCCACATGGGTTGCAGGGTCCCTAATACCTGGACCATTTTCCTCTGCTTTTCCCAGGCCATTAGTAGAGAGCTGGATCAGAGACAGAGCATCCAGTACAGAAAACAGAGCCCATATGAGATGCCAGTGTGGCAGGTGGAAGCTTACCAATTACACTACAATGCTAGCCCCCGTGCCTATTAGATTTAAAGACATCCATCTAGTCCTCTGGAAATTTTTAACTTGAGATAATATCAAATAGAACCTACAAAGCATTTCACAAAGATATTTGTCTGATACAAGTATTAAGTAAACACATGTGCAGGCCACACACACCCTATTTTCCCATGGAACCAACATTTGCAGATATGCTACACACAACCTTGGATCAGTTTTCCTCTATGGAAGTGATCAGCTGTCCATTATTAATTTTTTCCCAAGGTGCGAATGAATAGGACCACATGGAAAAGGGTACAAGCTCCTACTCAGTTCCACCTGGGAAGATCTTGATGAAGAAAAGCCTTGCAGGAATCTATGAGTTCTCACGGCAAGAGGTTAGGCCGCCTAGGGGATGGTTTCCTTGCTCAGGAAGTTCACAGCAGTCTACAAGGTGAAATGGAAAGAGCGTATAAAGTCAGAATCCTGAGACTCTGGCCCTGAGAGTGTTTGATCTGGCAGCAGCAATTTTCCATGAGTAACCGAGACCTGTAGAGCACTTATGGTATCAGATGGCAGTATAAATTGGATCAACAGTTAACGTCCTAATTCTCTCCATGACCAATGTGAGGAAAAGTAACTCTATTTAAATGCTTCATAGAAAGATATTTGCTGAATCCTTAGAGAAAAAAAATTGTGAGCCCAGGCCAAATATTCCTACAATTTTCTCAACAGTACAGTTAATCCTCTGTTCTGGCCGAAGCCAGTTTTCTTTCATTATTTCAGTCCCTGTTGGCAAAGGAGCTCTTAGGTGCAAAGGGAAACACACACAGAGGTGTCATACCACGTTTGACACGGCCACTGCGGTGACAAGGGTTTCTCCAGCTGTCATTTCAAGAGCACTTGTTTCTTTTGACACTGCACAGCTCTGTGGTGAGAAGTGGCATGCAGGCCCTTTTATCTTTTGTGATATCTTCATTGGCATCAGCAGTGATCAAGGGTCTTGCAGAAAAGGAGTGTGGAATAAATGGTTACCAGTACAACCATGGTCTGTATGTCAGATCTCTCACATCGGTTCATGGACTGGGGGTGACTTCAGCAGCAGGAGTTTTGAACTCTGGGAAGGTCAGGAGATGCTTCCACTCCTTCTACACATGCTGATCACGTAAACCATTGCAGTCTGAACACATGGTTTCCTCATTTTCTGTAGTGGGTTGGGTCATTACCCACCTAATAATCCAAACAACAGGTACAAACTGTGTCTCCAGCACTATACCATGAGAAGGTGACTTCTTTTTAAGGGTTATGGAGAATGCTCAGCATAAAAGAGAGTCTCTCAGAAATTAATAACAAAGTTGCCCCCAACGCTCAATAGGACACTGGTTCTGAGCCATGATAGTATGCAGAGTGGAAAAATTAAAAGTTTCTGCATCAATACTTAGTTTGAGTAACGTGTGTTATGTGATGTCAGTCACTGTTTTAAAGTTTTTCTTTAATTTGAGAGGCAGAGGAGAAAGAGAGAGTGAGAGAGAGAGAGAGAGAGAGAGAGAGAGAGGAGAGAGGTCCCATTCATTGGTTCATTCCCCAGTTGCCCACAGCAGCTGTGCAGGAGCCAAGAACTCAATCCAGATCTCCCCTGTGAGTGGAAAAGACTAAATTACTTGAACTACCACCTGCTGCCTTCCAGGGTCTGCATTAACCAGAAACTGGAGTCAGAAGGCAGAACTGGGTTTTGAACTCAGACTCTTTGATGTGGGAAGTGGGTATCTTAACTGCTAGACTAAACGCTTGTTCTAAGCTTTTTTTGTTTTTTGTTTTTAAATATTTTCTGGAGCCTTTCATGAGATGATGCTTTAAGATAAAAGCAAATATATGGAGTATTCTGAATTTATTTCCTCACAAAACCTTTGTTAAGGGCACATGGTAGTTAATGTGCAGTGTCAACTTAACTGGACTGAGTGATGCTAGAGAATTGGTAGTGTAACTTCTAGATGTGTTTGGGAAGGGTCCCCAGAGAAGGCTGGCGTGTGAGTCAGTGAAGTGAGTGGACACGACTGCTGCCCAGGGACATTAGACTCCAGGTTCCTGGCCTTTGGGCCCCAGGACTTGGGCCATGAGCTTTCTGGGGGCCCCCACGCCTTCAGCCTTGGGCTGGGAACTGGGTTTCTCTTGTTCTAAGGCCCTGGCTTCCTGAACTGATCTCCTGCCAGCTTCCCTTGCTCTCCAAGTACAGATGACCACTGTGGAAATTTGCAGCCTCTGTGATGTGTGAGCCAATCCAACATATCTGTTTGTGTGTGTGAGTGGGCTTCAGAGTCTGGGAAAATGAAATTGGAAGCAAAAATTTTTGGCATCCATGTATCTATCTACCTATCTATTTATCTATCTATCTATCTATCTATCTATCTATTTTTCCTATCGACTTTGTTTCTCTGGAGAATCCTGACTATTACATGGGCTTAGATAGTTCCAGAAAACAATGAATTTGGAAAAGACTAAAGGAACCAGTTAATACATCATCTTTTATATCTAGTGAGTACATACCTACAAAAACCAGTTTTCAAGAAACTCCCACTAACCTAGCAGTCTGATCAAAGTCCACATTCTTGGTGAGGAAGTTAGACCTAGCAATGTGTCAACAGAGATATTGTGCAATCCCTGGACTCTTGAGAACACAACAGGAAAGGTGTTCACATTGAGTTGCAACAGAGTGGCCTGTAGTATGTGAGCAACTCCTACTTCACTGTTTGGAATTCTCCTTTCTTTCCTATTGGAAAGAATCAAGTATGCAAAGTGATGTTGGGGTGTTCTTTTGGAGTACTGGTTAACATGCCAATTGAGACACCCACATTCCACATTGAATTCTCTGGGCTTAAGTTCCAGTCCATGGGGCCAGGACAGTGGGTTAAGCTGCCACCTGTGATGACAGCATCCCATTTGAGCACCAGTTTGAGTCCCAGGCTGCTCTACTTATAATCAAGCTCCCCTGCTAATGCACCTGGAAAAGCACTTAGTCCCCTGCAAACAATGTTGGGGACCTAGATGACTCTAGTTCCTGGCTATTGTCCCCTGCCTGGACCAGCTCTGACCATTGTGACCATTTGTGAAATGAATCAGCATATAGAAGATGGGTCTCCCCCTCCCCCTCGCCCTCCCTCTCCTTCTTCTTCTTCCTCTTCCTTTTTCTGTCTCTCCCATCCCAAACTGCATTTCAAGTCAATAAAATAAATATCCTTTTACAAAAACATTCAAGTCCACTCCTAATTCCAACTTCCTACAAGTGCACACCTTGGGATAAAGCAGGCAATTGCTCACATGCTTGGGTCCCTGTTACACATATAAAAGACCCAAACTGTGTTCCCAGATCCCAGCTTTAGTCTGGCCAAGTCCTGATCCTGACTATTGCAGCTATTTAGGGAGTGCATGAATAGTTGGGAGATAACCTCTCTCTGTGTCTGTCTGTCTGTCTGTTTCTCCCCCTCTTCCTCCCTCCCTCTCTCTGTTTCTGATTTTCAAATAAAATGAAACAAATAAATTTTTAAGATGTGATGGTATTACAGAGGTAGAACTCATAATCATCTCTAAAATATAAAATAGTGATTTTTAATAGTTGGCTCTGTCAGTGTGAATTGATGACCTCAGTGTTCCAGTGGGGTTTTGTTGTCAGTGGGTGTGTGTGTGCATACGTGCAGAGGTATGTATACACAAGGTGCTACACAGGCATGTGTGCGATTGGAGGGCTGGGAGGAGAATCTAGAGATGGGAAAGTAGGCCACATTTCCTGAAGCCTCAACGCTAGTGAGAATGTTAGAGACAGAAATTCTATTTTATGGGACTTTTATTTTCAAATTATTAAAGACCATGGCAGTATGATTTGTCCCCATGGATTCTGGCCCTATGCTATAGAGAAGTGTATCTTGGTTTACTACATCTGTTACAGGCAATTACATGACCCTTTAGTTGTAAATTGAATTAGGAGTAATATTTTGAAAATATAAAACTAATGTAGAGGCAGCTTAGCAAAGTGATTAACAGTAGAGATTCTAGATTCTGCCTAATTTTGGACCTACATTGTGTGCCATTGGACAAGACATTTATTTGTCCTATGCCTCAGCTTTCTAGTCAGTAAAATTGGTATGATAATAGAGCTCATCTTAGGGCATCATAGAATTAAATGAGTTCATCCTTGAAAAGATCTTAGATCAGTGCCTGACACAAGGGGGTTGCATGAAGTTCATGGAAAATGGTTTTATGAAAAAACTTTGAGTTTCAATGTATTTTTGTATCAAAACAAATCTTTTAATTCTATTTTCCCATGAACTTTATGAAATACCCACATCGAATTTATGACAGCTTAAAATAATATTAAAATGTGTTTTTGTATTCTGTTTTTCATATGGTGAGACTCAGAAGTCATTGTAGCCAGCTGGCCAGCCAATGTTGTGGGAGGAAGAGGTGGATGTGGTGCAGGGGAAGTGTGGACCACACCAAGAGAAGAAGCAAGACCCTGCTGGACTTCAGGAGGAACAAGAGGAAGCAAACCCAGCTTTGCAGGTCATGGGCTGCCCCTGACCCACCCAATAGGAGAAATCCTGGAAAGGGGCTATGGATGGCAGGTTACAGACAAAGCAAAGAGTAGAGTAGAGACTGTGAGAAGAATCAGTCTCGCAGATGTCCCTCTTCCTTGCGTACCAACATTGAGGGGCCACAGCAGAGTTCATGGAGCAGTGGTGGCATGGTTAAACTGACGGAGGTCTCTGTTTATTCCCCCAAGTTTTCTTCTGCTCTGTTTTGTGTACTCAAAAGTTCCAGGTTCCCTGGGGAGACACCTGCAGAAGTCAGCTGGCAGTGCTGTGGTAAGTTTACTGAGGTGTTGCCATGGCGGAATTAGACAGACCCAGTAGCCAAGGGCTTCAGGTTGGACTGCACAAGCCAGGATTCAGCAGGTCACAGGCGTAGATGCAGATTCCTCTCCCTAGCAGCAGCAGGAGACCTCTGAGGACTGAGTGTCAAAAACGATGGTAGACTGTGTTATCTGATTATAGTTTCAATTGTTTTATACAATTGAGTTTACAACCAGAGGGGTAGGTGGGTACTGGAAAGAAGGGCATGCACACGACAGCAAAAACAGATAAACTGATTTTTTTTTTTACAAAGTTGAATACAGTGTAGTTTAGGAAACTTCATAAAGTTCATGGAAAATATGTATCATGATTTGCATAATACCCATGGACTCTCTACCTATAGGTTCCCAGGAACAGGTGCTCAATGAGTCTCAAGGTAGCACATTCCATCCTTATTATCAAATTAGTTAAGTCTTTATGTACCAAAATAAACTAATCTTTTAATTCCATTTTCCATGAAATTTTTGAAATTCCCTCATATATCTACAATGAAAATGTTATATTTTTAAAAAGATTTATTTTTATTTATTTGGAAGGCAGAGTTATGGAGGGAGAGAGAGAGAAGTGGAGACAGACAGACAAACACACACACAGAGAGAGAGAGAGAGAGAGAGAGAGAGAGAGAGAGAATCTTCCATCTTCTGGTTATAAGCACTTGAGCCATCCTCCTCTGCTTTCTCAGGTGCATTAACAGGGAGCTGGATTGGAAGTGGAGCAGCTGGGACTCAAATTGGCACCCATATTGGATGCTGGCATCACAGACAGCAGCTTGCTATGCCACAATGCTGGTCCCAGAAATGCTCATTTAAAAAATGAATAATGGGGGCAGCTGTTTAGTACAGGAGTTAAGAGGGCACCTGGGATACTCGCATTCCATGCTGGATTACCATAGTTTGAAAATTGGTTCTGCTGCTGATTCTAGCTTCCTGCTAATGCATATGCTAAGAGGCAGCAAATAAGGAATCAAATAGTTGGCTCCCTACCATCCATGTTGCAGACCTGGATTGAGTTTCTGGCTCCTGAGTGATACAGCTAAAGGGGTTTCTCTCTCTCTCTCTCTCTCTCTCTCTCTCACTGTCCACTCTGCCTGTCAAAAAATTTTTTTAACAGGCAGAGTGGACAGTGAGACAGAGAAAAAGGTCTTCCTTTGCCATTGGTTCACCCTCCAATGGCTGCCGCGGCTGGCGCGCTGCAGCCGGCGCACCGCGCTGATCCGATGGCAGGAGCCGGGTGCTTCTCCTGGTCTCCCATGGGGTGCAGGGCCCAAGTACTTGGGCCATCCTCCACTGCACTCCCTGGCCACAGCAGAGAGCTGGCCTGGAAGAGGGGCAACCGGCACAGAATCCGGCGCCCCGACCGGGACTAGAACCTGGTGTGCCAGCGCCACAAGGCGGAGAATTAGCCTAGTGAGCCGCGGCGCCGGCCTAAAAATATTTTTAAAAGATTAATATTGATAGCCAGTAGCATGCAAGGCATTCTGTTGATGTGTAGAGGGATAGAAAATTGAATCAGACAAGGGTCCTGCCTTAGGCCTTGGGCAAAGTGAAAGAGCATTTAGAACAGGAAGGCACTGCTGAGATCAGGTGTGATGTGTGGACTTAGAGAGTGGTTGAGCTTCAGGAAAAGGTATCCAGTTCAGAGTTGGAATTGTAGGGCTGGAGCTCGGGAGAGAGGACAGTGATGAAGATATTGGAGATCCTATCTACTTGCAGATGATGACCAAGGCCATAGGAGTACCAAAGAGAGTTAGAGACAGATGGGACAAAATTGTATTAATTCATTTATTCCTCAATGAATGTACATTAACCCCTTCTTGGTGGAGGTGTAGCATTTCTTAGTGCTAAGAAGGGTGAATCTAGGTGGCCCATAGTATTGCTCAAGAAAAAAAAATCTAGAGTCAGTTTGTTGTGCATCATGTGGCCTGAGCTAAGCATCTGACTCAACCACATCTTCACTCTTCGTCTCACTGGAATGGCCCTAGGACCAAATCCTGTCCAGCTGCATGAAGGCACTTGCAATGTAGGCTATTCCCAAGGTAGACTGATTTATGTCTGTCAGTCACCTTTTATCTTTCACATAAAAGCAAGATCACTTTCCATGACTTCCAGCTTAATAAAGACACAAGAAGAAGTAGTACTGAATTACAATGTGTGTCAGAATCCTCACCCACCCCAGTCAGCAGGGATGATGGGGTGAGGACATGAGAAATACACCTTTATCATTGAGCCACTGATATTTAGGGTGTTTCTGTTTCAGCAGCTATTATTGTTATTTACTGATAATAACTAATACTGTTATTTAACAACAAACATGTTACTAATAAATACAAACCCAGATTGATTCAACTCATTAACTTGCACTAACCAAAACTTATGGGAGTCTGGGGTGGCTACTAGAATGACAATTTATTAATTGAATTTGACAAATATATTTGTTGTTCACACCAGAAATTCTCACACTGACATGGTCCAACTCCTCCCTCCCTGTTGTCAGACTGTTTGGGAGCCAAACATTATCCTAAGCAACTTTATCTGTTTGCCATGATAGATTACTGCTCAGAATTGGAAATGCATGGCGTTCATGTCCTTTGTCAAAAGCAAGATCCACATGACAGTCAGTGCTGTTTGGGAGGATGCAGGCTGCACAAGAGTTAATGAAACAATGGATGATGGCAAGGAGCTAAGTGACTCGAGACCTCTGTCTCTTGAGATCACTTCCAGTGTGCCTTAGAGGTAAGCCTGATGAGGTAGGTGGTCTTGCTCCAAGAGTGATTTTGTCATGAAGAACACTGATGTAAGTGTATTGGTTTGTTAGGGTTGCTGTAATGAAGCCCACAAACTGAATGGTTTGAATGACACGTGCATTCTCAGAGCTCTGGAGAAAAGAAGTCCAAGAACCAAGGGTCAGCAATGTTGGTTCCTTTTGAGGGCCAATGACACCTGGGTCCAGGCCTCTCCCCTAGCTTTGATGGTTGGTTATGTTACACCAATCTCTGCCTTCATGTTCATATGTATATTCTCGGTGTGTATGTCTGTATCTCCAGTTCCTCCCTTTATTTATTTATTTGTTTGTTTATTTGACAGAAAGAGTTAGACAGTGAGAGAGAGAGAGAGAAAGGTCTTCCTTCCGTTGGTTCACCCCTCAAATGGCCACCACGGCTGAAGCTACTCTGATCTGAAACCAAGAGCCAGGTGCTTCTTCCTGGTCTCCCATGCGGGTGCAGGGACCCAAGCACTTGGGCCATCCTCCACTGCCCTTCCAGGCCACAGCAGAGAGCTGGACTGGAAGAGGAGCAACTAGGACTAGAACCCAGCGCCCATATGGGATGCCGGCGCCGCAGGTGGAGGATTAACCAAGTGAGCCACAGTGCCAGCCCCATCCAGTTCCTCCTTTTCTTAGGATCCCTGTCATCCCAGATTAGGGCCCATGCTAATGACCTTACTTTAACTTGATGACCTTTGTAAAGACTTATGTCCAAATAAGGTCACATTCTGAGTACTGCAAGTTAGGGTTCAAAAGAAATATTGGCAGGATGCAGTTAAACCCATAACAATTTTTATTTAAGGGACAGCTAAAGAAAAAGAATTTTTAAAAAGTTCAACCTGAGAAATAGGAAGAGAATACAATGTCAGCAATGCTGATTGCTTTTTAAAGCCCAGCACGGGTGCCAGCATGTGGCACAGCATGGTAAGCCACCTCTTGTGACACTGGCATCCCATATTTGGAGAGCTGGTTCCAGCCTCTAACTGCTCCATTTCCCATCCAGCTCCCTGCTAATGCACCAATGGCGGCAGCAGAATATGGCCTAAGTACTTGGCCCCCTGCCACCCACATAGGAGACCCAGATAAAGTTCTAGGCTCCTGGCTCCAACCTGGTCCAGCCCTGGCCATTACAGCCATGGGGAGAGTGATCCAGTGGATGGAAGATCTCTCTTACTCTGTGTATCCTCCTCTCTCTTTCTGTATCTCTGCCTTTCAAATAAATAAGTCTTAAAAAAAAGACCAAGTATGTGAAGGCACCAAATCTCAGCTGTATCACCTGCACTTTCTTCTCTGGGTCCCATTTTTTCTCATTTACAAAGCAGAGACACTAGAATTTCCCATAGGGTTGCTGTGAGGATTAGCTTTATACATACATACATACATACATATATATGAGCTTTATATATATTTATATATATATAATGTATATATATGTGTGTGTGAATATACACTCAGCATATAATAGGCACTCAATAAATACAAATGATGGATAAAAGCTGGATTTAGTCACACAGCAGTGACCTGTTTTATATGCATGTGCCACTTAATACCAAAGAGGTTCTAGACTGGTATCAATTTTCTCCCTGAATACACAACATCATTTTAAAGTTGACACCTTGCTTTTACCTCCCACCATGTGTGGAACTCATTAAATTCCATGTTTGCTTCATGTGACCCAAAACGTATGGAAATCTTCAAGTACAAAGAGTGTGAGTTATGGCTGTGAGACAGGATTTCCAAACATTCCCCTCTTCTGGAAACTAAGCATCTGATCTGACACCTTATGAATTTTTTATTCCAAGTTATTTGGTTTGGATTGAAAGTGCTAAGTGATCTACTCAGGAGAGCAAAATAAAAGCTTGCCTTTCCTTGTGCATCTAACTGGTGAGATATTCAAGAGGTAAGTTGCTTACCCTTCTACCATTCATCCTTACCTTGAGGAAATACCAGCATTTTCACTCACCATAAAGACTTTTTTCTTCAGTGCAGGTAAGAACTAGTTTATTTGCCACAACAGAGTCTCATGGAAATGTATTTTCATATTCAAGGCACATTGAAATGATGTTTAAAATCAGCTTCTACCATGTAGCTGGTGGCATTGCACTGATTCAGTGCCTCAGGTCTAGGTCTATATCTTTTAAACTTTTCCAGTCTCCAGGAACTTGCACTATCATTATTTTGCTCACATGACCCAAAACTTCTGATTTTCCTGAGGTGCAATCCATTTAGGCATGACCTGAAAGACACAAATATTTTGAAACATGTTCATTATCTAAAGATTTATGAGATATAGTACCCCATGTCATTTTTTTGCTTTCAAAATATTTTTACCATATATTCCATCAGTTCTAAATCTTTTCCTTATGAGATTGGAACCACTCTTTCACTTTGCTTACCTTCAACTTTTCCTGTTATATTTATAAGCAGCATATTTGGAACGATGGGAAAATTCCCAGTGCTGTCAATCATTCCCAAGTACCCACATCACTGCTGTTAAGTTTAATGGGCCGGGCAAGAACTGAAGCTGGGTTTGTCATACTGGTTTCTTCAGCTGTGGGTTTTCCAAATCACAGAGCATTCATCCAAGGAAATGGATCAATAAATATTTCTTTCTTCCATCTCCTGCTCTCTTCCTAGGCCCCCAATCTCCAGGTTAAGCCCTTCTTCCACTTACCAGAATTCCTGCAGCAGTTTTTATTTTTAATAAAACCCAAACACTCTGACATGTCATGAAAGACCCTTCCAATATGTGCCCAAACCATACTCCCAAGCTGTAGTTCTATGAAACACTTCTATACACCATTTGTTCTAGCCGGGGCAGCCGCTTTCACAGAGACACCTGGTGTGTGCATGCATCTCCTGTGGCATGGAATGCATAATCTGCCTCCTGTAGGGCTCAGCTCAGCACTTCCAAAAAATCCTTTCCTGATAGCTCCAGTCAGCAGTGGTTCTCCGCGGCAGATTGCTTTCCTAGGGTTGCTATCATCATCTACTTATCGCTTATTCATTTGTGTGTCTGCACAACTTCCTCCTGGACTGTGAACTTCTTGAGCATAGGGATTTGTCAGATTCATACCCCCAAAGGATCTGGCACAGTATCTTATACACAGCAAGTAAGCACTGAATAAGCGTTTCAGACAAACTGAATGCTAGACTAATGGATGAAGCAAAAACCTCAAAAACCTCCACTGCACATTGTCTACTCAACCTCCAAGCTCAACTGCACTTTTACACAACACTTCACTCAGATATACCAGATCATCTACCCCTTGGAGACAACTTGCTTTTGCCTTCTCTAATATATTATTGGCCCAGACCCAATGGCAATGGTCCATTACTCTGACAGCAAGATGAGTGTTGCAGGTGAGTGATGTTTTGTCAGCCTGCTTTTGCTTCAAATTCATTACTTTGGTTCTGTCTTGGTTTTGACAAAGTAAGTTGCTCATCAACTGTCTTGGTTTTCAGAAACTCTACTGAAATGCATCTGAAGGGAGTGAATAGCTCTGGGTACTCTATACAGCAAAAATCTATCCTCACTTGGAAATCTATGATTTGTTTTCCATACAAGGCAAGAGGGCTTCCTTCAGGTTGCATTCCTTGCTGTGAATGACCAGGTTCCTAGGACAGCTGGCTTTGAAGAATCAGCAAATAAACCCAGCACCCTGGATGGTGTATTAAGCATTTTTCTTTGTGTATTTGCACATGTGTATGACTGGGTCATATGGGCTGTGGCTGTGTGTGTGTGTGTGCATCCAAGTGACATGGAGCGGGTAGAAGGAATACTATGCAAGATTTTGGATGAGCAAGATACTATATGGTAATGGGATAGCAATTAATGGGGGCAGGAGACCCCGTGTTTACCTAAAACAATTTTATAAACAGAAGCATCACAATACCAGATTTCAAGACAACTACAGGGCAGTTATAATCAAAACAGCCTGGTACTGGAAAAAAAAAAAAAAAAGATGGCTAAGATGGCTAGACCAATGGAAATGAACAGAAACTCCAGAAATTAACCCCTACCTCTGCAGCCAACTTATTTTTGACAAAGGAGCTAAAATCAATCCCTGGAGCAAGGAAAGTTTCTTCAACAACTGGTACTGGGAAAACTGGATATCCACATGAAGAAGTATGAAGCAAGACCTCTGTCTTACACCTTACACAAAAATCCAATCCAAATGGAATAAAGACCTAAAACTATGACCTGATATCATCAAATTTTTAGAGAACATTGGGGAAACCATGAAAGACATTGGCATAGGCAAAGAGTTCTTGAGAAAGGCCCCAGAGGCGCAGACGATCAAAGCCAAAATTTACAAATGGGATTACATCAAATTGAGAAGCTTCTGGACTGCAAAAGAAACATTCAGCGGCCGGTGCCACTGCTCACTAGGCTAATCCTCTGCCTGCGGCACCGGCACCCTGGGTTCTAGTCCTGGTCCGAGCACTGTATTCTGTCCCGGTTGCTCCTCTTCCAGTCCAGCTCTCTGCTGTGGCCCAGGAAGGCAGTGGAGGATGGCCCAAGTGCTTGGGCCCTGCACCCCTTGGGAGACCAAGAGGAGCACCTGGCTCCTGGCTTCGGATTGGCACAGTGCGCTGGCTATAGCGGCCATTTGAGGGGTGAACCAACAGAAGGAAGATCTTTCTCTCTGTCTCTCTTTCTCTCACTGTCTAACTCTGCTTGTAAAAAAAAAAAAGAAAGAAAGAAAGAAACACTCAGCAAAGTGAAGAGGCAACTGACAGAATGGGAGAAAATATTTGCAAACTACACAACTAATAAAGGGTTAACATCTAGAATCTATAAAGAGCTTAAGAAACACAACAACAACACAAAAAAATTCAGGTAAGAAATGAGTAAAGAACTTGAACAGGCATTTTTCAAAATTTAAATCACCAACAGACACATGAAAAATGCTCAAGATCACTAGCCATCAGGGAAACGCAAATCAAAACCACAATAGGGTTTCACCTCACCCATTAGAATGGCTCTCATACAGAAATCAACAAACAAGAAATGCTGGTGAGGGTGTGAGGAAAAAAGTACCCTAATCCAGTGTTAGTGGGATGTGAACTGGTCCAGCACTGTGGAAGACAGTATGGAGATACCTCAGAAATCTGAATATAGACCTCCCATATGACTCAGCCATCCCACTCCTGAGAATTTACCCAAGAGAAATAAAATCATCATATGAAAGAGTTATCTGTACCCCCACGATTATTGCAGCTCAGTTTGCAATAGCTAAGATATGAAATGAGCCCAAATGTCTGTCAACTGAAGACTGGATAAAGAAATCATAGGACATGCACACCATGGAATACTACACAGTGGTGAAAAAAAGAAATCCTGTCATGTGCAACAAAATGTATGAAACTGGAAAACATCATACTTAGTGAAATAAGCCAGTCCCAAAAGGACAAATACCATGTGTTCTCCCTGCTCTGTGATAACTACTAGAGCACTAAAAGGTAATCTATAGAAGCTAAATTAACACTTCAAGATGCAATGACTTTGAACAGCCCTTATCTCAACTGTTGAAGAACAGTTTTTCTTATACAATTTGTTTAACTCTTTACTTACTATAGAGTTAATCATATGTGTATAAAGTTAATTAAAAATAGATGTTAATAAAAAAAAGAATGGAAATAAGAGAGTGAGGAGGAGGACAGGTAGAAGTGTGAGTGGGGTGGCGGGTATGGTGTAAAGAATAACTATATTTCTAAAGTTATATTTATGAAACACATGAAGTTTACATTCTTTAAATAAAAGGTTTCTGGGGGATAAAAAGAAAGTCTTCCAGAGACCAGGGGAAGAAAAGATTTGATACTGGCTGCCAACGTGTATGAGATTTTTTGGGAAGATGAAAATATTCTGGAAATAGATATGAACATGATTGTGTAATTCTGAGTTATACTAAAAATAAGTGCATGTACACTATTTTATGGTGAACATGTGGAATGAGAATGAGATTTCAATAAAAATTATGAGAAAAATAAATATTTAATCAATACTGGTTTAACAAATTATTTTAATTGGGTGGAAAGCAAATGGGAGCCTAGTCTTAGAGATGCTTCTGTGAGTTGGTATGCCAATCAACTTCTTTGTGCTTCCTGACACTCCTCATCTGGAGTGAGAAAGGCATAGCACCTGCCACCCACACTTGGGGTGAAAATCAGTGTATTTTTGAAAATCCTGTATTTTTCAGCAAAAGGTGGTATAGCAATTCAAGATATTATTTTCATGAAATTTACCACATTGTACATTAGATAGCTTTAAACAGTACACAATTTGGCAGTTGAATCCTAAACATTTGTGCAGATATACATTTCTCTGAGCAAGGGAATAGCACATTTAATGGATCATGGCTCTGAGTGAGTCACCTATGGGAACATGATTGGGGAGATGCACACACACTAACACAAACATGCTGCATATATACATACATACACATTTACATGCACACAAAAATTCACCATCAAATACATTTACACACATGCACTCACATACATGCACACATACATACGTACTCATGTGCACATGTAAATATAGACTCACACATACACATAGACATATACATGCACGCTTTTTTTTTTAAAGATTTATTTTTTACTTGAAAGTCAGAGTTACACAGAGAGAAGAGAAGTAGAGAGAGAGAGAGAGGTCTTCCATCCTCTGGTTCACTCCCCAGTTGGCCGCAATGGCCAGAGCTGCATCGATCTGAAGCCAGGAGCCAGGAGCTTCTTCTAAGTCTCCCACAATGGTGCAGGGGCCCAAGCACTTGGGTCATCTTCTATGGCTTTCCCAAGGATAGCAGAGAACTAGATTGGAAGTGGAGCAGTCAGGACTCAAATTGGTGCCTGTATGGGATGCTGGCACTGAAGGCAGCATCTTTACCCGCTATGCCACAGCACTGACCCCATGTACAGTTTCACACACATACATACATACACATACACAGTGTAAACATATACACATACATTGCTTTGAGATTCAAGATCTAGATCCTTACTGCAGTCATAATGGTGGCCTAGATATTAAAATCTGCTTTCAAAACAGTGTAAAGCAGTCTAAAAAAGTTGTCAACTCTGATGATCTTTTTTGAAAATAGCTCAGAACATTCTTTGTCTCGCTGGGAAGAAAAACAGTGTTTAGCAGGTGCTGCTTAAATCACATTTGGTGAAATCAAAAGGGCTTCAATCTTCTTTCAGTTTAGGCAGTAGACAGAATGAAGTTCTTCAGTGAGGAGGAAGTACCCTCCATTTTCTAGACAGAAACATTATTTATTTAGCTTTCTACAGAAGGGAGAGACATTTGGAGAAGTGCATTGAATCCTCATTGCAAATCATGACTACTTCCCCTTAATTCATTGTAAAATGCATGCATTTCTACCAAAATAATTTTCTGGTTCACCTTTCAGGATTTACACAAAGTAGTCTAGAAGTCACACGTGCAGAAGCCAATATGGGGAGACAAAGCCATAACAGACTGTCCCCACTTTGTGCCATCCCAGATCCCTACTACTGGGCAGGTTCCCTGGAAAATGGCACAAGTGCCTTCATGTTTTGGGGAAATACATGCCTGCCTCTGGCTTCTTCTGAGAGCAAAAATCAAAGGAAAGGAAAAGCTGAAATGCATGTTGAGATCAAATGCCCTGGATTTAAACACCCATCTCTCCACTTATTGCAGTCTACCTCTCCCTACAAGACAGCTAAAGAAGTAGAAACAGAAGAGGCCAATGCTGATGTGGAAATCTAAACATACATGAAAAATTGAGGATTTGCATCTTTAAGGAAACTTTTTCTTCTTCTTCCCACATTCCCCTCTCATTCTATAGAAGGAATTCCCACCAACAGTACTCCCACAAAGGAACCACTCAACATTCTCTATACCTCTTTATTTTCTTTTGTATGGTAAAGGAAATGAATAATACTTTGACTTTTTAATTGGCTCCCAATCAGAAGACTGAGTCCTGCTGCCATCTTGGATGCCTGGTTTCCAGATGCTGGATACCTGTGTTCAATGACGTGGGCATCCTCTGTGCTTCCAGCTATCAAGGGATAAACAGACCAAACAATAGGTTTACCAGTTGGAGATAGGAAGCTACAAAGAAGCAAAACAAGTCAGAGACCTGAGGTAGGGGTTGGGTGGAAGAGGAAAGGCTAGGAGCTATCTTGATTATGTCACTTGTATATATAAGGAGACTTCAAAAAGTTCAAGGACAAATGGAATGAAAAGACAAATTTACCAGATGTTTTGGTGCAAAAATATTAAAACTCATCTATAGTTTTTAGTAATATCATGTTTAGATGGACTTTTTGAGCATCTCTAATAGCTTGTAACAGTTTAGGCACAACTTCATTGAGCAAAAATCCAAGAACAGAGGCTTTAGAAAATATATGGGTGTGCTTTCTTTTCTAACAAGCATGTTTGAAGATGGGTAAGCCGTAATTGGTTAGTCCACAATCATCAGAGACTGAGAATTTTTCTATTTTCAACCCTAGACACTCGGGTTGTAACTCCTGTTCTCAAGGTCATTTCAATGTTTTGTAAAAACAACCGCTATAGCTGTAGATGAGACATCCATGTTCCACGCAACAGGAAGAAAGAAGGGCAAGAGCCAAGACACACCTCCTAGCTGCACCAGGTTCCCTGGGAACCCAATTCAACAACAACCCCTGCTTCCATTTTGTTGGCCTCCTTCGGCTGCTAGGAAGGCTGGGATGTGTAGTTTGCTGTCTGAACACAGTGCTGGGCTGAATTAAATCATCTGGGTTCACAGTGTGCTAGGATGGAAGGGCTGGAGAATGAATGATTAGTCCCAAGGATCTGTCAGAATAGTCACAGCTGCTCTGTGCAGAAAGTGTAGAAGTTGGAAAGAAGTTAAGAATCACTCCGTGGTGGATCCATGAAGAACAACAGAATCAGCAAAGTTGCTTCTTCTTTTTTTTCTAAAGACAGGAAAATGAGGGAATTCTCTGAATAAAAAAGGACCAAAATTCATCACACACACACTGTCTCTCTTCCACACATGCAGACCAGTTTTTCATGGACACATGTAAAGAAAGGAACAGACTTAGGGAGAAAATTGACAGCTATGTCTTCCCTAGGCAGTTATGTCGTCCAGTTAACTGTTGTTCTGTAAGAGCTTCTGTGTGTGTGTGTGCGTGTGCGTATGTGTGATGTTGCACTGATACTATACACATTCTTCAAATTTCTACTTACTTTTACACTTCTCTAAACTGTCTCACCCCACTGAGCTTCCATTATAAAAATTAATAAGCCAACTTAGAACACAGTTTGTTCCTATGCGAGGACATCCACAAGGAACAGATGGGGGCCTGCATTTTCCGACCCTGGAACTGTGCTGGCTGTGAGAATGAGTGCTGCAGAGTGGACAGCCATCTCGGTGCGAGGCATGGCTGTGGAGGCCGAGCTTAGGGAACAATGGGATAAAGACAGACCAGACAGGACAGGCCGTCCGGAATGCTGCCCAGAGAAGTTCCCACCACCTCTGCCAGCTCCTGAACTGCCTGTGTAGGGGGATTTCTGCTGTTACACAACCAGCCGGTTTATCTCGCCTGCATGGCATGTGGAGAGAAGGCTGGTCAGCAGCCAGCTACATCAGCCTTTCTGTGGCTGCTGAAATAGCAGCTTTCATCAATATGAAGCTGAAAAACGAATGGGAAAGATTGAGCCGTTGGCTATCCTTTTCAGGGAAACGATGCATCATATTACAAACAAAGACTAGTAAAGGTTTCTGGAAGGAAAGAGAGCAGAGACGTTGTCCTGGCACCATTTGGAGGAGGCAATGGGGTCAGCTCATGACCTTAGTCCCAGAGCTGAGAGATGATTGCTTTGTAGCTCCACAAATGTAGATGCACTGAGCTGTCATTCCTGGAAATGGGGTGGATTCCCTTAAGTGCACAAACATGTGCAAAACCAGATCCATTTTTAAATTTTTTAAAATTTATTTGACAGGTAGAGTTACAGACAGTGAGAGAGAGAGAGAGAGAGAGAGAGAGAGAGAGAGAGAAAAGTCTTCCCTCCGTTAGTTCACGCCCCAAATGGTCGCCACGGCCAGTGCTGTGCCAATCTGAAGCCAGGAGTCAGATGCTTCCTCCTGGTCTCCCATGTGGGTGCAGGGGCCCAAGCACCTGGCCACCCTCCACTGCCCTCCCAGGCCACAGCAGAGAGGAGCAAGTGTTTATGTATTTAAAAAATAAAATATGCATTGTAAATCTATAATCAAACTTTTTATGCCCTTGCATTTGCCATTTAAAAATGGATCTGGTTATGGGGCCAGCGCCATGGCTCACTTGGCTAACCCTCTGCCTGCAGCGCCGGTATCCCATATGGGCACCGGGTTCTAGTCCCGGTTGCTCCTCTTCCAGTCCAGCTCTCTGCTGTGGCCCGGGAGGGCAGTGGAGGATGGCCCAAGTGCTTGGCCCCTGCACCCGCATGGGAGACCAGGAGGAAGAACCTGGCTCCTGGCTTCGGATCGGTGCAGCACGCCAGCCGTAGCAGCCATTTGGGAAGTGAACCAACGGAAGGAAGACCTTTCTCTCTGTCTCTCTCTTTCTGTCTATAACTCTACCTGTCAAATAAATTTAAAAAAATACAAATTTTTAAACAACAAAATACGTTTGTGTCCATTTCTGAAAACTGTGTGCAAAATACAAAGGGTCTTTAAAAAGTTTGTGGAAGCTGAGTATTATGAAGAAATTAAGCATGGAATTCAAAACATTTTGTACCCAAATAAAAGTATCTTTTAATTCCTTCTGCCTCCTACTGTCTTGCAAATATTTCCTCAATAATGTTCTGGAGTGGGTAACTATAGAACAGTTGAGGTATTCAGCAAAGGGCTGAAAAAAATCTGTCCCCCTCTTTGCACCAGTCAGTGACAACCATAGCTAACAGTGTTTGCAATGTCCCTGTAGCTTAAAGGTCAGAAACTCTGTGCCTTTGGTTTCTGATGGTTGTCTCAGGATACACCCAGGCTGACCCATCTCAGGCCCTGCTGTTCTTTTCAAGAGGTCAGCGAGAATTAGTACCCCGAAACTTCATTCTGGTTATACTCCCCATCAGATTGTCCTCAGGCATGAGTTAAACAGCCCAAGTGTAGATCAAGTATGGATCAAGTGTAGATCAAGTCCTTCCCTGCACTTTGGCTAAACCCCAACTGCCCATTTGCAAAAGGAGTGGTTTGTACCAATGTAATCTGATGCATTATATCAGTAAATTGACTGTTTTTAGAGCTGCTCCACCTCCAAAATACATGATCAAATGCGCCCTGGTGAGGGCTTTGGTTTAGATTTGTCTGAAACTGATTTAGAATTGTCCACATTTGCTTTCTGATACCAGCAAGCCAGGAAGAGGCCTGATGCTGAGTGGAAGTAAATGAACTTGTCAGTAAGGGAACCAGCCTCTTGTTCTGCCCTGGAAACTGAGCTGTCATCAGTCAGGTCACAGTGTACAAGTCAGAAAAGTCACCACTATGTCTTTGCTTTTTAATAGAAATGACTTACATGATTATCTCACTGAAACCATGTCTTAAAAATGGGCATCTCTAGGGCTACCTAAACTGGCTGTACTCCAATGGACAATAACTAGAAGTCAGCACATTCATGCCTGGTTTCTCCACTTAGTTGCTTGTGCCCCTGATCAAGTTTATTAACTGCTCTAAACCTGACATTTTCTCATCTCTAAAATGGGGGTCTTGTTGGGTTTTTTGATTTTTGGAAAAATGGTGTATAGGCAGCCCTCAAAGAAAGGGCAGAATGCTTAATAAATGTTACATTTCCCTCCCCCCAAGAATATCTGTTAGATCAGAAGGTAAAACTAGTGATGTTAGCTTACTGTATGATGCCAGCTTTCATGATGTAGCAAATTACTTATGGAATCATCCTTAAACCAAAGTCACATGAAAACCTTGTTAAAAGAACATTGCCTCTACCTGCTAGGAGATTCCGAGCCAGGAACTTTGGGGAGGGATCTATATTTTAACAACCTGACCAATGATTTTGAAGTATGCCAAGAAACATGCTAGGTGAAGACACGTCAGTATAAATGACAGAAAATAGTCATTTTGACTTACTCTTTCTAACTTATTAAAAGACACATCAGATCAATTAATAATATTTTATAAATCTAAAACTCTATGTAAACATTGCCTACATTGTTAGCACTTCAATTCAGATAAGCCACGCAGGAGAAATGATAAGGCTTTATGACTATGCTGATGGTAAAAGTTTAGTTTGAATGTCACATGACTTAAATGTGCCCAACAATCTCAATTTCTTGCATAGTTTAATCCATCCTTCCTTTGGTTTTCAACTCCCAACAAATCGCATTTGGATTCATTGCATACATAACCTCACCAACTGTGAGCTGCAGGTGTACCGTGTACATCTTCCCTCCATCCATCAACACGATACCATGCACACAGGAAGTACCAGGTAAGTGTGTGCTGGTTTCTGAGAGGCATTCACACTTGTTTTAGAAAATTAAAACCATAGAGAAAACGTTACTATAACTATTCTATTGACAACATTTTGAAATACTTGCTTGAATTTGCAAGTATACTAAATTCGTTAGGCGAACGTGCTTTCTAACCTTCAGTTATTTCTTCCAGGCAGGGAAAGGGTGTAGCTTGCTTAAAAACTCCCCTGTCACAAGTGTTGGTTTAGCATCTCTTATGAACACAATCCTCTCTCTTTTGCTGTGTAACTCTTTTTAAGTGGCTTGGCAAAGGATGAATAGTAAGTGACTCCTTTTACAAACATCGGTAAACAGCAACTAAACACATAAATAAGACAAAACACCTCTTTCCACATCAATTTAGTGAGCACATAATTATTGTTTCTAAGCATACACTATCATAAAACACAGAACACATAATCAGCTTACCTCCTGCTGAAATGACAAGAGAGAAGATTCTAGACAAGCTCTTAGGGGAGTTGGTAATCGTGCAGTGGCTTGCTGTGGGCCACACTAGTAGAAGAGCCGTGAGTGTCAACAGCAGCGAGCATCGAACAGGGGCTTCCAAAACTTGACCTTGTCCTTGGGGAGCTCTGTGAAGAAGACAGATATGTGAACAATCAATTACATGTAAGACAATTAATACCACATGGAAGAATATGCAACTGTGTGACAGGAATAATGAAAGAATTGCCTGGGGTCAGGTTTCACAGATGAGAAAGCATTTGATTTGAGTCTGGATGGATAAACAGGAGTCCAACCAAAGATAGGACATGTGTTATGACTATCAAGCTTATTTTCAGGTAGGTCAGGTAAGCACACCTAAAAATAGGTTCTAAAAGAGTTCAGCAATAAAATATATGAACTGATGAAGGATTGAGAAGCAGAGGAGGCCTCCATGTGCTAACGGCCCAGCCAATACATTTAGACCCCATAAAATCCAGTTATGCTCATGAAAGTGCAGGCTGCAGAATGTCCACTTTAATAGGAGAGAAAGAAGGAAGGACACATAAAGTAGGATTTATTCCTTCCCCCATCAAGACTAAGTCCCTTCATGTGCTCTTGTTAATTCATGAACTTTCCAATTCATATTCCAGGGACTCATCCTGCTGTTTTGTAACAGCTGTCACAGATAATCTGAAGGATTTTATTTGGGCCACATGACCTTAATTTTTATTTCTGCCTCTCTCCACTCAATGCCTCCTCATTTGCAGGAGTCGTAAATTGGGAATTTAATTAGATTACTTACCGACACCTAGTGGCAGAGAGAGGAACCAAGGGCTCTCATATGCCTCTTCATACTTTCATTCAACATAAGGTCCTCTTTGCAACCCGTCTTACCCTAGTGATAGTAAAGCAAATTCATGCAGACTTTTGGGTCCAAAAAGAATTGATGAAAGAGAGGGAAGACTAAATAGAACAACAGAGAAAGGAGAGATGATTGAAGATTTGGATTGGAATCACAGAGGAGACATCATCAGAACAATAGCTTGTTTATTTATTAATGTTCATATCAAGAAACAGAAAAATGATAAAAAGCCTCAATTAATATTGTGTCTGACTTTTACACTCAGATCTAAAGAGCAGAATAAACATATTTAAGATGATTTTGAACTCTAAGATATACCCAGATTACATTTTTAAATAGTTATTATTATAACTTTCCCAGTATTGACTCATGTTCTCTCAATCCATGCTCTGTTCACCATGCTATATCAAATTGTTCTTCCCACCAAATAAATCTATTGAGAAGTAGACATTTGGACTAGTAGTTGAGATGCTGGTTAGTGGTTAGGATGTCCATGTCCCATACCAGAGCGCCTGGATTCAACACCCAGCCCAGGTTGCTTCTTGTCAGTGCAGACCTTGGGAAGCAATAATGCTCTCTCAAGTATTTGGTTTCCTTTCTATCACCCACATGGGCCACCTGTATTGAGTCCCTAGCCATTGCAGGCCTTTGGAGAGTGAAGCAGCAGAAAGAAGCTCCCTTTCTTATTCTTTGTCCCTCTGCCTCTCTCTGTGTGTCTGTCTGTCTGTGTGTGTGTGTGTTCCTTTACCTCTCAAATAAATAAATGGAGAATCTTCAAACATGATTCTATGAATTAGTATTGCTCTAAAAGTAAGGTGATGATAAGCTACCCCAGGATGAACTAAAAAGAAAAAAATTAGCCAAGGGAACAAAAAAGCAAAAGAAATACAGTAACAAATACATTAATTAAACAAGTAAAAAGACTATAATGCAGCTTGAGTGCTCTCTCAACCCTCAACATGATTCTAGAGTAGCTAATTAAGCATACATCTTCTCTTAAATTCTATGATCCATGGAAGATCAATCTCTGTCTCTCTGTCTCCCCCCACCCTGCCTCTCCGTAACTCTGCCTTTAAAATAAATAAATAAATATTTTTTAAAAAGAAATTAAGTATCAGAATATTGGTACTTTTAACTTCTATTTCTTTGAACTTGTTGTCTGGTCATGGCTCAATGTCTGCTACCAAAAATCATGTATACCGTAAGAGGTCAAGCACTTTTCATGTATTTATCTTAGCAAAAATCCATAAACTTGCGAAGAGGAAGGTGCCATGGTAACCACATTCTCCAACTGAAGAAACTATAATTTAAGGAAGTTAAGGGATTGATAAAATATTACAGCTGATAAGTGGCAGAGCTGAAATTTGAACCCAGCGCTGTCTCACTGTAGCATCTACTGTCTAACTGTAGCATCCATATTGTTAAATAACGCAGGGTGCTGAAAACATTGACTTAATCTAGAGCCTCACATGGACCAGAAGGAAAGGAGAACTGGGATTGTTTAGGTTGGAATATGAGGAACTGCTCTTAAAGGAAAGCAGCCAGGACTCAAATCTCTCCTGCCCCAAGTCCAGGCTCCATTCAAAGCAGTTTCAGCATACACATGCCAGGGAGTGCAACCCAGTAGCTGGGAGACAGGACCAATATCAACCGTCCTCAAGTTCACTCTGGTGCATGGGTCATAGTTTCCAGTGGCATACCTGTGTGAAGTGGCATCTTGAAATTGCACTGCGTTTATGAGACTCAAGGTTTGAGACACAGCAGAAGGGACAAGAGATAGACAGGAATACAGCACTGTCATTCCCCAAACATTATCAAGCTGACTTGGATTTCAAGGAACTGCCGTAGGCAAAAAACCTGGTTGAGACTCCAGTCCATATAGGCACCAAGTACATGGAGCATGGCAGAAGACTGACTCGGAGGGCACTTTGGTGCTACCTTCTGAATGATCACCCAGAATTCACATATTCAAACTTAGTCCTCAATGTGCTTGTATTAGGATGCGGTGCCCTTAGCGGGTGATTAAGTCGTGAACACAGCTAAAGATCTTTTAAAAGAGATATGAGGGAGCTGCCTCTCTCCTCTTTGCCTTTTCTTCCACCCTCCACAATGTGAGACCACGGTGTTCAAAGTGCCATCTTGAAAGCAGACACTGGGCCATGAGCAGGCATCAAACCCACTGGCAACTTGATCTTGGACTTTTCACCATCCAGAACGGTGAGGAATAAAAGGAGCAAGGTGAAAGAGAGAGAGAGAGAGAGAGAGAGAGAGAGAGAGAGAGAAAGAGGCATGAGACAGAGATCTTTCAGCCACTCGTTCACTCCCCAAAACCTACACTATCAGAGTTGGCCAGGCTGAAGGTAGGAGCCCAGAATTCAATCTGATCTACCACATGGGTGGCAGGGACCCAGAGACCTGAGCCATCACCTCCTGCATTCCATGGTGTGCATCAGAAGGAGGCTAGACTCTGACACAGAGTCAAGACTTAATCCAAGCACTTCAGTGTGGGAGGAGAGCATCCCAAGTGGCGACTTAACATCCATGGCAAATACCTGCCCCCCAATCTTTGTAAATAACCCAGTTTGTGGCATTTTGTAATAACAGCACAAACAGACTAAGTATTGTGCCTAAATGCTTCTACGACACCAAGATGCCAAGCCTATGGCAACAAGGCTAATTATAGCTTCCACCTGTTGATAAGTATGGCAGTACGGGCATCCATAACCTGGTAAAATAGTCCAGAGTATAAGGTTAGGGCTGAGTCTGAGTTAACAATGAGGGATTCAATAGCCATTCCAGAACCATGGATGAGGAAGGCTGAGAACAACAGTGAAGATTCTTGGACCTCAAAAAAAAAATAACAATCATAAAACATGACAGTGTGACAGTAAGGTTTCAGGAAGGTATGGGAGAGATTTTGTGCAGAAGAGAATCATTCCAGGGTGTCCTTAACTAATACCTATACAAAAGGTTCTTATTTTAGGAGGCACTTTGTTGCTTGTATTTTAAACAAGAAAAACTGGAAAACTGCTATATTAGCAAACACACAGCAGCATAGTTACATGCTAAAAGTGATGACCTGTCATGCCATTTTTAAAAGCCAAACTTCACACATATGTTACCTTAGTATGTTATCCTGGGTGGCATAAATTTTGAATACTGAAATATTTTTTACTCATTTATATTTGCCTGTAGAGTAATTAAAGCAGAGCACAGATCTGTCCTTTAATTCAGTAAGTCTTTCATTAATTAAATGTTTAAGTAATCTGATACCAAATAAACATAATTTTATATTAAAATCAGTTTTATTATTTACTTTTCTGAAGCCCTTGAGGCAGAGTTACCACCCATCCATTTTTTATTCCTGGATAAGCACACTATCCATGGGTAGGACGTATTGCAAATCTGTATATGATAATTGAGAGCACAAGGACAAAAAAACCGGTTGCATATTAATTCCTAACAATCCTATATTAATTGGTGCCATTTCCTAAGTGGTAATGGTCAAATATTAATCCTATATTAATATGTTTGGTCAAAAGGTTAATTATTTTCAAATTGTGTTATAAAAGTAGTTAAATGTTAGAATAAAATATATATTATGTTATATAAAGATTTAATATCAACTCTTAAATCTCTTTCATTTCTTCTGAATATAGTCTGACTTGTACTGTCTTTTACCATGGAGTCATTTTGTATGAAAACTTGATTGGCTAAATGACAAGGTGAGGTTAAAGTATTTTGTCACCATTAGCATTAATAGCAGCTATATAATTTATTTAAATCAATGTGCAAGTAGACATAAATTGTGTCACAATAATATGGATTAGTAGGTTGATGGGGGTGGAGTGGAGGTGCAGGTATGTGTGAGTGCAAGTGGAGTCCAGTGTTCCTGGTTGAATCTCAGAGCTGGGTGTATTGACATTTACTCTCAAAGTCTTTCAACCATGCTGTGTATTTTAACATTTTTTTGTATATGGATAGAATAATCATTTATACATTCAATTGTTGTTTATAGCCATTGTCTATATTCCCACCAAACTAGGGTCTTTCTGCTTTTTACTTGTTAAACCTCTTATTTGGTGAAGTATTAAGCCTTTTTACTGTAAAGTAAATTTACAATATGTTATCAAAAATTTACAAAAGACACTCTGGGGAAAAAAAAAAACCTAAATGAAAGATCTCTGTGAGTGAGATCCCAGTGGAAAGAATGGGTCATCAAAGAAGGAGGTACCTTTCTCTGAAAGGAGGAGAGAACTTCCACTTTGACCATGGCCTTGTCTAAATATGATCAGAGTCAGTGAACTCAGGGGGCTTCCATAGCCTTGGCAGCTCATGACAAGAGCCTAGGGTGATTACTGAGGCCATAAACAAGAGTGTCAATTTGTTAAGTCAACAACAGGAGTCACTGTGCACTTACTCCTCATGTAGGATCTTTGTCCTTAGTGTGCTGTACATTGAGATTTAATGCTATAACTAGTACTCAAACAGTATTTTTCACTTTATGTTTCTGTGTGGGAGCAAACTGTTGAAATCTTTACTTAATGTATGCTAAACTGATCTTCAGTATATAAAGAGAATCGAAAATGAATCTTGATGTGAATGGAAGGGGAGAGGGAGTGGGAAAGGGGAGGGTTGCGGGTGGGAAGGACGTTATGGGGGGGAAGCCATTGTAATCCATAAGCTGTACTTTGGAAATTTATAGTCATTAAATAAAAGTTTGAAAGCAAAAAAAAAAAATTAACAAAAGACAGAAGGGTGGGAGGAAGGAGGGTGGAAGGGAGGGAGGGAGGGAGGGAGGAGATCTGCAAAGTTCTCTTCCCGCTGTTGGTCCTTGCTTGCTCTGCTCTCCCACTTGTTCAGCTCTGTCCTGTTACTTGAAAGGATGTTATTTTCTCTGAGTTCCAGCAAATTTGTCATTTTACACTTGAAGGGAATACATTTAAAAGATCTAATTAGGGGCTTTCTTTTCTTTTTCAAAAGACTTAAGAGTAGATAAGAGGAAGCCTGTTAACAGGATTTAGAAAGTGGCCTGGCAGAGGATACAGACAGGTAACAGAGAAGGAAGGGGATGGCTGACCGGTTCACAAGCCCTTCGCAAATGCTTACACCTTTTACATTTGGAAGAACTTTCCAAGGCATACGATGGACTATCACCAGCTACTCGGGTTCAGTGGTGAGGTCAGGAATCCAAGTGGACCCTGGAGAGACGAGGTTTATGACTTCTGTCTCTCCACAATTTTTAATAATCACTCTTTTCACCCTGCACTGTAGACAATAAGGCATATAGTTGCTTTGAGGTTAAGGAAGAATGTTTTGGAGATCAAATTATAAATAGAGGCTTGGCAAGTTTCTTAACCTCATTTGTACCTTCATTTGTAAATTGAGAATGATATCTTAAATGTCACCATGAAGGTTAAATTAAATCACCTAGGTGAAGGGCCTGGTTGTAAGTCTAGCATCCTGTGGAGCCTTGGCAAGTAGAGTAGTTAATCCCATGGAGAAGAGAGCAGGCTTGAAAGCCAGTCTGCCTGGATTTAAATCAAGATGCCCCCACTTCCTAGAAGTGTGATTGGGGCAATTTTTTTGCCTCTCTATTCCTCAGTATCTTCTCTTAAAATGATAGTAAAGAGAATCTGCCTAATAGTGTGGTGTAAGGATACAATGAGGTGACATATCTAGTGCTTTGTACAATACCTGGGATATAATAAATATTCCATAAATGTAATACATTATTAATAATCCTAGAAACTTAGAATCATGAATAAAATGACATCTCACATATTTTTAAGTGTATTAGTTTATTTTTATTTAGAAGGAAAAGGGAGCTATATAAATACAATATAATATATATTACATGAAATATAATATTATGTATAATATATGTACATATATATGTATATATAATCCTCTGGTTCATTTTCCAAATGTCTGAAACAGCCAGGGTTGCAATAGACCAGACCCAGGAGCCAGGAGCGCCATTCAGGTGTCTCACATAGGTGGCAGGGGCTCAAGCACTTGAGCCATCATTGAGCTGCGTCCCAAGGTAAGCAGTAGCAGCAAGCTGGATTGCAAGCAGAGGCACGGCTTGATCCAGGGCCCTCCAGTATGGGATGTACACACCCCAAGCTATGGCTGAACCTGCTGTGCCACAATCTTTACCCCTCAAAGACCATCTTATTTAATGTGAAGTTTTCTTTTTGTAATAAAGTGCTGTTGTCTGAATGCCCGTGTCCCCTCAGATTGATATATTGAAATGTAATCCCCACCGTGCTGCTACTCAGAGATGGAGCCCCAGAACGTGACTAGAGCATGAGGACGGAGTCCTTGTAGATGGGATCAGTGCCGTGTACAGAACCCAGGGAGCTGGCTTGCCCTTTCTATCATGCTGTCTATGACCCAAGAAATGGGCCCTCAATAGCCCCTGAGCCTGCTGGCTCCTTGCCCTCGGACTTCTCAGACTTGAGAACTGTGAGAAATAGACGTCTGTTGTTTATAAGCCACTCCATTTATGGCATTTTGTGATGGCAACCCAAATGGACTAAGACACATGGCAATATTTAACTTGTCCAGCAATAAAAATTTTTGTTTTGTTAGCGCATACTGAACTACCAATGTAGCTGTTCTACTGAATCAGAGACACACATGGAAACTGCAGCTGGTTTATTGAAGGAACTGAATGCCTGAGAATATAAACAGTAAACAACCTCGTTTGGTAACTACTCTCTCAACTTGCTTTTCCCCACCCATGTTTGCAATTTTGCTCCATCTCAGATAATACACCTAAAGTTTGATTTTCAGCACACACAGACCCACACCTGGCTAGTGTAATTTGAAAATTTTTTTTCTTTTTTTTTAACTTTTATTTAATGAATATAAATTTCCAAAGTACGATTTATGGATTACAATGGCTTCCCCCACATACCGTCCCTCCTACCCACTACCCTCCCCTTTCCCACTCCCTCTCCCCTTCCATTCACATCAAGATATCAAGATTCGTTTTCGATTATCTTAATATACAGAAGATCAGCTTAGTATACATTAAGTAAGGATTTCAACAGTTTGCTCCCACACAGAAACATAAAGTGAGAAATAATAGATGATTTTTTTTAAATGATTATGAAATCAGATCAGACCCACTGTCATGTTTAATCCCAGTGAGAGTCAAGTTGGGAGTTGATAATTTCTTTCTTTCTTTCTTTCTTTTTTTTTTTTTTTTACAGAGGATCAGTTTAGCATGCATCAAGCAAAGAGGAAGTGGGATCTGTACGGCATGTTAGTTAAGGCTCTGTAATAGATAAATCTTGAGTATAGTACCTTCATACAATGGAAATTTGGTTTTTGTCATTTAAAAAATAAAAGTGGAATCAGCAGTAGAGGAGAAGGAGCAATGTGGTTTTGGTGCAGTGCTCTGTCCCTAGTCAAAGAATCCAAGGTATTAGAGGCCCAACTGCCTTCAATAAGGTAAACTCCAGGGGTAGATGGTTTGTGCAGAGGTTAAGATACTGCTTGGGATGCCTGCATCTCATCTGGGAACTCCTGATTTAAATCCCAGATCTTGCACTTCGGATCCAGCTACCCGTTCTTGGGTCCCTGTCATGCACATGGAAGACTCAGGTGGAGTTTTCAGCTCCCGGCTTTGGCCTGGCCCAGCTCTGGCTGCTGAAAAACAGCAGATAAGATTCTCTCTCTCTCTCTCTCTCTCTTTCATTTCAAATATATCATAAGTAGTAAATAAACCTTGGGGACTTAGTGGCTATGATATCAGTTCAGACACCTGTGTCTCATATCAGAATGCTTTTGTTTCCTTTCTGCCGCCAGCCCCTGACTCACTTCCCACTAACATGCACTCTCGGGGGCAGCAGAAGAGGGCTCAAGTACTTGGGTCCCTGCCACCCACCTGGGAGATCCAGATGGAAGATCTCTCTTTGTCAATCTCTGTCTCTTTGTCTTTCAAATAAAATGAAAAAGTTTCCTTAGTCTTAGCTTGGGCTTCCCCTAAAGTAGATCCCGAAGTCGGGATTTGAATACAAGTGGTTTTTATTAAGGAAGTGATCCCAGCCAACCACTAGGGAGTAGGGAAGTGAGATGGAGAAAGTGAATAAGGTAATGAAGGCTGTATATGTATATGTATATGTATATGTATATGTATATGTATATGTATATGTATATGTATATCGAGGACAACTGGAAGTCCATCTTGCTGGGAAACAGTATGGAATAGATGCCGGAGTGTCATCTCTCCAAGGTATGGAAAGCTGGGTGCTCACCCGTGACCTCCAAACAGTCATTACCAAGAGTTGTTCCCATACTGGGGGAAGGAGAGGTGCCAATATCCTGGCATTTGAGCCTGCCGTTTACATGGGCAAAAGGTTTCAGCAGTCAGAGAAGGTTCTCGGGCAGACAGGAGCAGGTGCTGGCATTGTAAATGAACTATAGACCCATAGCAAGGGCTGGGAGCTCTTCTGTAAAACTTTCCTAGTGTCTGCTGTGTCCTCAAAGGCAGCCTTGAGATGCCCGAAGTGAGGAGAGAGCATGTGGAACGTTTTATGAACTCTTTGTGGACCACATCCTATTTGATGCTTTCACCCACCTCCTGTTTGAGAGAACGCCATGACATGGCCCTGTGTGGATGCCTGGGCTCCGCCATGGTGGCTAGTCTCTTCCCTGCAGGATATACTTGCAGCAAAGGAGCACAGCCATCATGGGCTGCTAGATGCCTCCCACACCTAGCTGCTGCTTCTCCACTCACTCACCTTGCCTTCTACTTTTCATTCCCCATTCACTCCTCTGCACTTCCTTTGTCCAGGGATGTAATTGGAAGGAGAGGAAATATGGGGCAAAAATTTCTGACTTGATTGGCTTAGTTGAAATATGTCATCAATGCTGTTCAGATGTGGCAATGCTAGCCACTGAGTTTTCCTCCATCCAGTGAAGAACCCACTTGAGGGTTCTTCAGAGCCCCCATTACTGGCGATGCCTTGCCTACTTTCCTTGATGTGTGCTAGAATTTCTCTAGAAGGTCTCAGAACTCTCCCAGGTGCCTGTTTGCTGATGGTCCCCTACTCCCTTGAGACTGAATCATGAGCAAAGCCCCTCTCAAGACAAACCATCCATCCCTTCCCATGGACTCCATGTCAGGCTCACCAGCATTTGGGAATGTGGATCAACTCCAACCCGAACCCGGCCGTGGTTCTCAGGGGCAGCCAGCTAGCCTCACTCAGTTTTATTTCAGGAACTGAGATACCAGGCACCCTTAGACTCCAGGGACCACATGACAAGTCTTCAATTTCTCTCTCTCTCTCTCTCTCTGGTGTGTGTGTGTGTGTGTGTGTGTGTGTGTTTGAAACTTCTCTCAGTTAGCTTAAGGCAAGAGGATGCTCACTTGCTTGTCCCCTCACTTCTCCAGGAAAGGTGGGCGGAAGCCCTCACGCACACTGACTGTTTTTGCGAGAGAACCTCCTTATCACTTGCTTCTTTTCCTGAGGAAAACAGCAAGGCTCTGCAAAAAGAAAGTTTGATTTTCCTCTTTCTGTCCAGAATATGGCTCCAGTTCTTGAGGTACACCAGATATTTTGTGATGTGAGGATGACAGCTAAGGATACGGAATCAGACACAAGAGACTTGGGTCATTGTGGATCACAGAGCAACTGAACCTACTTTAGCAATTGTGTGGTACATAAATTCTTGTAATAAAAGCAAAGTAACGGCCGGCGCCGCGGCTCACAAGGCTAATCCTCTAGTCTGGGTTGGGACGCCAGTTCTCTCCCGATTGCTCCTCTTCCAGTCCAGCTCTCTGCTGTGGCCCGGGAAGGCAGTGGAGGATGGCCCAAGTGCTTGAGCCCTGGACCCCATGGGAGAACAGGAGGAAGCACCTGGCTCCTGGCTTCGGATCGGCGCAGTGACCATTATGGGTGTGAACCAACGGTAGGAAGACCTTTCTCTCTATCTCTCTGTCTCTCTCACTAACTCTGCCTGTCAAAATAAATAAATAAAATATAAAGGCAAAGTAACCTTTATTCTTTGAAGTTGCTGAACAGGAACAGAAGGAATAATCTCATGGTTCAGAAGGCATAGCCCCTGCCAGCAAGCAATCTAGTTGAGACAAAAAGAACTGGCGTGCACTTTTGATTTGATTTGATCTGTATTATTTTACAGCATTTTGTTTGTTTTGAAGGACTTTACAACTGACAAAGTATGGTAAAACTGGCAAATTACAGTGAAAGCACTTTCAGAAGCAAACTGAGGAGCACAATAAGTGGTAAGATTGTAAAGCAACACTCAGTCGCCTTAGGTGAGCTAAGGACAGATTCAGCCATAGAACCACTCAATTCAGGTCTCTCCCATAGGTGTCAGACCCCAACTACTAAAGCTATCAGCATCATTGATGCCTCTCTGAACCTGCATTTGTAGGTGTTTGGGGAGAAAACCAGAAAATGAAGAATCTCTGCTTCTCTATATGTTTCTCTGCCTTGAAAATAAAAGGAAAATAAAAACATAAAAATAAACCATGTGTGTGTGTATGCATGTGTGTGTGTGTGTGTGTAAATAGGAGAGAACCAAGAAAAACTGTGCATTGAAAATTGGGTTTTGTCCTGTGAGCTGCTAGCTAGCGTCTCACCTTAGGAAACTGGCACAGTCCCTCCGTGTGACCGCTATTTCCTTTTTTTCCTGAGAGGCTATTGAACAGACCAGTGTGTCCAGGTAAACACTTGGACCAGAGATTAAGATGCTGATTGAGACGTGCAAGTCCTGGGACCGTTGTTATAATATAACAGGTAAAGCTGTCACCTATGACATCCAATGTAGGTGCCAATTCATTTCCTGGATGCCCTATTTCTGATCCAGCTCCCAGTAAATGGACTGGGAAAAGCAGCAGAAGATGGCCCAAGTGTTTGGGGCCCTTCACCCCAGATTTGGATGATGCTCCTGGCTCTGGCTTTGGCCTAGCCCAACTCTGGCCATTGTGGCCATCTAGAGAGTGAACCAGCAGATGGATGATCTCTCTTTCTCTCTCTCTCTGTCTCTCCCTCTCTCTCTGTAACTCTGAATTTTGAAGTAAATAAAAAAAACTTTTTTTTATAAAAAGACACATAAATTTCTAAAGAATGACATGTAAAATACCAGAGTACTTATGTTTGAAACTGATTTTGACTGTCAAACTGTGTTTGACTCTGATTTCTGACTCCAGCTTCCTGCTAAGGCAGACCCTGGAAGGCAGCAGGTGAAGGCTCAAGTGATTGGGTTTCTGCCACTCACACTGGGGAGCTGTATTGAGTTCCTAAATCCTAGCACCAGTCTGGCCCAGTCCTGGTTATATTAATAAAGAATATATCTCTCATACAGTGGCTGTGATGATGAAATGAGAAGAATAAACACAAAATGTCTTACATGCCAAGATACACCTAAGAAATATGCTATTAGGTATTGTCTTTAAATCTTTTATTATGGTTCTAACTTTTACTCTTGGAAAACATTCAGAATGCAACAATTGTTATCTTCTAGTTAAATCCAGTTTAATATTAAAATTAGCTGGGGCAGAGTTGAGATTCTCTTGAAAATAAAGAAATGCTTATGAAGACAGCCACCTGGATAGAAGGTTTTTTAACTCTGTTAGGAGATGAATTATGTTCATATGTCTACATCAAGCCATAATTCTCTTTAGAAAACATTTATAGAATCTACTGTAAGCCAAAAATGAATGAAAAATCAAAGCCATAAAGTTCTATATAATGTTCATAATTTTAGCCTAGAAAAATGTTAAGGGAGATATAAATAGACAGTTACTTTGGGTACATAAGATTACAATAAAGTGCCATAAAATTGCCTGACTTTAAGCAATGATAGTTTTTGGTCTAGTCTCTAAGATAAACTGTTTATAAAATGTACATCACGGAGGCCGGCGCCGCGGCTCACTAGGCTAATCCTCCACCTTGTGGCGCCGGCACACCGGGTTCTAGTCCCAGTTGGGGCGCCGGATTCTGTCCCGGTTGCCCCTCTTCCAGTACAGCTCTCTGCTGTGGCCCGGGAGGGCAGTGGAGGATGGCCCAAGTGCTTGGGCCCTGCACCCACATGGGAGACCAGGGAGAGGCACCTGGTTCCTGACCTCGGATTGGCTACGGCCAGTGCGCTGCGCTGATCCTCCACTGCCCTCCCGGGCCACAGCAGACAGCTGGACTGGAAGAGGAGCAACTGGGACTAGAACCTGGTGCCCATATGGGATGCTGGTGCTGCAGGTGGAGGATTAACCAAGTGAGCCACAGCGCCAGCCCCCAGAGAATACTTTTCTGACCATCCCATGCCCAACCTTGGCTCTTCCAAGTCCACGTAACACCCGACTCTCAGATTTGCTTGCTTGTGTGATGATTCAGTCTCCCTCCACTAGACCTGAGAGCAGGGACTCAGTTCACTTACTGCTGTCTCCTCAGTGCCTAAAAGAGTACCAAAGGTAGGATAGGTAAGTAATAAATACTTGCTGAATCAGTGACTCCTTGATTGGCTGAATGAAAAAAATGAAAGAATGATCTCTATGCAACATTAAAGCTACAGGATATCTTCAAAAATAATGACATTAGTTTTGAAATATTTAGTGTATAACATTTCGTTCTTGCAGAAATTAAACAGTGGATCACTATATATGAAATCCACTGCTGGATTAAGACAATATACCTGTCTTCCATGTATAAGAAAATTCTTATTTTTACCCTTACTTACGTAAGTAGTTTCAAAAGATGGAAAAATATGCATCAAGTTATTAAAAAGGGAATTCACACTAAGTAATGACTTTATTTATTTGAGAGACAGTGAGATAAGTAGACAGAGAGAAAGAGCTCCCATCTGCTGATTCATTCCCCAGATGCCTGCAATGACTGGGGCTGGGCCAGTGATCTCATGTGATCACCGACACATCACCGCTGCCTCGCAGGATCTGCATGAACACAAAGCAAGAGTCAGGAGTTGGAGCTAAGTGTCAAATTTAAGCACTTTGATACAGAATATGGCTGTCTTAACCAATGTCTGAACTGCAAGGTCAAATGGCCACCCCAGTAAATGATTTTTAAAAGGGGGTGGGGCAGAAAGAACATCTCCCTACCTTCTCTTGCTTGAAAGTATTTATTAATACACACAAAATAATTCCACTTTCTCTTCCTTCTGCTCTTCATTTTCCTCTAACTTTCTTCTTTCTTGAGATCTCAGAGTATTGGATAGTTCTTGGTCAATAAATCTTAATTTCACCCTTATAAAAGGTGAGAATGAAGCTTCCCTATTTTAACTATAATTTACTCCTTTACTATGTACCATAATTGTAAACCAAAATAGTACATTATTCCAAAAATTCTAAATAAAGCCACTGTTCTCTTTTCAATGTCATAAATCTCTGATATCCCAAAAGCAGTTATTGTCAAAGTCCTAAATCAGGTAATTAGACTCATCATCTCTCAGAACTGATCACCCACAAATCTTGGCTTATCAAGATTAATTTCTTTTTTGCCAGAGTGTCTTGGCTTTCCATGCCTGAAATACTCTCATCAGCTTTTCAGCTGGATCTGAAGCCTTAAGGGCTGATTCTGAGGCTGGAGTGCTGTTTAGGACATCTGCCATTCTATGAGTCTGCTGTGTATCCTGCTTCCCATGTTGGATCGTTCTCTCCTGTTTAATTCTATTAGTTAGTATTAGCAGACACTAGTCTTGTTTATGTGATCCCTTTGACATTTAATCCTATCATTATGATCAATTATGAACTGAAATTGATCACTTGGACTAGTGAGATGGCATTGGTACATGCCACCTTGATGAGATTGAATTGGAATCCCCTGGTATGTTTCTAACTCTACCGTTTGGGGCAAGTCAGCTTGAGCATGTCCCAAATTGTACATCTCTTCCCTCTATTATTCCCACTCTTATATTTAACAGGGATCATTTTTTTCAGTTAAGTATCAACACTTAAGAATAACTGTGTATTAATTACAGAATTCAAAAATGACCTAAATGAAAGATCACCACGAGTGAGATCCCAGTGGAAAGAACAGGTCATCAAAGAAGGAAGAACCTTTCTCTGAAGGGAGGAGAGAACTTCCACTTTGACTATGACCTTGTCTAAATATGATCAGAGTCAGTGAACTCAAAAGGCTTCCATAACCTTGGAAACTCATGACAAGAGCAAAGGGTGATTACTGATGCCATAAACAAGAGTGTCAAATTGTTAAGTCAACAACAGGAGTCCCTGTGCACTTACTCCTCATGTAGGATCTCTGTCCTTAATGTGCTGTACATTGTGATTTAATGCTATAACTAGCACTCAAACAGTATTTTTCACTTTGTGTTTCTATGTGGGTGCAAACTGTTGAAATCTTTACTTAATATATACTAAACTGATCTTCTATATATAAAGAGAATTGAAAATGAATCTTGATGTGAATAGAAGGGGAGAGGGAGTGGGAAAGGGGAGGGTTGTGAGTGGGAGGGAAGTTATGGGGGGGGGAAGCCATTGTAATCCATAAGCTGTACTTTGGAAATTTATATTCATTAAATAAAAGCTAAAAAAAAGATTAATTTCACTAATGTTTCAGAAATGACTGAGATGAAAGCAATCAGAAGTACAGGGATTCTAAGAGTCACACTTTAAAGAGGTATACAGTCTATTTCTAAGAATGTGTGGACTTACTCCTTCTGAGGTGGCACAATTACTATTAGACTCAGGAAATGACACAATGATTCTTCCCAAACTAAACAGCTTTATGTCCAGTTAATATTTTGAAGAATATCCTGTTCTCATTCTTGATGTCTTTGTGAGATAAAAACATGCACAGTTAATGCAGTTAGGACATTTACCAAGGCAGTAAAAGTTCTTAAAAATGTTTGCTCCAGAATTGGCAGGCAAGGGCTTGAATCCTGTTTCTGTCATGCACTTTCTGTATGATTGCGCACATATAATACAATTCTTATGAGCCTCCTTTCCCCACATGTAACACGGGAGTAGTAGTGAGCTTCCCCTTTTAGGACTGTTGAGGAGATTAAGCGTTAATCCATTTGAAGCACCTGAAACAAGGCCTGGCAAATAATGGAGCACAAGGTTTTTCTGGATTATCTTTTGCTTCAAGAAAAGATGTCTAAGCTACAGAATACAGGATTATTGGAATTAACCATCTTTGCCTCATAAAGTTGCATGGAGCAGAATAGACACTGTTTAGCTTAGCTGGATTTGGTGAGCTTCCATTCACATTTAATTCCCTAAATCATCCTACATTACTATCTGGAAAGTAAGAATAACTCTTCCCATTGACCATACGATCAGCAAATTCCTGAGTTCTGGTGATTGATAGATTGTGTTCTGCTTAGAATAAGAATGTTTTGTTCCTGTTGAAAGAAAATATCTTGTGCATTTCAAGATTAGGTATCTAACAGAATCACTGATTTATTAATTTTTCCTCTGGCCAAAGAAAAGGAAGACAAAATTTGAATTTCTTGTCCCCCAAAAAGAAGCAAGTTTTATATTTTTTCAGATTTTTCAGATGTCAAGTTGAATCCACTCTTCTTTGACAACCAATTAGCACACAGTGGTTTAAGATTAATGCTTACATTCTGCAAGAGACCACATCCAACTCTCTAGGTCTAGTTCCTTCCCAGCAGACTTCTTACAGACACCCTTGCAAGGACATGTTCATGGCACCTAAACAGAGACTCAGATTTCATTCTTTTGAGTGCTATTGGCATTCAATTTCACCACACAAGTTTTCTCAAGATAGCTTTAGTGTGGGGGCTGGTATTGTGGCATAGCAGGCAATACCATTGCTTGTGACCCATATGGGTGCCGGTTCGAGTATCAGCTACTTTACTTCCAACCAAGATCCATGCTAACGTGCCTGGCGAAGAAGATAGCCCCAGTGCTAGGGCCCCTGCACCCATTTGGGAGACCCAGATGAAGCTACTGGCTCCTGGCTTTGGCCTGGGCAAGCCCCAGCCATTGCATCATTTGGGTAATGAACTAGTGGATGATTTCTCTCTCTTTGACTCTGTCTCTCCCTCTCTCTTTCTGTATCTCTGACTTAAAAATAAGTAAAATAAATCTTTTTTAAAAATAGCTTTAGTGTTCAGAATCTACCCTCTTTTTACATCTGAAAAACCAGGGCTTTTATCTGAGCAGAAACACCTTTGCAATCAATAGTTAATTGGTATGGCTTACAATTTTTAGGCTACAGAAAGAATTTTATTTGCCTAGATGAAATCAAAACATAGTCTCTAAAGATATCTGAGCTCAATAAAAGAGAATAGAAAATGGACTTTGAAGAAATGCATGCAAGGCTATTCCCCTCTGCTTCTATATTCCTTGCCCTTGAGTATACGTCTGCTGATAACACCATTGCTTTGGAATAGGTTTTGTGGAGATAGGAAACTGAAATATTTATCGTGGCGTTGACAAACAATATGATGTGTAGGCTAGTATGTTGTTTATTTCTCCAGTGGAAAAAAAAAACCCCAATGTGTTTAGATGGAGACATTCATCAGGGATAAACCACAATTTAGCTAACCCAGGCATTCTAATCTCATCAACCCCTCTTCGATGTGACTGGTCAGATAATGTGCAAGTGACCTAGGTCAGCCAGTGAAGAAGCCCAGAGAGAGCTTGTTTTCCTTGTGAAAAAGACAAAGCTGTGCAAAAGGCAAAATGTTAACTTTCTCCCCAGGTTATGGCTGATTCTTGAAGTGCAACAAACACTTTGTGACATAAGCAAAAAAATCTAAAGATGAAAACTGAAGATAGCAAAGCAGAAAGAGAGAAAGGACCTGGCTCCTTTATGGGACCATTGAGTAGCTGGGCCAACTCTACCAACTGCATGCCACTGGAATTCTTGCAAAGAAGAAAAATAACCCCCTACCCTTCCAAATAACTGAAATTTAGGTGTGGTATTTCTTGCAACTGAATGCTTGATGAAGATAGACTCTCCTAAGGTTTGTTGTGAGATCCTGTTGCAAGCAAAATACATGTATCCAACAGGGTCCCCTCAAAAGTGAGCCCCGGACAATGACTGGAGTGAAAAGTAGTACGCAAATATTGAGAAGGGATCAGGAAGTGAGAGTAAGGAGGGCAGTTAAGTAAGGATGGATTACTAAGTCAGCTACCATTATTGAGAAACTCTGCAAATCACTGGGAAACGCATACCTCAGGGGTAAATGTGCCAGAGTATTTACGTAGTATTATGGTTTGTATTTTGGGATGTTGAATGTCCCCCTAAAGGCCCATGTGCTAAACATTTTGTATGTAGGGTGGCACTATTGAGTGGTGATGGAAGATGTAGGTAGGCCTAGTGAGAACTCCTTGAATCATAAAGTAATGCTTTAGAAGGGGGTTCTCATAGGAGAAGGTTTTTTATAAAAGCTGAAGTTGGGCCCTAATGTTCTCTCTGGTTCTTGGCTCACCTTGTGATCTTTCTTCCTCATCCCACACTCTGCCATTGCCACTCTCAATAGATGTCCAATCAATGGGACTAACCAATCTTGCATTTGAATCTCTAAAACTGTGAGCGAAATAAGCCTTTTCTCTGTATAAAGTTAGTTTCTCTCAGGTGTTCTGTTGTAGTCATGAAATGCCGACTAACATACGTATCAACTCCAATCTTTTGTAGACCTGAGGGGCAGCAGTGGTGGTTCAAGTAATTGGTTTCCTACAATCAGCATAAGAAACCTAGATTGAGTTTCTGGTTCCCAGTTTTGACATTGGTCCAGCCCCTGTTGCAGGTATTTGTATAGTGAAACAATACCTGGGAGCTCACTTGTTTTCTCTCTCCCTCTCAAATAAATAAGTAAATTTTTAAAAAACATACAACTCTAGTGACTTCAAACTCTGACAATCTAGTTTTTCAGTTGACTTGGAGCCTAGCTGTCTCTATCAATGTTGAGTTAATGTTACTGTCTTAGATTATTCTCTCCTAAAAGTTTCTCTATTGAGCTAAACTAGTGGGAGAAGTAGGAAGTCATGGTTCTATGGAGAAGAGATCAACAGAAGCTTTTTCTCAAATCAAACCCTACCCCTGCCTTACACCAGTGGAGTTGTATTTTATCATTTCATAAAGACTTTGCCTATTGTATTATGACCTTTGAAAATTAGACTTACTCTGTAATAAAAAAATACCTTATCGGTTGATAAACTATCAAAAGATAATGGGAGCAGGGAAGGTTATGAAAGGTAGGGGAATAGAAGATAAAGACCAGGAGGCAGAAATAAAGAATGAAATTAGTAGAGAAGATAAAGGATTTGGGAAAGCAATCTTTGCTTAATTTATCATTTTTCCATCACACATCTCCTTGAGCCAATGCCCACCATAACTTCAAGTCATGTGTGGGTGGTCATGTTGATGGAATGATGACATGACACTGTTAGACAAAGGTATTTACTGAGGCCAGAATTTAATTGGGAAGAATGATAAACCAAAAATATATCAAATTCTTTCTTATCCGAAACACAATAGTACTTTCATACTGAATGTATCTGCATGCATACATCCTATTACCAAAATTTAATAGCAAATTAATGAGTTTTTTAAAAACACAACTCAGCAAAATGTATACATTGATTAATTTCAAAGTTATTACTGAGTTCTGTCTTTTGCTTACATAACTGCTGCCATTTTACAGTCTAGCCAGCTATATGTGCCTCAAAGGAAAATAGATTGCTATTTAGAGCTTCCCAGCCTTTATCCTACAGTCAGATCACCACTCAGCATGCTGTCACTCAGACAGAAAAAAAATGCCATCTTATCTGTGCAATTTGTCACCCAAATAGCTTTCTGAAATGTCTTTGCTTCACAGCTAGGGTGGAAGTTAATCCGTCCAACAAGCCAGACATAATTTTCCTAAAAAGGTCAGCTTGATACTGAGAGACTGCAAGCATGAATGCAACAAATTACCAACAGCCACCTTGGTGTCCTTCCAGCACTATCACATCTGCATGAGATACACGGCTCTAGTTCAAAAGTTGGTAGTAAGTCTATGGACCACCAGATTCTCTCTACAGTGAAAGAAACCAGAGATTGGCTCCTGGCTCCAAGTTTTATTTGTGCAGTTGGTGTGAATTTTGATTTGGCCTCTGTTCATCAACTGTAACCCAAAATATTAGAAACATTTGCTTTAGCTGGACAGTTAACTTCAAGTTAAGCACACTGAAACTATGGTCATGAACATGTTTGTTTACCTCTTCAGTGTAACCCACCTAGATTCTTTACACTAAGATGAGAGACAAGCAAAAGACAGACAGAAAGAAAGTGCAGGCCATCCAGGATTTTTTTTTTTTTTTTTTGGTCTGCCGAGGCAGCAAATTTACTCTGTGAATTCACTCTGAGTGGAAGCCCACTCCACTCACTCTGGGTCTCATCCATTGTATAAGTATTGATAATACTTTTTTTTCTAGAAGAAATCATGCAGAGGATTTTCCAAAAGTAAATGGAAATGCACACTATAAAAATACTATACATGTACTATATTTTTTTCACCAAAAATCAATTCATCTTTTAATTCCATTTAATTAACTCCATTTTCCCATGATCTTGAAATGCCTTCCTACCCACTTGGGAAATGATAGATTTAGCTGCACCCTTCCTACTGGGATATCTTAGCAGTCCAAAAAAAGGCTTTCTCAGCATCTTAACTCTTAAATTCTAATTTTCACATTTTTGTGTAGAAACAGAGGCTGTACAGGACAGTTGATTGAAATATTATTTGGTATATTATATCAACAGTGGTGAGTGATGGTGAGTATTTAGAAATCTATCAAGTCTTTAATAGTTAACACAAAATATCCTCTATCTCTATCCATTTTATTTCTCCATATAGAAGGAGACTTTTTTCTAAGAGAGTTGCTACTGAAAGAAACATGTTTTTAGATTATTTGAGAAATTTTATATCATCAGACACCCGAAAATTTAATTCAGTTTGACCATATGATTTTTTATATTTTAAGAACATATCTCCTAGATGATTTCACACAGAAAGGGTGGCAATTGAGTATTTATCAGAAAATATATACTGACTATTGAGAAACACATAGAAAATTACAAACTTCCTATGTGTCTTTTCTACAGATTGACTATTCAATGCATTCTTCTGGGAAAGTGACTAGTACAAAAAGATAACATACACTGACATTGGACATATTTTATATTAAGCAAGACTGTTTAAAATTCTTTACATAGCATATTCAAGCTGAATTTTAATTAAATGCCATGCAGAAATGCTCAGCTTTGAGCCATGTGATATTCCCAGGACAACAGTAAATTTCCAGGGGAAAATTGACCTGCTAAAAAGTCATTTCTGAAATTGTCCTCTGTTACTTATTATTTCAATGTGATGACCTTGCCATTCAAAAAATATCCATTAAAATATTTCTTCCTCTGGTAAATGATGACTTGATTTGATAGCAAATGTCTTGACAGCACAATATAACTAATATTTGTTTCCCCTTGGGTTATTTTAAATTATTTTCCTATATTTATCTCATTCAAACATCGCAACAACCCTATCAGTTTTATCACCCTGTTCTCAGATGTGAATATTGAGACTCCGAGTGGTTAACTTATTCTAAAACATGGGACTATAATCTTAACTACAGTTTCAAAATTCTCTATTAAACCCCAAACTGTCATTTAGTTGAATCAACAATGACCTTTTAATAAAAATTCAAAAATTGTCAAGCTTACTGTCAAGTGATTTGGTAAGTTATTTTGTGACTTGATTCACTTTCCCTACATTACATAAAATAGCAGAGCTCAAAAACTTTTATTTACAATTTTTTTAAAAAAATTATTATTATAAAGAGAAGAGAGTTCATGAGTTTCATAGGTATACTTCTAAAAAGGTAACCATATTTCCCTCTCTCCTTCTCTTCCTCCCTCAGTCTCCCAGTGTTAATAGACGTGTTAATAGACAAATGCCAAATGAAAAGAGGCAGGAGGCATGGGAGCAGAATAAATGTAACAAAACTATTAAAAACCATGTTTTACTATGGAGGGCATAGTGGGGTTTTATTGTCTGGTGAACGTATTTTCATGTTTTTCCAGATACAAAGAGTTCTATAGATGGATGGTAATGATGGTTGCATAACAGTCTGAATGTACTTAATGCTACTAACTGTACATTTAAAATGGTTAATATGTAAATTATATTTGTATATTTTAAAATAACTTTTGAAAGAATAGTAAATAATAGTAGCTACTTCTGGATCAAATGAAATTTTCTGCAGAGGGCCAGACACTAAATATTTTGGGATTTCTGGGCCGCTTAAGGCATGCTTTCTCTCTCTCTGTGAGTGTTGTGTGTTTGTGTATTGGTGGTTGTGATGTTATTTACAAATATTTTAAAAGATTTTTTTATTTTTCTTTATTAATATAAGAAAAACAGATTTCAAGTAGTTCATAGGTACAATTCTAAGAATATAATGATACTTCCCTCCCTCCCTTCCTCCTCATCCCTTTCTTTTTTTCCTCGTTTAACTTTTATGATAACACTTTTAATTTATTTTATAATCACAGAGCTAATGCTCCACTAAATAAAGAGTTCAACAAGTTAAAAGTAGAAGGATCACTGTCAGCAGGTATATAGACAAGGGCTATAAATAATAATAAAATCACAAGATGTCAATCTCATATATATCAAGAGGTTTTTTTTTAACTCTACATATTAGCTACCACAAACTAGATAAAACGTGATATTTGTCCTTTTGGCTCTGATTATGAGTTGTATAATTTCTAAATATCTTCTCACATTCTCTTGGTTGCCCCTTCACTTTGTTGAGTGTTTCCTCTGCTCTACAGAAGATTTCTAACTTGATGTAATCTCATTCGTCTATTTTTGCTTTAATTATCTGTGCTTCTGGAGTCTTTTCCAAGAAATCTTTGCTTATGACAATATCTTGTAACATTTCCCATTTTCCTCTAGTAATTTGATAATCAGGTCTTATGTTTAGATCCTTGATCCATTGTTTGATTTTGTATAAAGTGTAAGGTAGGGGTTTTGTTTCATATTCTACATGTAAAGATCCAATTTCCCCAAGATCATTTGTTGAAAAGACTATCCTTTCTCCAAGGAGTAATTTTAGCTCATTTGTCAAATAAAAATTTAAAAAACAATCTTAGCAGGAAGGCTCACAAAAATAAGCCATGAGCAGGATTTGACTCTCTGATAGATCTGACAAGTTATAGAGTTAGGAGAAATTTTAATATTCCTTTCCCACGCTTCTCTACATTTTCAAAATATTATGTAGTAAGCACTCTGCTATTCTGTTTTCTACTGCTACAGTAGAATAGCACAGATTAGGTCATTTATCAAGAAAAGGAGCTTATTTGGATCATGGTCTGGAAGCTAGGAAGTGCAAGAGCATGGTGCCAGTGTCTCCTCAACACCTGATGAAGACCTTCATGCTGTGTCATCACATGGCAGAGGCCATGACACGATGAGACAGAGCAAGTCTTCTGTGCCATTCTGGGGCCCCACCCTCATGATCCACCTAAATACTTCACAAATATCCCACCTCCAATTACCATGAACATAGTTATTTGGTGATCAAGTTTCCAACACGTCAACTTTAGGGGACACGTTCAAACCATTCCAGACATGTAGTCCATTTCTACAACTGGAAAAGAAAATTTAGTGTTATTTTATAGTCTTAAAGATCTCCTCATATTTTACATTTGACATGTTTTCCTTTCTTCTGAGAAGTTCGTCACATTAATAAGGTGCAATTATCATGTTATTTCCAAGGAAATTACCCAAGATCTGAGTGCTTCTTTTTGAGAAAATAATGAATACAGACAGAACGTCTAGTGCAGAGCCCTTTTAAAGGTTGCACTGGTTTTCCACGTGCAATTCTATCAGAAAAAGGAGCAGAAGGCTGACTGGCTGTGACCTACTGCCAGTGCAAAGAAGGATGTTGTGATTTAACCAAGGCCCTGCAGTTTCTGCCTGTACTGAGACCTTCCCCTTGGAAGCAACAGCTCCACCGTGTCAGTGGTGCCTGGCTCTAGGTCGTGGGTCAGGACCTCAGCGTCTTCCTCTTTGAAAAGGAAACCATTCCAAGTCAGATACTCTGTACTACTTGATGGATACAAATTTTTCATTGGCAGAATATGGAAGCAATGGGCATGCAGTCATTAATTTGGTGTGCCAGTCTGAATGCATAGAGGGATGCCTAGAGAACTTGTCAATCAATATTTCTGGGAGTGTCTCTGCGGGTGCCCCCGGAAATGAGCAGCATGTGGGCCCACAAACTGAGTGGAGAAGACCCACTCTATAGATGAGTTATCATCTTCTAATCATCTGGAGGCCAGGCTGCAATAGGAAAGTGGAATAAGGGGGAAGCTCTTTGGTTCTTCTTTCCAGAGGGGAACACATTCTCCCTTGATGCTGCCCTTGGACATCAGACTCCACGTTCTTCTGCCTTTGAATTCTAGGACTTAGAGCACAGATTCTCAGGGGTCTTTTGGGCCTTCAGCCTCAGATTGGGAGATTCACCATTGGCTCCCTGGATCTGAGGCTCCTGGCTTCTTGGGCTGAGCTACATTACCAATCTCTCTGGCTCCCGGGTTTGCAGACAGCTTTTGCAGACAGCTTTTTCAGCTCGTGCTCTCTCTCTCTCTCTCCATAAATATATATATATATATATATATATATATATATATACACACACACACACAGACACACACACACAGTGGGTTCTCTTTCTCTGGAGAACCTTAACACAGGGCACACTTTAGCTTAGCATTGCCATTGCATAAGAAATAAGTGATCAGAGACAGGCATTTGGTGCAGCAGTTGAGATACCACTTGGCACTCCCACTTCCCCATATTGCAGTGCTTGGGTTTGAGAATCAGCTCTGGCTCTGAATTCTAGATCCCTGAGAAAGCACTCCTTAGAAGTCATCTGATGATGGCTCAAATACTTTGGTCTCTGCCACCATTATGGGAGACCTGGATTGAATTCCAGGCTCCTGGCATTGTCCTAGCCCAACATCAACTGTTGTGGGCATTTGGGGAGTGAACCAGCAGATGAAAGATCTCTCTCTCTTTCTCTCTCCCTCTCTTTCAAATTAACTAACTATCCCCCTATACTTGGCCCATTTGCATGGATACTGTCACCTGAAATCACATGGAAAAAGAAAAGCAATGAAAAAAGTAAAGCAGAAAAAATGAACAAACCCCTTTAACTGTTCTCAGTTCCATGGTGTCTTAAAACTTTCCTTCCTTGCAATTTGAATATGATTACTTCAGAAAGATGAAGCACTCTCCTTTTGGCAATATCTGGTAGGTCCAAATCCAAGTCCCGTCTGCCCTCACAGAAGGCATTGACACTTCAAGTCTAGTTTCTTTTCCTCTTTCTAAATATCCTCATAAAACTCCAATTCCCCTCAAAAGACTTCTTGCATTCCTTTATTATCTATGCTCAGTCTTCATTTCCTATTTTTTCAAATTATCCCAATATAAGTGGAACTGAAATTCCTGTGTTTGCCTACCAAGTTTTACCAAGGTATTTTCCTGAATACCAGAAATTCATGAAACAAAAGTTTGACAGAAATGGAAGACTGCCTATGAGAGTGCTGTGGGAACACGAGTGTGGGGCTCGTGGTGTCAGGGGCTTGTGCTGACGTGGACCACGTGGTGTCAGGACCTGCTCATGTGTCCTGTGCGGTACCAGGAGGCTTACTTGCAGCTGAGGGGAAGTCAGGGTCACCTAACCTGGAAGAGGATGAGACATGACACCTCCATTTTCCATAGACTTACTGTAATAGTAATCAAAATAGTAGAGATGCTTATGTACAGGACAAGGTTGACAGAGTCATGGCTTGTTGATTATTAAATTCTTATTCTTCAAAGGAGATAGGGAGAATTGCCTGAATTGGGTCCTATGTGTGTCACCCCCTTGTATGCATACATTGTGCAGGACCTGCCCTAATTAAAAATGATTTGGGAAATGTTCATGTGGTCAGAGGCCCTGAAGGGGATTGTGTTAACACTAAAGAAATTAAAGCAGCTACCAACCAAAGCCATGTTCCAATTTGACTTCCTCCTTGACCACTCTATTCCTTTCTATTAAAACCAACTCATGATGCTTTTAAAAGAGCCTGTCCCCGGCCCTGTGCTGAGAGAACATTTCCTTTGTTATTGTACTCTGAAAAGAGAGGGAGGCAACGTTCAGGGCTAACTTGAGCAAATGAATCATCCATGTACTCCAGCAGGCATGGGGGCAGGAAAACTCTAAAGTACATCAAGAACCCTCTGAGTGTAATCAGATGGGCTGTCTCAGGGTTTTACCGGCTCATTCACAAATTAGAAGCCATTATCCCAAGAGCATCTCTGTTGTCATTTCACTCTCTGCATTTTGTTCTTTGCATCAGTGCTTTGAAGAGGAAGTCAATTCTTTTAAAGACAGATACACCTACAGAGTACACAGTGCTTTATATCTCTTCTTTTCAATTAATCTTTGCTGAGCTGGCCTAGTGGGACTGTGTTCTCTAGCAATGCAACATGGCATCCCGGGACCGACCCTGTCTACCGGCTGCTGTTTCCTTCGTGGTTTGATTATGTATGTCCTTCTGGTTTCCCTGGCAGTGGCAGCTCTAGTAATTGCAGCCACATTTGGCGGCTTGTCCTCTGTTCCCCCACGTGCTGCTCCATTGTCACTTCACTGCTGTCTACCTTTGTAGAAGAGGAGCACGGTGTGAGCCTGAGTCCAACCCAGTCCTGCTGTGGCTTTGCAGAAGCTTTGATGGGACAAGTGCAGACATTGCCCTGCTTTCAAGCATGCCTTTGATTGAGACCAGTGAAACATACAAAAAGATCATTTAGGAACCTGAAAATATAAGGTGATGAGTCTTAGAAACATAATGTTTGAGGTTGAAGGAAACTTAGAAACCACTTAATTCAACCCATTATCTAATAAATTAATTCTTATAAAATTCCTTTTAAGTGATCCTGAAGATAATATTTGGTGCATCAGTGAGAAGGAACATTTTCAAGAAGTAGCTTGTGCCATTTTCAGAGAGATACTGAAATTTCTCCCATTACTAAACCAAAATCTATCCCCCTAAATGCAGTCCATTTACTGACATCTACAACCACATAGAAAAAGGAAAAATTCTTCCCCAAATTTAACTACTTAAAAAACAATTATAATATTCCACAAATGCTTTTTTTCTCTGGGCTAATATCCTCCTTTCCTCATAAGATTATGGCTTCTAGATTATCCCTTGCTTTATTATACTGTTTTTACTTCTTCTCCAGCAGGGAGCAGGTCCCAGAGCTGACCCAGTGACCCGAATGCTGAGCGTGGAAGGGAGCTTATCATTTCCCTCACCCAGGCACTGCCCTCTGTGCTTGTGGTCTATCTTGTACTGGTTAGAGAACGGCTTGATCATTGCCCCAGCAAAGAAACTCCTGAATCTCAACCCCTGTATGTTAGCTCACTTTTCAAAATTATAATAAAATACCAGAGAAAGGCTAATTTTATAATGAAAAGAAGTTTACTGAGCTTACACTTCTGGAGATGTGAACACTGACTTGGCTCTGGTGGAAACCTCCTTGTGAATGGTGTCAGTGGTCGGGCAAGTTTGAGAGGACAAGATCATATCACCATTCTGAAAGCTAGAGAGGCAGGACCCTCACAATCCCTTCTGAGGGCACACCCTTAATGGTCTTAGGACCTCTCACCAGGCCCCACCTCTTAAAGGTTCCACCATCTTAACACCATCACAGTGAGGACCAAGCTCACAATACATAAACCCATAGGAGACAAATACAAACCATATCCAAACCATAGCATAAAGTAAAAGTTTGTTTGCTCACTCCATAGAGGGACAGGGGTCTGAGCACCACCTTCCATCATGTATCCAGGCCATTAGGCTCATGCAGCCCCCAAATGTTACTGGAAGCCATGGAAGTCAGAGCTGGAGTCATTCTGATTTTTTTAGCCTAGGCTGGAGGTGCTTATTTATTTCACCGGTCAAAACAGTAGACTTCCATGAGTTGCCAGAGGGAAAAATGATATAGGAAGCATACCACTGTGCCTCTAATACATATTGTTAGCTTTTTTGCCTGAGGACATCTTTGAAAACTGGACCAAGCTTATCCACAATCCTTCCTGTTTGACATAATAATGAATTTTATGCGCACAGGAGCCCTTATTAGTTGAAATGTTTTTTCTGTGTTATGAATGAGGAAACTGAGATTCAGGAAAGTTAAATATTTAACATAGTCAAGGTCATATCTGGATACTTTCCAAAAATTATTCAGAAAGCCACCTCTCTTTCCCCACTTAAAATTTAAGATGTAGACATTCTTGTTGTGTTCATCATTGATGAGCACAAGCTTGTTTCACAGTGCTAGAAATTTTTGGATATCATAGTTCATGAGTTCCTATTTGGATTTGACCCATTTCTCCTTTTTATAACATTTTACAATGCCCACTTGGCAAACATGCAAGAAAAGTAATAATAAAATGTAATGTTGAATGTGCAACACTATCCTAGAAGAAAATGCGAGTAGCTGTGGCGTTAAGGATTGATGAATAACAAACCTCAGAATATTGACTTCTCATAAGTGTGTGGGTCAGTGGAGATAGCCCTGATGGGGTGACTCTGCTCTGTGGAACTCCCTATGTCTCCTTGGAGCCAACAGGCAGACCTGGAACCATGCTGTATCCTCTCAATTCCATTAGCCAAAGCAAGTCTTAAAGTCAAGGAGCAGGGAAAGATGGCCTTTATTGGAAGAAACAAGCCATTCATGTTTTAAATTTGATGCCACTCTGGGTAGTATACGAAAACCTCACATCATTCCTCTCCATTTGGACCAGGGCCTGGGCTCTCCCTGTGTCCAGCTGAAGGAGCCACCTGCCCCCGAGTTGCTTGGTCACCACCTCAAGCTACAGACCACCTATGCTGTTACGGCATCTCAGTTCTTATGTTGGAGTACCCTGTATGATAGCCTGTATGATGCTACATACGTGAACCCTTAGGAGACAAATGCAAGCCATATCCAAACCATTGCACAAAGTAAAAGTTTATTTTCTCATTTTGTACAAGAACAAGGGTCTGAGGATCACCATCCATAGTATATCCAGGCCATTAGGGAAGGCAGGTGCTGGGACACAATTCAACTCGTAACAAGCTACCTCCCCCACTCATTTTCATGTGTGAAGGGAAGGAGAGGGTGGAGGGTAAATAAAGGCACAGTCACTATATCTAAATGCGCAGAACATGCCCTGCTCCAAGTATCCCTGGGCCCTGCAATCTGGCTATAACCCACTCAGCAAAACTTGTGCCTGTTGTGCGGCTTCGTCAGTCCAGAGGAAAGAGGAATGAGTACTTCAGAATGCAGACAGTAGTCATGAGCTTGGTTAAAAATGAGAAAAAACAAAGTAGGGTCCCTAAGAGTGGAGAGGGGATAGAATCAAATACATTGGTGAAAAGATTAGTCTTGATGACCAAAGCAAAATCTTTTTTTTTTTTAAATCACAAAACAAAACTTTATACTTCCTAAGGTGAGAACTTATCTCACATATAAAATCTTTACCAACATATTTTGAGTGCCTACTATGTGCCAGAAATACTGTCTCACAATCTAATAGTAACCTGACTTTCCTTTATGGGTGAGAAAGTTGACACCAAGATAGGTTGGAAAAATTGCCCAGCTTATATTTTATAAGATGCCAGGACTGTCCAGCTCCAGGTGTGTCTTTTTCATCTCAGAAAAGTCTGTCTGGTACTCTCCATATGTCAGTGAGTGGTTAGATGAGGCCCTGAAAGTCCCTCCTCTTGGGTCTAGTGTTTCCTATGAGATCAGAGATAAGAGGGGGGCTTGCTTTTTGTTTGTTTTTGGAGGGGTGAGTGCACTGACATTCACCTTTATGAATGCCTTTAATCATTCATTCCTAACAGCTTCTTCAAGATAGAATATTAGAATTTCTTCTATTGATTTCTGAGACCTCATCCAGGCTTCCCTTATAAGATTCATCATGGACTAGTCAGTTGTTTTATTTGCCTTTTCTTTTCTATTACACTTCATCTGTAAGATCCATTTGTTTTTGTATCACCAGTGCCTAACCTAGTGCCTGACACATAGTAGGTGTAACACTGGAATATGTTCAACAAATTATATGTCCCTAACATATGAAAAAAACATTCCTACAGAAAATCCCCCCTCCCTCTCTCTCCTTCCTCCCTTCTCCTCCCTTCTTGCTCTTCTTTCTCTCTCTCCTTTTCTCCTACTCTCTTAACTCTCCCTCTCCCTCTCTTTATTTCCTATTAATTCAATTTCTCTTCCCAGGAACCACATGAGCAAGATGCTACAATTGAATGTACTTAATGAAAGTAACACTGAGAGTAGGCAAAGTGAAGCTTTTGGTCCAAAGTCACCCATCTCACAAATGGTGGAGCCATTCTTGGATCCCAACCTGCCCACCGCTGCCAGTGCACTCAATCACTACACGATGTGGAATGTGCCCTTCCAGTGTGAGTGGCAGCCAGTGAATTACTTTAGAATTTCATCCTGACCTTTAAGAGTCTTCCCACCCCTTTTGAACTAATTGATGTAGACCAGAGGAACCTCATTTGTGGAGAGGCAGACACCATGACACCTCCCTCCATGTCAATAGTCTCTGACTCAGTGCCTGCCACATGTGAGCACTCAGTAAATGTGTAGGAGTCAAGTACAAGACATACATAATCTTTATGCTAGAGACTCAGAAGGCACAGAGATCCAGGATGATTTTTCTAAGATCCATCTTACATCTCTTGGTAAAAGTCCCAATTCAGCCCCAGAACTTGGAATTTACAATATAATGGTGCTGTTCTATACACTGTATATAATTTGTTCTCATAACAATATTTTGAAGTATGAATAATTCACAAGAAAGGAAACTTGGCCTTGGAAAATCCCAAACAACTTCCCCAAGTTCACACTGTCAGCAAATGGCAGAGCTGGAGTTTAAGCCCAGGCCTTTTTCTCTTCTCACTTACTCCATATTTTCTACAATGTGCCCTACCAATTAATCAGCAGTGTCTACCTGGAGATTTTCTTATTCAAGTCATCAAAGAACCCTAATTACAACATGCACACAGTAATGCCTGCCGATTCATTGGAAATCACATATTATCTCTATTTTCCAGGTGCCTTATTTTGAGGGATCATTTCCAGGTCAATAGTTCTCTTGCTTCTTGATGGCGGTGCCACCACCCTTAGAGTTTTAACAAGATAACCCCAAGATAACCCCTTCTTTAAAATACTGTCATGAAAATGACCTCTGCATCCTAGCAAATGCAGGGCAAATCAGAAGAAGTATTTCCTCCCAGGTTGGCTGTGACTTCAGAGTGCTGACTGTAACTGGGTGGCCATAAGGGGCTCCAACCATCCTCCAGTTGGGAGGTACTCATCCTCCCAAAGCTAGCCTCGTGTTCCACTTTCTGGCTGTGAAAAATCAAGTGGAGAATAGGAGGGAGAGGCAGTGACCTGGCTCTCCTCCCGACAGTCTGGAAGGTTTTGTCATTGAAATACAGGAAATATTTTATTCAAATTAAGGAGTCTGGTAAGATTGGAGAATTCACCAAGCTTTGGTTACCAGCATACAAGTAAAGTAACCTAATAAAACAAACTTCAAAACCTAGTAAAGTAGGGTGAGTCATCTCAATTCTAGAAGAATGGCCATGGAAGTGAGCCATACCATCTGTCCACAACGATTCTGTTCATAGCCTCTGCAGCCACAGAAGGGAAGTAGAAAGTGCTAGAAGCACCTTCTCCCTGCACAAACCTTCATCCACCCTCAGACACTTTGTTCGGGTCTCCAAGGAGATCAAGTGTGTTTAGGTTTTTCACCAAATAATCACTTTTTCAATCTCCCTCACTAGGACATTTCTGAGTCCTATACACTCAGTAAAACAAGCTCTATGGAGAAGAGACTTCCATAGAATTGCAAAATATTACATTTTGAAAGGGTATCTACAGTGCACCTATTCATGTTCCTCTTTTGTCAATGAGGAAACTGAAGTCCTTAGGGACAGCATGACGTTTGGAGGCCTTGTACCCCTGTGTGCTTTTCCTGATCACATGCTTATGAAGGAGGTAACTGCATTTCTTACTTTATCCTACCTTTTTGGCCCAGATATGAAAAGAGAATTTCTACCCAACTGTGTAGGGCAAAATAAAAGCTGTTAAAATTGTTTCCCCTGAGAGTGATAGTAGGGTTTTGATGACCCAGAGATACTTTGCGAAAGTTGAAAGTATACTTGTGAGGTAGCAATTAGGTATGGCATCTTCCATCAACGGACAGGGTTCACTTAATTAGCCAACAATGACCTTGAATGCATGACATGGGTGTTGCTGGCAGTGGCTGCTACGAACTGGGCCAACCAGACACTAATGATGGTTTAGGGTACACAACATAGCAAGGTCCTAACCCAACTCCAGATAATAGCATTTTTTTAAAAGATTTATTTATTTATTGGAAAGTCAGAGTTACACAGCAGAGAGAAGAGAGCCAGAGAGAGAGAGAGAGAGAGAGAGAGAAAGAGGGGTATTCCATCCTATGGTTCACTCCCTAGATGGCCACAATGGCTGGAGCTGCGCCGATCCGAAGCCAGGAGCCAGGAGCCAGGAGCTGCTTCCAGGTCTCCCACATGGGTGCAGGAGCCCAAGGATTTGGGCCATCTTCTGCTGCTTTCCCAGGCCATAGCAGAGAGCTGGATCGAAAATGGAGCAACCGGGTCTCGAACCGGCACCCATATGGGATGCTGGTGCTTCAGCCCAGGCCGTTAACCCACTGTGCCACAGGGCCGGCCCCCAGATAATGGCATTTTTATATCTCAGTTACATTTCAATTACACATATCACTAAATCATACAGACCTGTAAATATGAAAAATGCAAACTTGAAATGACAGTTTCTCCTGAGTGATTTTAGAGCTGAAATTAGGAATCTGAACTTCTACCCAAACACTTTGGTTATGTCTCCAGTGTCTTCCTAGCATCCATCTGAGTCCTTGCATTCAGTACTGTTTACTGAATAATTGACTCAATGAATTAAGACATTTTCTTATCAAATTAATAACCTATAAAGCTCTACAAATCTGTTGCCTCAAGTGTTCATTTGGTTTGAACTTTCCCATGACAATTAAAAGCCCACCTTGCTTTCCATGCATGGAAAAAATAGCATCTGTGGATTTCCAGCATGCTCATGGATGTTCTAGATTTTCCAAATAATTTGGCCATGCAGAAGCCTGTCCATAGGCTCTGAAGTACTTAGAGGCTTTATAGAGTGCTCATAGGTGAAAAGCAGGAGGCATTGACAGCCATCTCAGAGGGAGCCTTCTGCTTCCAGGAACAAAGTCACACATTCACAGGTGCTTCCTGTTTTCTCAAACACCTTGCCCATGTTCTGCACAACAGTCGTGCATTCTGCAAAATGTGAACCCAACAGGAAGCTGCCTGCGAATTCAGGTAGCTTGTCTGACACTCACAGAAGTTGTGAATATACTTTCAGAGAAATACCAGCAAAAGCAGTAGTCATTTGGGAAGGAGCAAGTCTGGAGGAGAAACATACAGCGGACTCGCACCAAGCGGGTGAGAATATTTTCCTGTGAAAATACTATCTACAAATTACATATTAAACCATTAAATGTGCTTTCTGTAGGTTTGGGACTCCTGTAGGTGAAATCAGAAGAAATTACTGCAAGTGGGTAGTGTTTGTCATTTCTCCCAAATGAGGGACAGCGGGGAAGGAAGGCGGCTGAGGTGGAGCGGAGGAGGGGGCCCACATGGCTGGAATGTCCCACCTGAGCTCAGGGCTAAGAATCTTTTCTATTTCTGGAATCTCAGGGCCCTTCCTGAGAGTTAGGACCACCTTGAAATGAGCATCCAGAGCACTGATTAGTCGCAGTGGTATTCACGATAAGCTTGGACTATTCTAGGGAATGTCTTCTTAACAGTCACAGGCAGACTAGTTGCAATGAGAATGACAGGGCTCTGCACTCGGTTTTCAAAGGAATTCAGAGAAGACGACATTGAAGGAGATGGGCATCAGGTCACACATAGAGATCTTGAGTGCTCTTGGGCAATAGATTGATTTTTTATAATGAAGATTCACAACAGGTGAAGTTGATAATCTGTGGTAATCATACAGTTTCAGCCTCAATGCTGTATCCTATGATTTCTTCTGTTTCATTTTTTCCAATCTATATCACTCCAATTATGTTAAATTTGTGTTTGTTAAATTGATGCCTTGATGCTTTTATAAAATGAAACTAAAACAAATATCCACAGTTAAGCTTTTTCCAGTTAATCAGAAAAAAAAAAAAAACCAGCCTGGGAGACTTTTTCTCTCCTGGGATTCAAATGAGTCTCCGTAACCTGCACTAACTGGTCAGAACTGGTCCATGTAAAACCTGAATAAGACCACTCTTAGCAGTGAATTATGGGAAGAATGCTAAGAGTGGTTAATCTCATCTTGCTTATAGTAACTAAGAAATACCTGAATGTCTTTTATGGCAAATGGAAACCTAATTCTTTCTAAAGGAAATTTTATATATCAGAGGGATGGAAGAGCATTAAGGATCTTTTGAAATTGTAAAATTTGTTCTACACAGAGAAGTATTCTTCTTTCACTTGTGTACATAGTTTGGTAAAGCACTATGTCATGGCAGTGTCTGCTGAGAACCCGGCGTGCACGTGCCGCAGGTTCAGACCGGCCCCTCAGGACTTGTATGTAACACAGGGGAGAGATCGCCAATAAGGACAAAGGGAGGCTGGAGTCTAGCCTTGGTTCTGTCATTTACTAAGTGTCCCTGGGTTTCATTTTTGCATTAGCTAGATGAGAGAATTGGGTTGGGTTGCATAAAGCATCTTCTAGCTTTAAAAATATTGATTGTCGGGCCGGCGCCGTGGCTCAATAGGCTAATCCTCCACCTTGCGGCGCCGGCACACCGGGTTCTAGTCCTGGTCGGGGCGCCGGATTCTGTCCCGGTTGCCCCTCTTCCAGGCCAGCTCTCTGCTATGGCCAGGGAGTGCAGTGGAGGATGGCCCAGGTGCTTGGGCCCTGCACCCCATGGGAGACCAGGAGAAGCACCTGGATCCTGGCTCCTGCCATCGGATCAGCGCGGTGCGCCGGCTGTAGCGGCGGCCATTGGAGGGTGAACCAACGGCAAAGGAAGACCTTTCTCTCTCTGTCTCTCTCTCACTGTCCACTCTGCCTGTCAAAAAAAAAAAAAAAATATTGATTGTCAGCTTTCAAAAAGACCTGAAATAAAAGACAGCATATACTCAATGGTAGATGAGCTGCTATAATGGTTCTAAGAAGGAAGGGACTGTGGAGGGGTGAAGCAGCTGGCAAAGTCTCCATGGCGGCTGAGATGTGTGCTGGGTCTGGAAAACAGAACGTAGGAGGGCAATGATGAGGGGCAGGAGTTACAGGGCACACATGTGAGAGCAGGGCATGCAGGAGGATGGCTGAACACAGACAGATCCCCGGATGCGCCCTGAGTGCTAGACACAACCCTTTCTTTGTCACCTTAGCAACCCAGGATACTAGTGGTCACTTTCAGAGAAGTTTATAGACTGAGACTAAAAAGCCAATGGGCTGGCCAGTGTCACGGCTCAATAGGCTAATCCTCCGCCTGCGGCGCTGGCACACCAGGTTCTAGTCCCAGTCGGGGTGCCAGATTCTGTCCCGGTTGCCCCTCTTCTAGGCCAGCTCTCTGCTGTGGCCCAAGTCCTTGGGCCCTGCACCCCATGGGAGACCAGGAGAAGCACACCTGGCTCCTGCCTTCGCAGCACGCCAGCCGCGGCGGCCATTGGAGGGTGAACCAACGGTAAAGGAAGACCTTTCTCTCTGTCTCTCTCTCTCACTGTCCACTCTGCCTGTCAAAAAAAAAAAAAAAAAAAAAAAAAAAAAAAAAAAAAGCCAATGGGCATAGCCTCACCAGAGGAAAGTAACTCAGATGGGCTGGATTTTAAAACTAGAACTCTCACCAAAGTCTCTGGCTCTACTAAGTAGAGGGAGTGGGGGTTCTCAGTACTCTCTAATGCAACTGTGCCTTCAGTTGGTTCCTGTTTCTTTTAAAAATATTTTAAAATTTATTTTCATTTATTTGAAAGTTAGAGAGAGAGTCAGACAAAGAAAGTGAGGTCTTCCAACCGTTGGTTTACTCCCCAAATGCCCTCAATAGTTGGAGCTGGGCCAAGGTGAAGCCTAGTGCCTAGACCTCAGTCTGGAGCTCCCATGTTAGTGGCAGGCACCCACCTTCTTGAACTATTATCTGCTGCCTCCCAGGCATACATAGCAGGAAATCAGAACTGGAAGGGGAGCCAGGACTCAATCGTAGGCACTCTGATGTGGCATGTGGGCTTCCCTTAACATCCTAAGTGGCACCTTAACTGTGCACAGAATACTTGCTCCTGGCTCCTCTCTTTTAAGTGGTTTGTAATCCCTTAAAGAAATTCAGAAAATAAACCTTCTTTGAAGAAAACTATGCAGAATTGAATTACAACAAGATCATTTATCTCTAGGCAATAGCGTGTTCAATAAGGATATTAACCTTCACCTAAGAAAGCTGTAGCTTCCTACTTTCAGGTGCACATGACTCCTGCTCTTTGCCCCTTGACCTTGTTCTGTTCTCTCAGTTCCTTTTTTGATTTCTCTTGCCTCTTGGCCAGCTGAAACATGATAGCCATCTCTTTCTAGACTCACACTGGCTCCCTATATCTTTGTTCATCTGCTATATCCTTTGCAACTTAACCATGCTGATGTTTTTCACCCTCTCAAACTCTACCCCCGAGTCACTGAACATTGTTATAGAGAGTAAGCTCTGGGCTGCATTTTCTTCCATAAAATTATTCTTTTAACTTCAATGGGATCACTACTGTTACTCTTTCATGTGAAAAAAAAAAAAAAACTTCTTCTGTAATCACCTTGTTAAAATGCTTACCATCATTCATTTTCTTTTATTCAAGTTCCTATATCTCTACCTTGACTCTCTGAAGCTATCCTAGATCCTGTGTTATTGAAGATTTTGTTGTTAGCACGTGTTAATTCCTTCAACTTACTCCACCATTTTATTTCTTTTTTACGTTCTGTCTTCACCCAAGAGCATACTTAGCTAATGCTGAAAAATGTTTATTATGAGCAAGATCCTTTTATGAAAGTTAGCACTTAACCTTTTCCACATATTTATGAAGTAAATAATTTAAAAAAATGAATAAGACATGTGTCCCAGATCACCAGCCAATAAAAACAAGGCCAGGATTTGAATTTACATAGTCTCAGTCTGTATCCTACAGTCTTTCTCTTGATCCTAGCTGGTGAGCATGGTGAGCAGTACATGTGAGTATGCAAACATAGATATACTATATTATCTAATATTCAAGATTAATCTGTCTCTCCTACCTCTGCCTTCTATAATCCTTCACTCACCAATTCAAGAACTTTGTGTTAGCTAGATTTTGCTGAGTAATAAAGATCACTTTGAAATCGATCTCTCTCATTTCTCATGATAATCTAGGGTAAATGGAATCATTCTACTCAAATGGGCAGGCTTGGCGGATCCCTGCTGTACTCACATTTCAGGGAGCAGCTGGAGGGACTGGATGATCTAGGGTAGCCTTTCTGCCATGTCTAGCAATTGATCTGATTCAGTTGGGGTTACAGGGGTGAGAAGGCACTGTATTAGTCATCATTCAGATGGTTGGCTTGGACCTGTTCACACAGCAGTGACTGTAGCATTGCCAATAGCTCCAAAAGAGAACAAGACCCGCAGTACACAAACCTTTTCAGCCTCTGTTTGCGTCGCACACGTTAATTGTCCCATCGGTCAAGTAAAGTTACAATCAGGCCAGCATCACCCAAGGGTGTGAACAAAAGGGAATCATAACTACAAACCTACAAGACTTTGATGCAATAATTATAGACCATCCTTTCACTTTCATCTCTCCTATTATCGCCTGAGGTGCCTGTAGTTGAATTCATGAATGCCAGGAAGGAACTTCATAGCTCGAAACCCTCAACTGACTTCCACATAGAAAACAACAATAATTAAAGGATAGGTAAAGCAGTTTAAAAATTTTCAGTAACCACAGCAATTACGTAGAACTTAAACAACTGATTCCTTTTTGTTGAAAATGTTGGCATATGGTAATGATAAGAGTGCAGACTGACTTTTAGTCTGCTCTATGCTTGTTTTTGACTTCTCTGCAGACAATTCAATCTGTTTTACCTGTGCCTGAGGTAGACATCCCTCCCACCCTGCCTTCCGCACCATTACTCCCAAATCTATGCCTCTCTCCTGCCTACAGAGAGACAGAATTGAGAGTGTGTGTGTGCCTGCATGTGTGTTTATGAAATGGGGTTTATTAGCATTCTGGATCATGCATTCAGTAACTGAGAAGTCCCATGACAAATTATTTGCAGGCTGGATACCCTGGGATGCTAACGGCACAACTCAGGCCACCGGAAGCTGAGGATGTAACTCTGTTCAAGACCAAAAGCCTGAGTTGTAGCAATGGACTGCTGATGTAAGTCCTGGAGTTCAAAGGCCATAAACTGAAATGCAAGGCAGTAGTCAAGCATGGCTCAGGTCTGAGAGTGAGAGACCAATTTGCTTCCAGATTTAGTCTCTCGAGATCCCCAGTCAATTGATGATGCCATGGCCAGATCTTCCCACCTGGCTCACATAGACCCATGTGTTAATATCATTTGGAAACAGCCTCACCAAAAATCATGCTTTTCCAGCTTTCTAGCTCTTCCTTAACCTAGTCAAGTTTACACTATAAAGTTTACCATCACAGACACTTGGGTTGTTTCAATATTTCTCTTCTTTAAGCAATGTTCCAGTAATGCCCTTTTGTGTGTTTCCTCATGCACAAGTGTCAAAGTTTACCTAGGAGCCGTTGGAAGGCTTAGACACTTCCAGCTTTCTAAGATATTACGTAACTGCTGTCGCTTCCCCAGTGCTGTGTGGGCATTCCCCTGTCTTCACATCCTTGCCCACACATGGTATTTTTGTCCTTTTCAATTCAATAGGTATAGAAGAGTATATATTATTTTAATTTGCATTTTCATGCTATAGAAGGCTTTAATGCTGCTGTAGTACAGAACACTAAAGTGAATCTTCCTTTTATTCCTCTTGCTATATCCCCAGTCTAATTTCTTACAGGACTTATCTAATTCCTTTTAATTTATGGTATTTCGGCTGCCAAATTAATCATTGCTTTTCTCTGATTAAATACCTCTCAAAGCAGGTGGCTGCTCAGTAACAGGGAAAGGTAAGCCATTTGCATAAATAGAGAAATATCACTGTGCCAATTTTAAGGTTCAGTAAATACCCCTTGATTTTTTTCTCTAATTTTCTTTCCCTTTAGTCTTACCTCCTAGAAAAGTCAAAATATTGCATATCATATATAAACTATCATATTTGTGGTAATTGCAACTTGGTTTATGAAGTCACTAGAAATCTGCCAATGATTTCCTCTTGTCACTCTCCTGCCCATGGATGGTGGTGAGGGATTTCAGACACAAATAAATTCTCATTGAATTGCAACACTTTGATACAGCTCAGATAAGCTTCTTGATTTTGTGGCTTTTTACAAAAAAAAACAATGCAGTTATTAATTTCAGGATTTTGTTGGGCAGATGAAGCTTGTTGCGTTCCTTAAGAAAATCTCCCTCTGTTTTTATGCAGTTCATGGTGTACTTTCGTCTCTTACTCAGACAGGATTTAGAAGAGCAATCTGGTGTTCATCTCAGTGAAAGCATAAAAATATCTAACAGTGCCAGACCATTAAATAGAACACAGCATAGTTAGCCACGAGACATCATAAAGCCTTTTCTAACAGGTACTGAGGAATGCTAAGTGATCTACACAATGTTCATGAGATAAGATTAAGTCTGAGGAAATAAGCTGAATATCTATGTATGTGTATCAATACCTTGTGTCTGTATTTCAATCTATTTATAATCTATATATCTATACAAAGGAATTACACCAAAATATTCACAGTAACTATCTTCCAGTGAAGACACGGTGAACCATGAAACTCTTAAAGTGTATTTCTGTTTTTCAAATAGTTCTATCATGAACATGTATTGTTTTTATATTTCCAAATGACTAGAACAAAAGGTACTTATTAATAAAGAGATTGTGTGACAAAAGCTCTAAGAAGACTTAGTCATTATCATTTAGAAGTTTGGTGAATAAATTGTGCACAGTATACAATTCTTTTCCTTCTTGCTTTTATTTTTCTTATTGCAAACTCTTTGTTTTACCTAGGTTTGGGGGAATAATAAAGGAATTATAACTTTCCAGATATATTTTGTACACATGCATTAATTAAATTTAGACATGTCCAAATGAGTTTGGTTACCTACTAGGGTTTATTTGCTTGAAGGTCAGAGGATTTTGGCAAAGAAAAATTATTATGCTCTTGAGTCCATCGGAGTATTATTACATCTTTCCAGAAGATGATAAGGAAGTAAGACAGTGAGTGGTGTCATAGGGATCCTCTACCCCTCTTGAGTTCCTAGCATACCTATTACAATTACCATGAAGGGTGGCATTTAGCTTAGCAGCTAAGATTCTGATTAGGGCACCCATATTGCGTATCAGAGTGCCTGGATTGAATCCTAACTCAGCTTTCAATTCCTGCTTCCTACTAATGCACATCCTTGGAGGCAGCAGATTGCGGCTCAAGTACTTGGATCCCTGCCACCCATATGGGAGACCCAGACAGAATTCCCTGTCCCTGCCTTTGTCTTGATGCAGCCCTGGCTGTTGCAAGTATGTGAGTAGTGAACCGGTAGATGGAAGGTCTCTCTCTGATGCTCTTTCTTTCTCCCTCTCAAATAAAATGAAAAAAAATTAATACTTACAAATCATAAGTGATTTGTTGCAGATTTAGAATGTGGACCTTGGAATTGACTCCACTAAAAGGTGCTAGTTGTGTTTGAAACCACAATGAGTTTCTTCTCACCCCCAGTTAGAATGGCTGTCATACAGAAATCAAAAAACAATAAATGTTGGTGAGGATTTAGGGAAAAAGGTATCCTAATACACGATTAGTGGGAATGTAAACTAGTATAGCCATTGAGGAACACAGTATGGAGATTCCTCAGAAATCTGAAAATAGATCTACATATGACCCAGCCATCCCACTCCTGGGAATTAACCCAAACAAAATGAAATCAGCATATGAAAGTTATCTGTACCCCGATGTTTGTTGCAGTTCAATTCACACTAGGTAAGATACAGAATCAACCCAGATATTCATCAACTGTTGACTGGACAAAGAAAATGTGGTATATATGCACTATGGAGTACTATTCAGCCATAAAAAATAATGAAATCCTGTCTTGTAACATTTATCACCAGAGTTGATCATGCTTTTGATTGAAAGTGTTGCCTTCCAGAAATGGTAGGCAGATTTTCAAAGGACATTTTCAAGTTGCATTTTATAGAAGGCAGAGGACTATTTATTCCACTGACAACTGAAAATCATTCCCATGTAGGTAAGAAAACAAATGATAAGAAAAGTATTTGTCATTATTTTTAAATAAATTACTCTGAAAGCACCAATTTGAGATTTTGCTTTAAATTTTGAAAAATTCATAACAAGCCACAACTCATCATAATTAGAGGCCTAAAGTTACAGGAAAATCATTCCTCATGCCAAAAAAGAAGAAACCATCTTAAAGAACAGATAAACAAGGACAGTAAAACCAAGCAAGGTACAAAAAACACTCATTCATTACCTACTCCACAACATAAATGAAGCACCTACTTTGTGTTAGGCACAGTTCTAGCTTCTGGAACCCAAAATTAAGTGACAGCCTCTGTCCTCAGTCTATCTTTGTAAGATAGACTGTGAAATAAGTGATTAAAACACAAATGTGAAGAAAGATAGTACAGCACACGAAACTGAGCCTGGAGACGTACTCTGAACCCATGTGAAGGAGTGAAGCCTTTATTCTGAGACAAATGTGAATCCACTGGGAGTTTTTAAACAGGAGAATGACACCTAGTTTTACTCCTGCAAGATCACACTTGTGAAAAAATCAGAAGGTAGAATACAGCTGAATTTCATAAATATTATGGCTACAGAATCTTTTTTTTTTTTAAATATTTATTGGGCCTGGCATTGTGTCACAGCAAGTTAAACTGCTACCTGCAATGCTGGCATCCCATATGGACACTGGTTCACATTCTGGCTGCTCCACTTCTGATCCAGTTCCCTGCTACTGCGCCTGGGAGAGCAGCACAAGATGACCCAAGTACATGAGCCCCTGTCCCCATGTGGGAGACATGCAGGAAGCTCCTGGCTCCTGGCTCCTGGCTTTGGCTTGGCTCAGCCCTGGACAATATAGCCATTTGAGGAGTGAACTAGGAGATGGAAGACCTCTCTTTGTGTCTCCCTCTCTGTCTCTCTCTCTCTCACACACACACACACTCTGCCTTTCAAACAAATTAATACATATCTCTTTTTATTTGGGACAGAGAGAGAGTGTGATTTTCAATTTGCTGATTTACTCCCACAACCCCAAAACAGCTTGGGTTAGGCCAGGCCAAAGCAGAGTGGCTATAAAGTCTTGTGTAGTTTTCTGTGTTCGTAAAGTACAATGAAATTCACTCCCTCTTACATCCATGCCACGTGCTGGATCACTGCAAGGTGCTCTTTCACCCAGCCATTCTCCTTCTTTTCCCACTCAGTTCCTTTCCATAATAATTGGACTGAAAGCAGACAAAGAAAAGGATGATGATGATTGAACTTGCTTTCTGTGTCTTTCAGAGGAAGCCTGGTAGAGCAGCTCAGGGAGCCCACATCTGGAGGAGACGGTGTCATTCCCCATAGTTCATAGGATTTTGATTTTAAGAAGCCAATTTTGTCCATCGTTTTCTTTGTGGTCTTGGGCAAATTTATTAACATCATGTGCAGGAAGGAAGGAAGGAAGGAGAGAGACAGACAGAGAGAGGAAGGAAGGAAGGAAGGAAGGAAGGAAGGAAGGAAGGAAAGGAGGGAGGGAGGAAAAAAGAAAGAAAGAGAGAGAGAAGGGGAAAAGGAAGGGAAAGGAAGGGAAGGGAAGGGAAGGGAAGGGAAGGGAAGGGAAGGGAAGGGAAGGGAAGGGAAGGGAAGGGAAGGGAAGGGAAGGGAAGGGAAGGGAAATAAAATATGCATGCACCTGCCACTTATGTCAATGGAAATACAGAAAGTTCAACTGAGAAACTAACAAGATTTCCTACATACAGGGATAAAGGATGGGGCAAGGGATTGAATAGGGTGGGACCAGAACACTTCTCTGAGTTTGACTCTTTGTGCAGCTCTTACTTTTAGAAATCATGGAATGTTTCATCCACCAAAAAATAAATAAATGATAAAAACAGATAAGATGAGCTCACAATCCAAAATTCAATATGAAAAAGAAAAAGAAAATAAATGAGACTATCTCTATACCGAACTACTTTGAAGGAAGCAAGGAAGAAAAACTAAACCTAAGTAACTTTGAAAAAGCAGCGTTTTGGCCAGCGCCGCGGCTCACTAGGCTAATCCTCTGCCTTGCGGCGCCGGCACCCCGGGTTCTAGTCCCAGTCGGGGCACCGGATTCTGTCCCGGTTGCCCCTCTTCCAGGCCAGCTCTCTGCTGTGGCCAGGGAGTGCAGTGGAGGATGGCCCAAGTGCTTGGGCCCTGCACCCCATGGGAGACCAGGAGAAGTACCTGGCTCCTGCCATCGGATCAGCGTGGTGCGCCAGCCGCAGCGCACCAGCCATGGCAGCCATTGGAGGGTTAATCAATGGCAAAGGAAGACCTTTCTCTCTGTTTCTCTCTCACTGTCCACTCTGCATGTCAAAAAAAAAAAAAAAAAAAAAAAGCAGTGTTTTGAGTGCTTTGAACAGACACAGAAGGGAATGCACATAAACATTGCTGGTTGGTAAATTCCGTGACCCCAGGGAAGCATGGACTAGTAATTCTGAAACCAGTTCATGTATATTTTAGGGTCATAAAGAAAAAGTGAATAAACTTTGAATAATGAGAGACATATTTCTTGATTCCAGAGAAAGATGCTGCAGATAAGGAAAGTAGAAAGGCCAGAAGGAACCATGAGTGTTGAATTGGAATCCAATGTACTGGTATGAACTTATGGTGATAGAGATAAATAGCAGAGATGGAGATTAGATTAGAGGTGGGGGGAGATGATGGATTTAGAGGATGCATAAACACAGATGATAGATAGATAGGCATAGATAGATAGATAGAAGATAGGTAGATGATAGGTTTAGAGGATGGATATACATGATAGATACATAGATCGATACATAGACGCATAGATACATAGATTTAGATAATAGGTACACAGATAAACAGCTAGATATTTAGGTTATGTGTATGTGCCCATGAATTTGTGAATATAGATTTTATCTAGTTTTGTCTGATGAGAGACCCTGGAAATCTGAACACCAGTAACAATGAACACAGTGAGCATCCTGACCTTGGTTTCTGGATACCATTCCCTAATAAGAAAAACCTGGAATCCTTGGAGAAAGGACTTACCTTAGGGAAAGAATAAGATTTGCCAGGAAAATCTACAGGTGCCAGAGAGAAAAGAAGTGATCCAAAAACAGTGATGAAGCCATGTTGAAAAGATACAGGGGCCAACCTGAGGAACTGTGGTGGTCATATCTAACAAAAACTAGTAAAAATGTAAACAAAGTAAATGACGATAGTAATGGATTATAACAAATGGAGTAAAATAAAAATCCATGGCTTCACTGCTATACATAAATAATTGAATGACTAGTATGTGGGAGAGAAGGCAAAGCTCTCCTTCACAGTAGAATTCCAATGACTAAATGTCAAAGAAATTATGGAAGTAAAAATCATCAGTTGTGGGGCTGGCTCTGTGGCATAGAAGGTTAAGCTACCACCTGCAGTGCCGGCATCCCATATTGGCACTGGTTCGAGTCCCAGCTGCTCCATTTCTAATCCAGCTCCCTGTTAATGCACCTGGGAAAAGCAGTGGAAAATGGCCCAAGTTCTTGAGCCCCTGCAACCACGTGGGAGACCCAGAAGTTCCTGACTCCTGGCTTTGGCCTGGTGCAGCCCTGGCCATTGCGACCATCTGGGGAGTGAACCAGCAGATGGGAAGGAAGGAGGACACTCTCTCTCTCTCTCCCTCTCCCCCACTCTCTCTGTGTAATTCTGACTTTCAAATTAGCAAATAAATCTTTTCTTAAAAAAACAATTAGTTGCAACCAGTGGGCCAGTATGTGAGACACAGTATATCTACAAACCCCCAAAGTATCTCTCTGCAAGATAGTTTTTAGGGACAAAGGCAAAATGAGTCATTTTACATTGAAGAACTCAACAAGCACCTCAGCCAAGTATTCAAAAGTAACACACCAACAATATGAAATACCAACAGAATGGACTCCCTGCCTGATATGATGTGCTGAGAATCCCACAATAGCACATCTGTGGTGCCTTCACCAAAAGTACTTACAATCTAAATTCAAGCAGGATTAAACTGATCAGAATCCAGATCGTGGATTAATATAACAACTGGCAAAAGCTAGATAAATTCTGTATAGTATCAGTGTTAGTCGCCTGATTTTCAAAATTATACTGTGGTTAGGTAAGATTTTAACATGCAGAGCGGCTAGGTAAAGATACATCAAAATTCTTTGTATTGGTTTTGCAATTTTTGTTCAGTATGAAGTTATTTCAAAATAAAAGTATAAAAAATTCAAGAGAAAGAAAAGACACTTAAAACTCTCCCTACCTATTGCTTCTTGGCCTTTTGGCTAAGATCAAGTGTAAAAATCTTCCTATCTAAGGTTACAAAGTTCTAAAGAGACCGCTTAACAAAATAATATTTTATTTTCAGAATAAAAATGTTCAATACATTTTACTTTATGAAAAGCTTAAAAATACGTACCTGAAGATGTATTTGTTACATAAAAAATTCTCCCCCAAATCAATATGTTCCCTCTCTCTGAGTCACAGTTTTAATTTTCTAACTATTGCTCATAATTTTCAGAGGATATGATCTAGGTAATGACGCATTTTTTTAATTAGGCTTAGTGATAATTCTACTCCAGTAATGTTGAGCAGCCTACAGTTTGATTTTATTTATATTTTTCTAGACAACTGATTTCAGGGAACTCCAATTCTGTCCAAACTATTACGTGTAATTCAGTAGAAAGAAAAGTTAGCCCACATGTAGCAAGTTCTCATGAGCAATTGGGAAGTCTTCTTCTCTATTTTTTTTAAAGATTTATTTATTTATTTGAAAGAGTTACACAGGGAGAGAAAGAGAGGCAGAGAGAGAGAGAGAGAGAGAGAGAGAGAGAGGTCTTCCATCTGCTGGTTCACTCCCCAATTGACCACAAAGGCCAGAGCTGTGCTGATTCGAAGCCAGGAGCCAGGAGCTTCTTTCAAGTCTCCCACATGGGTACAGGGGCCCAAAGACTTGGGTCATTTTCTACTGCTTTCCCAGGCAATAGCAGAGAGCTGGATTGGAAGTGGAGCAGCCAGGACTTGAACTGGCATCCGTATGTGATGGTGGCACTGCAGGCGGCAGCTTTACCTGCCACACCACAGTGCCAGCCCCCTCTTCTCTGTTTTAAACAGGAAGGTGGATGATGGAGAATGAGATAGAGGCCCATCCCTGCTCTACAAAAGTTTAAGACAATTTTACAGTCCGTAAGACTGTAACTGCTCTATGGTTACCTCACATTCTTAGTGTCAAATAAACTTTGTAGTAACAGTTTCTTTAAAACACAATATATATTTTTAATATCGAAAGGTATATATGCACACATTTTCAAAAAATTGCTTACTATGACAAATGCTATCTATTGTATTTTTGTGTGTTTTTCTTTTTTTCTATTTTTAAAAATATTTATTTATTTATTTGAAAATCAGAGTTATATATAGAGAGAGACAGACAGACAGACACATCTTCCATCTGCTGGTTCACTCCCCAGATATCCGCAACAGCCAGGGCTGGGCCAGGCCAAAGCCAGAAGCCAGCAGTTCCATCCAGGTCTCCCACGTGGGTAGCAGGGACCCAAGCACTTGGACCATCACTGCAGTTTTTCCCAGACCATTAGCAGAGAGTTGGATTGGAAGTGGAGCAGCCGGGACTCAAACCGGCGCCCATATGGGATGCTGGCACTGCAGGCAGTGGTCTTACCTGCTATACCACAATGCCAGCCTCTTTTTGTGTGTTTTTCAAACAAAAGATCCCACCTGTTTACTGCGGATTCAACCTAGTACAGAATGTAAAAACAAAGAGAAATTGTTTTCCCAGTCAGACATGTCCACCTGTCCAGCTAATGCTGATGTGTTCAGCTTGGTTGGAAGTTGGTGATTACACTGCATACAGTTTAATCATGTACACCATTGTGGGGAGCAACTGGGAGCAACTCGGACTAGACTAAGTTACTGGAATTAAGACTTATTCTATGCATCTGCTCTCCCACAATATGGCGCTGAGAAGGGAGAAACAGCTTCTACACAGCTGCCTCCAGTTCAACCAATAAACTGTAGGACCTGCTCCTGATTGGAGGAGAGCAGCGTACTCGGCGTGTGGGTAGCAGAGTTGGGATTGGTGGAAGAGGACTATAAAGGAGGAGAGAGACGGCATGCACGAAGAACATCTAAGGGGAACACCTGTGCAGCCCCCGAGAGAGCCAGCCGGCGGTGTGCCGCTCCCCCGCGGAAGTGGGGAATGTGGCAGGGGGAACTGCCCTTCCACGGAGGTGGAAGGGACAGTAGCCAACCCGGGAAGAACCAGCAGCAAACCCGGGGAGGGCCGAGCAGACAGAAGAACAACGCATGGTCCTGTGTCGTTCCTCCACGAAGACGGGGAACGACACACCATCTCATGTGCAATTCCTTCAGACCCAACTTGCTTCTCCTCCAGTGTATCAGCCCTCTTGGAACTGTACCTGATGTTATGATCGTTGAGAAATGGGATGATTTTGCTTTGGTTTCTTGTCCAGGAAATGCTTAATCCTGAATCTTGAAAGAAGATAACAAGGAATTGGATACACACACACACACACACACACACACACACAACGATTGTAGAGAAAGGTAGGAAGAGAGAAGTACACATTTATTTTATTTCAATAAAATGTTTTGTTTTGAAGGATTCAAGGGAAAATACAGCAGGTCACCTAATTTTACCACCAGAGGGCATAAGACATTAAGGAATAGGACTAGCAAAGTCCACCTGCTTATGAGATTTCTTTGATTTCATGGGTTGAAATAGCTAGGAGACTACTTCAAGAAACGAACTTATTCAGATGACAAATAAATTATATACAAATAAGGATGGAAGAGGCAGGAGGGGAAATTACAATATCTGATAACAATGAAATCTTCAACCATGTTCTCAGAAGTGTTGGTCTATACACATTTGTTAATTACATGGTGGATTTAGGTTAAATTCTAAAACACATTAGCAGTGTTAAATTGTGTTGATTTTTCTGGTTGTATCTGAGAAAAACATTGATTGCTTAAAGCAATTCTTTTTTTTTTTTTAAAGGAAGAATGAGCTGTAATTGGTGAGGCCAATGTCTTCATTCCAATTTGTGTATGGCTCAGTGAACATCTCTCTGTTAGGGTCACACCACTCTTCCTGATCAGCAAATGGACATGACATGTCCCAGAGGGAATGGAAAGAGAGAACATACGCATAGCCCAGAGGCAGCGCTGCCTGGATCAACTGAATCCAAGTGCACATTCAACTGATGTTTGCATCAGCAAACTTTTCTCACAAACAGACTGTGTTGCAAGCTTGGGTTAAGAAATTACTTGGAAGGCCGGCGCCACGGCTCACTAGGCTAATCCTCCGCCTTGCGGCGCCAATACACCGGGTTCTAGTCCCAGTCAGGGCGCCGGATTCTGTCCCGGTTGCCCCACTTCCAGGCCAGCTCTCTGCTGTAGCCCAGGAGTGCAGTGGAGGATGGCCCAAGTGCTTGGACCCTGCACCCCATGGGAGACCAGGAGAAGCACCTGGCTCCTGCCATAGGATCAGCGCAGTGCGCCGGCTGCAGTGCACCGGCCGCGGCAGCCATTGGAGGGTGAACCAACAGCACAGGAAGACCTTTCTCTCTGTCTCTCTCTCTCACTGTCCACTCTGCCTGTCAAAAAATAAAAATAAAAATAAATTACTTGGAGGGGCTGGTGCTGTAGTGTAGCAGATGAGGCTACCCATATGGGTGCCAGTTCAAGTCCCGGCTGCTCCACTTCTGATCCAGCTCTCTGCTATGGCCTGGGAAAGCAGTAGAAGACAGCCCAAGCCCCTGCGCCCCTGCACCCATGGGGAGACCCAGAAGAATCTCCTGTCTCCTGGCTTCAGATCGGTGCAACTCCAGCTGTTGCGGCCTTCTGGGGAGTGAACCAGCAGATGAAAGATCTCTCTCTCTCTCTCTGCCTTTCAAATAAATAAATAAATAAATCTTTGAAAGAAAAAAGAAATTACTTGGAGCTAGACAGTTCAAACTTACATTCCTCTCACCATCATCTCCCCATATCCTTCATTTTCCATTTCTATTTCTTTCCCCACCTAATCCTTAACTTTTTTTTCTTTGATGGGGTACAAATATGGATAAAGTGGTAAATATTGATTTGAATGATTTAAAAATAATTTCCATTCTGCTAATAAGTTTTCTTATGTACAGAGAGTTTGTATGAGCAAGTGATAGTAGGCTTAGACATGAACCTAATTGGTATCTTCTCATCCTCTCCATAAATGGAACATTTCCTATTTATTGAAATTAATAAGATCCCTTCCTTTCCCTTGATTACAAGTCCCTAGTGCTCATTTCATAAGTGAGGGACTTGGGGACAACTGCATCTTATTTGGAAGTAATATGATGTATATCATATTATATTGCCATATCCAAAATAGCCCTTGTGAGTTTGAGGTTGACCATGATTAATTCTGCATTTGTGCAGCTGAAAATATCAGTGAGCCATACAATTTCACAGGCTGCTTCAAAAATCTCTCTAAGTAGGTGAAAGTGACCTAGAGAATTGATCCACCCATCTTGACAATTTAGCCAAAATAGTCTGTAATTATTCTCTATAAAATGTTTAAGGGTGAGAAAGGAGGAAGTATGTTATTTTAAAATGCTATGTTCACTATTCTAATACAGTTGAAATAATCGCAAAATTCTGTTACTTTTTTATAATAGTCCCAGGAATAATTGCATTTATTAATGTTCTGTATGATCTTAAAATTACTAAAGATCATTTTTTATTAAACTATCTCATTATTCATGTCTGTTTCCTACCTCCAGTTTTTTTATCAGTCATTTTCGCTGAGATTTCCTTATCTCTGTACATGGGTGAAAAGGGTGTGTTGAGTCCCAGTTGCATTTGATACATGAAAAGCATCTTCGGAAGCTGCCAGTTTTGTCTGTTTTTATTGCTGAGACTCCTTTAGGAACAGTTTGTTCTTTAGGAGTTAAACAGATTTCAAAAGGAAAACTTGGAATTATCATGTTTTGTTTTATTTTCCTATCCGGGAATTGTCCAGTATGATCTCATGGAAATGATCTTGTTATTTTACATTCAGTACCTCTCTAGTCTCTTCTGAGTCCATATTGAAAATAGGACAGGGGAGAAGAGTCACCTTCTCATCCCCAGTCACTCTTGTGTGTCCAAATGCCCTCAGGAATCTCCAGTCACATTCTCCCTTTCCTGAACTCAGGTCAGACCCATTTCTTCCTTTCTCAAACTGCACAGTGTCCCTTGATCCAGTGCCCACAGAATGGTATTCTTTGGAAGAACCCAATTCTCTGATGTGAACAGAATCCTATTCTATGAGAGAAGACTGGAAGCCCATTAGTTTATATGTAGCGTCAGTCGAAAGGACATCCCAGCTTTGCTGACATTTAAGAACGGGAGGTTATGCTATACTGGAATGAACACTGCCCAAGGGACCTGGATTGAGATTGGAGTCAGGCTTTGATTTGCCTCTTGTGGCAGGAGTGACAACCTCTAGTGCAACTTCAAATCTAAAAAGAAAATGTAGCTTCTCTATTTTCTTTCTTTTTTTTTTAACTTTTATTTAATGAATATAAATTTCCAAAGTACAGCTTATGGATTACAATGGCTTCCCCCCCATATCGTCTCTCCCACCCGCATCTCTCCCCTTTCCCACTCCCTCTCCCCTTCCATTCACATGAGGATTCATTTTCGATTCTCTTTATATACAGAAGATCAGTTTAGCATACATTAAGTAAAGATTTCAACAGTTTGCTCCCACACAAACATAAAGTGAAAAATAATAGATGATTTTTTAAATGATGATGAAATCAGATCAGACCTATTGTCATGTTTAACCCCAGTGAGATTCAAGTTGGGAATTGATAATTTCTTCTTTTTTTTTTTTTACAGAAGATCAGTTTAGTATACATTAAGTAAAGATTTCAACAGTTTGCACCCCCATAGAAACACAAAGTGAAATATACTGTTTGAGTACTCATTATAGCATTAAGTCTCAATGTACAGCACATTAAGGACAGAGATCCTACATGAGGAGTAAGTACACAGTGACTCCTGTTGTTGACTTTACAAATTGACACTCCTGTCTATGGCATCAGTAATCTCCCTATGCACCAGTCATGAGTTTCCAAGGCTATGGAAGCCTTTTGAGTTCACCAACTCTTATCTTATTTAGACAAGGTCATAGTCAAAGTGGAGGTTCTCTCCTCCCTTCAGAGAAAGGTACCTCCTTCTTTGAAGACCTGTTCTTTCCACTGGGATCTCACTCACAGAGATCTTTCATTTAGGGTTTGTTTTTTTTTTTTTTTTCCAGACTGTCTTGGCTTTCCATGCCTGAAATACTCTCATGGGCTTTTCAGCCAGATCAGAATGCCTTTAGGGCTGATTCTGAGGCCAGAGTGCTGTTTAGGACATCCACCATTCTATGAGTCTGCTGAGTATCTCACTTCCCATGTTGGATCACTCTCCCCTTTATTTATTTTATCAGTTAGTATTAGCAGGTACTAGACTTGTTTATGTGCTTCCTTTGACTCTGAGTCCTTTCATTATGATCAATTGTGAACTGAAATTGATCACTTGGACTGGTGAGATGGCATTGGTACATGCCACCTTGATGGGATTAAATTGGAGTCCCCTGGTATGTTTCTAACTCTACCATTTGGGGCAAGTCAGCTTGAGCATGTCCCAAATTGTACATCTCTTCCCTCTCTTATCCCCACTCTTATGTTTAACAGGGATCACATTTCAGTTAAATTTCAACACTTAAGAATAACTGTGTATTAATTACAGAATTAAATTAAAATTTTTTTGACAGGCAGAGTGAACAGTGAGAGAGAGAGAGAGACAGAGAGAGAGAGAGAAAGGTCTTCCTTTTTGCTGTTGGTTCACCCTTCAATGGCCACCACAGCCGGCGCACCATGCTGGTCCGAAGCCAGGAGCCAGGTGCTTCTCCTGGTCTCCCATGCGGGTACAGGGCTCAAGAACTTGGGCCATCCTCCACTGTACTCCCGGGCCACAGCAGAGAGCTGTCTTGGAAGAGGGGCAACCGGGACAGATTCCGGCGCCCCGACCGGGACTAGAACCCAGGGTGCCGGTGCCGCAAGGTGAAGGATTAGCCTATTGAGCCGCGGTGCCAGCCCGCTTCTCTATTTTCTAAACTATATCTGTTCTTCCTCAAAACCATCCACCTACCTCTCTGCAAACCAGATAAAGAAAAACACCTTTAAAATGTGCCAATATTGGGTATTGAGTTCTCCTGTCTCTTTTTAAAAATATGTATGTATGTATGTATGTATGTATTAGAAAGTCAGAGTGACCAAGAGCAAGGTTGGGGCAGAGATAGAGAGATATCCCTTCTGCTGGTTCACTGCCCAAATAGCCACAGTGTCACAGCTGGGCCAGGCTGAAGCCAGGAGCCAAAAATTTCATCCAGGTCTCCCATATGGGCGGCAGGGGCCCAAGTGCTTGAACCATCTTTTACTGACAGCAAGGAGGTGTACTGGAAGTGGAGCAGCTGATTCATGAACCAGAATCCATATGTGGCACTGGCGGTTTTATCTGTATGCCACAACACTCGTCCCAAGGTCTCCTCTTGACCCTTCTCTGATGCTTTTGCTTGGGGAAGATTCTGAATCCTTCCAGCCTGCCCTCCATTCCTGTGCTCCTTCCCAAGACAGAGAGGCTAAGACTGATGTGACTGCATGGTCACAAGGATAAGGAGTACCATAGCCCTGTGGGTGTTCAGTGAATGGTCAGATCCTCTCGGCGGGTGTGTCACTGGGTCCACTTGTGGTATGGAGTGTTTTGCTGGCAAACAGTCTGGTCCTGACCATTTGCCTCTGGTTGGTTGTGTCTTCCCACACTTCAGTCTTCTTGTGCACTCAGATCTCTGCTAATTCTCTGGACTCCTTCACACCAAGGCATCTGCTCACTCAGACTTACTTGACTTTCCAGAACCCATGGGAGTCAACGTTCTGCCTCATCCATCTGGCCATTTGCCAAAGTCACTGCCTCACTTGTTGAACAAGAGTGTTCAGTGTGGCCCTTTCCTCCCAGAGTTGCAGTGACTGGGAGAAAACGGTCTCGTGTTAGGAGGTTTGTGAGCAGGATGCATGTTACGATCTAAAATCCTGCTTCCCCAAATCTCCTACCTCCCTCCTCCAGTTCACTAACATGGAAGGGTGAGCATCTACTTCTTTTAATAGTTGCAAGAGACTTACAAAGAGAACAAATTTCATGTATTTTGTCTTTTTACAATGACATACTTTAAAATCTTTACTTTAAAATCACTTTACTTTAAAATCTTTACTTTAAAATCACAAGCTTAATCCTCCACTAAATAAAGAATTCAACAAATAGTATCCCTTTTTGAAGGTAAGTCGTACTCTCTTTTTGTAAGGCTATTCGTGTGAACAGCCTGCAGAGAGAAAATCTGTTCACCCACAAAAACAAATGTTCCCGGAGATATTTAAAAAATATTATCCCCATTACACCTGGTCACCTAATTTTTCTAAATCTCAGTTTCTTCAGTCTAGAAAAATTAAGATTATGCCTTGACCTACTCTCCAGAGAAGAAAACATCTCTGTCCTTTTTAAAGATAATTGGCTAAAACTGCAGGAAGTGGAATTTTTCCAGAAGCATCTATTTCATAGATTCACAAACTCAGAAGACTTATATTAGTATTCAATCCTGCTACTGCTTAGCCATGAGAGAGTATGTAAATAGACACACACACACACACACACACACATACCTTTCTCCCACTGTATCTTGGGAAAAGCCTTCCAGTCTGTTTCAAGCAGCAATAGGATGATCATTAAAATTTCAATATGGCTACTAGTCTAATATGAATTTTTTGAATGATGGAAAAGCCCTAAAAGCAATTATTCATTTATTCATTCAATAAATTGTCCTAGGTGTTTGGATATATCAGTGATCAAAATAGACCATAATAACCCCTGCCTTCATCATTTATAGAGATGGAAAAGAGCAAGAAGAGGGAGTCAGACAATAAACAATGTACTAAACATAAATAAGTAAGATTGTACATTGGAAGCAGAGAAGTGGAATACAGAAAAAGGAGAACACAAATTAACACAATGATTCAAATTCTTGTTGGTATGTGTGAGGGATCTTCAAAAAGTTGAATTAAAAGAGATTTTTTTGGTACTAGATTTTGAAATACATACATAATTTGTATTAGATACATTTTTTGTGAATTTTTGAGGTACTTTCATATTCTTATTTGGCATATGAAAATTATTGATTCATTTATTCATATTTCTTTAACTAGTCTATAGCTTTCAAGGGTTGAGGTAACTTTTGACCTCCAAGAAGTGAAATATTATCTCAGACCAGCTGAACTTGCAGATTCGGTGTTACTGATCATTTTCTTCTTAGGACGTGAGATCTGATTGAAACCCACAGAGTGACTCACATTTAATCCAGGAACCATCTTTCTGCCCTTCCCCTCTCCCTCCCATTCTGTAGAGTCACAGTGAACTTACAGTGTCAATGGGTGTGCCCAATTTTTGCACAGTTTTGCAGGTTTTTTTAAAGATTCATTTATTTTAGCTGGCGCCACAGCTCACTTGGCTAATCCTCCGCCTGCGGCGCCAGCACCCCCGGGGTCCTAGTCCCAGTTGAGGTGCCAGATTCTGTCCCGGTTGCTTCTCTTCCAGTCCAGCTCTCTGATGTGGCCCAAGTGCTTGGGTCCTGCACCCGCATGAGAGACCAGGAGGAGGCACCTGGCTCCTGGCATCAGATTGGCACAGCACGCCGGCCCTATCGGCCATTTAGGGGGGTGAACCAACGGAAGGAAGACTTTTCTCTCTGTCTCTCTCTTTCACTAACTCTGCCTGTCAAAAAAAAAAAAAAGACTCATTTATTTTTATTTGAAAGTCAGAGTCACACACAAAGAGAAATCTTCCAACCACAGGTTCACTCCCCAAATGGCCCCAACAGTCAGGGCTGGGCCAGGCTGAAGCCAGGAGCCAAGAGCTTCCTCTGGGTCTCCCAGGTTGGTGCAGGGGCCCAAGCACTTGGGCCATCCTGCATTGCTTTCTCAGGCCATTTTCAGGGAGCTGGATCAGAAGTAGAGCAGCCAGGACTCAAACCAGGGCCCATATGGGATGCTGGCCCTGAGGACGGCATCTTAAACCACTGTACAATAGCACCAACCCCAATTCATACAGCTTCAGTTTCTTAAAATTTGACGTATTTTCTTGAAATGATCTATTATTAAAAGGCTTTATTTGGCCAATAATGCATGAGTTTGTCTTTTCAACAAGGTTGAGATCAATTATTAGCTATATTAGAATTTATTATCACTTATTACCATTTATCAGTCATTCCAGAGGCTTTGTTTCCTAGGAGATGAGGGTGGAATACACCCTTAGGAAATGTGATGAGTCTACTTTCAACATCCTGTTTCTGCACGTCTATTCACGCACTTAGAGTTTCAATCCTTGCTGTCCTTGGTTCACTTCTTACTTTTGCGGAACCCCTGGTATTACTTGCAATTCTCCTTACCTACCTTCATTACCTGTGCAGGTGAAGGAAATGGCATAACTATGCTTTGTAAAGAAATATTAGAATAAAACATACCTATATCAGTGCCCTATTTCCTTAAAATTGACCCAAAGTAATGGTATCTATGTTCAGACTTCCTGTGTATTAGTGTCTTTCACAGATTTCCCCTTTTCCTATTTTGAATAGCATCATGGATTCATGACATCATGAACTGAACTTGTTTATGGTAATTATATTTTAATGCTTAAATTTTTCTAAGACAGTGGAAACTTCAAAGCTGGTTCTTTTGATTTTCCAGATATATTTTTACGCATTCATGCATTCCTACAAGAATGAAATATTTATCTAGTCTTCAAAGATTTTTGGTTCCTTTACATGGAGAATCAGAATAAAGAGCTAACTCCCAGGTATTCTACAGTATATATGAAATTGTTTTACTGTTCAGTCTTTTTAGTAGAGAAGCAGATTAAGAGTTCACATGGATATTTCTTAGCTTAGCTGTAAATTACTAAAGCTATTTTATATTCTGATTAACTTTTTTCTTCCAATATCCTTAAATCCAGAATGACACAGAGCTCTTTAGGAGTTAAGATCAGCATTACCCTCCATTTCTTCCCTACAGCTGAACCTAAACCCCAACATTTATTTTCTGAAGATTTTTCTGTATCTTTTAGATTAAAAATTAGGGAAAAGTTAATGAAAGATATAGCATCTAAGCTGAGTTTTGAAAAGCCAGGGAAGTCACCAAGAGGCTGGTGTGAGTGTCAAAGGGGAAGTATAAAGGGTATTCTAGGGCAAACTAAGCATGCTCAGAGCTCATCTTGGATAAGGTTGCAGAGGCAAGATAGGCTAAGACAGAGTCCAAGACAAGAGCTGAAACAATATGGTAGGATTTTCTAGTGGATGAAGGATCTTGGTTTATCACATGATGGAATTTGATTTTTACTCAATAGGTAATAATAGGGCAAAAGTAACTAAATGATTTTAAGAAATACCCTGGGAAACTAATCAGCAAAGTGAAGTCACAAAATAATTTCAAAATATTAATTTATTTTTACCATAAAGTTTCTTACAGTTAAAAAGCAACCTTTGGGAAAAAACTAAAGAAAAGTTCAATATATGAAAATTCTTTTAATAAATCCTTGCCATTTTTATAAGCTGTAATTGATTAGTCAAGTCATAATAGAGGTATCATGTGATTGTTTAAGGGTGATAATATTTACACATCTCTCTCACTCATGGAGGATGAGATCCGACATTTCATTGTGCCATTGCCTGGGCAGAATTCTTTTTTTTTTTTTTTTTTTTTTTTTTTTTTTTTTTTTTTTTTATTTTTTTTATTTTTATTTTTGACAGGCAGAGTGGACAGTGAGAGAGAGAGACAGAGAGAAAGGTCTTCCTTTGCCGTTGGTTCACCCTCCAATGGCCGCCGCGGCCAGCGCGATGTGGCCGGCGCACCGCGCTGATCCGATGGCAGGAGCCAGGAGCCAGGTGCTTTTCCTGGTCTCCCATGGGGTGCAGGGTCCAAGCACCTGGGCCATCCTCCACTGCACTCCCTGGCCACAGCAGAGAGCTGGCCTGGAAGAGGGGCAACCGGGACAGAATCCGGCACCCCAACCGGGACTAGAACCCGGTGTGCCGGCGCCGCTAGGCGGAGGATTAGCCTAGTGAGCCGCGGCGCCGGCCCTGCCTGGGCAGAATTCTAAGATGGCCACATGACTCTGCCTTTGTTACAACCATGATTACTTTACCTAATATGGAAAGAGTGATTGATTTTTCAGGTGTAATGAAAGTCCCAATAATTTGAAAATTATTGAAAGAAGATTATCCTAGTGGACCTGACTTAGTAATCTTCTAAATGAGGGTTTTGAGTACTAGTTATAGCATTAAATCTCAATGTACAGCACACTAAGGACAAAGATCCTACATGAGGAGTAAGTGCACAGTGACTCCTGTTGTTGACTTAACAAATTGACACTCTTGTTTATGGCATCAGTAATCACCCTAGGCTCTTGTCATGAGCTGCCAAGGCTATGGGAGCCCCCTGAGTTCACCAACTCTGATCATATTTAGTACCAAAGCCATGGTCAAAGTGGAAGTTCTCTCTTCCCTTCAGAGAAAGGTACCTCCTTCTTTGATGACCCGTTCTTTCCACTGGGATCTCACTCGCAGAGATCTTCCATTTAGGTTTTTTTTTTTTTTTTCCCCAGAGTGTCTTGGCTTTCCATGCCTGAAATACTCTCATGGGCTTTTCAGCCAGATCCGCATGCCTTAAGGGCTGATTCTGAGGCCAGAGTGCTGTTTAGGACATCTGCCATTCTATGAGTCTGTTGTGTATCCCACTTCCCATGTTGGATCATTCTCTCCTTTTTTGATTCTATCAGTTAGTATTTGCAGACACTAGTCTTGTTTGTGTGATCTCTTTGACTCTTAGACCTATCAGTGTGATCAGTCGTGAACTGAAGTTGATCACTGGGACTAGTGAGATGGCATTGGTACATGCCACCTTGATGGGATTGAATTGGAATCCCCTGGTATGTTTCTAACTCTACCGTTTGAGGTAAGTCAGCATGAGCATGTCCTGAATTGCACATCTCTTCTCTCTCTTATTCCCACTCTTATATTTAACAGCGATCACTTTTCAGTTAAGTTTCAGCACTTAAGAAGAATTGCGTATTGATTGCAGTATTCAACCAAAAGTATTAAGTAGAACAAACAAAAAAAAATACTAAGAGGGATAACATATTAAGTTGCTCATCAACAGTCAGGGTGAGGGCTGATCAAGTCACCGTTTCTCATAGTGTTCATTTCACTTTAACAGGTTTCCTTTTTGGTGCTCAGTTAGTTGTCACCTATCAGGGAGAACAAGTGGTATTTGTCCCTTTGGGATTGGCTTATTTCACTCAGCATAATGTTTTCCTACACTGAGGTCAGAAAGAGATGTTCCCACCTTTGATTCTATCACTGCAATTAAGTTAATTGTGTCAACATCCCTGAAAGCTTGAAAGAGGACTTAGACACTCAGATAAGCTCCTATCTTTAATCTTGATTACAGTTTTGTTAGTTCCTGGGAAGAAGACCCAGCTAATGCAAGCCTGGATTCCTGACTTATGAAAACTGTGAAGTACTAAGAGTATATTGCTATAATCTCCTAAATTTGTAGTAATTTGCTACGCATCAACAGAAAACCAATATACCCTTATATGGTAAGGAAAATTCCATAGACTCAATATTTCCCTATAAAGATAGTCAGGATATGCAAAGGTTAAAGGCACAGAGCCTAAATCCAGTGCACATGGGTTTATGTCCCAACATCTCCACCTGGCTACTCTATGACCTTGGGCATGACGCTTCATGCTTCCATTCCTCAATTTCCTCTCTATGAAATGAAAATAAATATATGGCTTTACCCACCAGATTATTCTGAGAATTAAAAGATTTATACTAAGTTCTTCTGAGGGCACTGTACATAGTCTATAAAAATATTAACTACCCTTGTAATTATCAGTGGGTGTAGGCATAGTTTTTGTGCACACATTGACTTAACAAATAAGAATGTCATCCTTTCATGAATTCTCAAAGCATTTGATGAAGAGATCAAATTAACCATTGTGTTGACTTCCAATATTCTGTTTCAGTCAGAAAAAGTACTTCAATTTTAAAAATTAAAAATACTTAGAGGAAACTAACTATATGAAAATATCTTAATGGTACTTTTCTCAGTCACAGTTCCGACATCATCACTAAAATTCATGAATAGCTGCTGATCTCATGTTCCAATAGCTGTGTGTTTTTTCCACAGAATTTACAATGAGGAAGTTTTTTAATTTTTTTATTCACAAATAAAGCAGAAGCAAAGAATCTTTAAAAATTTATTTATTTATCTGATAGGCAGTGACTGAAAGAGATGGGGAGACAGAAAGTTATTTCATCTACTAATTCACTCCTTAAATGGCGGAGCCAGCTCAATGTCAGAATCCAGGAACTCCATCCTGGTCTCCCTCTTCGGGGTTAGGGGGCCAAGCACTTGGGATAGCTTCTGCTGCTTTCCAGGATGCATTAGCAGGGCGTTGGGTGGGAAGCAGAGCAACCAGAACTTGAGGCAGCACTCCAATATTGCTGCTGGCTTCACAAGATGCAGCTTAACCCACCCCAGGAGAAATATTTTTTATTTTATTTATTTATTTTTACTTATTTGACATGTAGAGTTAGACAGTGAGAGAAAGAGACAGAGAGAAAGGTCTTCCTTCCATTGGTTCACCCCTCAGATAGCTGCCACGGCCAGAACTGCACCGTTCTGAAGCCAGGAGCTGGGTGCTTCCTCCTGGTCTCCCATGTGGGTGCAGGTGCCCAAGCACTTGGGCCATCCTCCACTGCCCTCCTGGGCCACAGCAGAGAGCTGGACTGGAAGAGGAGCAACCGGGACTGCCCATATGGGATGCCAGCGCCGCAGGTGGAGGATTAACCAAGTGAGCCACGGCGCCGGCCCAAGAAATATATTTTGAAGAAAGCTCTTTATCTGTGTTAGAAAGACAGATGGATAGACACATATAGAAGATAGATTATTGAGAGAGAGAGAGAGCAAGAGAGAGAGAGAGATAATAGATAGAAAAAAAAAAGTAGATGACATGAAGTCCTAACCATGAGAGATAGATTTTATTTAGTATCCTGAATCAAATAGATTGATTTTCAAAGAAATAAGTGAAGCTTTTACTAAACCATCTAAAATTGTTGGGTTATAGTATTTCATCAACTGAGGCAAACTAAGATATCCAACTACAAAGACTTAGCTGGGTAAAAGGAAAAGTTAATGTGGAATGGACAGTAATATTTCTGAGACCTAGTATATCCAACTTGCATAGGAAACTTTCAGAAAATAAAGCTACATAGACTTTCTACTAGATTCTGACCTAGGAGGCCTGAATACAAAACAGGAAACTGAGTTTTTAAAAGCTCTGAATTAGGGGAAAGTAAGCTACACTAAAATTCCAAAGAATCAACAGATTAGCACAATGCAAATGTATTTCTTGCGTGAAAAGTAGTTCAGGGTGAGATTGTTGTCATTCAATAACAACCCAGATTCTTCTCTTCTGTGGCTCTCTCTTATCCTAGGTTTGCATGCACAAATAGGAAGAAAAGTAGCATGGAGAAGCAGATATGAGGGTAGGAGGGACCAGACCAAAAGTAGCAGGTATTTTCCTCTTGCTCTCATTCTGTTAAGGATAAATCACTCACATGAGGACAGCTATCTACAAGGGTGAGAAGGAAATACAAACTAGATATTGTGCAAATGAGAAGGTGCATACTTTGTGTAATGATCAAATTAGGATAATTAGTGTATCCGTTACTTCAAATATTTATAATTTTTTGTAGTGAGAATGTTCAAAATGCTCTCTGCTAGTATTTTGAAATGCAGGATAAATCAGAATGAGTTATTGTTGATTATAGTCACCCAACTGTGCAATAAAACACCAAAATTTGTTCCTGCTATCTAACTGTAACATTATACCCATGGACCACTTCTCACCACCTTCCCCCAGCCTCTGGTAACCATCATGCTGTTCTCAACTTCTCTGAGATCAACATTTTTAGATTCCATGTTTGAGCAAGGTCATGCCATATTCGTCTTTCTGTGCCTGGCTTATTTCACTCAATATAATGTACATGAATGGCAACATCACACTGTATTCCAAAAATCTATACAGCTATTATGTTAAAAGTAAAAATAAGAGGAAATATTTATTTTTTCTTCTTTTTTAAGCAATGCTTTAATATATTAGATCCTCAGGAGCATAGAAAATGCATGATAAATACTACAATACAGTTCTCATCAGTGCTCATGTTAATGTGATAGTAATACAAAACGAACAGATTCAATGTAGTTCATTGATACAATTCTAAGGATATAATGATACTTCTTCCTCCCTTCCTTCTCTCTATTTCCTTCCTTGCTTCTCTCCTTCCTTCCTTTTTCTTTCTTTCTTTTTTTCTTTCTTTCTCTCTCATTCTCTTTCTCTTTCTTCCAGTAGATTTCATTGAACATGAAATAGTTTCTGTCATAACTTCCCCATGTGATTTTGATGTATAACTGATGCCTGAGAAAGTTCACAGTTGAAAATACAACTTTCAAGTCAAAATAATCCATGTACCAAACCTGGCCATTTAATAACTGTCTAATCTTAGGCAAAATATTTCCCCCCCTCCCCGTTCCTTAGTTTCCTCACTGCCTTACCTTATACATGATGATTTAAAGCATCCTATACATTAAGATTCTTAGGAGACTAAGAATGAAATAATATTTTTTATTTTTTAAAAAAAGATGTATTTGTTTATTTGAAAGGCACAGTGATAGATAATGGGAAAAAGAGGTATCTTCTATCAGCAGGTTCACAACCCAAATGACCACTATGACTGGGTGAGCCAGGACAAAGCCAGGAGCCTGTAGCTCTATCTGGATCTCCCACATGGGAGGCCAGGGCTCAAGTAGTTAGGCCATCTTCTACTGCTTTCCCAGGTACATTAGCAGGGAGCTGGATTGGAAGCAGAGTGGCCAGGGCTCAAAGATGCACTCTAACATGGGACACCACCAGTGCAGCAAGGAGCTTACTTTAGCGTGCCCCAGTGTTGCCCTGAAATAATGTGCTTAACATCATTAGAATCACGACTGAACTTAGTCAGTGATAGCAAATATTTTATTTTTACTGTACTGTTGGTTTAGGAAATATGGTAATCTCCTATTTGAGCTAAGAACTCAGGTATATCAGCATCAGAATAAATATTTTTTGCAAATGAATTATTATAATGGGAAGATTTTAGAAGGGAGAATCTTATCACTGTCAAATTGGATTTCCTTGTCTCATAAAAGTTCCTTGGCAAATGGGCAGCTCTCCTCCACACAGTCATTCCCAGATTTTGCCTTTTTCTATCTGGAGGTTCCCTCACACCCAGGGCACAATTATCATCTTATCCAATGTGTAGAGGTACACCATGGAAGCACTATGTGTTGTGGTATTACTGTTCTTCAGTATTAAAATATTTAAAGCTCACAGAAAGGAAAAATACTCTAATTTTAAAATTAAAGTAATTTAAAAATTCCTGGGTAGTGTAGATCTCAAGCTGATATTCACAATAATCTGAGTATCATATATTTTAATTCAAGGTGTTTCAAGATATATTTAGATTTAACTGTTGCCACATTCACTTTTAAATGTAGTGCTAGATTTATATTTATTCCATCACTGATGAGCTCAATTCATTGTCATTGAAAGGATTAATTTGCAGAGTGATTCTGGTCTGGATTACTATGGCGGCACTGTCTAATCAGTAAAGTTATCTGTAAAAACAAAAATGGCTTGGAGTCAGGGTTGTGATGCAGTGGGTTAAGCTACCATTTGCTACAACAGTATCCTATATTGAGCACCAGCTAGAGTCCCGGCTGCTCTGCTTCCAATCTAGTTCCCTGCTAATGCACCTTTCAAGGATATTGAAGATGGCCCAAGTATTTGGGTCCTTGCCACCCACATGGGAAATCCAGATGGAGTTCTGGTATCCTGGCTTCAGCCTGACTCAGCCCCAGCCCTTGCAGCCATTTGGGGAATGAACCAACAGATAGAAGATCTCTCTCTCTCTCTCTCTCTCTCTCTCTCTCTCACCTTCTCACTCTGCTTTCAAATAAATAAAATATATCTTTTTGTTAAGCCTCGTGATTCTGTTACTTAAAAAAAAAACAGAAATTACCCTTATTTAGCATTTCTCAAAGCTGACAAATGTTCAGGCTTATTTCAAGTAAAAATCATTTTCACTGAGCCACAAGAATATATCCACAAGCCCCCTGGATTTCAGACTCTAGAGGGAGAAAAAGACAGCCTTATTCACAGTAAGTCAGGGCAAATAGGTCCCTGTGTGCCTCATTGTCTCAGTCTCTTCACTCTCCCAGCTTCATTCTCCCCTTCCCCTGCCACACGCACACACCTCTTGTGCTGTCCTCACCAAGAAGCATCCCAGAACTCGCTCCCTCCGTCTCACTGGCCTGATTCTCCCCAAGTGTGCCTCTTAGCCCCTGTTCTACACTGATAAGCCCCTCAGAGCCTGGCTGTGTGTGAGCTTCATTGACAAGGCACTAGGCAATGTTCTCACCTCTGTAGGTTACCCTCTTCTGTATTCTTGCCTTGGCCAGACCATGTATCAGGGAGGTGGGTGGAAAAGGACCTGTGGGTGTGTCTCATTTATTATCCTTATGCCTTTAGGGAGTCACTCAAGCATTTCAGCTTCCTGGGGATAGTGACAACCACCTAAGCTCAACCATGAAATCAGGCCCCTAAATATTCTCTTTGATGTAGATAACAGATATTATAAGGCCCTAGTCTCACACAGTCTCTCAGTCTTCCTACCTTAGCTTGAAGTTTCTTTGCAAATCAACCTCTTAATAAATTAACTCACTAAATTGTCGGAGTGGTACATCCAGCCCCACAGAGTTCCTGATCACAAGACTCATGGACCACTCACTTCACTATAATGTCTTGACCTTGTTTTGAAGGTTTTTCCAGGAACCCCAGGCCTTGAGCAAGAAGTCACTAACACCTGACAGACTGGAGCCCATTTTGCCATCATCAAAATTCCTAAAAGAATATGATATCACTGACCAATCAAAAGAGAAAAATACGATATCACTGAGCAATCAAAGGAGAAGAATCTGACATCACTGACCAGTCCAGGAAGGGCTATGAATACCATGGACCAACCGAGGCCTGAACATAAGTGGCTTCAGTCTGGAAGAATCTTCACCCCTAACCCCATAAGGAGTCTGTGAACTGATAGCTCTCTGATTCCTTGCTCTGTATCTTGCAAGCAAATGCCTCCTTCCACAACAACCCAGTGTCAGGGATTGGCTTCCGGATCCAGGCCTGGGAATTTCTGCACCAATAGCAGTCACCACTTATTTAGTTCCTTACATACCTGCTTCTCTGTGAAGGGTATGCATTATCTCATTTAATCTCCACCATGTCCCTTGGGAAATACATGAAGAAACTGAGGCAAAGAAATTTCAAGTGGTTGAATCACCCGGAGCATCATTCTTGTACCATCAGAGTTTTGGGTGATACTGGCTTGGTCAATTCATTTGCTTCTGCAGGCACGGTGCCACAGAAAACCACCATGACTTTGCAAAAATGCACACAGCTCTCAGTGTGTACTCAGTTTAGCAGCAGTTCTCTGCTGGTTCCATGCCATACCAGCTCCTTTTACAAAAAGTCAAGCACCATAAACTTAAATGTGACCTAGTTTAATCAAACTGTGGGTTGTGGTTCAATTATTCAACAATTGATTACTAAGAATTTTAACAGGTCTTAACAACCACAATAAATGCAGTCTTTCTTTTTGTGGTCACTAATATTGCTATTTCCCACTACTGTGAATATAACTGTTAACTCTTTCCAAATAATCCAGAAATGCAGAGGGAGCTGCATTCTGACAGGACAGTATTTCAAATCATATGGATTTGAAGAAGGGCGGTGGAAGGGGTCTTGAGATGACATTGACATTCCAGCTGATTCAAAGTCCACATTATCTTCTGAAATTTGCTGGCAGTAGCATTAGCACCTCAGTTTTGCTCAGTGACAGGCTATATTGTTTGCTTGTTACTTAAAGAGCAAACTCAAGTGGAAAGAAAAGCAAATTGAGCCCAGGAGTGCTGGTGTCAAGGAAACAGTCTAACCACAGCCTGCTGAGACCCATTGGTTGTGGTTTCCTCTCCTCCTAGTGCCATGGAGCTGAAATAAGAGGATCAGGAAGGACCCAGATCTATGTCTCTCGGGCCTCACCAGAGCAGCCCAACCTTGTAAGAGCCATGAGTCACTCCTGTGTTGTCGATCACCACCCTGCTCCGCCCATACAGAGGATACTACAACTGATTCCAATACAAGAATGAGCTGTTGCCTTCCCGTCTCGTGTTTGGGTTTTAGGGACCTCCTCCAGCTACTCTGGGAGGTTTAGAACAAGGAGTCTGCTTTGCCTTTGGAAAGATTTGATTTTCTTTTATATGTGGGTGTTAAATTCCTCAGAAGAACAACCACGAGAAAAGCCAACCTCCTGCTCTCAGCTGTGTAGTGTGGAAATGTAGCACTTCCCACTCTGACATTTCTTTTCTGCCTACCCAGGTCCTAGTTGCTAGACTGAGGTTTACAGGGTTTTTTATTTTTACTTCTTTTCCAATTGTTTTTACTCTTCATGCCAAGTGTTTTAAGTTGCTTTAAGTAAAGATCTAATATTTTTGAAATAATACAGAAAGCTGGAGCCAGCCACCAGGCAGCACAGTGTTGAGGAATTTACAAACCAGGGCCAACGCTAAGCCTCCACCTTCTGTGCCGGCATCCCATGTGGGCACTAGATCATGTCCCGGCTGCTCCTCTTCTGGTCCAGCTCTCTGCTATGGCCTGGGAAAGCAGTGGAGGATGGCCCAAGTCCTGGGGCCCCTGCACCCACATGGGAGACCTGGAAGAAGCTCCTGGCTCCTGGCTTCAGATTGGTCCAGCTCTGGCCATTGTGACCAGATGGAAGATCTTCATCTGTCTTTCCCTGTTTCTGTAACTCTACCTCTTAAATACATAAATAAAATCTTTATTTTAAAAAAAGGAGTTTACAAATGTCCCACCTTCGTGATTCAGCCCACCTGAGGCCCTTTCTGCCCCACTTGCCTTCAGAGGAGTTACTTGGAGTTTGATCTGTAAGCACCACTGGATGAGGAAAAGAGTATATGCAAATGTGTGGATTGCAACAGAGAAGCTTCTATGAAGTAGGGTGTCGCTCCCCCTCTTCACGGAGGAACGACACAGGACCCTGCACTGTTCTTTTGTCTGCTCGGCCCTCCCCGGGTTTGCTGCTGGTTCTTCCCGGGTTGGCTGCCATCCTTCCACCTCCGTGGAAGGGCGGTGCCCCCTGCCACTTTCCCCACTTCCTCGGGGGAGCGGCACACCGCCGGCCGGCTCTCTCGGGGGCTGCTCAGATGTTATTCGGATGTTCCCCTTAGATGTTCCTGGTGCATGTTGTCTCTCTCCTCCTTTATAGTCCTCTTCCACCAATCCCAACTCTGCTACCCACATGCCGAGTACGCTGCTCTCCTCCAATCAGGAGCAGGTCCTGCAGGTTATTGGTCGAACTGGAGGCAGCTGCGTAGAAACTGTTTACTCCTCTCCCAGCGCCATATTGTGGGAGAGCAGATGCATAGAATAAGTCTTAATTCCAGGAACTTAGTCTAGTCCGAGTTGCTCCCCACAGTAGGGGAAGAGGCTATGCTAAACCAAAGGAATGCTGCCTCCACTTCCATTTGCTACAATGTAAGAGAGGGCAGGAATAAGAGCAGCAGGTACCATCAGCCTACTCTTCCGAAATGTATATCAAGGGACGTCCTGTCAAAGCCACAGATCTAATGTGGGTCAGTGGTTTCTGAGGGTGGAGAGTCTGGATCCCCTCCATTTGGTTGTTTCTACAAACTCAAATTCAACAGAGACTAATCATACATATTATCATCATTTTGTTTGCATACATAGTTCCAGACTGTGGGTTAAGTCAGGCAAGACAAATATTGATGTAGAACACAAAGTGAGAAGACCTTTGCCACCGACTGCAGGAGGAAAGTCTCATGTGTTATATAAAAACAATGAAAGCTTTGCTCTTCTTTTTTCTGTGGTGTAACTCATTGTGCTTTTGTTTAGAGCTTTCTTGGGAATGCAGAGGAAAACATGCAGTAGCAAAAGGAGGTTAAATGGCAGGGAATAGAGAAATGAGAACAAATGGAAAGGAACCATCAAGGGAGAAAATTGATAGAACTGGAGTGGCCACCATCGTCCTGGATTTCTTAGGTACACCACAATGCAGACACCTTAACCATTTTCCCTGTGATTTATTCAAAACCCTGTGGGAAGCTAAACATTAAATGGCTGTCCCATTTTATTGGATTAGTTAAGAACACATATTTTTAGCACTTAGACAAACATTTCTGTTCAATTTAAATCCATAGCTAGAGTTTAGGATTTGGGACTTATAGAAAAAACAACCCAATCCCCACTTTCTTTCAATGTGTAGGTGGAGGCTGGGGCTGAGGGTGGAAACCCCCATAGGAATCGCTGCCCCAAGTGCTCTGGCAGTGATTACACAAAGTCAAGCCATTTTCTTGACCTCAGGACTTCACAAAGCCTTTAACAGATGACCTGTGGCATGAGACTCTAAGGTAGGAGTAAAATTGGTCACAGATCACTAAAACCTCCAACTACTTTATTTTTTCCTGCCCACCTACTAGCACCTTCTAGAATGCCTAGTGTTCCATAGATCCCAATATGAGAAACATTAAGTGTGTTGGTGAATTTTATGAATGCACTTGGTTGAACCACACATGATGCCAGATATCTGTTCAAACATTATTCTGGATGTTTATGCAAGGCTGTTTGGGGTTGAAATTTACATTTAATTGGTGGACTTTGAGTAACAATCATCCTCTGTAACAAGGATGGTCTCATCCAGTTAGTTGAAGTACTGAATGGAACAAAAAACCAACAGCCCCAGAGCAAAAAATAAAGAATCCTGCAAACAGACTGCCTTTGGATAGGTCTACAACAGACTCCTGAATTTGCTGACTTTCCCAGTCAGATCTGACACACTCACAGACACACACACACCCTATTCATTCTATTTCTCTGGAGAACTCTCACCAAAAAAGATCTATTCACTTAGTTTGAAAGTCAGAGTTGCAGAGAGACAGGGAGAGATAGAGAGAGAAATCTTCCAATGGCTGGTTCACACCAAATGGCCAAAATGACACAGGCTGGACCAGATCAAAGCCAGGAGTCAGGAGCTTCATGTGAGTCTCTCACATGGGTGGCAGGGGATCAAACACCTGGGTCATCTTTCATGATTTTCCCAGGGAGCTAGATTAGAAGTGAAGCAGCCAGGACACAAACCAGCACCCATATGGGACACCAGCACCACAGGCAGTGGCTTAACTCACTATGCCACAACACTCGCCCCTTTCACAGATAAATTAATATAAATTTGGAAAATAAAATGGAGTATGTTTCCAGGGGATCAGACTACTTGTGGCTCAGGGCAAAAAAAAAAAAAAAAAAAAAAAAAAAAAAAAAAAAAAGCAATAGGAATCTAGATATTTCTAATATGTTATACAAGCAAATTTGAAATAAATGGAAGTTAAAATTCATGCACTAAGATCAAATATGAAGCATGTCAAAACAAATAAAATGAGTCTTGAGAAAAACAAAAGTACCAAAATAAGAATGAAGGGATGTAAATATTAAATTTAAAAACCCTGCACTTGGGACCAGTGTTGTGGCATAGCAGGTAAAGCCTCCGCCTACAATGTTGGCATCCCATATAGGTGCCAATTCGAGTCCCAGTTGCTCCACTTCCAATCCAGCTCCCTGCTAATGTGCCTGGGAAAGCAGCAGAAGATGGCCCAAGTCTTTGAGCTCCTGCACCCAAGAGGGAGACCCAGAAAAGCTCATGGCTCCTGGCTTCAGCCTGGATCAGCCCTGGCCATTGTAGCCATTTAAAGAGTGAACCAGCAGAGAGAAGATTCTCTCTCTCTCTCTCTCTTTCTCTCTCTCTCTCTCTCCCTTTCTCTCTCAGGGCTGCATTATGTGTTGATCTTCTAACAAGAAAAGGGACAGAGGTCACATGCTTGTACATGATAAAGGCATAGCCAGAGATAAATTGGGAACAAAGCACACAGATGGGAGGGCCTGAGACAGGATCCTAACACTCACACTGATCTGATCACCCAGGGTAAGGTAAGGTTCCAGGAACAAATAACCTCACCTCCTGGGCAGAGTTGTCACCATCCCTTCCTTTCACACATGCTCCTTTGAAGCGTCCAGAGTCTTGAAGCTTCTATTGGTGATTTCCAAATATCCATATTTTCACAGTCCTTAACGTTGACTCTATGTATTTATATTTGATTTCAATACTATGTGGTCTCCAAAAAGAACTTGCAGTTTACAATAAAAACACAAAGGCATATATTAAAGAAGAGTCAGAGACCAAAATCAGCAAAAAAGAGGGGAAAGAGAAGATTATACCACTTTAGTAACAAAGCAATAGAAAGACCAGATAAGTTCAAAATTCTATGCAGCACACATTAGCTACAGACTTCTTTCCAAAGCCAATCCACTCTCAGCATAGCATGGTTATGAGGGTTGCCACTTCCCAGCTATAACCTTAGGCCAGGTTACATAATTGCACTGTAAGTGCTTCCCTACCTGCAAGACGGTGATCAGAAAAAACAATTAAATATTCCCAGTAAGTGACACAACTTCAAATTACTGCCTATCTCTCTCCCTCCCAGCCTAGTGAAAGTTCCTGAAAGAAAGGTCTAGGAAAGAGTGAAAGATGAAGCTGACATTTATTATGCACCTACTATATATACATATATATATATATTACTATGCACCTACTTACTTACCATAACCATTCTATAAGTTATTTTATTTAAATAAACTTGTGCAAAAACATTTTTGTCAATTACATAAATGAAATGGAGTCTTAGCAGCCACAGGACTTATAGCATCATCTATTGATGACCTAAAATCTAGTCTCTTGTGAAGTATACTATGGAACAAAGCTCTACAGGGAGCCATCAGCCACAGAATCACTGGACACACTAAACCAAAGACTTCTGGACCCTCATCCAGGTCTACTTAATTACTATCTCTTTATAGTAGTGGTTTAATAGGCAACCCACTGCCATGATTTTTACACAATCAGAAGCCATTGGTTCCTTGGTTAAGAACAGGGACTGGGAAGTCGGGCCTGGTCCTGGTCTTGCCACAATCTAGATACACAATCTTCAGTATATTCCTTAACCTCTCTGTGATGTTTCACCTCATCATAAGCATGGAAATAACAGAAAGATTTTTGTACGATTGCTGCAATGATTAAATAGTGCAAACTGAGTGCCAAGTTTGGAGTCCAGCACACAGGCATAAAGCAAACATCACCAGTAACCTCATTGTCATGTCCAGTCACCTCTTTTTCTAACTTTTTCCTAACTTCATGCAGCTCTGTATTCATTCTGTTCATCACTTGTTTGTGAAAACTCCATTATGTCTCTGCTGTGAGCTATATACTGGACTGAGGCAAGGTACACACAAAGGAATGCAGTGGCCATAATCTCTCCCCTCATGGAGATTTCAAAGCTTGTGTTTAGGACATTGATTTCAATCAACAAGCACATATACGCATGTGCAAAACTAGTGATCTTGGGACCAGAGAATGGTACAATCATTGTGGCTATGAGTTGGAGCATGTATGAGAAGGGAGTCAGATGGGAAGCTGAAAGATCAATTGGTTTTTATTTGGGTGTTGGATGTCAAAATGGAAGTAAGTAGACCAGTTTAAGATAAATTTTCATTGGAGAATTGAGAGTATTTTTAGAAGAATTAGATACAGAAGACAAAGAAGGAAGGTATGCCATGTGTTCCACCCAAGGCTCACATTTGAAGAACAGCCTGGAAAGTGGAGCCATTTACCAAGAGGAGGAATCCAATCACACTACAGGAAAAAGGCAAGGGTCTTTGTATTTCTAAAAATAATCCTGGTAAAGGAACACCAATCTATGTAGGTAGTATACATAGTAATGGGTACATCTAATATACTAGTTTAATGGAGATTGAGAATATCTTTCTTTAGAACTAGCTTCCTTATTTAAATCACTGGAAAAGTCCATCTCCTCACCAGTAAATGGAATAATAATGGAATAGCCTTCATAGGGCTGTTGTAAGGTGTTAATCTTACAAAACATGTGACATACTTCCAAGCAACTGCATTTAGATCAGCCACTTGAATAAACTAGATGTTTTGCATGTCTAAGATTTAACTATTGTCAGCCCTTTACTTGATGTGGACATCTCTTTCCCATCTAAGGATCACCTATTTTCTCATCATAGATGGCTTTCCTTGGACTACTTCTCCAGCTGTCCCCAGTCCCAGCCCCAGCTGACCATTTGGGTCATTTCTCCTGCTTGCCTGAGCTCACAGTCCTCTGTGAATACTTCCACTGTACAATGTGACACATTATGTTAGACTTACCTACTTACCAGATCATCTCCTGGACAAGACGTGGAACCTGCAGAGGGAGTCAGCCTTGGCTTACACATTTGAATCCACAGAACCCTGTCTGAAATCACATCTTAAGGCCCAGAAAAAAAATTTACTGGATTTAATTGAATTTAACTAAATTAAAAGTATGATACTCTTAGGGAATTAATCTCACAACCAAGTCTCTTGCTTAATTAAAGTAGCATATGGATGCAGATACAGCACATTACACCCAAAGTATATATAAAATCTACCCTACATGGCTATTTATGCCCAAAGTTAAGCCAAAACTAGTCATGCCAAGCATAACACCTTTCTTATCTGCCTCTCACTTCTGCTTTGTTCTTCCTTAGCAATGTGGGGCCCATGCCTTTCTGAGGAAGAGAGGAAGGGGGAAGGGGTGTGGGAGGAAGAAACACTCTTACAACTTTACAAAATCTCCCTTCACCCCTAATGGGGTAAGGACAGTGGAGACAGCTGCTGTAGGCACTGTAGAAACAAGGGCACTCCGCCTGGTCTCAATCCTTCCTAACTGTGTGGCTCTGCACCAGCAACTTTTCTAATGAGATCCACATTTTTTTTAAGATTTATTTATTTATTTGAAAGTCAGAGTTACACAGAGAGAGGAGAGGCAGAGAGCAAGAGGTCTTCCATCCACTGGTTCACCCCCAATTGGCTGCAACGGCCGGAACTGGACCGGTCCGAAGTCAGGAGCCAGGAGCTTCTTCTGGGTCTCCCACGTGGGTGCAGGGGCCCAAGCAGTTGGGCCATCTTATACTGCTTTTCCAGGCCACAGCAAAGAGCTGGATCGGAAGAGGAGCAGCCAGGACATGAACCGGTGCCCATATGGGATGCTGGCACTTCAGGCCAGGGAGTTAACCCGCTGAGCTACAGCGCCGGTCCCAAGATACATGGTTTTTACCATACCCTGGCATAGAATCAAAATCTGATTTTCTCTTGCTAATGCTTTGGGAGACTTCAACCTCCAGAAAGTACACATGGTACAACCATTAGGTTTTTTTAAACAAAAATAACTCAATAAAGGATTTGGATCCCTAAGGGAAAAGCCACTTTTTTTCACTCTACTTTTGGGATTTTTTTTTTTGTTTTATATTAGAAGAAGACATGCATACACCCAAAGAGAGAGGGGAGAGTGGCAGTGACCCAACTACTTGAGCCATCGCTGCTCCCTCCCAGGGTACACAGGGCAGGAAGCTAGAATTGGAAGTAGAGCCATGGCTCAACCCAGGTAATCCGATGTGGGATGCAGACTCTTAACCACTGTGTCAAACCTCTAACTCTCTATTCTGTAATATCAAAGCACAGCAGGCACAGTTTGAAATGTACCAGCAGGCTGTCTTTGGAGACAAACAGATCTGGATCCAAATCCTGACTGGGTCATTTTTTTAGTTTTGTGCCTGTTAAGGTTAAAAACAACAGCAGCAGCAGCACCAGCAGTAATAATAATAATAATAAATAATAAAACCTATTTGTGCTTACCACATGCTAGGCTCTGGTCTCTAAGTGCTTTAATATATCAACTTACTTAATTCTTAAGAAAAATAAGAATCATGAGGGAGGCATCGCTGTCATAGCCTACAGAGAAAGGAATTGGAAGCACAAGTCTTGGTCTCTGGCACAAGGTAATAAACAGCAGAGCCAGGATTCACCCCGGGCAGCTGGACTGCAGACAGCCAGCCTGGAGTACATCATACTGCTCTGCCTCCCATGTGCCTCAGAAGCACATCCAATCCACCATCTGACTTTCAGAATCTGAGTTTCCCTATCTGTAAACTGAATGCGGTGAGGCCAATCTCAATGGGGCCTGAAGGAGATAATGCAGATGGAACTCCAGAGGGGCACCCAGACTGAAATAGATGCCCTGAATTTTTCAACAGCTGCATTCCTGATTCCCCAGCAGCTTGCTTAGTAAATTCTAGTAAAATTATGAAGTATCTACAGTACCCAAGAGCAGCAAATGTATGGGGCAAACTAGAGACTTTAGAAATCACTTTTTAAATCTTTCATTGATCCAGAAGGCAGTTGGCATCTGAGAAGCCCATTCTCTCAATACTTCTAAGTAAACTAAGACTTTTATTGCAGGACAGTCCACCAGAAACCAACCAGAGGGATGGCTCAAATGCTGGGAGAGCCCAGGAGAGCAGCTATTTAGACCCGCAGGAACTAGTTTGGTAAGTCCTTGAAGGGCCCTTAGAACATGTCCAGAAAGGAAGGAGCATGGCCCAACTGAAAGGAATTTGCATTACCAGAGCCACTGAGGCCCAAGAAGCCACCGAAGATTAGAAAAAGGTGAGTGGACCATGTGCCTGCCTGGACCAGGAAGAGGCTGCAAATGGCTCTGAATGTCACACGATGGAATGGGGATTTGCATCTGTGTCCTGCAGAGAACTGTAGAGAGATTATGAAAGAAAAGTACAAAATCAAGCCTGTGCTTTAGTGAGATCATTTGTGTAGTGTTCTATGTAAAATAAAGTGCAACTCTCCGGAATCAGAGAGACCTATTTTGATGTAGAAAAGACAAGGGATCATCTGGATTTCTTGTACAATAGTATATTAAAACATACACCAAAACATACCAATATTTTATGTTAAAATCTTGAGAGAAAAGGACCAGAAGTTAATTGTCACTGGACTAATAGTGGAAATAAATCTTTACAACCTGTAAGGAAAATTAAGCTAAGAGTTTGGAGTTGTTAGCAAAACTGTCACATAAAATTTCAGACAAGCAGAAAAACGTAATTGTAGAATTATGCACATATTTCCACTGCAAAATGGAATCTAGGCAGCGTGGGTGAGATTAGCAAGTGCTCAGAGTTTAAGCAGTGTGTCTTCACCAGGAAGAGCCAGCATTGTTTTCTTTGAATCTGCTCTCATGTTTCCTTAAAGAGAAGCCGAAACTGTTATGGGAAACTCTGCTATGAAGTGACAACAAAAATAGCATCCCAATATTAGTACAAGGGTGTTATATCAAAGAGACAGGGAGCTGTACTTTTGAACCATACTTCCAAAACAATGGGCTGTTTCAAAGGAATTGAGCTTGATAAACAGCACACCTCTTCCCCACCAAATGTAATGGAGTTGTCCGCATGGGTGGACATCATCTTGTCAAGATCTCTCCCAAGATCCTCCTTCTAAGTAACACACCCATTTATTGATTACCTGTCTCCCTATCAGTCATCCTCTGCAATCATGTGGATTGTTGGTCTAACTATTTGCTGTTCTCAAACATAGCCTTTTAACTATTGCGTAAATATTCAATGCGTTTGTTTTGCAACGGTTTTGCAAACCGTTTGTTTATTTAATTTAACTACGGTATACTTTTAAAATAAAAACATTTAATCATATCTCTGCAATTTTCTCACCATGCATTATGTGGTATATAAAAATTAGCATCAACAAAATAGCAATATTAATGCCTAAGAATTTTTGAATACCAATCATTTGGTCAGAATTATTTGAAAAGCTTTACATGTGTAGACTGATTCCATCATGACGATGCCTACAGTCACACAGCCAGTAAGTATGATCTCTGGCAGCCTGACACCAGAGCTGATGCTCCAATCAATACACTCTATGTATTATTTTTCTTGAGTTCAAGTTCTAAAAGGAAAATAGAATTGAAAATGAGAGACCCCACCACCACCACCAGCTGGAAACTGCAGACAAGATTTGGAATCAAGTAAGGTTTGGCTTCAAAAAATTTTTCAGAAAGAATCTTCCCAAGGTCTTTGCAATGCTTTGAGACACATCACCGCTCTGATGCCTACACCAAGGAGCGCATGGCTGGAATCCACTGCATTGCTGATGTATTAGTGTGCTGTCACTGGGATCTGAAGATAAATGTGGGCAAAGCAAATACAATGGTAGGCAATAGAAGAAGCACCCTAGCCAAAAAACCTATCATCTCCTTACGGAAGCGATAAGCTCATTTCTCACAGTCTGGTTAGTTCCTGGTTGTGGTTGATGTATGAAAAGAGGCAGGAGGGGAGTGATCTTGATGGCCACAGAGGAGTTGAGAGCACAGAATGGGGTATTGTCAGGATTGGCAACATTCTTTGTCCCATGTACCCTGTTGACCAGTACAATAAGTACCTGCCTGCTTAGACCTTTAATCTAGTTACTCCCTACTAACAAGTAGAGTTGAGCTGTGAATGTCACAGCAACTGTCTCAATTTTGCCTTAGCATTTTGACTTTGTGTTGCTTTGTGATCTACTCATTGTGTTTCAGTTTCAATTGTTCCAAGGTGTGACTCTGATGTGGCATCTCCTCTCCAGTTCTCAGGTCCTAGAATACTCTCCTCTCCAGGTCTATTCCCATGACCAGTTAGTCCACTTGAGCAGTTACCCACATTCTCATGAAAGAGTTTAGCAATAGGTAATGTAAAATTAGAGCAAAAAAACTCTGGACCAACCTGTACCTGTATTCATTCTTTCCATTACCACACCCATAACATGTAATGTACAAGGCTTGTTCTAGGCATAGTTGGAGGGGGCCGACTTTTATACATCTGAGATCCTATTTGGTAGGCATGGAGTAGTGACATGAGAAATGTACCATTGAACATTTCAATAGTTCAACAGTTTATGAAGATGACTTCAACAATGCTTATAATTCTAGTGCAATGCCTTGTTGCAAAAGACCTTGGCTTCTCCTTCCATTAACACATAGCATCTATTCCCCATCCCTTTGAATATAGGCTGTCTCTCTGGATTGCCTGAGTCAACAAAAGGCGTATCCTGTGACTCCAGAGCCTCATCTGCGTAGGACTTAAGCTTCTGCCCATGCGGGGCTAAGGCAAGAGGATGAAAGACCACTCTCAGCCAACAGGGAAAGCCAGCTTCTAACAGGCGAAGGAAGCTGTCCAGCCTTAGTTGAGCTTTCAGTGGCTGCAGCCCAGTGAGTAACTGGGCAAGAACAGAGGAGGAATCACACAGCTGAACCCACCCCAGATTTCTAAGGCACAGCAGTTGATGGGCAGATAAGTCACGGTTTTTAAAAGCTGTGGCAAGATTTGTTATAAAGAAATAGCTCACTGATTAAAAACTCCAAATACTACTTGACACAAGAAAACCAATACTTCTTATTTTACCATGACACAAATGTATCATTTTTATTTATTTATTTGAAAAGCATGGGGAAAGAGGAAGACAGACACACAGAGATCTCCCATGTGCTGGTTTATTTCCCAAAATCTGCAGCATCCAGGGGTGGGCAAAACTTACTTTAGGTCACCCATGTGAGCAGTAGGGATCTAAGCCATCACCCAATGACTCTGTGGGTGTTCATTAGCAGGAAACTGGAATCAGGAACAGAGCCAGAACTTGAACCCAGGCATTGCAATACAGGATGCGGGTGTCCTGAGGGGTGTGTTAACTACCAGGCCAAATGCTACCCACAAGTATACTGTTTTAACAGTCATCATTATAGCTTTATATATCAAACTGCCCTTCCAGTTCCTTTCTTCCTCCTCTTCCTACTACCCTCCCACCAAACACATACTTTCTTCAACTACTTTTCCATATGCTTTTTCAGACTTTTCATTTCCCCGTGTCCATATTGCTATATTTCCAGTTTGGGCCATCTAAGTAGCTCCACTCCCATATAGCCAACTCCTATCTATGAAGAGTACCTATCACCTACTGTGTACCCAGAACAGTTCCTCACTAACACGTTGTCAGGCTGATCACTGCAATCCTGCCCTTTTTATATAGGAGATAATTGAGGAGCAGTAGACTCAGTATCACAGAGCTAATAATAGATGATGGAGCTAGGATTTGAATCCACCCAGAAAGGCTCAAGTCCATGCCCTTAAAATCTAGTGTGCTGTACTACACTCTTTAGGTGAGCCCCAGGCAGTGCAAGATTTACACGTTCAAGTCCAAACTCCAGACTCATTGTTTTTCTTTTTAAACAATCTAAATTTATGTACTTATTTACATGCTAGGGACAAGAAGAGTGGGAAGAGAGAAACAGAGAGAAAGAGAGTCCTGTCTGCTGGGTCACTCCTCAAATGCCTATAACCAGGAAGCAGGCACACAATCCAGGTCCCTCATATGGGCTATAGAAACCCAATTACTTGAGTCATCACCATTGCCTCCCAAGGTCTACAACAAAAAACAGCTGGAATCTGGAGTCAAAGCCAGGAATCAAACACAGGCACTCTAGTATGGGGTATAGACATCCTAACTGCCAGGCCAGATCTCTGCCTCCCAAACTCATTGTTTCCTCTTATAAATCTCATATTGTTTATGTTACCTATATTGACAAGTGATTGCCATTTACTTCCATAGCCAAACCACAAATGTCCTCTCCCTCATTCCACAAACTTTGATCACTTCCTAAAGAGTCCATGCTGCTTTCCTCTGCCTACTGCTGTTGCCTTGCATCAGGACATCAAGGTAACAAATGTGAATAGGTTTGCTGCTGGTCTCCTTACTTGTGCTTGGATGAGTAGTTACTTTTCCTTTTTCTGTGGTTTTGCCTTCCACAGTCCATCTCCACATCATCAGCCAGAAGGATCTTCAAAGTCCACAGAGTAGCTCAACTTGAGAGGTGCAAAAAATCAGTCACAGTGCTGAGTACAATGGTGTGCAATTGTGCGTGCCCTTGTCCATAAGTATGTTTGTAAGTGGTAAAATGTTGCTTGAGGCAAAAGTGACTGCTTCCTCCCATTGTGCCCCAGATTTACTCTGTTCAGAACTAAAAATCCCATATCTTAGGAACCCTCTCATTCCCAGGAAATCAGGACTGGACACTCTTCTTGAGGGAGATGTTTAACTATGAGAGATTGAATATGCAAGGGAGGCTGTGCCAGTGTTTTTGACCACTTACACCAGAGGAAATTACAGCTTTTCTCTTCCTTTGACAAGTAATTCTCAGCCATGGATTAACCAAAGAGAGAGGTGGTTGCCCATCAATTTCATAAACCCTCAGGAAGTCAGCTTGCCCCTTTGTTTTGAAACAAATGACTATCCCTTCCATCTCGAGTTATTTCCTTCTCTTGATTTCCAGCCTTCAAATTCCTCCGGCTTTCCTCTAATCTTCATCTCTCCATATTCTTCAATGAATTTTCTTCCATTCTCTTTTTAAGATAGAGATTTATTTATCTATGTGAAAGTCAAAGTTACCCTAGGCGGTGGGGGAGACAGAGATCTTCCATCTGCTGGTTCACTCCCTGGGTGCTGCAATGGCCAGGGCTGGGCCAGGCTGAAGCCAGGAGCCAGAAGCTTCTTCAAGGTCTCCAGCATGGGTGGCAGGAGCCCAAACACTTACACCATTTTCTGCTGCTTTTTCCAGGCCATTAATAGGGAGCTGGATTGAAAGTGGAGCAACCTGGCCTCAGTGGGAGCCAGTGCCCATATAGGATGCTTGCATTGTAGGTGATGGCTTAACCTGCTCTGTCACAATGCAAGCCCTCCCCCACTACACTCTCTTAATGCTGGAACACCCCAAGTTTCTATGTTTGACTTTCTTAGGTGACTTCAATGAGTCAACTTCTCAAGTTCAGAATGAGTTGCAAGATACACAGAAGTTGAAGAGTGATGATAAAAATGTTATCCTTTGTTTGAATATGGTTTATCCCATGAACTCATGCAGGAGTTTATTCCCTAATTCCCTAGTCTTTATATTTCAGGAAATGACACCACCATTGGTCAGTTGTTTAGGACAAAACTTGGGATTCATGAAAGATTGCTCTTCTCATGACCCACATTCAGTTCATTAGCAATGTCAGCTCTATCGATTCCATCCCAACACTTCTGCTACAGACTCCAAGTTCTACCCTCTCTCCTGTATGCTATACTGTAACAGTCACCTTACTTGTTTCCTGCTTCTTTTCTTACCCTGACAGGCTTCTTTCCATATATCCACCAGGGTCATCTTGCAAAGCAAGCCAGATGTCCTTGCTTTGCTATTTTGAATGTTCCAATGGCTTCTTTTAAAAAAAAATATTTGTTTATTTAAAGTCAGAGTTACAGAGGGAGAGGAAAAGACAGAGAGATCTTTCATCCTCTGGTCCACTCTCAAGATGGCTGCACTGACCAGGGCTGGGCCAGGCTGAAACCAGGAGCCAGGAGCTTCGTGTAGGTGTTCCACATGTGTGGCAGGAGCCCAAAGACTTGGGCCATCTTCTGCTGCTTTTCCCAGGCCATTAGCAGAGAGCTGGATCAGAAATGGAGTAGCTAGGATACAAACCACCACCTATATGGGATGCCAGCAGCGTGGTGGCAGCTTTACCCACTATACCACAGCGCTGGTCCCCCAATGGTTCCTTATTACTCTTGGAATAAAGCCCAACTATAGTTGATGAACTATCATCGTCCACCTTTGCCCAACTCTCTATTCACAGCAGAATAGACTGTTTACCACTATTCATTCAACTCCAGTTCCTCTGGCCTCCTTGAAATTTTTTTAAGCATACAAAACTCACTTCTGTATCACAGCCATTGTGTGTGACAATCCCTGTCCTTCTTTCTGCCTGGAACTTTCTGGAATTCTCTTCTCCCTTTTCATTTTACTGACATCTCTATTCAAATTTAATTTCTTTTATAGATCCTTTTCTGACCTCCTTATTTAAAATATTCCCCTTCCCATGACTGTCAACAACCTTACCCTCATTTATTTTCCTTCAAAACATTAATACTGCCTGAAATTAAACTGTTTTTCTAGTTGCTAATTGTTTACTATTACTCTTTTCTGATAGCTGTGAATTTCATGGGGGCTTTTTGTTCTCTGCCCTTCCTCCATCACTGAGAATAGCCCTTGGACACAAAATAGACCCTCAACAAACATTAATTAAATGAAAATAATGAATGCAACTTAAATTGCAAATTTGATTAAGTCATTTCCTTTCTTAAGCCCTCCAATGGCTTTTGGTTACTCTCTGGATAAAATCTAAACATTTAAGATTCTATTACTTTTCACTTTCACCCCGACTTCCACCATGCAGCTTGAGCTCCAGGCTGTATGAACCTTTTTGAGGTCAGAGTCATGCTCATTTATCTTGGAATCCTTGAATTCTAGCACAGTAACTGCTATAAATGGCCAAAAAGCAGCTGGCATTAAGTGGCAGGAATTATATAAAGCAAAAAGCATAAAGGAGTCTTGATTTTTATGTTTTACCAGCTGGTAAAATGGCTGCAATAAAATCAGCTCAATCTCACAAGATATTTTTTAGTCAAATTCATTTAGCAACTCTTTACCTTTTATACCCTTGGCACTGTTCCAGGTGTTGGGGCTACATTAACAGGTAGAAGACACAATGATTCCTGTCAGTGTGGAGTTTGTGCTTTAGTAAAGAATATACCTCCACATGAATGTAACAAGCACAACAGAGAGAACCAAGGGAAGGAGGGAAGGGGCTATCTGTGACAGTGCATATGCAAATTTTGAATTCAGTGATCAGGAAAGTCCCACGGAGACAATGGCATTTGAAGAGAGACTCAGAAGAGTTGAGGGAATGAGCCAGTTAGATATCTGAGAAATGAGCTTTCCAATCAGAGGGAACAATACAGGCAAAGCCCCCGAGGGAAGTACAGACAGATCTATACTGCTCAAGGTTGTGTTCAGGGTTATAAAACGTCTCAATAAACTCTAAACAATTTAAACGATATAAAAAAATACTGTCAGTCCACAATTAAATTAATAAATAAAGGAAATAATAGTAAAACAGGTCTGAACGATCCTCAAATATTTACAAACTAAGTAACACTTTCCTAAACAACTCATGAATCAAAGAAGAAATCAAAAGCAAAATTAGGAAGCATTTTGGATGGAGTGAAATTAAAAACATAAAGTACCAAACTTTGTAAGATGCAGCTTAAGTGTCGGCACTGTGGCATAGTAGATTAAGCCTCTGCCTATGGAGCCAACATCCCATATGGGTGCCAGTTCGAGTCCTGGCTGCTCCACTTCTAATCCAGCTCCCCTGCTGATGGCCTGGGAAAACAGTGGAAGATGGCCCAAGTGCTAGGGCCTCTGCACCCACACAGGAGACCCAGAAGAAGCTTCTGGCTCCTGGCTTCTGATCAGCCTAGCTCTGGCCATTACTGCCATTTGGGGAATGAACCAGCAGATGGAAGATCTCTCTCTCTCTCTCTCTCTCTCTCTCTCTCTCTCTCCTTCTGTCTGTAACTCTGCCTCTCAGATTAAATAAATAAATCTTTAAAAGAAAAAAAAAAGATGTAGCTGAATTCACAGAACTAAATCACCTATGTTAGAAAAGAAGAAAGGCTTGAAATTAATGACATCAGACTCTGCGTTAAGAAACTAGAAAAAGGAGTTCAAATAAAATCCAAAGTAAAAAGAAGAAAGAAAAAAATTAAGGTCAAAGTGGAAAGCAGAGAAATAGAGAACAGAAAGTGATAGAAAAAGAAACAACAGAAGAAAAAATTTTCTTCTTGAGAAAATAAAAAATGATAAACCTCTCTCAAGACAGATCAGAAAAACAGAAAGAGAAAGCATCAACTACTGGTCTCAGGAATAAGAGAAGTGGCATCACAAATTCTACCAATATGGAGAGTGAAGAAAAGAAGTATCTTGAAAAACTTTATGTTAATAGACTTGACAATCTTGATAAAACTGTATAAATTTCTCAATAATATGTGCTACCATAGCATATTCAGTAAGGAATAGAGAAATATTGAATAACCTTGTACTTAAGAAAAGCAGGCCTTGGCTGGTGCCGCAGCTTACTTGGCTAATCCTCCGCCTGAGGTGCCGGCACCCCAGGTTCTAGTCCCGGTTGGGGCGCCAGATTCTGTCCCAGTTGCTCCTATTCCAGTCCAGCTCTCTGCTGTGGCCCGGGAAGGCAGTGGAGGATGGCCCTTGTGCTTGGGCCTTGCACTCACATGGGAGACCAGGAGGAAGCACCTGGCTCCTGGCTTCAGATTGCTGCAACGTGCCGGCTGCAGTGCGCCGGCCGTAGCGGGCCATTTGGGGGGGTGAACCAACAGAAGGAAGACCTTTCTCTCTGCCTCTCTCTCTCTCTCTCTCTCTCTCTCACTGTCTAACTCTGCCTGTCAAAAAAAAAATCAGGCCTCTTTTAAAATCCAATCTATAATAAATAAATAAGAGTATCAATTGTTAAATCAATGAGAGTCACTGTGCACCTGCTCCCCATGTAGGACCTCTGTCCTTAATGTGTTGTACTATGCAAATTAACGGTAAAACTACTACTGCCTTCCCAGTGACATTAGAAGAAGCTATACCAAAAGCAGAGAAGCCAAGATATGCAGCAGGCCCTCTGGTATGGAATGCTGGTGTCCCCAGTCGAGGTCTCACCACTGCATTACAACGCCTACCCCATTCTTTATCATTTCTTAGCACACCACTTCTAAAATGCACAACAGATTCTTCTTACTTGTTCACAAATAGCAATATTTTGATACAGTATATTTTGGAGACAAAAACTCTCGGAGGAATATAGAGAAAATTCCTTTATTGTGGGATGATCACTGGGGCATAAGAGAGTTTCAACAAACCCTTATAATACACATTCCTCTATTTTACTGTCACACATGAAACACTATGGCATCCCTAATTTATATATTTGGTCAAAATGCCAGAAAAATGCAATAATCAACCTTTGTCCAAGAAACTGGTCTCCCTTGAAGCAGGCACATGCAGCCGTTATTCTCCTATCAAAAACCCCTTGCAGGGTTAGTCTTAACTCATGCCACAGTAAGCTGGGAGAAGCTCCACTCATTCCGGGGCACAACAAGGCCATCAAGTCTCAGGGCCAAAAACATACTGGAAGTGATGCCAAAGACAACTTAAATCTCCCCTGAAGTGGAGACTCAGAAAGCATTGAGGAAAAAAAAAAAAAAGAGCCAAGGCATAATCAGACACACAGAACTAAAAATTTAGGGTTGGGTTCACAGCTACTGCTATTGATATTCAGCACGCACTCGAGTTTTCTTTTACCAGGGGTTTGCAATATGTTCAGGGTATGGTGGTCATTCGTACTGAGTGGTTTAAAAGACAATCCTAGAGGCCAGGGCTGTGGCATGGCAGGTAAAATAGCCACCTGTGACACCAGCATCCCATGTGGTCACTAGAATTCTGCCTGCTCCACTTGCAATCCAACTCCCTGCTAATGTGCCTTGGAAAGCAGTGGAAGATGGACCAAGTGCTTGGGCCCCTGCCACTCACATGGGACCCCCAGATGAAGCTTCTGGCTCATGGTCTTGACCTGGCCCAGCTCTAACCATGTTAGCTATTTTGGGGGTAAACCAGTGGATGGAAGACCCTCCTCCCACCGCCTTTCAAATACATTTTTAAAAAGTTTAAAAGACAACCATAACCCAACACATGTCTAATCAATCTTCTAGGTCAAAATGCTTTAATTGCTCTTAACACACTTAAAAGAAGAAGACAAGGAGTATGAGACCCCTTTGCAGGCACGCAAGGACGATATTTTGGAGGAAGTGAATACCGTGAAAAGAATCCCCAACCTCGTCCACTCTTGAAGTCAGTTCTGCTGACATGTACGTGTTTTTCACAGGCAGACTCTGCAGTTTCCATTTAGCACAAGGGACTTCCACTCGGGAAAGTCCAGCTTGGTGGCGCCATTTTCCGCCAGCTCACAAAGTTACCTATTGGCTGCTGTGCAATTTAGACTGATGTTTCCTAAAGCTGAGCATTATTTGGAAAACTGTGGTGTTTATCTGTACTGAAACAAAGGTGATGAACCACCTAACCCACACACGTCATCTTGACATCGTAGGAGGAAATTACTGCCTGAAAACACATGCGCGTACTTACAACCAGCTCCTAGTGATTGCGCATTTCACCAAGTTCAATTACATGGCTTTGCAATGTATCAAGCATATAAAACAATTCCTAGAGATTGTTGTCTCAACATTTTTCCCTACAGAAATGTTTGTGAAATGCCATCATTTCCTTTTATTTACTTAGATGCTCATTCAATAAATATATTCTGAAGTCTATCCTTGATTTTGAGCATTTGGGCTGTTAAAAGAGGAAAGCTTCAGTCTCAGCACATATGGAATGGAAGCACATGCAAGCAGTTCTAATTCAAAGAGACAAGCTAATCATAAAAGGACAAGCAAGGCTTTTAACCCTTTTAACTCAGGGTTAAAAAGGAGGCCAGAGTCTTTAAAGAGCAGCAAAAAAGGTTACCTATGACCAGGACCTTGATGGATCTGAAGGAAGTGGAGGCAGAGAAGCAGAAAGACGGAAGTTTGAGGCAGAGGGAAGAAAGCATGCAGGTGTGGAAGTATGGTAAAACCTGCATTCCTTACTGATGAATTCTTCTGCCTTTTGGAACACTCAATTTCTAGTGCCTACACAGTAGTTAATTTTAGTCTGCTCCTTCTGGTAGAAAATGATGTGATAATATTATGCTCATGAAATTACGATCCTGAGAATGAATAATGACAAAGCAGCCTCTGACTGTGGAACTTGGACCAAAGAGTCCAAGTGGCTATGCTGACCAATTATTCACTTTATTAACAAACCTGCTTAGATTTCCCCAATTCTAACATTTTTCAGTATATTCCAAAAAAGTATTATTATGTATCATGACTATTTGTTAAGCCTATAATCTAAAGACAACACTTTTTTCAAATAAATTTATACATACAAAGTAATCCTGCTGGAGCTGGCTCCATGGCTCATTTGATTAATCATCTGCCTGCGGTGCTGGCATCCCATATGGGCGCCAGGTTCTAGTCCCGATTGCTCCTCTTCCAGTCCAGCTCTCTGCTGTGGCCCGGGAAGGCAGTGGAGGATGACCCAAGTGCTTGGGCCCCTGCACCCACATGGAAGACCAGGAAGAAGCACCTGGCTCCTGGCTTTGGATCGGTGCAGTGCCGGCCATAGTGGCCATTTGGAGGGTGAACCAACGGAAGGAAGACCTTTTTTCTGTCTCTCTCTCTCACTGTCTAACTCTATCTGTCAAAAAAAAAAAAAAAAAAAAAGTAATCCTTCCAAAGTCCTGGATCCAACTTTATAAAAATCTAAAACTAAAAATACATAAACATTGAAAATGATGACACTGGAATCAAATGGTGAAAATACCTACAGAAAATCCCAGAAACATTAGTAACTATTGTATTACGAGTTCACATTAGTTGACAAAAACTCCACACTAAAAAAGAGGAAAATATAAATAAACACAAAATAAAGTACAATAGGAAAATTAAAAATCATATTTATTGATTATATAACTAGTCAACAAACATACAAAACCTACAAGCATCATCAGCATGATGAAAGATAACCCAACATTGAGATACAATTATTTTGCTCATATATGTAGTATTTTTCTAGTTGATATTGATCAGTGCAAATGCAAAAAATGGTAAAATAGAGATTTTGTGTGTGGATGATCAAACTGCCACTACTTTTATCTTCTGTTTCTTATCTTTACAAATATCTTTTGTTACCTTTATAAAAAAATTAAAAGTGACAACATAGATATAGTAATTAAGAAAAACTGGGAATGACTTTATGATCCTGTGCACTGAGCCAACAGGTGTCAGAGCTTCCTCTGGTTGCTATTAAAGAATCTACTTTTAAAAACATGATCTTCTGGGCTGGCGCCGTGGCACAGTAGGTTAATCCTCCGCCTGCGGTGCTGGCATCCCATATGGATGCCGGTTCTAGTCCCAGCTGCTCCTCTTCCAATCCAGCTCTGGGTTACGGCCTGGGAAAGCAGTAGAGGATGGTCCAAGTCCCTGGGCCCCTGCACCCACATGGGAGACTGGGAAGAAGCACTGGCTTCTGGCTTCAGATCGGTGCTGCTCCTGCCTTTGTGGTCATTTGGGGAGTGAACCAGCGGAAGGAGAACCTTTGTCTCCATCTCTCCCTCTCATTGTCTGTAACTCTACCTCTCAAATAAATAAATAAAAATCTTTAAAAAAAAACAGGATCTTTTAATGAATTAGGGTGATTTTTATCCATCAGCATCTGCTAGGGCAGCAGAATACAGAAACGTCAGTTGTCTATCAGCTTAACATGCTCAACAACAAGCTAAGTATTATACAGTCATCGTGAACCTAGGGCAGAATTTTTGTGTAGAAAAGAACATCCTAATGACTAAAACACGCATATCCCATAGAGATATATGCTGTAGAATTCTGAACAGGGTGATTGAAAACACAGTGTTGCTAAATTATTAGTAACTTTACCTAAAGGTGATTGTGTGTGTGTGTGTGTGTGAGAGAGAGAGAGAGTGTGTGTGTGTATTCATATTGAATATGGGAAGCTGAATTTCATTCAATCTAGTTTTTATACACCTGTGAGATAACTCTACCTCTACTAAACATGGCGGCGGCTGGGGCGGAGGAGTAGGAGTGTGTCGTGGGTTCTTCTTGACAGCTTGTTGAGTCTGTATAGATGAATGGATAAAATGACGGGTGGTAAGTGCAATATGCTGACGGGACAAAGTGCCAAGAAATTCAGCACAGAGATTGGGAAAGAAAAGTGTCGTGCAGGGTGACAGAAAATCCCACATGCTAGCTCATTACTGGGGCTAAAAGTCTATTGTGGCTTTCCCTTTGTCCTTCTAGCTTATATAAAAGGCATAAAAATTAAAATCAAGGTCTTTCTTGTGAAGCTGGTCCACAAAATGGTAGAGCCAACCACAGGGCACACAGGTACATCCCCTAGCCAGCCACACTGCATACAGGTACATCTCTTAGCAAGCTGTTCAGAGACCACTTTCCTGGGGAAGTTTTGAGAGATGGAGGACTCTCAGGGTCAGGTAACTATAATCCCAAAGATAACTGAAGATTCAGGTTTAAGAGGAGACAGACTAAGCTCTAGGGGCTATTCTGACTACTCTAGTCAGTCCTTATGAAATTGAATCAAACTTGCCTGTCCCAGCCCCTACCCACCTTTTAGAATACATAGAGGATCCACAGGGCCGGGGGTCTTCATGTACCAGCTGCTGGGATTTTTTTCCACTCTATTGACCGGAGGCATTTCCAGTTTTAGAGTTTGCTGGACATGTTGTCCTGGGCAGAGTGTAGGAGGGCCTGGTCCCATCAGTGTTTGTATATTGCTTTCCGTCATTCCCCTAGCAGTTGGACTGGTGATAATAAAGAATAAGAATGAAACTAATTTGAAATTGGTTGTAAGAGAGCATATTATTAACTATGTCCTTCCTGTATCTAACTCAGCATTACAAGAAACCACAACATTTTTCCAACAAAACTTATGGGTAATCAATAAAACAGTAAAAATAAATGATGAGAAGAAATGATAATTTAAGTGCCTCAACATGAGATAGATAAATGCAAGTTAATCCTTTGTAAGTTTCCTTTACAGTGACAATAACCAGTCAGAAAGCTGGTTATCGAATAGCCTAATCCCCCCAAAATAGGTCTCGGAGCGTGGAAAACCTCTATCAAGGAGCAGACATTTAACCTAGTGATTAACTCGCCCATATCTCACCTCCGTGTGCCTGGGGAATGAACCCACAGAGAGGAGTTCTTGCTCTCTGTTTCTCACTGTCTTTCTACCTCTAAAATAATAAAAAGGGGAAGGCATTTGGCACAGTAATTAAGCCCCCACTTGGTACTCTTACATCCCACATTGGAACTTCTGGCTTGGAGCCTCAGCTGTTTCTGATCCAGCTTCTTGTTAATGTGCACTCTGAAGCAGCAGGTGACAGCCATGGGGGTCCATGCCCCCATGTGGGAGACCCAGATCAAGTTCTCTGTCCCAGCCTTGGCTGCTGTGGGCCTCTGGGGATTAAGCCAGTGCAAGAAGATCTCTCTCCATCTCTCTCTCTCTCTCTCTCTCTGTTCAAATAAATAAAATTTAAATAAATAAAAATAATTGCTTTTAAAAAGGAAGACTATAAAAGGTGATACGGAGGTATAGTTAATAAATATTTTTATAAGATTGCCAGTCCTTCCCAAATAATCAATTTTTAATGCAATGCCAACCCTATTGTAATATTCTTGGCTTTTTGTTAAACCAGATGAAAGCTGTAAAACTTATTATTAAAAAATGGGAAATTGCCTGAAAACTTTTCTCAAGAATAAAATTCAGTGAGGTATGGCAGGGTGCTTGCTGCATAGCTATTAAAACTGTCTGTAAAAGTACTGTGTTCAGAATATAATGCTACTTCTGAAAGAAAAGACAAATCAGGAACATCCAGAAAAAGATGCATTTATTTATGGTAATTTGATGAATTTCTAATTTAGTCTGGGGCTACTCAGACTATTTAATAAATCATGTTAATATCACTTTTCCACTAAGCAAAAGCAAAGATTACTCTCTGCCTTTAGCTAGATACAAAAATTTCAAATTTTAATACATACAAATACATGCATTACATATACAATTTTTTCACTTCTATCTAGTCTTTTTAAATCAGTATTTATAGATATATTTCATCTTTATTTAATGGGCTCTGGATTTAACGATTTAACTAATTTGGGGCAGGTGTGGTGGAGCAGCAGGTTAAGCCACCTCTTGAGAAGTCTGCTTCCATATCTGAGTGCCAGCTCAGGCCTGGCATTTCTGCTTCTTATTCAACTTCCTGCTAAGGCATCTGGAGGGGAAGCAGATGATGAGTCGAGTGCTTGGGCCCCTGTCACCTGTGGGGGGACAGCGGATGGAGTTCCAGGCTCCTGGCTTCCAGTCTGGTGCAGCCCTGGCTGTTGCCGGCATTTAGGAAGTGAGCCAGCAAATGGAAGATTCTCTCAACCTCAGTCTCAGCTTTCTCTGCCTCTCTTATAGCCCTACATTTAAAATACATGAAAATAAATAAAAACATAAAGAAAAAAACAGTGTACCTAATTTCTTTTTGATGAACCTTGGCTCAGTTCCAATTTTTTAAGTGTACACTCATAGACGTATAATCACTGAGATGAAAATCTCAGAAATTAAATTATTAGTAGTTATAGCTCAATTTCTTACACAGAATTCTAGAAGAAATGTCTCTTCAAGTTTCTTTTTTAAGGAGTTGATTCATGGATGTCTTTATTTAGTCACCATTGCACTTGATCAAGATAAGTATTCATTGAGCTTGCTCCTGACAGTAAACTGTACTAGTACAGGAGATATAGGAATGGTTAAGGCCTACAATGAAATGTGCATCCTTTAAAGATTTTTTTAAAAAAAGGTAAGGAAAAGTGCAAATATGTAAATAGCAACCTGGGTGGTAGTTCCTATTATATGTGCCTTAGAAGAATTAGAGATAAAATTGATGAGATTTTTTAAATAGAGAGTTTGCTTATTTTCTATAACTACATTCCCTCAAAGTGATTGTTACTCTAAAATAATCTAGAACTTAACATTTAGGGTGGTTATTGCTGATAATAACATCCATGATCTGTTAAGTCCTGTACCATCAGAAAACTCAAACACATGAGTGATTCTGGGATAAAGCTAATGAAAGGAAAGAGGAGTGTAATCGACATTTATTAACCACTGTGCCAGGTGCTTTGATTACATGGTTTTCCATTTTACTCACCTCTGGCATGACAAGGAAGCAGGACAGTTTGCCTATGATGCTCTGATTTTAGGGAAATAAGATTTAAAAAGAAAAGCTAGCATTCAGAGTCCCTACATTAAGCCAATCATTGTGCTAGATAGATTCCTGAAACACACTGCTTCTGTGTCATTCTTGCTTAGTATATAGAGTGAGCTCAGAGATGCCTTCACACTGGATATCAAAGAGGCAGTACCAGGGACAGAATGGAGTCTTCAGGGACACAGTTTTAAGGGTTGCAAGTTTCCACGTGTGGAGCAGATGTTAAAAGTACCTGAGAATGGACTCCGGCTGGCAGAAGCCACCTCACCCAGATAGGCATGGAAGATGACCACACTGCCAACACAACACCACCTGCTCCACCCCTTCCCAAAGGCCAAGACTGACTCACTTGGAGCACAGAATGCCAGTCTGCCTCAAACCATAACTCTGCTGTACCATTTATACTCCAGAGTGCCCCACTGATAAGGCCAAGACTACTTCACCTGAAATTTGTCTTCTTCTGTTTTATCTGCCTGTTATAGGCTGTTCCTGAAAGTATTAAGTCAATTGACCCAAATCTCTGACTCACACTCTGCTTCTCAAGAATCCAACCTGCAGCCAAGGGGATTGGCTGGTCATTTCTACTTATCACACCTTACAATTCCTAACCTTCACAATCATTCCATTACTCCATTTCATAAGGTAGTGTATTAAGACTGGCACACTGGCCGGCGCTGCGGCTCACTGGGCTAATCCTCCACCTTGCGGCAGCACTGGCACACCCGGTTCTAGTCCCGGTCGGGGCGCCGGATTCTGTCCCGGTTACCCCTCTTCCAGGCCAGCTCTCTGCTGTGGCCAGGGAGTGCAGTGGAGGATGGCCCAAGTGCTTGGGCCCTGCACCCCATGGGAGACCAGGAGAAGTACCTGGCTCCTGCCATTGGATCAGTGCGGTGCGCCAGGCGCAGCGCACTGGCCGCGGCTGCCATTGGAGGGTGAACCAACGGCAAAGGAAGACCTTTCTCTCTGTCACTCTCTCTCACTGTCCACTCTGTCTGTCAAAAAAAAAAAAAAAAAAAAAAAAACTGGCACACTGAGCTCCACTCAACAAAGAGGCAGATCCCAGAAGGAACAGGACTCACTGCTTAAGCAGTGCTCAAAGAGGAACCAACAGAGGCTGCTCTTAATAGGCATGGATTTGGCTACCCAATGCCAGGGCCATGGATTCTAATTTTCCACAAACTCGCCCTTGTTCTGAATGTTTTAAATTAATCATACTCTTTGCTGTTGCATAGCTTGTGAAATATGTTAAATGTATCATTTTTAAGTTAATATATGGCTAAGGGCTCCAAACTCTACTTGATATAATTTCTCTAAGCTTAGAGTCGCCATTGTTTGTACCTTCCCCTGGAGCCGGAACTCATATCCTAGTAGTGAACCTTTGCACCTGAATGCTGATAACATTTCTCTGCCTTACCTTCCAATGCAGCATGTCAGGACTAACAGTTGATCCAGAAATATACAAGCCTGGAAACCTGAAACTAAACTCTGACATGGAACTTTCTGAATTAACCACCCAGTCTTGAGGTAAGCTCCCCTGGGACTAATACAAGTGACAAGTATGCACTGATTGGGTCACCATGCCAAATTTGACGATGTAGAGGAATGTTTAATTGAACATAGAGTGGATGTTGAAGACTTAGAATATGGCATGCTGCAGTCTACTGGTTGACTGATATTACTGAATGGCTCTACGTGTAAATATTGATCACTAAATCTAGGCTTTTCTCCATAAAACTAGACAGTTGGTTCCTGCTGGCTGAATTTTATAAGACTCAGTGACCTCTTAATGAACTACTCTTTCTAAATCAGACTGGTGGATCTGGAACCCAACAACCTGGAGAAATGAGAGGAAGTGTAACAGCTCGGAGAAACAGGACAGTATACGTCCTGTTATGTATTTAGAGATCACATATCTCTACCCACTGCACTTTCACAGCTGGTTCTCAGTATTGTATTTTCCACTGGTGAGCTGCAGATTCATAAATGCAGCAGAATATTGAAAACAATTGCTTCATACAACTTTAGAAAAATTCCTCATGGAGCCAGCTTCACAAGGTAGTGACCCTGCCTCCCACTCTTCAACATTTCAAATTTTCTAATATGTACAATACTTGCCCATTACGCCTCTTATCTCAGAACACATGTATTTTTCCTCTTCTAAGTTATTTCCTTGAAGGTGTCACTATGGAGAAGGGCTGTCAGAGGTGGCAGTAATTACATTGTCACAGAGATATCGCTTTTCTCTTTCAACACTGGGAGGCAATCAGGTCTGAGTCATGGCATTTGTCTAAAAGACACAAGATTTATAACAAGTTTTTAAAGCTCATAACAGAAAATGAAGAGAGGGAAATAGCACAGCAGGTGAATGCATTTGAGATGTGTTACAGAATTGAGAGAGAACAAATCACTTATGTCTGTCAGAGCAGATGGATCTGGAAATAGTCCAACCCTTAGGTCCAACTGATCACAGTGATTTGTCTTTCCCACAAGTGTCCAACTTGTGTTCATTTTTTTTAAACTTGCAAGTATCCCAAATGACCAATATTAAAAGATTAATAAAGGAACTAATATTAATGCTAGTTATTAAATTCCTATTTTTCCAGTAAACCTTTATGCCAGTTTATCTCACATTAGACTTGCTTGTATCAGAATCATCTTGGAGGTTTCTTAAAACAATAAAAAGCAGAACCCCTAAAATCTGCTTCATCATAAACAGTCTTCATCTCCGATAATCACTAATGATCTAGATGTACTCTAAGATTGAAAGCAATGTGCTTTCAGCAACAAGGATTGGAACAACAGGAGACTGGGAAAATAACATTCTGATATAAAAATAAATAGCTTGCTGACTTTATTTCATCATCTTTTGAGTCTTTTTGAATATCATCTGACAAGTCAGCAGGTGCACAGCTCTGGTAGCCAGGGCAGCCCCCTCTCCTCAGCAGATGATACACTTGATAAACTGTCCCCTCTTTTCCACCTCCTCTCTCTACTCCCACCCACCAGGCCAGGGAGCAGAAACCTCATTAAAGTTGCTTAGTGCTCACTATGAAATGCAAAAACCCAAAACAGCAAAGCTGGTCGTCACGGCTGGAAGCCCAGAGGGTCTCAAGTTTCTCCTGGGTGACATCATCAGGATGAGTTTGTGTGAACACCTATTTTTCATTTTTCCTAGATGAAGCACAGAAAACTAGATATTGCAGAGTTGAAGAAAACAACTGGAGGATATTAATGATAGCTATAACAACTATGGATATTGAGTGTGAGCTTGGTATTGGCAGCTGTCTACTCTCCATCTTCATCACTGGTCATGGTGCTTATACTTTAGATCCACACATGCTTTGCCACAATATTTTTGAAGCTGAAGTTTCCAAAATCTTTATAGAAAGCCAAGAATATACCTCTCTCATTTATTACCTCCAATTCAACTTAAGAAACTTTCACATGTTTTATATCTTGGTTCAAGATTGTGTGTAAAGGCTTCCACTGCATATTACACCGATGTACAGAAAAATATTTAGATCTAAGGAATTACAGTTCTACTTTAAGTAACAACCTCAATACTGCACCATATTTGTTGAGTGACTTTATCTGAACCATAGTACGGGTTTTAGATGGTATAATTTCTTCTGTTATAAGATAAAGAAAATGTGCTCTATTCCTTGCAGGATAAATGTGATGGTGGATAAGATCAAGCCTCAAATTACTTAGAGATAAGCCCTAAGTATTAAGTGCTATGACCACATATCAAAAGACTCTATTTTAGATTGTGGTTTCCAGGTATTAGGATATTTGAATCCTGTTTGCTTAGTTGACTAATCTATCCCTTTGGTAAGACTGGTTATATATATATATATATATATATACACCCATATCTATATATCTATATCTATATCTTTATATATCTATATATAAAGCTATCTATATAGATAGATAGATAGATAGATAGATATAGATAGATATATAGATAGATAGATATAGAAGAGGTAAAGAGGGAAGATATTCTTTAGCTTACCGATTCATTCACAGTCTTTTTTAAAGATCACTTCAGTTAATGTGTGGAAAGTAGGTTAGGAGATAAAAGACCAATAGCTATCACCATAATCCAGACCAGAGGTAGAAACCCAAGTTGGAAAACAAATTTGTTTTTACAAGTTGTAGAAGTAAACAAGTCTCACATGGATGTGTGACAGATCTATTTTGTCCTACTAAAAGAATAGGGGAATAAGGCATCATCTATACTCTAAGACAACAATGGATGGTTCAAATTCCAGTTTTGACAACTGTAGGACTTTGTGTAGATATGTTACTTGGTCCTCTTTCTCTATTTTCTCTTCTTCAAAAGGAGGCTACAGTAGTTGTGATCTCACAGGATTGTCAGGAAGAATGATGTTAAGTCCCCACAGTCTCTGACTTAATGATGATTCAATTTAAGATTTTTCTACTTCGCAATGATGTGAAAGTATATCCACGCAACCCTTCTGTTTTTCACTTTCAGTACAGTATTCAATAAATGACATGGAAGATTCAACTCTATATTATAAACTAGTCCTTGTGTTAGATGATGTTTTACCCAACTGTATTCTGACCACATTTAAAACAGGCTAGGTTAAGCTATGATGTTTGGTAGGTCGAGTGCAATTTATGTCCGATTTATGATAGGTTTTTTGGATCATAGGTCTATGGTAAGTCAAGAGCATCTGGATACACTGTGTGAAATGTTTAGAATTGTTCTTTCTGGGTAATAAATGCAACATGCTTCTTGCCTTGGCATATGAAGTAGTTAACCGGGGCAATGAAACAATGTGCCTACTGGCCCCTAGAGGGCAGCAGAGGAATTAAAAACGGAAGTGGACGTGCTCAGTGGCAGATTCACCTTGCGTATCAAAGATGTGCTGCCTGATGACCAAAAAAAAAAAAAAAAAAAAAAGCCTTAGAAGGGTGTCATGAATCATACAAGATGGAAGCGGAGCTAAGGGACCACATATATCCTGCTTTGGGGGACTCTTGATAACATTTCAAGACACCAGCAGAGAGAAAATCAAAAATTTGAGGAAATCTAGAGGTGAAAAAAATCTAGGGCATTCATCTGCCAATGTACTTCAAGAAAGCTCATGACAACAGCTGGAAGTCAATGCTGGCTGTTTGCAGGAGCTCAGTGGAGGCTGTAGGCCAGGGCCTTTGTTGCACTCCACGTGACCAGGCTTCCTTGCAGCCCAGTAGCTTGATTACAAGGATGAGCCTCTCAGCAAGGCCAGGACATGCAGAGCCACTTTCTACAACCTAGTGCTAGAAGCGATGAGTAGTACTTCTGTGTGTTTCAATAAGCAGTGGTGTTAACAAATGCCCAGTTGATTTCAATGGGACAGGATGTAGACTCCACCACTCGATGGGGGAGTGCCAAAGTTCTGGAAAAGCATACAGAATGGGAGATGTTATCGTAGCTATCTTTTGCAAGATACAGTCAACCACAAAGGTGTTTCCTTAGAAACTCATACTAAATTCTTGCTGTCATTTTCACATGCAAAGCATCAGCAAGTCCTAACAGGTCTGGCTGCAAAACATATCCCAGACCTCATCTGATCTCACAGCCCTGCTGCTCCCACCTTAAGCCCAACCCACTATCTTTCTCCACCCAGATTATAGCAAAGCCCACTAGAAGGCTTTCTTTCCTGTTATTAGTGCCTAGACTAGTGATAACTAAAAAATATAAACCTTGTCCGATCACTGTTCACCTTGAAATCAACTGACAGTTTCTCTCCACCACACTCAGATTGGCCATCTCCCTCTTACTCCAACACTTGCGTGTGTTTTCATCTTGGGCAATCTGATCCCAAATCTCTTCACACTTACACTGCCTCATTATTCAGGTATCTGCACAAAGATCACCTTACCAGTGGCAGACATTTGGCATAGTGGTTAAGATGCCCCTTGGCTCAAGTCTCAGCTCTGCTGCCAATTCCAGCTTCCAGGTAATAGGCATCCAGGAAGACAACAGGTGATGAATCAAGTATCTGGGTCCCTGCCACCAATGTGGGAGACTTGGATTGAGTTCCTGGCTCTTAACTTTGGCCTGGCCCAGCCCTGGGTGTTGCAAGTATTTAGGGAGTGAACCTCTGGAAGAAAATCTTTGTGTTTCTGTCCCTTCTTCTCCTTGTCTCTCTACCTTTCAAATAAGTAAAACAAATTTAAAAAAACAAAACCGTCACCTTCCAGACTACCCACAATAAATGATCACCAACTCATTCACTTCCTTTTCCTTAGGTCTTGGTTTTTCTTACAGTGCTTATCACTGTCCGAGATTACCTGATCCTTGTGTATGATCCTTTTCCCTGCTCTGCTTCTCTGTAGGTAGCACTTTGGTTTTGTTTACTGTGTGGTTTATGGTGCTTAGACACATTCAGTAGTTAAGTTCAATGTTGAACAAAGGCAAAAGAAGAAAGGAGAGAGCAAACACATGCTATGGCTTTTTGCTTAGTAGTGGCAGAAACTAAGCTCTGTCATGAAAACATGTTTGTGCACCCTGTGAGGTCAGATCTCTCCTTTTCTCACCTCCTTTGGTTTCATAGACTCTAGTTTGGGGATAGCATGTTCTTTTCATTGTATTGCACTTCAGAGAGCTTTGTCTTGAACCAAGATATTTCCGGTGTTGGGGTTCAGTCACATCTGGGCATGTTTGGTGAGTGACGGTCTCAGAGGACCGTCAGTTGTAAGGAGACCTTTGGTTTTGAATGGAGAGAGAGGAAGGAGACTCTGTGGTTGTGGTGGGTAGGGTAGGAAGAGCGAGAGGAAGAGAGTCTGAGGGTGGTGATGGCCAAGTGAACATGTTGTCACTCTTCTGGGCCTCTCCACACTTCCTCTGCTGCCAGAATGCTGGGCCCCTGTGATGCAGACCCTGACAGTTACATACGCCTGAGCAAGGTTTGGAATCAGATGTATACATTGTAAAGAAACAAATGCCAACTAGAGCCCACACTGGTGAGAATGGCAGCAGCTAAATCCAGGCTGCAGAGTGAGGAATGGCCAAGGACCATGCCAGGACCCGGCCCCACCTGTGCCAAGTGCAGGCGGCAGAGCCATTAGCACCAGAGCAGCTCATTGGTGGGATTAGGCACCCACCCTGGCTTTGGGGGCTCCTAGCCTGCTTTCTGGGCTCCTTTCAAATCTGACATTCTTCAATAAGGTTTCATTTATTTGGTATCACTGAAAGGCAGAAACGTAGGGTGTTAAATTCCAGCCTGCCTCACAGATCGAGCCTGATAGCTCTGGAGAAAGGAGCTAGAAGTCAAAGTGGCAGGAATTATTGTAATAAAGGATTTTGTTAGACTTGAAGTTTCAACAGCAGGGCTTTCCTCCCCCAGGCAACAGGAAAATGGGCACTTGCCCACTTTTTCCTGGAACACAGCAAGCTCCTGTCTGGGCGGCAACTCTGCTGGAATGGTCTTCAAACAGCTTCTGGAAATTGGCGTTTTCTTTCAAGGAAATCTGACACAGAATCCCTTTCATAACCAGATCAGAATGAGCTGCCTTGCTTGGTGTAGCACTTGAAGCTCCCACAAGCTGCAGTGACCTCAGGGACCCTGAGGCCCACTTTGAAGTCAGTCCCCAGGACACAGTGGTGGCTCCTGGAGGCAGGCTAACAAGGTCTGTAACCCCCAGCAAAGGGGAAGGATCTCCTGAGATGACATCTGGCAGGTGCAGCCTGGGAAGTTAGCCAGAACCGAGCGAGCAGTTCCCAGAAGGTGGCAAGGGAAAACACTTGGCAGAGACTCCAGACTTTTTTTTTTTTTTTTTCAAAAACTGAGGATAAATCAACATGGGAATTTGAATATTTCATAATTAATGTCTCTTCTAACATAATCTAGAGTAACTTGTATAAATGTAGGTTGCATACCTCTTTACTCAGCTATTATGTATTGTCAGTGGTATGCTGTGCTTATTCATGTTACTAAATTGCCTTAAAACTTGGTAAACTTGATCATCAGTCTGTAATTCCAGCCTCACTGGAGATCCAATTAATGGCAGCTGCCTCTCTGCTTGGCTTTCCAGTGGTTGCTCAGGCCCATCCTAGCCCCCACGGATCTCTGAACACTGCAAGAGAACTCCAGCATCTCCTGGCATAAAGGCCATAATGTTCTCCTCAAGCAATCTTTGCCTCCTGGGTAGGATCCCCTCAGATCACCTTTACTACTTTGTTAACCAGATCTCCATGGGTATTGCAGTAGACAGGGCATGTGACATTGGATGTCAACGTCTTAGGTTCAAATCCTTACCGGCAATGGGATTTTAGGAAAGTTGTTATAAACTCTATTAGCTTTCAAATGGGCATTATTGGGAAGCTCAAACTTTCCCTCCGGTGGGTCAAATTGAGTTTGCTAAACAAATTGAAAACAGATAGATTAATAGGGGCAAAGCCATCACAAAAATTTATTAAATTATATAAAAATTTATTAAATTATTTATTAAATTATATAAGCCACATAAAATATGCAAACTATGAATGAAACCCAAAGAAAGGGCCAGATGGTTGAGATTTAAATGCCCTCCTCACAAGAAGACCTGTGGGGTGGAGGCAATTTTGAAAGACAGCAAAAGATAGAAGTTAGCTTATAAATGATTCTGTTTTTGGAATTTTAATGAGTCTAGGAGACAGACAGTATCTTGGACAGAGTCCATCCAGGTGTGTTTAAGTCCCACAGTCTTCTCTCCTGCCACAGATAATGAAATTGTGGGATTGGGAGGTGGAAAGCAATACATTGTGGTCTCTTATTCCCTTTTGTATATCCTGTCTTAAGGGCAAACAGGAAACATCAGAGGAAAGCCTCTTCCCGCATCTGATGATCTACAAGGACCTTGAAAATAATCAGCATGCTAGTGTGCCACTTTTGGACTATTGTTTTCTGAGGCCCCAAAATATAATAACACTAACTCCAGAGTGCAACGATGTAAGGCACTTGACATAACATGTAGGGTGCCTGGTAGCTTCACACCATCATTTCTCAGTGTTTCCTTCTCAGGACCACACTTCTGGTTTGGCCCATTTTTGCTGCTCTTAGTGTCCAACTCTAATAGCCAGGACAAGGTGGCTGCAGACACTGAAGGCTTAGAAAACATTGTCTTAAGAAGATCTAAGGAGTTGACATCATGGTGTGGTGGGTTAAGCTGCCACTTGCAGGGCCGGAATCCCATATTGAAGTACTAGTTCAAATGCTGGCTGCTCTGCTTTCAATCCAGCTTCCTGCTAATGCACATGGAAAGCAGCAGAAGATGGCTCAAGTATTTAGGCCCCTACCACCCATATTGAATACTTGGATGGAGCTCCTGGCTCCTGACTTCTGGCTGGCCCAGTCCTGGCTTTTGCAGTTATTTAGGCAATGAACCAATGGATGGAAAAAAAATTTTTTTAAGATTTATTTATTTACTTGAAAGTCAGAGTTACAGAGAGAGAAGGAGAGGCAGAGAGATAGAGAGAGGTCTTCCATCCGCTGGTTCATTCCCCAGTTGGTTGCAAAGACCAGAGCTGCACTGACCTGAAGCCAGGAGCCAGGAGTTTCTTCTGGGTCTCCCACACGTGTGCAGGGGCCCAAGCACTTGGGCCATCTTCTACTACTTTCCCATGCCACATCAGAGAGCTGGATTGGAAGTGGAGCAGCTGGGACTCGAATGGGCACCCATGTGAGATGCTGGTGCTGCAAGTGGTGGCTTTACCCACTATGCCACAGTGCCGGCCCCATGGATGGAAAATTAATCTCTCTATATATCTATCTATTTATCTCTCCCTCCCTTCCCCTCTCTCTGTCATTCTGTCTTCCAAATAAATACTTTTTAAGAAAGAGGATCTAAGGCAAATCCAAGCAGAAGAGAACTGTCTAAATAAGGACTTTTTCCAATGGAAAAATGCACAAAATCCACATTCATGGATTCAAATCAACAAGGAATGAAAATATTCAGAAAAGAACTGTATCTGTACTGAACATGCACAGACATTTACCTTGTCAAATAGTAATGTGTAACAACTATTCACATAGCGTTAACATTGTTTTAGGTATTATAAGAAATCTGGACTTGATTTAAAGTATACAAGACAATGTGCTGTGTGGGTTATATTCAAATACAGTGTCATTTTATGTAAGGGGCTTGAGCATCCTTAGATTTTGGGGTCATCACGGGTCCTGGAGATTGGTCCTGATGAGCCACATTTCAGAAGCAAAGGGCAGGTGAGACTGTTAGAGAGGTGAGTGTGGGGACAGAACTAGACCCCTGAATGCTTGCCACTGCCTAATCATAAAGTGTCAAGTCCACACTGAGCAGCAAGGCATGCCCAGCCCTTGTCTACTGCTGTTAAAAACTGACTCCTACACTCTGAGCCAAGACTGGCTTCTGAGAGGCAAATGCGGTTTCTTAAAAGCAGCAGGGTATTGAGAGGGAGTGGGAGAGGGGAGGGCTGCAGGAGGGAGGGAGGTTGGGGGCGGGGGGGAAGCCACAATAATACAAAAGCTGCACTTTGTAAATTCACATTTATTAAATAAAAAAAAATTTTTTAAAGCAGCAGGGTCCCCACTCATCCTTGCCTAGCCATAATTTGTAGTCTTGCTCTTAAAAGACCTTGTCTGATGTTTCTTCTCCCAGATAACTCTTCTTCCTCAAATTTTGGATGATCAGACATCCCTTCCTCTGGGAGGCCCCCAGCAGTTAGGATAGAACTGCAGAAGTTTAAATACAAAGAATGGTAGAGAAGGTGACATAGTACAGTATTGATTATGACTGCAAGTTTCTTTCTAAAGTTAATTATTTTTTGTTGATTTGTTTGAAGTTACTGATGAAATTTGCAGATCATACAGACACACAGAGCATCAAATTCACCATTCTAATGTCTCACTCAGTGGTATAAAACTGTCCGTTGTAACTGTGACACTCTCTTCAGTGTTCTAATGGATTTTATCAGCAGTGGGTATACAGGTCATTAGAGTAATTTCCATGGCCAGTATTGTGACATAACAGGTAAGGTCACCATTTATGATGCTGGCATCCCACATAGCTGCCAGTTTGTGTCCCAGCTGATTCATTTCCGGTACAGCTCCCTGCTAATGGCTTTGGAGAAAGCAGCAGAACATGGCCCAAGTATCTGGGCTTCTGCCACCCATGTGGGAGACCTGGATGAAGCTCCTGGCTCCTGACTTTGGCCTGGCCCAGAGCTGGTCATTGTGGCCATATGCAGAGTGAACCAGCAGATGGAAGATCTCTGTCTCTCCCTCTCTCTGTATCTCTGACTTTTGAAATAAATGAATAACATTTTTAATAAAACAGTATTATTAGAGAAGATCTTGCACAGGGTATGAGGAGAGAATTACAAGACTACTTGTAGGAACATTTCTGGAATGTGAAAATATAGATTAGTTTGTGCTTTGATAGAACAGAAAATTAAAGGTAGTATACTCATAAAACCATATGGTGAGAAAAAGTACTGAAACTATATAGACAATATGAATATGTCTTAGTAAAGCAACATATGGAGAAAACAAGTTCCAAAATCCTAAAACAGAATGATATCATTTTAATGAAACTCAAGGCAAGCAAAGCTATGTGGTTATAGTCACATTCGCACATGTGTTAAAATGATCATTGAAAGAAGCAAGGACTCCCCACAACTTCCAAGAGAGTGATTGCTTCCTGGGGAGAGGTAGGAGAAGAAAAACCCATGATATAAGTAATGCTTTGGTAAAATGCTTTGTTTTTAGTTGGGAGGGAGGATTGTGGGTTTATATTACATTTTTATGTTACTCTGTTCTTTTGCATATGCAAAATATTGCATTAGATATTTAAGGAATGTTGAAGAGAGCCAGAGTAGTTAATTAAAATCATTAGAGAGTAGTAAACCTTCTGGAAAAGGCGCAGATTCTATTTACCATTTAATGGAAAGCAGCCTCAATCCCACCTTTCACTATCAAGCCCTGGCAATCTGCTCTTAACCAGTCAAGAGAGATTTATTCATTAGAACACATTTGAGCTGGTGAAAGGCTTCAGAATACCAATAGGTAGGTCTGTAATGAGAAGTATGACTCTCTCACAGTAGAAATACTCATCTAGTGTGACAAGAATATTCTCCATGTGTACTCAAACTCCATCTGAATAACCAGAAGCCTCATGCTGACCTTTCACAGGAATTCTCAAATGCGGGTCGGGCAATCCCAATACAACACTGAAAATGAACTGCAGCTACATAGGACAACAGGAATATATCTTAGAAACTTAAGGAATGCCGAAGAAGAAGCTGCACTCTCTCTGTTTGTAAGAACACTTGCTTGGTGAGCCTAAATACAAAATTAAAAGAACTAGGCCAATGAAAACATAGCAAAGCAAATATCTAAGTTCCCAGTCATCCTCAGTAGAGTCCAACACTCCACAACACATTTGATGGCACTCTTAGTTCTCATGCCTAAGGCAAACATTCATTGGTCAGTGTGCTTTACTCCAAGGATTAGCTCTTGAGCCTTGCAAAGCACTCTATACAGCCCCTGTTAATTAGGTTAGCACAAGAACCAAAAAACATCATTTGTGATCCTGGACTAACCGGATTGCAAATCCTGTCATAAAAGACTTTGCACAGAAGAATTTGTCCTGGCAGGTAGAATGCCCATGTCCCATGTTGGAGCGTCTATGGTTGATTCCAGCCTCTGGTTCCTGACTCAAGCTTCCAGCTGATACAGACACTGGGAGGAAGCAGGTGATGGTACAAGTAATTGGGCTCACGCCATCTACCTGGGAGAATTGTATTGTGCTCCTAACTCCTGAATTCCACCTTTGGTCCTGGTCCAGTCTCAGCTGTTGTGGGCATCTGGTGATTAAATTGCAGATGGGAGTTCTGCTCTCTCTCTAATAAATAATCAATTAAATAAATAAAGACCTTCTATAATCTGACCCCAAAATACCCTAACTCCTTTGTTTCCATTTGCAGTAATCTACTCACTGCCCCTGAAATATTCCATTTTATTCCCCTGTGATCATCTGTACTCATTCAAGCGTCCCCTTCACACTCACACATACACACACACACCAACCTGGAATGTCTTTTCTTTATTCTCTGTCTCAATTGACTCTGATTTTTTCCATAAAGCTTCCTTGGCCATCCTTCCTGGGACCACTGCTTCTCTCTGCTCAAGCCCTGCTATTTACAAGGCATCCAACATTTACTGCCTTCCAAGGGTGATTGTATTTTCAAGTACTTCTGAGTTTTATTCCATACCATTTTTAAGGGTGAATGACAGCCCACAATGGGGGAAATGGAGGTTTATGGGTGGTGGTAGAAGCGTGGGTTTTTAATTCAGACCATTGGGTCTGAACCATGCCTCCACCTCATGTGTGAACATGCTCAAGCTATTTAATCTACTTGTGCCTCTGTTTCTCCTTCTGTAAAGGGAGGCTAACATATAATCTGTAGCATTGCTACAGGTGTGAGAGATGCACTTAGAATAGTGTCTGATGCACAGTAACTACTCAATAACCAATGATTATTATTAAATCTATGGCAGGGCTAGTTGTTACAGTTGTATCAAAGTTATTGTTGTTATTTTCTATGGCAGTTTGCCTCCAGAGGACATTGGCAGATTTGGAGCCATTTTTGGTTATTACAACTTGACAACTAGTTGGTAGAGACCTGTTAAATACCCTGCAAACCCAGGACAGCTACCTACAACAAAGAGTTATCAGATTAAAAATATCAGTGTTCCTCAAGGGTAAAAAACTTTAAGGTATGTAAAAAGTCTGTATGACTTTACAAGAATGCCAATAGTATCCCAATAGACAGATGGAAAAAAAGGGACATGGGCAATAATTATTATACACTATATAACACTGTTTAAATACCATTATTATAACACATGCTACTCTCTGTTAGGAACAATCTTCTCCTAGTGTTCTTCATTTTCTTTGGAATATTTTCTGATGCTTTTCTTGTTTAGTTTTTGAAGCAATTTTAAAGCCAATTGGGCTAGTTATGAGAAGAATGTTGCTAAAATATTGCTTGACTTTACAACCATAAACTAGCTTGAAATTATAAACTAGCAGAAATTATCATCTTTCTGTAAAAAAAAGATTTTATTTATTTATTTATTTGAGAAGTAGAGTTACAGACAGAGAGAGGGAGAGACAGGAAAGGTCATCCACTTACTGGTTCACTCCCCAAACAGCTGCAACGGTCGGTGCTGAGCCGATCTGAAGCCAGGAACCAGGAACTTCCGGGTCTGCCACGTGGGTGCAGGGGCCCAAGCATTTGAGCCATCTTCCACTGCTTTCCCAGGCCATGGCAGAGAGCTGGGTTAGCAGCTGGGACTAGAATCGGCACCCACATGGGATTCTGGTGCCACAGGCAGAGGCTTAGCCCACTATGCCACATTGCCAGCCCCAAATTGTCACCTTTCTAAGATTGAGTTTTATCATCCAGAAAGTGCTGGGTAATTTTATAAAACAAGTGAAATAAGATAGTGATGCTCAATACATTATCCCTCATAGTATTTTTTTTTGTCTGTTCTACTTAATATGACTGGTTTAATTCTGTAATTATCACACAGTTATTCTTAAGTGTTGAAAATTAACTGAAATGTGATCCCTGTTAAACATAAGAGTGGGAATAAGAGAGGGAAGAGATGTATAATTTGGGACATGCTCGGGCTGACTTGCCCCAATTGGTAGAGTTGGAAACATACCAGGGGATTCCAATTCAATCCCATCAAGGTGGCATGTGCCAATGCCATCTCACTACTCCAAGTGATCAATTTCAGTTCACAATTGATCATAATGAAAGGACTAAGAGTCAAAGGGAGCACATAAACAAGTCTAGTATCTGCTAACACCAACCGATAGAATAAATAAAGGGGAGAGTGATCCAACATGGGAAGTGAGATACTCAGCAGACTCATAGAATGGCAGATGTCCTAAATAGCACTCTGGCCTCAGAATCAGCCCTAAAGGCACTCGGATCTGGCTGAAAAGCCCATGAGAGTATTTCAGGCATGGAAAGCCAAGACACTCTGGCAAAAAGATCTCTGTGAGTGAGATCCCAGTGGAAAGAACAGGTCTTCAAAGAGGGAGGTGCCTTTCTCTGAAGGGAGGAGAGAACCTCCACTTTGACTATGACCGTGTCTAAACAAGATAAGAGTCGGAGAACTCAAGGGGCTTCCATAGCCTTGGAAACTCATAACTGGTGCATAGGGAGATTACTGATGCCATAAACAGGAGTGTCAATTGGTAAAGTCAACAACAGGAGTCACTGTGCACTTACTCCTCATGTAGGATCTCGGTCCTTAACGTGCTGTACACTGAGGCTTAATGCTATAACGAGTACTCAAACAGTATATTTCACTTTGTGTTTCTATGGGGGTGCAAACGACTGAAATCTTTACTTAATGTACACTAAACTGATCTTCTGTAAAAAAAAAAAAAAAAAAAAAAAAAAAGAAAGAAATTTTCAATTCCCAACTTGACTCTCACTGGGATTAAACATGACAATAGGTCTGATCTGATTTCATCATCATTTAAAAAAAATCATCTATTATTTTTCACTTTATGTTTCTGTGTGGGAGCAAACTGTTGAAATACTTACTTAAGGTATACTAAGCTGATCTTCTGTATATTAAGATAATCGAAAATGAATCTTGATGTGAATGGAAGGGGAGAGGGAGTGGGAAAGGGGAGGGTTGTTGGTGGGAGGGACGGTATGGGGGGGGAAGCCATTGTAACCCATGAGTCGTACTTTGGAAATTTATATTCATTAAATAAAAGATAAAAAAAAAAAAAAAAAAAAAAAAAAAAGAAATTTAATGGGCATGGTGAACTGGTACATACAAAAACCCTAACTTACACACTTGAATTCCAAACACTCATTTGCAAATTGGGTTTTTTAGCATCAAAGCTTTTGTTCTGAATAAGGAGCATTATGTAAATATAAATTTGGTTCATGAATAGCCCACATGAAAAACTCTCCCTTACCAGAAGGAAATACCCAAAGAGAGTCATTACTCTGAGAATAGGACAATCCGTGAAACGGGTATAATTTGGAGGTTTCCCAAAATGCAAGTTCTCCCTTGTGACAAGGGGTTTCTCTGTTTTTATCATCCCTGAGAATTCCAAGAACCAGAGGCAGTTGAAAGACTTAGACTCTCCAGCAGCAAATCAAAGAGCAGAGGTCCAGGCTCTCTTCTCTGACACTCTTGGGAGTAATTAGATGAGGACACATGCCTGGAGATGCTTTACAGAGTTCCTAAGCTACCTGATTCGCCCATAGGATTTTATGCTTAAAAAAACTTTTCCCGGCCGGCGCCACGGCTCGCTAGGCTAATTCTCCACTTGCGGCGCCGGCACTCCAGGTTCTAGTCCCGGTTGGGGTGCTAGATTCTGTCCCAGTTGCTCCTCTTTCAGTCCAGCTCTCTACTGTGGCCCGGGAGTGCAGTGGAGGATGGCCCAAGTGCTTGGGCCCTGCACCCGCATAGGAGACCAGGAGGAAGCACCTCGCTCCTGGCTTTGGATCTGCGCAGCACGCCGACTGCAACGCGCCAGCCGTAGCAGCCACTTGGGGGGTGAACCAAGGGAAAAAGGAAGACCTTTCTCTCTGCCTCTCTCTCTCTCACTGTCTAACTCTGCTTGAAAAAAAAAAAAAAAAACACTTTTCCCTATTGTTATTGTTTAACCATAAAATGAAAGATTTTCTAAAACATTTAAAACATTCTGGTGAGGATGTGGAGAAAGGGGAACTCACAAACACTGTTGGTCGGAATGTGAAATTAAGAACAGCCATTATGGAGGATAGTATGGGGAGTCCTCAAAAAACTAGAAATAGGACCATCATGTGACTCAAGCTAGCTCTCTGGGGTGGTGGTAAAGCCACTGCTTGTGATGCCAGCAACCCATATGGCTACCGGTTCATGTCCTAGTTGTTCCACTTCCTGTTCAGCTCACTGCTAATGCACCTGGGAAAGCAATAGAAGATGGCCCAAGCCCTTAGGCTCCTGCCACCCACGTGGGAGACCAGAAAGAAGCTCCTTGCTCCTGATTTCAGTCTGGCTACGCCCTGACAGCTGTGGCCATCTAGGAAATGAACTATGGATGAAAGACCTCTGTTTCTCCTCTATCTATAACTCTTTCAAATAAATAAATCTTAAAAAAAAAAACTACCATGTGACCCAAAAATTCTGCTACTGGGTATACATACAAAGAAAGGAAATCAGCATGTCATAAAGATAGCTTCATAGAGAGGATTTTGAATGTACCCAACACAAAGAAATGATAAATGTTTGAGGTGATGATATGCCAGTTGGCCAGATATGATCATTGGACATTGTAAGCATGTATTGAAATGCTACACTGTAGCCCATAACATGCATATTAATTACAAATTTAAAAGGAAAAAGAACAAGAGATTTTTCACTGGAGCAACTTCGTCCTCTTTGAGCAATGCTGTGAGAAGGGGCAAGGGGCAAGTGAAGACCCTCAGAGATCCAGAGATCTGTTGAAGATGGAAGAGCTTTGGGGGTGTGGCAAGGATAATGACACCACCCACTTTATAGAGTGGGGTGATGATTAAATAGTTACTATAGAGTACACATATTTAGCATATATAGTACTAAATAAGCAGTATACAGGAGCAAGACTTAGGACTGAGTTAGCACGTAATTGGGGGTCCAAGGAGAAGTTAATTGGAGTTAATTAGAAGTAATCATGAAACTTTGAAAAGGGAAACATCTTCTTGATTCTGCCAATAATGTAACGGAAATTAATTTACACTCACCTTTTCAACAGTCTCCTGGGCCATTTCTTACACATGATAACTTTTCTTTATTTCTTTCCCATTGCTCCATTGCCCCTCATCCCACCCTTTCTCTTCCTCTGTCTTACTAGCTACTATCCTCATCTATCTTAAGGACGTATAGTCAAACAGTCACTGAATCCATTCAATATAAATACACTTCCTTTCTTTAAATTAATAAGGAAATTTTTCTGATAAAATTTTTCACTGAAATTCTCAAGTCGTATAACAGCAAATGTTGCAAAACTCTGTGGCAGAAAATCAAGGTCAACTTGAGCATCTAGCAGCTATGTTGGTGCTATTCTGGTAAAATTCATCTTGTTGTAGGTGACAGAGACCAAATGGGGTTATTTATGGAATATTTTCTCCTACAGTCGTCATTGGCTCTGTGGTTGAATTCCAATGGTCCCCTGGTATGAGCTACCCTCTCTCCTACCCGTACGTCACTTTCCAAAAGCCCTACCCACTTATGCTTATTACCTACTAAAGTGGAACCAAAGAAATCAACTGCGGTGAAGCCAGACAGGAATATGCAAACCTGGGGAAGACTTTTCCCTGGGAAAGAGGTGACAGAATTGTCTTCCTTCACTCCAGATGGCCTAGGCCAAGTATTCAGAGAGCCAGGATTACCTGACCAGGGCTATAGACGAATTTTAACTATATTTCCTGAGAATCTTTGAAGTAATTGAGACTTCTTAAATTGGAGAAAATGGAAAGCAGAACTTAAGTATATTGATGTGTCAAACTCTGCAGTAGCTGCTGGTATTCGTTAGCTCATTTATTTTCTGTGACCTTACCTCCTAACATATGTGACCTTCTATGAACACTGGAGTTAACTAAGACCTTGTTGGGAGCTCACTCTAACAGAAAAACTGTGTAAGACAGCAGGTGAGCACAGCTGTGTGGCCCTCAGCACATCTTTGCTGCAGTCTCATTGTGGTACAGCAGCTCAAGCTGCTGCTCACAATGCTACATCTCCTATAGGAATGCTGCTTCAGGTCCCAGCTGCTCCACTTCTGATCCAGCTTCCTGCCAAGTTGCATGGGAAGGCAGTGGACGTGGATCCATGCCAAACATGTGAGAGGCCACGATGGAGTTTCTAGCTCCCAGTTTCAGCCTGGCCAATAGCTAGCTAGCTGTTGCAGCAATTTGTGGAGTGAACCAGCTAGTCAAAGATTCTCTCTCTCTCTCTCTCTCTCTTTCTCTCTCTCTCTCCCTCCCTCCCTCCCTCCCTCCCTCCACCTCTCTGTAGCTTTCAAATTAACAAATAAAATAAAATAGATACTTTTGGAAAAGAAATGGATTTAACAACTGTACCCACATTATGTGTTCCTGATAGAAGTAAATCAAACAATGCACATACCTGACATGTACACATGTACGTGTAATCAGTTGGCATCAGCTATTGTTTTCATTATCATTCCTGCAAGAATTCCGAGTGTTGAACATTATCATTTCCATTCATAGAACAGGAAACAAGCTCAGAAAAGTTAAATGAGCTGGTCAAATAGCCATTTGGGAGATAAACCTAGTAACCTACCCAAATTTGATTCTAGAATTCAGGTTTTGTATTTTTGTGTTTTTCTTTCCCATGCCTGAAACTTCCTTCTCAACAGAAGACTTGCAGAAAAATCTGAGAGCTGTTTGCAGGTGCTTCATGAGTGGCTATATAGATGATGGGACAAAAGTTTCCAGCCCTCAAGAGCAGATCTGTATCCCGTAGGTGGAAGTTCTTTTGCATTTATTATAAGGATACACATTTTGCCTTTAACACAAGAAAGATTTTCAAAAGCAGATAGTCTCTGGAAAGGAGCAGTAAATCCCACATCTCTATGGATGGGCAGGCAGAGAATAGATGGCAACGTGTTGAGGCTGCTGCAGAGGATATTCCTGGAACTGTCTCCAGTATGCCCCAGCCTCTTGTCTGCTCTCAGCAATGCCTAAGGAACAAAGAAAGCAGCTATCACACCAATCCACCCTCTTTCTCCTGTTTCCAGGCCAGGTAGGTAAGCATCCAGGAGAGTGTGACTTCCCTAGCACTTCCAGGAAGACATGTCTTCCTCGGACCATTTTAGATCATTTTTACACATCACCTAGCAGATTAGTCAATTATTTGTACCCAGTTGTCCAATGACTCTCTAAGGCACGTGTAGAGGTCTTCATGGCTCTTTGTTCCATCTGCACACCTCTGTCCTGCACTCTGGCTCTGACTCTAACTCCAGGCGACCATGATGAAGGAGTCTCCATCTCTCAGGACCCCTCTGCTCATAGACTTTGTTCTCTCTCCATCCCCTTTCAAGCATTTCATGGCTGACTCTGCTGCAGGTGCAGAGAAAGCTGCCAGGCCAGGCTGTGCAGTGCTCGGGGGAGGACCACTACAGGTCCTCAGGAAGCTGCACCATGGCCTGGGCCAGAATGGAGGGAGGATGGGAAAGACCCACTGCACAACTCTGAGTCAATCTTTTCCACCAATGCCTCAAAGCCGCACTGCCAGAGCCCAGATTCTCACAAAACTGTTACCTTTATATGGCTTTTTACTGCCTGCAAAAATGTTTTCTAATCTATCCTTTCTTATTCCTCTTTTCCCACTCAGGTATTATTGCACATGGGATGTATATCAATTATGATTACATTGGTTACATATAAAATAAACTCAACCAATAGTAGTTGGTAATAAAAATAGGATTATATTTTTATCTTACACACACAAAAAAGCCTAGGAATGAAGGATACTGTGGTGGCCCCATTGACATCTGGGACCCAGTTTCCTTCTCTTTTTGCTTCATCATCATTAGTAGGTGCTTTTCATCCTCAGGTTGACCTCATGGTAACCTTATGGTTTCAGGAGTTCCAACAATCACATTCTTATTTTGAGTGAGAGGACTGTGAAAAAAGAAAGGGTGAATCCCCCATCTGAGTTACTTTCATCTAAAGAAATTTTTCCCAGGGGAACTGTCTCCTGCAAAGAAAGCTGAGAGATGTATCTTGTTTTAACTGGACACAGAGCTGTCCCTGTCCATGTAAGAGTCTATTGCAAAGGAAGTAGGAGGGATGAATAGTGGGCAGGAAAATACCAGTCTCTGACCAAGAAAATTTATGGCTTCTAGGGATTGTATGACTTGGCCAGGGTAATACAGCCATTCATAGTCTATAGAAAAGGAGCCGTTCTACACCTTAGAGTGCACGATTCATGGCTTGTGTGATCACAAACGGCAACCTGTCTCCTTCTACTCTTGCAGAAGTTCTGTGTGAAATACCATTCACCCCTGTTGCCAGGAATCTTGCCTTGCCCATGTTAATCAGTCAGAGCTGTATTGCAGAGGGGTGGGTCACTGGCCATTTGTTAATACACTAAAGAGTCTGGGTAACTGTCCATTTAATGGGGGCTGCTTTCTGCCCATGGGCAATAGGTTTCGGTTTCTGCACACCTGGTTAGCATCTTTCCTAATCAGAAGCAGAAGAGGGAAGAGACCACCATGCCTTCCATCTGAAACTTGTGTAGGTCAAACAGGTTGGTCACACTGCCATCCTATTTCCTTCTATTTATATTAAAGGCAGAATATATTAACACACTGTGTCTAAGGGTGTCGCTTGCTCACTATAAATCATCAGTTTCAGGAGGTAAAGCACTGTTTCTAGTTTTAATAAATAAATTCCTTGACTTTAATCCGAGTTTGGTCCTATGTGGATGTTCCTTTAATTTGAGCCCTGAGAGATGAGAGAAAACAGATGACAACACAATTTCATGATAAATAAAAGGAGCTATTTATAGTCTTATTTTTTTAAAAAAATCTGTATTTTATGATTATAGATTGCAATAGAATATTTTAAAATATTTAAATATGTTTCTGAAACAGTCGCTATTGTCCTTATTAACATTGGATTTGGGGGGGCAGGGAATACTAATTAAAAATTTGAGTTGGGGGCCGGTGTTGTGGTGCAGCGGGTTAACTCCCTAGCCTGAAATGCCGGCATCCCATATGGACACCAGTTCTAGTCCCAGCTGCTCCTCTTCCTATCCAGCTCTCTGCTATGGCATGGTATAGCAGTAGTAGAAGACGGCCCAAGTCCTTGGGCCCCTGCACCCGTGTGGGAGACCCTGAAGAAGCTCCTGGCTTTGGATCGGCACAGCTCTGGCCATTGTGGCCATCTGGGGAGTGAACCAGTGGATGGAAGACCTCTCTCTTTCTGTCTCTACCTCTCTCTGTAACTCTTTCAAATAAATAAAATAAATCTTTAAAAAAAATTGAGTTGGGTGGGTTTTATTATTTGAGATTTTATCATGTGAAGTCATGAATGCAACACACCAGGACATTGCTTTCCTGATAAAATAGGATGTAGGTATACTTTCACAAGTGTACAACTGTAATTTTTGAAAACGCGATCACTGCAACCTGAAGTCAGGAAAAGAGGAAACCAGCAGATTCTCCCTGAGCCAAATTGGGGTCTTTCAATAAACCTGAAAGAAACTGAGTTGGTGAGGATTCTCCATGAGAGGTGGGGGGAGTACCACCAGCCCACCACTTCAGAGAAGTTCAAAGGTAATCTACTCACAGAAAAATGTTCAACCACAGGGCGGATGTGTTGCTTTTCACACCCCAAGGCATTTACTTGAAAGGTAAAGACCGTCAGTTCTAGCAGTCTTGGCTATGGGAGGAGTGGGCTCCACGGGAACAGAGAAGATCAGGAGCACTGAGCTTCCCCTGCCAGGGCCTTGCTTGCTCACTTGTTCCTCCCAGGAAGATTTTATAAACAGTATTTCCATACTGTTCAACAGGAAGCTATAAAATCAAACCAAATACGTTTAGCCCTTAGGGATTATGTTCTCTGTTAGGTCTTAGTGAAAATAGGCGGACCTTCCTAGGAACTGAGTGCAAGTTCCAAGTGGCCAAATGATAAAAGTCCCAACTACATGGTGGGCATTTGGCATTGTGGTCGAGCTGCTGCCTGGGATACCCGAATCCCATTTCGAGTGCTTAGGTTCAAGACCCTGTTCTACCTCTGGTTTTCAGCTTCCTGCTAATGTACACCCTAGGAGGCAGGCAGTAAGTGATGACTCAAGTAATTGAGTCCCTAGCACTATGGTGAGAGACTCAGACTGAGTTCCTGGCTCCTGGCTTCAGCCTGGCATGGCCATGGCATTTGGGAAGTAAACAAGCAGATGGGAGATCCTCTCTGTTTGTCTATCTCCTTCTCTGTGTTTCTGATATCTTTCAAATTAAAAAAAAAATGCTTTTAATAGTGTTAATTAGCTAAACATACCACCAAAGTTGAATTAGCTAAACATACCAAAGTTGACAGTCTATTAAATAATGAGTAATAAGAGATTCCATGCTGGCGCTGCTGCTCACTAAGCTAATCCTCCGCCTGTGGCGCTGGCACCCCAGGTTCTAGTCCTGGTCGGGGCACTGGATTCTGTCCCGGTTGCCCCTCTTCCAGGCCAGCTCTCCGCTGTGGCCCGGGAGGGCAGTGGAGGATGGCCCAAGTGCTTGGGTCCTGCACCCGCATGGGGGACCAGGAGAAGTACCTGGCTCCTGGCTTTGGATCAGCGCGGTGCGCAGGCCGCAGCGCACTGGCTGCAGCAGCCATTGTGGGGTGCACCAACAGAAAAGGAAGACCTTTCTCTGTCTCTCTCTCTCACTGTCCACTCTGCCTGTCAAAAAAAAAAAAAAAAAATCATGCTTCACAAAGCCAAACTAACATAACCATTTAAGATGAAAAATAAGTCAATTAAGGGGAAAAACAGAAATATTTAAGTATCCTTTATTACATTGGAATCAAATTCTCACTCTGTTTCCTGACTTAGTGCCTACAAATTAATGTCAAAACCTTTAAGGTCTTCCCATATTTGAATGTTTAGGAAAGGTAGAAGTTTGCCCAGTTGGGGTAAGGCTTAAAACTCACTTAAAATATTTCTTTTGAAAGGGTCCTCAAATGAGAAGGCATTGGAAAAAATTGTGTGGAAGGCATGAACCATAATCAGTTTTAGCACTATTCAACTCCTGTTGCAACCACACTGATGGGAATGGAAATTCTATACATTCAGTTAAGTGATTTGCATACCAGAACAGTATGCAAATATTGGAACAGTGGCCTAGAACTTAGGTCTCTTGCATTTCCCACACTCTTCTTTGAATTCCCGTGTCACTTATGGTCAATACCACATAGTTTACTGCTTAGTCATGCGATGCTCTGTTGTTCAGGTCCCTAAGCAGTTTGGAAGCTCTATAAGCAACAGGGATTGTTATATTTATTGGGCATCTCTCACAATGTCCTTTATAGCACTGGCCATGCTTCCATGCAAACATTCATCCATTAATTCATCCAAAGTGTATTAAGAATCAGTTATGTACCAGAACTTATCATATATGTGTGTTAAAATGTGACCTGCACAAGGCCTCTTCTCTGCACAAGGTCTTTAATTTTGTAGAGCTTAAATTTGAATGAGATGAGATGGTAAACAAACAAGAGAACCATCAGAGTTAACAAATATGATTGAAAGAACTCAAACAGGATGATCTCATGTAAAAAATTAATGAATTTGGGCTGCTTTCTCACTGAGAAGATGCTATCAAGAGACTTGAATGACCAACAGCTTCATAAGGAGTTGGGTTGGTATGAACAAGGGAGACGAGCAGAGGCCCTGTGTGGCCAGAGCATAGTGAAAGAGAAGGAGTAAATGAAATGAAATGGGAAGATAGCAGGAAAGGGTTCTTAGGGTTTCTGGAACTTGCAGTGGTATGTATGTATTTTATCCTAAATGCAGCTCAGGATTTTACCCAGGAAAATTACATGCCCCAATTCACATTTTTTAAAAATATTTCCCAAACTATCGCATGCACTGGGAATTTAGTAAAAAGCAGGGAAGCTAATGATATTATTCCAATGGTCCATGAGAAAGATTTTGGTACTTGAATGAGGGTAGTATTAACAGAGATAGAGAAAAATAGCAGGGTGGGAGGCGAGCGTAGGATGCTGTACTGATGAATCTAATAGTGGAATAAGATCAAAAGAAGGAGATTAGGGATTGATTGATCAGTTGTTTAACTTAAGCCATCAAATAATTGATGATGACTAAAGAACAGGCAATCAGGAGACAAGGGTGGAAGGGTTATGAAACATGTTCTTTAGCTTGATATGCTAACTGAGACTCCCCAGTGAAAGGCCAACTAGGTAGTTGAATATAGAGTTCCCAAAAAAGGGTTCACTGACCCACACGTGGTATCTGAAGCTATGGGACTGAACAAGATCCCATCCAATGGTTGGGTGGAGGAGCTAAGAGCAGCCCTTCCTACTGACAGTAGCTATTAGAAGATGGCCAGGCTAAGCAAATAAGAGGGCAGAGCAATGGATTCTCACAACATGCAGTATATATTAGAAGGTAGAGGATAAATATGGATTCCCTCTTCTCTTTTAACAGAAAAAGACACTAAGTGATATGTGACAATTTGACATATTCACCAAATTAACAGTAAGAATTTCTATCAAAATTAATGAGTATTGAAAGAATGAGCATTACCTATTCATTGGATTTCTGTTTTAGTAAATCTATGTATATATCTCACATATTTCACAAATTAGACTGCAAAAGATCAAATTATTAAACCGAAAATTGTAATGACGTCTGCCTAAGACTGCTCTGTAATTCTCTTGACCTATGAAAGACAAGAATTTTTAAAAAGCCCACTGGTATTTTGTTCACTGGCTCCCTTGAATAAATTTTATTTAAAGCTAAATAATTATATAAATAAAACTGAAAGACAATCAAATAAGAAAATGGAGTCCTTTCCTAAGGAAGAAAGTAAAGTGCATCTTCTTGTTTTTACTGTAAAATTTTTTATTTATTTGAAAGGCAGAGAAGAAGGAGGGAAGGAAGGAAGGAAGGAAGGAGGGAAGGAAGGAAGGAAGGAAGGAAGGGAGGGAGGGAGGGAGGAAGGGAAGGGTGTGGCTCTGTGGCAGAGCGGGTAAAGCCTCTGCCTGCGATGCTGGCATCCTATATGGGCACTGGTTCATGTCCTGGCTGCCCCACCTCTGATCCAGCTCCCTGCTGATGTGTCTGGGAAAGCAACGAAGATGGCCCAAGTGCTTGGGCCCCTGCACCTAAGTGAGAAACCTAGAGGAAGCTCCTGGCTCCTGCCTTCAGACCTACCCAGCTCTAGCCATTGTGGCCATTTGGGAAAAGAGCCAATGGGGAAGATCTCTCTCTCTCTCTCTCTCTCTCTCTCTTTGTAACTTTGCCTTTCAAATAAAATAAATGAATCTTAAAAGAAAGGAAAAGAAAGGAAGAGAAGAGAAGAGAAGAGAAGAGAAGAGAAGAGAAGAGAGGAGAGGAGAGGAGAGGAGAGGAGAGGAGAGGAGAGGAGAGGAGAGGAGAGGAGAGGAGAGGAGAGGAGAGGAGAGGAGAGGAGAGGAAAAGAAATTTCTTTTTTTCTTTTTTCTTTTTTTTTATTTAGTAAATATAAATTTCCAAAGTACACTTTATGGATTACATTGGCTTTCCCCCCCAATAATTTCCCTCCCACTCGCACCCCTCCCACTTGCACCCCTCCCATCTCCCGCTCCCTCTCCCATTCCATTCACATCAAGATTCTTTTTCAATTATCTTTATATACAGAAGATCGATTCAGTATATATTAAGTAAAGATTTCATCAGTTTGCACCCACACAGAAACACCAAGTGTAAAAATACTGTTTCAGTATTAGTTATAGCATTATTTCACATTGGACAACACATTAAGGACAGATCCTACATGAGAAGTAAGTACACAGTGACTCCTGTTGTTGACTTAACAATTTGACACTCTTGTTTATGGCGTCAGTAATCTCCCTAGGCTCTAGTCATGAGTTGCCAAGGCTATGGAAGCCTTTTGGGTTTGTCGACTTCGATCTTATTCCAACAGGGTCATAGTCAAAGTGGAAGTTCTCTCCTCCCATCAGAGAAAGGTACCTCCTTCTTTGATGGCCCCGTTCTTTCCACTGGGATCTCACAGAGATCTTCCATTTAGGTCTTCTTTTTTTTTTTCTCCCAGAGTGTCTTGGCTTTCCATGCCTAAAATACTCTCATGGGCTCTTCTGCCAGATCCGAATGCCTTAAGGGCTGATTCTGAGGCCAGAGTGCTGTTTAGGACATCTACCATTCTATGAGTCTGCTGTGTATCCCACTTCCCATGTTGGATCGTTCTCTCCCTTTTTATTCTATCAGTTAGTATTAGCAGACACTAGTCTAGTTTGTGTGATCCTTTTGACTCTTAGACCTATCAGTGTGATCAATCGTGAACTGAAGTTGATCACTTGGACTAGAGAGATGGCATTGGTCATGCCACCTTGATGGGGTTGTATTGAAATCCCCTGGCATGTTTCTAACTCCACCATTTGGGGCAAGCCTGATTGAGCATGTCCCAAATTGTACATCTCCTCCCTCTCTTATTCCCACTCTTATATTTAACATGGATCACTTTTCAGTTAAAATTTAAACACCTAAGAATAATTGTGTGTTAATTACAGAGTTCAACCAATAGTACTAGAACAAAAAAATACTAAAATGGATAAAGTATTACATTGTACATCAAAAGTCAGGACAAGAGCTGATCAATTCACTGTTTCTCATAGTGTCCATTTCACTTCAACAGATTTCCCCTTTGGTGCTCAGTTAGTTGTCACCGATCAGGGAGAACATATGATATTTGTCCCTTTGGGACTGGCTTAATTCACTCAGTGTAATGTTTTCCAGATTCCTCCATCTTGTTGCAAATGACCGGGTTTACCCCCTTAAATGCCCATAACAGCTGAGGCTGGACAAGCCAAAGTAAGGAGCCCATAACTCAATTCAGGTCTCCCACATGGATGCCAGGGACCAAGGGCGTTAGCCATCACTTACTGCCTTCCAGGGTATGCATTACCAGGAAGACAGAATTAACAGTGAGCTGACTCAAAACTAAGCACTCATATATGAGATGTGAGCATCCCAAGCAGCGTCTTAACCGTCAGAAATGTGTGTTTTTACAAAGCATATTCTCTAACCATGTAAGTCATGTAAGACATTTCTATGATTCAAAAATCAAATGTAAAGCTACAGGCCACCTTGACAGCAGGCTCCATTCTCATGACTGTTCCATTTCTTTAGAGAATTGTCCTTGGCCAAAAGGGAGAAGGTGTTGGGTGCATCTGGTCCATAGTGGACTGACCCCAGGATATCAAATGGTCTCCAGACAGGAATCACTCTGGTTTTTCTTGAGAAAATTCAGAGCACTCCTGCAGGTCAGACCTCACGTCTCCACCTGAGACCACTTGCTCACTTAGAGTTCTTCCCCTGTCCTACCCTGCCTCCCCCTCATCCCTGCTTGTGAGCTTACTTTCCCCATCAGTTGCTCCACCAACAATCACACCTCAGGTTCTGCTCCTGTGGAACCCCATTAACACAGTGTATTTTTGTATATCCATTCACATGCACAATAGCAGGTTTCACACTGACATTAATATGATGTGCACTTTTTTAAATTTTTCTTAAATAGCAATTTTTCTTGAAAGATTTTTCTATCAGTATGCATAGATATATTGCATTGCTTTTAAGGACACTACAATCTTACAGTATAAGGAAAGAGACAATTTAGCAAACACAAAAGTGTTCCAGCCCAGTAAACAAATGTCACCACTGTTGGTTACATTTCCTTGATTACCAGAAGTACACTCAGCTTGTGTGTTTACAGTCCACTTGTAACACCTCTTCTGGGAATCATTTTCATACCTTTGCCTATTTTGGACAGTTTGTCTTTTCCATATTTATTATCATGTGTTCTTTGTATATTCTGAATGTGGTCTTTATTATGTTTCACGTATTTTTCCTAGGTGTATTTTATGTGTTTTCTTTTGCTGTGGTTGTTGTTTTGTGGTGTTTTGTGTTATTCAGAAATTTTATAATTTATTGAATACAAAACAAATTTTATATTTTATTCTTAATGTATTTATAAATTTTCTTTAGGATTGCATCCACTACAAACTCAGAGCCATATTTTCCTAGTATTTCCTAGTATTTATGTATATAATTATTCCTTTAACACACTTGGATTTTTTTTCAATTTGATGGCATTAGGTATTGGCATAATTTTATCTTTTCTAAAATGCATAGCTGATGTCTCATATATACAAGGATTCATTCCTGACCTCTTAGTACTGTTCCATCAATCTTGTTTTTCTCTTTCTAATGTCATACATTTCTGTTACTGTAGGTTTGTAGTATTCTAATTTGTAGTGTGGCATGATCCCTTTTTTATTCATTCTATTTGTATGCTTTTTAATTTGCTTTACTTTTCCTGTGCATATATTCTTCCACATTTTTACAATTAGTTCATAAAATTTCCTTTTAAGAATTTTGTTGGAATTGTATTGAACTTGTAATGTAACTTGGCGAGTGTTGTGGCACAGCAGGTTGAGCCCCTGCTTGCAATGCTCACAACCCATATAGGAGTGCTGATTCAAGTCCTGACTACTCTGTTTCTGATCCAGCTTCCTGTTAATGTCCCAGGGAAGGCAGCAGAAGATGGCTCAAGTACTTGGTTCCCCATCACCCATTAAAAGATTTATTTTATTTATTTGAAAGGCAGAGTTTCTGGCTCCTGGCTTCAGCCTGGCCCAGTCCTGGTGATTGCAGCCATTTGGGGAGTGAATCAGTAAATGGAAGATTCTGTGTGTGTGTGTGTGTGTGTGTGCGTGTGTGTGTGTCTCCCTTTCTCTCTGATACCCTGCCTTTCAAATAATAAATAAATATTTTAAAACAGAAAACTGAGTCTTGCCATGCTCAAACAATGTACTATTTTTAATACACCAGGTTTTATTATTCACTCTCTTCAGGAAATCTTCGCTAGTTTTCTAAATATCTTGCATTTTCATTACTGGGCTTATTCCTGATATTTCACAGATTTTATAGTAATAGTAAATAAATTTTTTGAATACATGTGTAAATGATCATTGCTGCCATTTTTAAAAGTTGGTGATTGTTGTATATTGATCCATAGCCCCCCAAAGCCTTCCCTTTACATTCTAATTCTACAAGACTATCACATTGCTCTGGAATGACAATGTTTTCTGTCTTCCTTGCTAACAATTGCATCTGTCATGTATTTCTGTTATGGTATTCCATTGTGCAGGCCCTCAAGCAAGCATGGCACCAGCCTACAACACAGGCATTTTGACACTGTCCCTAACTGTAACTGAAATGCTTCCAATGTGGCCCCATTAAGCACAATGCTTATTGTATATTTTTAACCTATTCTTTAAATTTTTCTTGTCTTTCTCGCTGGCTAAGAATTTTTTATTTACAAACATTGAAAGAATATTGATGTTTAACAAATACTTGTTGAGTATTGATTAAAATTATTTCCCCCTTTCCTCTCATCAATGTAAGGGATTTCAGTAATATACTATTCTTTTGACAAAATAGCTAATGCAATTTATTAATTCATTAATAATTTTTAAACACATAATGTGACATTTTTTAACCTATTGCAGTATTTAACCAAAACACTGCACTGCCAAAATAGTAATTATTTGATTCCTTTAGAGATTTAAACATGGATTATTGTTATCCTTTCCTTTATGAGTCCACAGGAATTTTACAAGTCCCCCCCATTCAAGTAGACATAGTTTATTATAAGAAATGTTTTTCCAGAGCTGGCATTGTGGCATAACAGGTTAATCCACCACCTGAAAAACCAGCATCCCACATGGGTGCTAATTTGAGTCTCAGTTGCTCCACTTCCAATCAAACTCCATCCTACTGTACCAGGGAAAACAGCAGAAGATGGTCCAAGTCTGTGAGTCCCTGCATGAAGACGAAGCTCCTGACTTCTGGCTTCAGCTTGGCCCAGCCCTGGCTGTTGCAGCCATTTGGGGAATGAACCAGTGGTTGAAAGATTCTCTCTCTCTCTTTCTCTCCCTCTGTCTTTTTGTAATCCTGCCTTTCAAATAAATAAAATCAATATTTTAATTAAAAAAAGCTTTCCCTGCAGGCAAATAATTAGAATCCCAGAGCTAAGTCAAGTTAGTTAACATTCTAACTTAAAACTTTTATTTTTAGATTCTTCATAAATTTGTTATAAATAACATTGTGTATTATGGTCACTTATTTAAATAGAGATAATAAATAAAACACTTAGAAGCAACATAAATGCATTTTTCTTGTTATAATGAAGACAACCTATAATACAGGATTGATGCAAAGTAAATTAGAAATTTCTTTTTTCATCAACTTAGCCTTGAGAAATTAACAATTCCTGTCCTTGGCATAAGATTACCCACTTCATCCCAAAGGACTTGTGTCTGAAGTAGCTGCCAGGCAAACTGGAGTTTTCTTTCATTCCACAGTCATCCTATTGTTCTTTCATCCCAGATTTTTACGAGAAAAGTTCCCTATTTCCTGAAGCACGGTTTTTAGGCATCTATTTAAGAATTGTCAACTGATGATGAGCTCTGTCAACTTCTTCTGAAAATGTCTTTTTTTCACCTTTATTCAACAAATAGTTTTGCTTTCTGTCTTATAACATTTCAGGGACATTGCTCCTCCTCTTCCAACTACCATTGTCAGTCTTAAGAAGTCGGCTGTCAGTCTAATGGGTGATAGTTCATAGGTTATTTGTCTTTTCTCTCTGTTAGCCTTTAAGATTCTTAGTTGGGTCCCTTCTCTCATTTTTCCTTCTCTTAGGCGTCTCAGCAGTTCTTATAGCTACAACTGCACCCCGCCCCCCCACCTCTGTTCCCATCTCTCATTACTCTTCCCTGTAATCACTCAATCTAGCCACATTGATGTCTTTGCTATTCATTCTACACACAAGAGGCATTTATTCCTCAGGGCCTTTGCCCTTGCATTTGTCCTACATATAATCATATGGCTCACTTCCTCACCTTTCCACATTTTTGATCAAAGTTCAAATTCTTGAGGAGACTTTCCCTGACGGCTTTATTTAAAATTACACCTACTTCCCCTTCAGCATTCTCTAACTCCCTTCTCAAAATAAATAACTAGATAAAAGATCTCTGTGAGTGAGATCCCAGTGGAAAGAACGGGCCATCAAAGAAGGCAATACCTTTCTCTGAAGGGAGGAGAGAACTTCCACTTTGACTATGGCCTTGTCTAGATAAGATCGGAGTTGGTGAACTCAGGAGGCTTCCATGGCCTTAGCAGCTCATGACAAGAGCCTTGGGTGATTGCTGATGTCATAAATAAGAGTGTCAATTGTTAAGTCAACAACAGGTGTCACTGTGTACCTGCCCCTCATGTAGGACCTCTGTCTTTAGTGTGTTGTACTATGAGAATTAATGGTGAAACTACTACTCAAACAGTGCTCTATACTTTGTGTGTCTGTGTGGGTGCAAACTGTTGAAATCTTTACTTAGTATATACTAAGTTGATCTGTATATAAAGATAATTGAAAATGAATCATGATGAAGAATGGGATGGGAGAGGTAGTGGGAGATGGGATGGTTGTGGTTATGAGGGAGGTTATGGGGAGAAAAGCTGCTATAATTCAAAAGTTGTACTTTGGAAATTTATATTTATTAAATAAAAGTAAAAAAGAAAAATTTAAAAAAATAAATAGCTAGTACAACATTGATCACCATCTGATATAGCATATATTTAATTATTTATTTATTCAGGGCCTTACTGCCCTCCTCACCCAGGCACAAACACTAGAATGTAAGCTCCATGCAAGCAGTGTGCTATTGTGTTTTCCCCTTCCATTTTTTCACTGATTGGTTCTTGATGCTACAAAAGTACTTGGTGCAAAGTGAGTGCTCAGTTCAAACTCTTTGAATGAATGAAAGTGTGATGTTTTGCAGTTTCTCTGCAGTACGAATTGTAAAATTCATTATGGATTTTTAAAACATAACCTTTGTTCAGATTGCTGAATGTGAATGTGCATCTTATCAATATTGCCAGATGATTCATATGCACATTAAAATTTGAGGGACCGGTGTTATGGCACAGTGATAAAGTTGCTATCCATGATGTCAGCATCCCACATAGGTGCCAGTTCCTGTCCCAGCTGTTCTACCTTTGATCCAGCTCTCTGCAGAGGAGATGTCACAAACCTTTGGGCCTTTGCCACCCATGTGGGAGAGATGGATGAAGCTCCTGGCTCCTACCTTAGACTTGGCCCAGTGCTGGCCATTGTGGCCATTTGGAGAGTGAACCAGTGGATAGAAGGTCTTTCTGTCTCTCTATATTTAGCTATGATGTTCAAAAAAATAAATCTTTCTTAAAACTCATAAAATAATATAAATTTTGAGAAGTACTTCTCTAAAATATATGTCTCTGATTACAATTGGTGAGCCACTGAAGATCCATAGCTTTAGATATAACACTGAATTACCTACCAAAGTAGACTGAATGACTTCCTTATGGATGTTCATAACATAGGACTGCTGTGAAGAATAACTAAGACCATGTAAGTGATATAGCACTTCTGATTTGCTAGCATTAAGTGCTATTGCTATGTTGTTATTATTGACACATAAAGAGCAGATGACAGCATGGTTTCTTGGAGTGAATAACCATCATCATGCCTACATGCCTACATTTAACTTTTTTATTGTTAAACTATCTTTCTGCACATTTTTGATGGCTGAGCTGGATCTAAAAGATGAAATGGGCTTGCCTTCCATGCTGGGTTGGTGGTTAAGAGAGGAAATTGGAAAGAGCAGGCTGGAGTGTCGAGATTAAGCTGGTTTGTGTCTGACCCCTAATATGTAAGTAGCCAGTAGTCAAAAATGCAACTACAAAGGAACATTCATGACAAACAAGGATGCAGTCCAAGCTGACTTCAGCCTGCAAGAGAAGCCAAGGGTAACTCACTGATCACCAGACAGTGCAGGTCACCTGGCAGTCTGGCAGTCATACTTCAGGGCCAGATGACAAGATTACTATTCCATGGCCTGTCTGGCTTCATGGATGCCCTATCCAGTGCTGAGGGGCTGGTAATGGCCAGATTACTAAGCTCACTTCCAAAAAGGACTGGGTTTAGAGTAAGGCTCCCAAATAGGAAACCGGAATAAAATTATTTTGTTAAAATTACAATAACTCATTCCTTCTGATCTAGAAATCCCAACAGGAGGAGATGAGAGACAATAGATTCTGTCTCTATCAAAGCTGGTCATTCTCTTGCTTAGGAAGAAAAGGAAAAGGGATGGGAAGGGAAAGGGAGGGGAGGAGAGGGGAGGGGAAGGAAGGGGAGGGGAGAATAGGGGAAAGAAGAGGAGAGAAGGAGGAGGAGGATGAGAGAAGGAGGAAGAAAAAGAAGGAGCAGGAGGAAGGGGAGGAAGAGGAGGAAGAAGGAGAGGTAGAGGAGGAGGAAGAGGAGGAAGAAGAAGGGGGAGGAGGAAAAGAAAGTTATTGATGGCCTAACACTACTTTTCTTTTAGTTTCACCTTAGATATGTTTCTCATTATCTTGATGATACAGCACACAGTGTGACACATCATATGGAATGAAAATATATATGACATGTGTGATAGCCAAACAAGGTTAGCCACAGGAAATCTGTTCATATATAATAGAAATTCTCACCAGAGGTAAAACTTGAATTCAGACCTAGTGAAAGAAGGCTCATAATAACATGTCAAGGTACAGGAGTTCTGGTCATTCTTTAGTGATGGGCCGCATATATGAGGGCACCTGAGCCAACAGACAGGGAAACAAGGCAGACCAGGACAAGAGAAAAAAAAAACCAAGTCTACAGTCTGGGCCCACTTACAAGATGTCCAGATGAACCTGCGACTCAAAGACTGACGGCATGCAGGGCTTGCATCCGACAAGATGGATACTGGGTCTGGTTAGCAAAGTGGAAACATTCAACTCACTCCTTACATAATGATGTCACTGGGCTTGACATTTAAGACACTATTGTTAACTAACTATTTATAGCTGTGAAGTGAAGAAGGAAAAAAGCTTTAAATGGAGGGGAGTGACAAATTGTGGAAGGATCGTTTGTTCTTTCTCTGAAGATGGAAGAAGACCTTGGCATATGTTTGGGAGGTCAGAGGAATGATGCGTGGAGGATCCTGAAGAAGTTGGAGAGGTGGCTGAGCACACAGGCGAGAGGATGAGCCCTAAGCACATGGGAAGAAACCTCACTGTCACAGGGCTGGCTCAGTGCCACTTTATGAATCACTCTCAGCAGGAGCACTAGGAGGACACAGTGGCCGGGAGAGAACTGCAGCCAGTGGAGGACACGGAGGCACTCCGTCCTGGGTTTAGATGGTGACAATTGCTCTATCTGCCTGGGTGTCAGGAGACTAAAACTCCACGTGACATGGAGTTCTGCTTCTTGGATGATGGCTTAAAACCACACTTAAGAGATGGGCATTTGGCCAGGTGGATACGATGCTGGTTTGGACACACGCATCCCACCCAGTTCTGGTCCCTGGCTCCAGGTTCCTGTTGATACATGGGAACAACAGGCTCAAGTGTTTGGGTTCATGGCACCCACATGGGAGCACTAGATTGAGTTCCCAACTTCTGGTGCAGCCCTGCCTGTGCAAACATTTAGGGGAATGAGCCAGTGACTGGGATCTCTCACTCTCTCTAACTAAAAAGGAAACACACACATGCACACACACACACACAATTAAAACATGGAGCAACTTCATATCATTTCTGCTAAAATGTCAGTAAACAGAGTCCCACAATGAGGACTGGGGATTTCCCTCCTGTTCCTCACTTTAACCATTTAACATGATAAACCTCAGCACCACCACCCCCAAACAATTCTTTTTAAGTGAGTTTTTAGAAGTCCCAGCAGTATTTGGTTTTCTTCGTACTTGTATTATACCTGTCCCACAGCATTGTTTCAAGGGCAGCAGCTCAGTGGCAACAGCTGGGCTGGTGGTTGTAGGTTTTCCCTCTTGCTACTGAGGGCCAAAGCAGTGTGGTGGGACCCAGCTGAGAAGTTTGCTTCCTGTCAATGCAGTTTGCTAAAAGCAACCCTTTCTCTGGGTTGCCAGGGCCTGTGGTCTGAACTATGGTGACACTAACACTCAATTACAGTAAAATGTCTATTTAATAACTGACACTTCCAGTAAACCTGTTGTGGCTTTAATGTGCTTTGAGGCTAATCAGAAAAGTTTCAAAGGAGATTAAAAAATACTTTATTGATGGGCCAGCACTGTGGCATAGCAGGTAAAGCCACCGCCTGCAGTGCTGGCATCCCATATGGGTGCTGGTTCAACTCCCAGCTGCTCTACTTCCGATCCAGCTCTCTGCTGTGGCCTGGGAAAGCAGTAGAAGATGGCCCAAGTCCTTGGGCCCTTGCATGCATGTGGGAGACCCGGAAGAAGCTCCTGGTTCCTGGCTCCTGGCTGCTGGCTTCGGATGGGTGCAGCTCCAGCCATTGCAGCCAATTGAGGAGTAAACCAATGGATGGAAGACATCTCTCTCTCCCCCCTCCCTGCCTCTCCATCTCTCTCTGTGTAACTCTTTCAAATAAATAAATCTTTAAAAAATACTTTATTGACAAGTAATTCATATTATTCCTCTTATTTCTTCCGAGCTAAAAATTTAAGAATTCTCCATAGCACTGCTGTAGGCATAGCTCGACTAAGTAGGGGAAGACTTCAGGGAGTTTGGGAGGTTAGCAAAATTTCTATCAACAAGACACATATTCAGCAGCTGAGTTCAGGGCCAGAGAAACACCTGCGAAGTCCTATTGGGTTTCCCAGGTCTGGTAACAGTCACACATCGCCTCCACTTTAACCAAACATGATAGCTTTAAGCAACAGTCTGTCCTCCCATCATCAGCATGGCTCAAAAGCAAACAGAATTCTAGGCTTTCTCCAGCTGATGTGATTTGCCTTTTCAGAGATTGATATTGAGTTTTCCCACAAACTTAGTGTTCTCCAGTTGTTGTCATCAATGTCATTTGCTTTAATGTTAAGTTTATCCAAAAACTTACCATGTGTCGTGTACAGGTACTCATCCATTAAGTAAGATAGTCAGAAATTCCATCTTGCAAACTATTTTCTTGGTTCGGTACTCTGAGTCATTTTTCTCTTCCATTAAACATTTTGAGGAGAGGAGAGGTCATTTCTTGGTCTTCCTCCAGTTTTGGTAAAGTCAGCCAGGATGGAAGGATGCAGTCAGAACTTCTCCAATTGGGGCCAGAGCCGTGACACACTAGGTTAATCCTCCGCCTGTGGCGCCAGCATCTCAAATGGGTGCCAAGTTCTAGTCCCAGTTGCTCCTCTTCCAGTCCAGCTCTCTGCTGTGGCCCGGGGAGGCAGTGGAGGATGGCCCAAGTGCTTGGGCCCCTGTACCGGCATGGGAAACCAGGGGAGGCACCTGGCTCCTGGCTTCGGATCAGGGCAACTCCAGCCGTTGTGGCCATTTAGGGAGTGAACCAACAGAAGGAAGACCTTTCTCTCTGTTTCTTTCTCTCACTGTCTGTAACTCCACCTGTCAAATAAATAAATAAATAAATATCTTTTTTAAAAAAAGAACTTCCCCCATAAGACCATGGCCTTGGTTTACAAAGGTCAAATGATTTGTTGGGAGAATTCAAGGAAAAATTCTTAACATTTTTCTAGTCTTCTTCAAGATTTAGAGCTTATAACTTTAATTTTTAATATATATTTTATTTAAGTTATATAAGTTTCATATATTTCCTTTTACCATTATAGGAACATAGTGGCACTTCCCCCCAACCCTCCCTTCTCAACCCTTACTCCCCCTCCTCCTCATATTCCCACTCTCAATTTCCACAATGATCTTTTTTTTTAGTACACTTAATGCTTGTATAGTTAATGCTACCCTAAGTAAAATATTTCAACAAATAGCTTGGAGACAAAATAAAACAAAGCAAAACAAAACACTTCCTCAACGAAAGAGACAAGGGCTACAAACCGTCATTGATTGCCAAAATGTCTATTTCACTTCAATACATTATATTTCAGGTACTCTATTCATTACCTCTGATCAAGGAAAACATACGATATCTGTCTTTTTGGGACTGGTATCTTTCACTCAGCATAATGGTTTCCAGTTGCAACCATCTTGTTGCAAAAGACAGGATTCCATTTTTTTTTTCAACTGAGTAGTACTCCATAGTGTAAATATACCCTAATTTCTTTATCCACTCATCAGTTGATGGACATCTGGGTCGATTACATATTGTGGCTAATGTGAATTGTGCTGCAAGCAACATGGGGATACAGATAACTCTTTTTTTTTTTTTTTTTTTTTTTGACAGGCAGAGTGGACAGTGAGAGAGAGACAGAGAGAAAGGTCTTCCTTTTGCCATTGGTTCACCCTCCAAATGGCCACCGCGGCCAAAGGCAGGAGCCAGGTGCTTCTCCTGGTCTCCCATGGGGTGCAGGACCCAAGCACTTGGGCCATCCTCCACTGCACTCCCTGGCCACAGCAGAGAGCTGGCCTGGAAGAGGGGCAACCGGGACAGAATCCGGCGCCCCAACCGGGACTAGAACCCGGTGTGCCGGCACCACAAGGCGGAGGATTAGCCTAGTGAGCCGCGGCGCCGGCCACAGATAACTCTTTCATGTGCTGATTTCCTTTAGTTTGGGTAAATTCCCAGGAGTGGGATGGCTAGATCATATGGTATGTCTATATTCAGATTTTTGAAGTATCTCCACATTGTCTTCCATAGTGATTGCACAAGTTTACATTCCCACAAAAAGTGGACCAGGGTACCTCTTTCCCCACATCCTTGCCAGCATTGGTCATTTGTTGATTTCTATATGTGGGCCATTCCAACTGGAGTGAGGTGAAACCTCATTGTGGTTTTGATTTTCATTCCCCTGGTGGCTAGTGATCCTGAGCATTTTCTCAATGTCTGTTGGCCATTTGAATTTCCTCTCTTGAAAAATGCCTCTTCAAGTCCTTTGCCTGTTTCTTAACTGAATTGTTTGTTTTGGTGTTGTTGAATTTCTTGAGCTCTTTATAGATTCTGGATGTCAACCCTTTATCAGCTGTGTAGTTTGCAAATATGTTCTCCCAATCTGCTAGTTGCCTCTTCACTTTGCTGACCATTTCTTTTGCATTGCAGAAGCTTCTCAGCTTGATGTAACCAATTTGTCAATTTTGGTTTTGATTTCCTATGCCTCTGGGGCCTTTAACAAGAACTCTTAGCCTATGCCAATGTCTTTCAAAGGTTCCCCAATGTTCTCTAATGAGTTGATGGTATTGAGACATAGATTTAGGTCTTTGATCTATTTTGAGTGGATTTTTGTGTAAGGTGTAAGGTAGGGTCTAGTGTCACACTTCTGCATGTGTAGATGCAGTTTCCCCAGCACCATTTGTTAAAGAGACTGTCCTTGCTCCAAGGATTAATCTTAGCGCCTATGTCAAAAATAAGTTGGTTGGTTTAGGCCGGCGTTGCAGCTCAATAGGCTAATCCTCCACCTGTGGCACTGGCACCCCAGGTTTTAGTCCTGGTCAGGGTGCCAGATTCTGTCCTGGTTGCCCCTCTTCCAGTCCAGCTCTCTGCTGTGGCCAGGGGGTGCAGTGGAGGATGGCCTAAATACTTGGGCCCTGCATCGACATGGGAGACCAGGAGAAGCACCTGGCTCCAGGCTTCAGATCAGCGCGGTGGGCAGGCCGCAGCGGCCATTGGGGGGTGAACCAACGGTAAAGGAATACCTTTCTCTCTCTCTCTCTCTCTCTCTCTCTCTCTCACTGTCCACTCTGCCTGTCAAAAAAAAAAAAAAAAGTTGGTTGTTTCTGGAGTTTCTATTCTGTCCTATTAGCCTACATGTTTGTTTTTGTGCTGGTACCAGGCTGTTTGATTATAACTGCCCTGTAGTATGTCTTGAAATCAGGTATTGTGATGCCTCTAGCTTTGTTTTTGTTGTATAAGTTTGCTTTAACTATTCAGGGTCTCTTGTATTTCCATATGAATTCCAGCATCATTTTTTCTAGCTCTGCAAAGAATGCTGTTGGTATTTTGATTGGGATCTCACTGAATTTGTAAACTGCTTTTGGTAGTATGTAGATTTTGATGATGTTGATTCTTCTGATCATGAACATGGAAGGTTTTTCCATTTTTTAATGTCTATTTCTTTCTTAGTGTTTTATAATTTGCATCGTAGAGATCTTTGACACTCTTGGTTAAATTTATTCCAAGGTATTTGAATTTTTTTTTTTTTGGAGCTATTGTGAATGGGACTGATCTCAAAAGTTTTTTCTCAGCCATGACATTGTGTATTCAAAGGCTATTGATTTTTTTTGTGTGTTGATTTTATATCCCGACACTTTACCAAACTCTTTTATGAGTTCCAAATGTCTCTCAGTGGAGTTTTTTGGATCCCCTATGTAAAGATTCATGTCATCTGCAAATAGAGACAGCTTGATTTCCTCCTAATTTGTATCCCTTTGATTTCTTTTTCTTGCCTAATGGTTCTGGCTAAAACTCCTAGTACTATGTTAAGTAGCAGTGGTGGGAATGGGCATCTTTGTCTGGTTCTGGATCTTAGGGGGAATGCTTCCAGCTCTTCCCCATTCAATAGGATTCTGGATATGGGTTTTTACAGATTGCCTTGAATGTGTTGAGGAATGTTCCTTCTATACCCAATTTGTTTAAGGTTTTCATCATTAACGCATGTTGTATCACTGATACCGCACACCTCTGTTCATCTGCATGCATAGCTGCCTCAGGCCCTTTTTTCAACGTCTTAAATATCTAGAAAATGTGTGATCAATATGCAATTGTACATGATCTTACCCTCTTAAATCTAAATATATTTAAAAGGGGGCAGGCATTTGATGTGGCAGTTTAAGATACTGCTTGGGATGGTCACGTCCCATATCAGAGTGCCTGGGTTCGAGTCCCAGCTCCATTCAGATTCCAGCTTCCTGAGAATGAGCACCCTGGAAGACAGCACATGATGTTCAGGTGGTTAAGTTCCTGCCACGCACACAGGAGACCTAGGTTGAGTTCCCTGATCCTGGTGTCAGCCTGGCCCAGCCTCAGCTGTTGCAAGTATTAGGGAGTGAACCAGCATGTGGGACCTCTTTCTGTGTCTCTGTCTCTTGCATTTCAAATAAATAACTTTTACAATTTTTTAAATAAACATTTCTTTAATTTAGGTACAACTCTTTGACTACCTCATTATGTCTAAAGTAGTTTTATCCTATCATTTGTAAGCTAAAATGAATACTAAACTACAGTAGAGCATTGTGTTGATTTTTTGAAGTCATGTGCGTAGTGGGTTTACATTTATCTATGAATTTCATTGCAGGAAAATAGTGTAGCAAGATAGATTCCATTTGATCTCCTCAGACTTGACCCTCAATCAGCCTCCTCAGGGGGCTCATGCCAACTCCAAGACAACATTTGCACAGGCTCAGGTCTTTGCAGAAACCATGAATGTTATCACTCTCAGCCCCACGGTGCCTGGCTAAGGAGCATTCTCTCTTTGCAGACTCGAAGCAGCAGCTCTCCTTCTCAGAGTGATTTCACTAGAGGGCAGCAGCATGACAAGGCAATTTCACATTTCCAGACACATAGTCCCTTCAAAGGCACCCTTGACACACCTAAGGATGGTTTATAGTGTAGGAAGCAGGGAAACAAAACAGAATCAAAGAGCAATCACATTCACAGACACACATGCATGCACCATAATACAGGGTGACAAGCGTCGTGAGAAGAGCAGTAAAGGATGTTACGGCATCACTCATGAGAAGTACACAACTCAGGCTTGTGGAGAGGACTTTGAAACTTCTTGGAAAAAGTCGTATTTAAGCTGAGACCCGGAGCTGTCTGGGTTGGGGAGAGATAGTGATAGAGTAGAAGAGAAAGGATCTGAGAAGTATACAGTCATCCTGCAGTATTCTCAGGGGTTGGACTCCAGGACCCTTGCAGCTATCAAAACTGCAGTTGCTCAATCTCGCATTTAAAATGGCCTAGTAATTTGTGTATAATCTATGCACACCCTCTTGTATACTTTAAATCATCTCTAAGTTACTTATAATACATAGTACAGTGTAAATACTGTGTAAATAGTTGTTATACTGTATTATTGTTTAGAAAGCGATGACAAGAAAAATGTACTTGTTCAGTACAGATGCAATGATTTTTCCCCTTCAATATTTGTGATCTTGAACTGATTGAACCTGCAGATGTGGAACCTGCAGGGGTAGAGCCTGTGGATCCAGAGAGAATTGCATTTGGAAAGGTGCCTAGCAGCAATCATAGAAAAGGGAACGATGCCTCCTAGGGCAGAAGTGGGGCAACAAACAGAAAAGTGGAAGAAACAAGGTATTCAGCCTCTGGAGGGCGTTAGAAGGGCTCCTACAGTTGTGGGAATAATTAAAGAATTTACAAAGGAGCAGCCTGACCCATCCTTCCAGCTTTCCTTTCAAGCATCCATTGCAATGTACTTATTTTGTTTCCTTTCTGCTTCCCCAAATTCAAATGTATGCTTGTCTAAGAACAGCTTTCTTTTTTCTTGATAGCTTTACTCACTACTGAGTCCCTAGCTTAAGAATCAAACAATGTCTGACACAAAGAAGACAACGTTTTGACATGAATGAAGCAATGGATAAGTGTACTCCTCTATGTGTTCTTGCCGTCCAACATTCACCCTAGCACATCTACTCAAGATCTTGATAAAAGAAATACTCCCTGATCAGTGACAACTAACTGAGCACCTAAAAGGAAACCTGTTGAAGTGAAATGGACACTATGAGAAATAATGACTTGACAGCCCTTGTCCTGACTGTTGAGGAAAAACTTACAATTTTATTCTTTTTAGTATTTTTTGTTCTACTTAATACTATTGGTTGAACTCAGTAATTAACACACAATTATTCTTAAGTGTTGAAATTTAACTGAAAAGTGATCTCTGTTAAATATAAGAGTGGAAATAAGAGAGGGAGGAAATGTACAGTTCAGCACATGCTCAAACAGACTTACCCCTAATGGTAGAGTTAGAAAGGTGCCAGGGGATTCCAATTCAATCCCATCAAGGTGGCATGTACCAATGCCATCTTACTAGTCCAAATGATCAATTTCAGTTCATAATCGATCATAATAATAGGATTAAATGTCAAAGGGATCACATAAACAAGACTAGTGTCTGCTAATACTAACTAATAGAATTAAACAGGAGAGAACGATCCAACATGGGAAGCGGGATACACAGTAGACTCATAGAATGGCAGATGTCCTAAACAGCACTCTGGCCTCAGAATCAGCCCTTAAGGCATTCGGATCTGGCTAAAAAGCCCATAAGAGTATTTCAGGAATGGAAAGCCAAGACACTGTGGCAAAAAAAGAAAATGACCTAAATGAAAGATCTCCATGAGTGAGATCCCAGCGGAGAACAGGCCATCAAAGAAGCAGGTACCTTTCTCTGCAGGGAGGAGAGAGCTTCCACTTTGACTATGGCCTTGTCTAAATAAGGTTGGAGTTGGCAAACTCAAGAGGCTTCCATAGCCTTGGCAGCTCATGACAAGAGCCTCAGGTGATTACTGACATCATAAGTAACAGTGTCAATTGTTTCTTTTTTTATTTTTATTTTTTTTACAGGCAGAGTGGACAGTGAGAGAGAGAGACAGAGAGAAAGGTCTTCCTTCGCCGTTGGTTCACCCTCCAATGGCTGCCGCGGCTGAAGGCAGGAGCCAGGTGCTTATCTTGGTCTCCCATGGGGTGCAGGGCCCAAGCACTTGGGCCATCCTCCACTGCACTCCCTGGCCACAGCAGAGAGCTGACCTGGAAGAGGGGCAACTGGGACAGAATCCGGCGCCCCGACCAGGACTAGAACCCGGTGTGCCAGTGCCACAAGGCGGAGGATTAGCTAGTGAGCTGCCATGCTGGCCTAGAGTCAATTGTTAAATCAACAACAGGAGTCACTGTACACTTACTCCCCATGTAGGATCTCTGTCCTTAATGTGTTGTACTATATAAATTAATGGTATAACTAGTATTCAAACAGTACTTTATACTTTGTGTTTCTGTGTGGGTGCAAACTGTTGAAATCTTTACTTAGTATATACTAAATTGACCTTCTGTATATAAAGATAATTGAAAATGAATCTTAATATGAATGAGATAGGAGAGGGAGTGAGAGATGGGATGGTTGTGGGTGGGAGTGAGGCTATGGGGGAAAAAGCCACTGTAATCCAAAAGTTTACTTTGGAAATTTATATTAATAAATAAAAGTTTAAAAATTTTAAAAAAGAATTACTCATGTTTTAAATTTGTCACATCCCATAATTTAGAGTAAAGAGCCCAGTAATTTTATATAAGATATAAAACATCCTCCATCTGGAACCTCTGGCACATCTAAGTGTATTGGGAAAAATTTGAGGGCCAAAAAACTGTAAGTGCAATTATTAAGTATATTTCATCCCAGAAATTTTAAAGTGAGTTACATAGATTTCTAAAATGATGACTGGGAGTTGTTCCAGAAGTACCATGATAGAATAAATGACCCTTTTTTTTTTTTTTTGACAGGTAGAGTTATAGACTGAGAGACAAAGAGAAAGGTATTCCTTCCGTTGGTTCACTCCCCTAATGGTCACTAGGGCTGGCACTGCACTGATCCGAAGCCAGGAGCCAGGTGCTTCCTCCTGATCTCCCATGCAGGTGCAGGGACCCAAGCACTTGGGCCATCCTCCACTGCCCTCCCGGGCCACAGAAGAGAGCTAGACTGCAAGAGGAGCAACCGGGACTAGAACCCCGGGGTGCCAGCGCAGCAGGTGGAGGATTAGCCAAGTGAGCTACGGCATCGGCCTAAATATCCCTTCTTAACAAAGCAGCTCACACTGGTATGCCTTCAGAATTAGTTCCAACACCCAAGATGCTCTTACTAAATTCAGATGTGGTTTAATTTACAAAGATCTGCATGTTTCCTTTGAAGTAAAGCCAAGTCAATTGACGAGTGGCCATTACGTTCATAACATATCTCTACCCAATCTCCTGGAGCACTTCCTTTGTCCCTTCTGTGAGAAGTCACTTTGGCTAATTCTGTGGAACTTTATCTCATCTATTTATTCACAATGAATAGATGATTTAAACACAAGCACCAGCATGTTAGCTTGGGATTTTATTTTCTGGATTAAGAAAAGACAGAGTACAGGCATTTTTAGCACAATGAGAGAACATAATTCGTTATCTCTTCTCTTAGTTCTGTCTCTCCCTCTTTGTCTCTCTTCTTTTTGCTCGCTTGCTCTCTCTCTCTCTCTCTCTCTCACACACACACACACACACACACTATCCTAATTGATATATATGAGGGTATTTTGAAAAGTTAATAGAAAAAAAATGGAAATAAAAGACTAGCTTATTTTGCTGCAAAAAGATTTGGTATTAAATAAGCTAATAGAGATGCATATTATGAAAATTATGCAGGTGGGTGTGCATCTCACTGTTAAGGTAGCTTGTTGTAATGAAATTATTTCAGAGATAAGCTCAACCACATTCAGTGCATACATTCCACAGGATCAAGTCAGCCTGCATTTGAGAACACAGCCTGCTACAGTGGTCTATGGAGGGATTGCAGTTACAATGCCGAGCCACCCATCCTGAAGTCACAGGTAACGGAGGCTGTCCAAAGTTAGAAATGACAGGATGAAAATTTCTGAAAAAGAGATCCGCAAAACTTCCTGTTCAAGCTGAAGGCATAAATATTATGTCCAATGCCTTCCCAGCTAAGGACTTAAGAGAGGGTTTTATTAATTCTAAAATATTCTGGCATTCTTATGGACCTAATATACTTGTGTGCCAACTGAAACAATATTTATGGAATGCATCTTCAAATAATAATGTAGCTGAGGATCATATCCATCCGAAGAGAACACCAAAAAATATTAAAACTCTAAACAACTCTTTATGGAAACGAATCTTGAGAATCTTGATGAAATGAATGCAGTGACCATTTTTTAAATGTTTATGAAAGGAAGGATATAAGGCATTCAGGTTTGTGTCCATCATAATAAAGTCTAACATTTACTAACCCATCTTTCACACCACCCATACATCTGTAGTTGGTAGGTAATACTAGTATCTCCACTTTAACGATAAGTAAACTGAGACAGAGAGAGATAAAGCAGCTCACCTGATCTGACCCAGTTGGGAAGTGATGAATTTGGGATTCAGAACTGTGCACACTTATCCTAGAGCATGCTTGTGAGCTCAGGGTTGGGTTCCTTGGTTGAGCTGCTTGCTCCTGCCACCTTCATCACAGAACAGGTGGAGGCTGATGCGCCATCATCTGTTCTGTGTCTTCCTGAGTCCATCAGTACAGTACTCATCTACTACACATGGACCATCCTCGTCTCCCTCCCCATCTGTAGAGCTAGCCCTGAAACTTGTGCTCTTGGCTCAGTCCTCTACTGAATGATTATTCAGTTCCTCTCTCCATCAACTTCTTATTCCTTTATCTTCATTGCCTTTCCCTCCAATGGCTCTTCCCCCTGAATTTTATACTGTGAAACCCACTGCAATTACTGTAAGAAAAGCATCTCTCTCTCCATTGTCTACATAGTCTTTTATCCTCTATTTATAGCCTAACTTCTTTAAATAATAACCTGCATTTATTTTCATACTTTCTTACTACCCACGCACCCTCAGTTCTTTCATCTGTGCCAGCCCTCATGGGTCCTCTAAACTGTTCTTAGTAAAATCCAACTTTACCTTCTAACTGTGAGCTTAGTTCAACAGACCTTCGGCCTTTATCCTACTTGCTTAACTTACTTTAGCTTATTTACTTGCTTACTTCGAAATCCCAGACAACTCCTTTTCCCTCTCTCCATGTGTGTATCTGTGTCTGTCTCCCTTCTTTTCTAATAAATAATTTTTAAAACAAAGAAAAATTGAAGACAATGAGCAGATGTATATTCTACATAAATAAACACAAAAACTTGTTAAACACGATGCTGACAGGGTGAGCAAGAAAAAAAAATGTTTCCATTTCACTTCTCTTCTGCTTTATGTAGGGAATCTATTTTTCTCTTTTTCTTAGAATGCTTACTCTGCAGGATCAAAATGAGCAACGAGTGATCACGTAAATAAGAGAGTAGATTAAGATGTGCTTATAACTGCATTCTTGTGGTTGGCATAAAATTCTATACCATAGCCCTTTCTTAGAAGCTTGCTGATGGGATCAAACGTACAAGCAGGTCTAGTTGTAAATTCTGCAACCATAGTCCCCCAGGATTCCATACTGGAGAATATTAGTGAGTTCCTTCATGACCAACCTTAGCAGCCACTCACTTGGGTGCCAACAGCTACTAACCAACTCAACGGCTCCTTTTAAACTCAATAACAACTCCTATTAAACTCACTGTCATGGGCCCCACCACAGGCAGAGATCTGTCTCGTAGTCATTGGGTTTTCCAGGTGGTACAATGCCTAGAGATGTGACCAAGAGATAGAAATCAGAACTCTTTAGTATGCATAATCACCACATACAGCAACACAAGAAAGGGGTTCCAAAGTGTTTCAGGCTGGCATGGCTTTCTCCTTGTGATGCATTTTTAAATAGTAGCCATAGTTTATGGAAAAACCAGTGTACAAACCTGCCTGTAATTATGATGTGCTTATGAATGGTAATGCTAATGTATGTGAATGCTTACTACATGCCAGGAATGTCACACACATCATTCCATACTGTTGTCACAGCACTCAATGCCTGGGTGTTGCTGTACCCATTTCACATAGGAAACCCAAGCTCTGAAGAGGTCAGTCTCTTTCCAGGTCACCCAGCTCTAAGTAGGAGAGTCAAGACATGAATTCCAGTCACTTGAGTGGTGATTTTTAAAGCAGGATACTCTTCTTTACCACATTAAATATATATATATATATTAGAGGAGAATAATGAGGACTCAGAGTACTAATAATGTTTTGTTCTTAGTTATGGTATTGGTTATGAGTGTGATCAGAGGATCAAAAACATTTATCTGTATACTTATGTGCATTTTTGGTAGATATTCTGCATTTCAATAAAATGTTTTTTAAAAAGCAAGATTCTGAACTCAAATTGCTTAGATTCCAATCACAGTTGTACCACAAACTGGCTGTGTAACCTTGGCCAATCATGGCACCTCAGTTTCTTCTTCCATAGAAAGGAGATTCTAATGGTATCTACCTCATGAGGACATTATTTGTTTTATTATTCTTATTAGGGTTAAATTAGTTAATACATGCATAAAATGCAGTGCCTCAAGCATTTTCAGTTATGATTACTGATTGTAAATTTAAAATTAACTTTATTTCTACACCCTCTCTCCTCCTGCCTTCTGTGCAGTGTGTGTGAGAGGGATATGTATGTATGTGGTATATGTGGGGGGGTTGCAGCATGGTGTGTATGTGGTATTGTGGGTATGTGTGCATGTGTGTGCACCGTACATGGATTATGTGTGTTGTGCATGTGCTTTTGTGTGTGGGTGATAGGTATGTTTCATATATGTGTGTGAGTGTGTAGGCAGTACTGTGTGTGTGGTGCCTGTGTTCAGGGCAGTGTATGTGTGGTATGTGTTCTGTGTGCAGTGCATGTAGTATGTATGTGTTGGTGTGTGTGCACTTGTGTGTGTGGTGTGTGTTGAAGCTCTGAAATCTAGAATGGAGATGGTGGCAGGACTGAGAGCAGAGAGTACTGGAGATGGCAGCAGAGAGCTTCTAACAAGAGGGTCAAGACTGATTTGTGGTCCCTGAGGCCTTAGGGCAGATATCTAAAGGTGAGGAGAAGGAAACTCTAAGCTTTGCTTCTTGCTTTGTCACTAAATCAGCATGACATCCTCTTCTGACCAGGAAATGGATGGAGACTCCAGCTTAGATGGCGTAGGGCTTTGCTGAAGGCACTCAGCCCATCAACAACACAGTCAAAATGAGCTCTCTGCAAGTTCTGAAAAATCTTACTGCAGTTTAGGTCACGGAGTCAACTTTCAGACCTCCTATTTCAAGATCTGTGCCCTATCTTGAACCCTTTACCCACTCTTATGTATATGAATCTTTGCCTTTTCAAAATATTATTTATTTATCTGTTTGAAATGCAGAGAGAGAGATCTTTCATCTATGGGTGCACTCCCCAAATGTCCACAGCAGCCAGATCTGGGATAGGCCAAAGCCAGGAGTCAGGCGTTCTATCTGGGTCTCCCATGTGGGTGGAAGTGATCCAAGTTCCTTAAGCCATCACTGCTGCCTCCCAGAGTGTATTAGCAGGAGGTGAGTGGGAAGTACAGGAGGACACACACCCACACTGGTATAGAAGTGGGCATCCCAAGCAGGTGTCTTAACTGCTGTTCTCAGCGCCTGCCCCTAAATCTTTAGCACTAATTACTTCCAGCTGTATCCCTAAAAATGGAATCAAGTGAAAAGATTTACATCTGAATCCTCATCATGCCAAATTGCTTTCCAGGAAAGTTGTGGCAATTCATACAGATCCAGCCATACTCACCTACCACTAAGTATTCATATCATGATTAAAAAAGAAAACTGCTAATTTTAGAGGAGCAAATAACATCACATTTCTATATGGCTACAAAGGTCAATTTTCTCTTATCTGGAAACCATTCATGTTATTTATTTTAAGAGCCATTGTAGGCCGGCGCCGCGGCTCACTAGGCTAAGCCTCCGCCTTGCGGCACCGGCAACCCAGGTTCTAGTCCCATTCGGGGCGCCGGATTCTGTCCTGGTTACCCCTCTTCCAGGCCAGCTCTCTGCTGTGGCCAGGGAGGGCAGTGGAGGATGGCCCAAGTGCTTGGGCCCTGCACCCCATGGGAGACCAGGAGAAGTACCTGGCTCCTGCCATCGGATCAGCGCAGTGCGCCGGCCACAGCACGCCGGCTGCGGCGGCCATTGGAGGGTGAACCAATGGCAAAGGAGGACCTTTCTCTCTGTCTCTCTCTCTCACTGTCCACTCTGCCTGTCAAAAAAAAAAAAAAAAAAAGCCATTGTATTATCCTTATGCCTCTGGAACATTTTTTTTCTTTTTTATTTCTTTAGTCAAGAGGCGTAAAGGCAGACAAAAAGTGTGTATCAGAGGAGGAGAGAGCTATAGACAGAGAGTGCACTCCCATTCTCTGCTTCACGCCCCTAAATGCCCACAATGGTTGAGACTGGATCAAACCAAGGCTCTGGGCTGGGAACTCTATCCAGTCCCCAACATGGGTGGGTAAGAACTCAATTATTAAACCATTACTGCTTCCTCTCAAGGTCAAATATGCTGGAAGCTGCAGCCCCAAGCCAAAGTTAGGAAATCAAACCCAGGTGGTTTGATGTGGAACTCAGGCGTTTCGAATTCTAGACAAAAATGCCCACATCTGCGCGAGATCTTTGTATGATAGTGACATTATTCCTTGGTCAATTTGGTGAGAAATATCTCCTCAGTAAGTTATTTGCCTATTAACTTTTTCAAATTTATTCTATTTCTTTGAGAGGCAAAGAGATTGAGACAGAGAGAAAGAGATGATCTACAGCATAGCTGCTGGTTCACTCCCCAAACACCTGCAATAGCCAGGGCTGAGCCTGGCCAAAACCAGGAGGCAGGAACGCAGTCCAGGTCCCCCATGTGATTGGCAGGAACCCGACTACTGGAGCCATCACCGCTGCCTCTCAGAGTGCGCATTAGCATGAAGCTAGATCAGAAGCAGAACAGGCTTGAACTCAGGCACTCCAATATGAGATGGTGGTATCCCAAGTGGCACCTTTAGTTCTGTGCCAAATGCCAATTCCCTTATTTACTTTTAAAATCCTTTTTTTAAAACAGAAAAAGGCCTTCCCATGAAAACTCAGAAACTATTATTATTTTATATTTACTTTTATTTACCTATTTGCCCCAAACTATAGATTTTTTAAAAGAATATATAGGAATATAAGTTTTACCAGAATACCAGCTCTCCAAGGAGAGAAATGTGACCTTACTCTCCACTGTGTGTCAGCACCTGTAGCTCTTCCTAGACCATAGCAGGTGCGCTACTAATTACAAAAATGTGTTAGTCATTATCTCACAATGTGCATGGCTGCAGCAAGTCAGACTCCCGAAGACTTTCCAGGTGTGACGAACAGTTATTGTCAACATACAAGCTCTCCAAGGCGACTGCTTAATTTTCTGCCTGAAGTTTCTTTCACTGATTGAATTTTAGAACTGAGGGATTTCTTTTCTTTGCATTTCTGATTTTTTCACAACATAGCTGAATCAGAATTCCCTGTATCACCTGAAGTCTACCTGATAAATGTACTTCCGTAGCATGTCCGCCCTGCCTCTTCTCAGTCTCATCTGTCCTCTTAGCTAAGCCAGCATCACCCTAACCCAGCCTCCTGCAATGACCTCAGAACAGCACACCCGGTTAGCTCCACCACCCTACTTCTTCTGCATTTCTCTACACAGCTTGGGGCATGAGCATCTTAAACCACCCATCTGACCACGCCACCCCTTGCTCTAAATCTTTCCTTGCTGCTCGGTGTTTTTTGGATAAAATCCAAAGCTGCACAAGTTCTGGTTGCAGCCTCACTGTTGAAGACGCCTGCCGATACACACCTCTCCAATCTACCCTCACTTTGCTTGACTACACTGCTGCCTTTCAGTTCCTTAAACAAGCCTGGCTTAGTTCCCCTGGGAGCAGCGCGGTCTGCCCCTCTCCCCAGACAACTCCTAGGAGGGCTGTCTGGCCAGCCACTGAGCACCCTTCTCAGCATGGCCCTCCATCGCCCTCCCTGAGGGCCTGAGATGGCGTTTTCCAGTGCCCTGCGCTCCACCGCGCTGTCGGGCAAGTTTCAGAGTAGTGCAATTATGTATTCACCCACAGTTGGTTGTATCCCTTCTCTCCTCCCAACCAGATTGTAGGTTTATGGGGGCAGGGATTGGTCAGGTCTGCTCATTATGTGTCTCAGCCACCTACCACATACTTGGCACTAAGCATAGCCTGAGCAGATGAATGAATGAGAACATCTCAAGGCCCCCGATTCCTCACTCACGTCCATGGCACTGACTTCCTTCCCTTTTCAAATATCTGGTAGTGCACTTGCTTCTACAATGTTGTTTTGTCCTGGATGACGTATTGCACTACAATAATGTTTCTCATTTTTAGTATTCTCAGTCTGCTTTGTTGTGTTATTCAATAGTAGGATTGGGATTCCAGATACTTCTAGAACCTGATTTGCTTTCATGTCCCTGTCCCTGCTCTATAGACACCGTGGCCTCCTGTTCTTCCCCAACCTTCTCTCCACATTCCTGCTCAGAAATGTTATTCCTGCAATTGGAACTCTGCTCTCCAGACATTCCAGTGGCTCCTTTGCTATTTCTTTACCTCCTCAAATAGACTTCTCTCCTCCTCCTCACCTCCTTAGTGGCTGACTCTTCCCTGTAGTCCACCCCATCTCTTATCACTGCCTCCCACTCCAGCACACATCTTTTTTACAATTGTTTAAAATTATTTTAATTGTGATTTTTTTTTAAAAATCTGAAACGTTAAAGGATCTCTATATCAGAAAACAAGTAAAAATACTGGAGGGCACAGAGCTCAGATTCTAGTTTCCTTTTTTAATATTTTTATATTCTCATATTTTCAAGTATTTATTTTAATATAAACAGATGTAATGTATTCATAGATACAATTCTAAGAATATAATATTCCCCTTCTTCACTCTCTCTCTTCCTCTCTCCCTCCCTCACTCCACTTTTCTTTCTTTATTTCTTCCTTCCTTCCTTTCCTTCTTCTTAATTTTTGAGATAATCTAGTCTTAATTTACATTGTAGTCAACGGCTTAATGCTGCTCCACAATGCTTCAACAAGTAAAACCTAAAAAGTTGAGCTTCAAGGAGAGCCCAGAGCAGTGGCTCAGATCAAAATGAGCATGAGTACTTTTCAACGGACTGAAACGCTAATGCAGCCTTGCCATGAGAATCCTAACTCAGGCGAGGAAGGCACCCTTAACTGGCGTTGACGGGTTGCTTCCCACACAAAGAAGTGGGTACAGGGGAAATGGGCAGTGGTGGAAAAGAAGATAAGAATAGTGAGAGAAATCAGCTGTGTTCGATGAAAGGGAAAATGTTAGAGTTGCAGGGGTCCTTTCAGCAGCTAGGGACTACGAGGAAGTCCGGGTCCTGACTCGCTCTTCCCTCGGGCCTCTGTGGCGCCTGGAAAGCAGCACCGTGCTCCTGGATCAGGAGAGGAACACCATGCAGGATGGTTATTAGAGGCCAAAAGAGAAGAAGAGGAAAAAGAGAAAAACAATTATGGAAATGATAATAACGATAAATGATCATTTAAAGAAACATAAATCTCACAATGAAAGCAACACTTCCTTTGTTAACTATAACTGATATTCCATTATAAATATAGTCTTGAAAAATATCAAGTATACTCCTAGAATCAGTGAGAAATAGGACAGCTTCCATCATAAGCAATCTAACTTAGCTGATGAAACTTCCTACCCAGCCAAAAACTACCTTTTGTCAGAAATGCGTTCTTAAAATTCTCATTTTCTTCGTTGACAAACTAAAACTCCAGACCATAAAAATCCCACATTAAAACTGAGAAAAAATGTTTTGTTTGTTAATTATGAAATTGGTACTTATACCACAAACCAAAATTTAGGAAAAAAAAAAAAAACGAAGAATGTATAAAGTAAGACGCATCACGGAGCTAAATCTGGAGTATGGGAAAGGAAGTGGAACACAGAGCATCTCAAATATGACTGGCCTCCCACATTGTCTTTTCATGCATCTTTCCCTCCACATAGGCTAACCATCATTAGTAATTAGCATTAGCACACATTATTATTTAACTACTCTTCCCGAAAGATATTCAGTGTAAACTATAAAACTCCTTCAAACAATAGAAAAGCCAAAGTTCATAGTTTTACCTCTGATCTAGTTGAAAAACCCATGCAAAGTCTTGTCCCCACTTTCTGGAGCTCCAAAAGTTTGATCATTCTGCAACATCTTCTCTTCTGCTTTGCGTCAATAAAATGAAACTTATTGGGTGAGAGGAAGAGAAAATAAGGCAAGAGATCAAAGGGTAAACTTCTTCTTTACTGACCTTTTTGTTTTTATGTTGTTAATGTAATATTTCATAGGTACAGTTTTAAGTTGATAACCATACTTTCCTCTCTCCCCTCTCCTTCCCTCAACCCCCCTTCTTCTTTCCTTTCCTTATTTTTCTTTAGTTTTTGCAAAGACATATTTTCAATCACCTCTATAATCACAAGCTGAATTCATCACTCAATAAGTAAAAAGTAGAAATACCACAGTTTCCCAGAAGTATAACCAAGGGCTAAAAATGACAATCGCGTGACAAGATGTTTGTTTCATTCCTATACATTTTTTTGTATTCTTTATTAACTGCCACATACCAGAAAAAAAAACACAATATTTGTCTTTTGGGGTCTGGCTTATTTTATTAATCATAATGGTTTCCAGTTGCATCTATTTTTTTTTTTTTGCAAAATATAGGATTTCATTCTTTTTTATGTAATGATTTAAGAAGAAACTTATGTGCTTGCCATTGGACTCTATCATCCCTACTGGGATTTGAGAAAATGGAAAACAGAAGAGTTAGAGGGGGAAAGGTGTGAAATTCTATCATTTATACACACACGCATAAAATCTATATCTATTTGAACTCATATTTATGATCCTGTTATCATCTTACTAATTAGATTCTCTTAAGTGGACTTCCCTGTCTGCACTTAGGTTTATGTCACTGGGAATTTTTGAAAGAGAAGATAGGATTAGAAAATCTGGCATTTCTGGCCTGATTGTGATGTACTTAAGTTTGGGTGAGAAAAATCCAGATGCTTCTTTGGCCATATGACTGCTCATCTTACAAACAACTGTTAGTTTACGGGAGTCTGATATGCACTTAGTTAGCAAGCCTGGGTTGCTACCACAAAATGCCACCAGTGGGTGCCTCAGACAATAGAAACTTATTTCTCACACATCTGCAGACTTGGGAAGTCCAAGATCAAGATGCTAGTAGGGTAAGTTTCATTCTGAAGACTCTTCTCTTGACTTGTAAGGTGGCTGCCGTCTCCCTTTGAGCTCCCATGACCAGGTTGTTGCAGGGCGGGGCGGGGGGAGCAAGCCCTCTGGCGTCTCTTCTTGTACAGTTGCTAATCCCATCAGACCACAGCCCACCCTCATGACTTCTTCTAACCATAATGACCCCCTCAAAAGCTCCACCTCCTGCACCATCACCCTGGGTATTAGGAGTTCAACAGATGAATTGCAGGAGATGCAGTCTCTAGTATGTTCCAGGAGGCACATATGTCCCCATGTCCTTCTAGTCACTAAATAATACATACTCTGAATAAAAAAATCCATGGTTCAGGGGCCGGTGCTGTGGTGTAGTGGGTAAAGCCACCACCTGCAGTGCCAGTATCCCATGTGGGCACCAACTCCAGTCCTAGCTGCTTCCACTTCTGATCCAGCTCTTTGCTATGGCCTGAGAAAGCAGTGGAAAATGGCCTAAGTCCTTGGGACCCCACATCTGCATGAGAGAACCAGAGGAAGCTCCCAGCTCCTGGCTTTGGATCAGCCTAGCTCCGACCATTGCGACCATATTCGGGAGTGAACCCTCAGATGGAAGACCTTTCTCTTTCTACCTCTGCCTATCTGTAACTCTGCCTTTCAAATAAATAAATAAACCTTTTTTTAAAAAATCCAAGGTTCAAGTAATTTAGATTACCAAATATACAAATATATATAAATATCTAATTGTGTTTCTTTATAAAAATTATTGGATATTGATGAAATGGTTAGTACTATATATTCATTTTAAAGATATCATATCTGAGGATCATAGAAATTAAGTTTTGCTCAAGATCACGTAGGTGGTTGGTGACAAGACCTTACAGGGTGAAAGGAATGGAAAAGAGGTAGGAGATCAAAAGGTAAATGGCTTACCTGCTCAGTGCTTTTCCCAGCAAACCACGTTATTTCTAACTGGCATGAGTGGATCCCTATGTGTCAATCAATAAAACATGCCATAAGCTTGGTTCATATTGGAGTTCTAGGGGTGCATCCTAGGCTCTACACAACAGACCTCTGGAGGCCAAGGGAGAGGTCAGGGACCCGAGCTCTATCCCAAGACACTGCAGAAGTCCCCAGGGGAACAGAAAAGTGCCTTCATTAACTTGCTTAAAACCTTTTGCAGAATCGTGGACACTGGAAATGTCTTGGAGTAAATTCTCGATGAGCAGAACAGGAAACACAGTTGGTCGACTTCCAAAGAAGCCGGAAGCTATTATACATGGAGGCAGGCCCCAAAGACTCAAGCTAGCACTTGGAGAAGTTCCTGAGAGCCTCCAACACAGGAGCTGACGATGGGAGCACAGGTCACAACAAGGCTGAAGACATCTGCTAAGGACTGCTGCCGAGGGCACGGGCCAGGCCTAGAAATAAGGAAGAACAGCAGAGGTAGGTGTCTAGCCAAGCCAGAACCTGCATGACAGCTGGCAAGCATGTATCTCAGTTGCAGTTAATGAAGTAATGCTATGGTTAGTGTGTCTAAGGAAATATGGAACTGGAATTCAAACCTAGGTCTCAGAATCTCACACTCAGTATTCTTTCTACTGCATTAAAAAATAAAATGCATTAAAATAATAAAAATGTTAGCCAATGGTAATGTCTGAAAGGAGGGGAAATAGCCAGGTTCCAACGAGCAAGCACTTGTGTCTTCTGGACTAGGGTGAGTGAATTACTCTGAGGGCATAATTTAGTATTTCCCATATGCACACACTCATCTGCAACACCTTTTGCTAACAGTGTCCTGGATTTATTTTCTTCCATCTCCCTTGGTACTTGGGACAGTTGGGAACCAAGGGCTTTGACCCAAGTGTCTCAGACCTCATCAAGGTGACTCCAAACGAGAGATGCAGTTTTATGTATTTGTTTTGTAACTGCTTAAGTAATAAAATTGTGAACTTTCTCCCTCTTTTGACCCAAGTGCTAAACATTAGCCTCCACTGTGATCCTAGGATGCTGAGCACTCTCAGGGACCCAGCCCCACTGTCCATCCTGGAGGTCCCTCTCTCCCCCGACGTTGTTCTCTAGGTTGATCCTCTGGGTTGAACTGCTCGGATCACATCTGCCATCTCCACTGGAATGTCCTCCCCTTCTCTTGACCTCAGGAAGTGGCCCTGCTCCCTCTTGGTCCAGCTGTGTGGACCTGGGGGAGAAAACCTTTCTATAACACCCTATAGTACAACTGAGACCAAATGCACACATAGCAGAAGTTAAAGCCCCCTTGTTCTGTGGCTTTTCTTAGAGCCCACAAAAATCTCTACGTTCCTGGTCATCCTCCACTAGACAGCTGGCTTCTCTGTCATCACCCTGCTTGGAGGAAAGTCCCTAGTCTCAGAATCTCTGCAAAATCCCTCAAAGTCCCAGAGGCAGGAAATAGAGCTCGCTAGAGTTGGTCTGAAGGCCAGTGTCTGGATGGAACTCTCTGCTCCTAGTGACCGACGGGAGCGTTCATTTCCTTAAGGAAAAGGCCTAGCCCTACTTGCAGGACTGCAGGTTTAATCTCCAGCTCCCCACCAAACCATCAGAGCATTAGTGCTTCCCAGCATCTGGGCTCTTCCTCTGGGTTGAGCTTTTAGCTGGACCCTACACAGCAGCCTGGGCCAAATGGCACCAGATTCTATGAGATCCTTTTCATAGTCTTTCCTGGGGCAGGACATGAAGACAGGTGCAAGCCTGTACTTACAACTTCCAGCTACTACCAAGAAATCAAACAAAAAATCCCCAACCTGCCCACCTGGGGAGGAGGCTCAGATGAGATACAGGTGAAAACAGAACACTGCAGACTCTTATTGGGAAGGAAACACTTCCCTCTCTGAAATATAATTTGCAGGAATCAAAATTTGCGCTCAGTGGGGTCAGGACTCTTAGGTGGGCCCTACCCCAAGCTAGGCGCAGTTCAGCCTGCAGCATCACACCCAGACCTGCTTCGGGCCTGCTGCATCCAGAAATGTTCTTAGATACATCCTTGAGCAGGGATCAAGCCCTTGAAAGAATTACAGGGACATTCAAATCCATCTCCTGGGAAAAGAATGTAGTCCTTTCTTCTTACTCTTACTTTCGTCCATTTGGTACACAATCTCAGATTAAATGGGCAAGCCTTCCTCTTCTATCTTACGTACATGTATGCACCAAAACACCAGGAAATGATGTGCAAATTGTATTTGCTGAGCATCAAGCACAGCCCATCCCGTTCTGTATAAATGGCACCAAAACCTCAACAGCATTTTAGGGGTGCAAAATGCAGACAGAAGCCCCACCTGGGTGGATGTCCTGCACCACCACACTCTAATAACGTCAAGTTCATTACTGCTCATGTGCCTCCAACTGCAAGCTGGATGTGACAACAGATTCTCACCGCTGCCTCACTGTGGTCATCAAGACAGAGTTATTTGATGCATGTCAAATAGTTAGAAAAATGCCTGGCATGTGATATGAGTGCTCCGTAAGTATTACGTTTCTCATTTCAGTATGTCTAAAACATTGACAAATGCATATGCTAACAACAGAGTCATCCCAACAGATATATTTAGAAAGGAAATAACCAGCTACGTTCTGAACAGTACAGTAATTGTTTATGACTTCCTCACTGGCCTCTTCCATCCATTGCTTTTTGGGTAGCATGCTGGAAAATCAACCACAGCACACTCTGACACCCACGCCCCAGCAGCAATCTCAATTGGTGGTTCTTAAATGAGTCAGCACACCCCCAAGCAGTTTGGTCACTTGTCGGATGTACACAGGCTGTAGATTCCCAAACAGACTTCAGAGGCTGCTCTTTGTAAACATTTTCTGGCAGCGTGCCAACGGGGGTTGCATGGAGACAAGGGCACATATTTTCTTAGGGCTGAGCTGGTGGCTTCGCAGGCCCTGTGTCTGCTACAGAACAAGCCAAAAGGGCAAGAGTGCGTTGCATGCACCGTTTGCCCAAGCTGCCTCAAGAAAGCATCTTGTGCCCACATAGCAACTTGCTGTAACCAGCGCTCCAGGTCCCACAGTTTCGTGACCACGAACTTCACACAATGAGCTGAGCTATATAGAAAGTTGTTTCTGTCGTTTTTAGCTGCATTTTTCTCCTTGAGACATAACTCTGTATAATTTGTGGCTGAAGACATCTGACTCAGGTGCTGGAAAGGTCATGGCAAAAGCCCTGGGTGAGAAATCAGAAGGTCTGCATTATATGTCCTGGGCACATCACACCCAAGGAATATACATTTTGCACCTCGTTCTTCTCCCAAGTCAAATGAAAATAATCCTTCTACTGCCCAGGGAACTCAACGTCATGGTCCCTTGCAAAGCTAAAAAAGCAAAGTGTAAAATGTAAAACCTCAATTAATGGCATATGCAGGCAAGAAAGTGTCCTGGCTTTGAATTTTAAGTCTTTTATCAAAAACTTATCTAAAAACTGCATTCAGCCATTGAACAAGTGCATTATAATGACAGTTTTTGTTTTGAGGATTTGGAATCTTGAAACCATCCATGGACATTTATAGTACACATCTGCTGATTTGGGATCATTTTCTATTTCAAATACAATTATTGAAGAACCTCTGGCCAGTTGATCTCCAGTTAGACTTCATAGTTTAGCTGAAAACAAACATTTTTTTTCCTATAATGAAATATTTTTTCCATGTGCAAAGGTTATAGTAACACAAGCAACTCTAGTTCAGTCAACTTAGAAATTAGCATCCTAGGTAAAACTCTAAAGGGAAGAGTAATACAGTCTGGTTTCCGAATAAGTTTGGAAAGTTTGACTTAAACTGATAAGGGGCTTTTGGGAAAGGATGAATGTGAGACATGAATGAAATCTTTAAAAATTCTATTATGCATATTCAGGATAGAAAGACCCTACCTTGCTTAGATTTTTTTTTTTCCTTTTCTTTTCTTTAATGTCTGAAGGTCATAGTCCACCACAAGCTAGAACTTGGCCAGCAACATCGGTGGGCCTTGTGTCACAGTGAGGTAAGCCACTGCCTTCAACACCAGCGTCCCATGGCACCAGTTGAGTCCCAGCTGTTCCACTTCTGATCCAGCTCCCTGCCAATGCACCTGGCAAAGCAACAGAGAATGGGACGAGTACTTGGACCTCTGCCACCCATGTAGGAGACATGAATGAAGCTCCTGGCTCCTGGCTCTCACCTGGGCCAGCCCTGGCTGTTCAGCCACTTGGGGAGTAAATCAGTGGATGGAAGATCTCGCTCACTCTCCCTGTATAACTCCGCCTTTCACATGAATAAAATATTTTTTAAAAGAAATGGACCACCAACATATGTAGTGAGTTGGCTACAAAGTAGACTTTGCTAGCAGTGCAGGAATGTCACATCTTCAAAGATACAGACAAAAGATACTGGTCTCTTCTTTCTTATCTCTCTCTTCAGCCCACGGCTGTCTAAGTTCTGCACCCCCCACTTACCAATACTTCTGAAACTGTGACTGCCAAATGTCACCTGTGACCACAAGTTGGCAAATCACTAGATTCATTTCCAGACTGTTCTTGTCATCTCATGGCAACTAACATCACTGACCACACCCTCTTCTTTTGACTTTTATGGTGCCAGTCCCTTGGGTCCCCTGACACTGCAGCTCCCTCTCTCATTCCCTTCTTGTGTCTCTGTCCCTACTTTCACTGTAGCTGGAAGAGTCAGTCACTGTCCCTCTTCTTTCTCTGCACACACTGTCTACAGACCACAGCTACTCCCATGCTTTTGCGAGCCATCTGGAAAATCCACTGGATGGTGCAGTCCGGTCCAGACCCAGAAGCTGGACACCAAACCCATAACATTCAACAGCACTGGCTCTTCTCATTGCTCGATTTCTTGCTTCTCCTCCTCTTCCTGATTCAAGACTTTTATGTTGCTTAACAGTACCACTGTCCACCAAGTGGCTCATGCCAGAAGTTTCAGGACTTCATATTTCCCTTATTCCTTAGCTACTAAACAGACAAAATGCTGCCTCCTGAGCTTATTTTTATCCATCTCTTATTCAAATAGCTTACTTCACATATGATTTATATGAGAGTAAGAAGCATCTCCTGTTTCCTGAGATCTAGAAGGATTATGTCAGTCTGTCTGCCTCAAAGTTGATCATTCAGAGTGGATTTTCCTGGAAAAGTTTAACTTTCTATACGCTACTCTAAAAAATAACAATAATTGATCAGGGACCAGCTTTGTGGCACAGTGGGTTAAGTCACCACCTGCAAAACCAATATCCCATTTGGGCATCAGTTCATGTCCCAGAAAATTTCCCTTCTTCCTTGATTTTAAAACATCCTGTAGTAATTTATCAATACTAAGATTTCTTCTTAATAATAAGAGAACAATAACTCTTATTTATTCTTTCTTTCTTTCCATAAATATTCACTGACTTTATTTTGTACAAGTGCCAGCTGGCCAAGCTGAGTTGGGATGGGTAACTATTATTTAAAAAAAGTAAATGAGAAAGTATCAGACAGCAATAAATATTATACACAGTATAACAGAGAATAACTTGTAAACCCCTTGACCTTAGGTAATCAGGAATGGCTTCTTTAAGGGACTGCCTTGGAAGCTGAGACCTGAGTGACTAGAAGGCAGCAGCCATGGGAAGATGAAGTATCTTTAAAAAAAAAAAAGAAGAAGAAGAAGAAGAAATGGGTTTGCAGCAGCCTTAAAGGAGAAACCTCTGGAGCTGCTGGAGCAATGGAGAGTAGTCATGTATAGTCAGAGCAGGGTGAGCAAGGGTTGCTATTGGGACACTTGCATTGCATCTGTCTTCTATCAACTGCAAAACAATCTTTCAAGGAAGGTTTCATCATTCTCACTTAAAAGCTAAGGAAATGAAAGTTAAGAGAGATTTAACTTCATGCAGTGAGAAAGGAAAACCAGAGATTTGTGAGGGCTCTGATTCCGAAGCATGTTGCTTTCTCAAGGGAGATGATTAAGCGATCAACTTCTGCTCCTCCCTGTAACCATGACTGTTTTCCCATGATCCTATATATATAAAGAGACATCTCAAGTTTAACAAAGAGAGGTGCTGAATATAAAACATGACAATCTCCATGGTTATAAAATAATTCTATGGCTGTAAAACAATTCTAATGTTTTTATCTTTTAGAGACTGTTTTTGCTTTATGTGTATAAAATAATACATGAATGTTTAAATTAAGATAATAAACACATGTTCAAGGGTACTTCATAAAGTTTGTGGAAAAATAGAATTGAATGATAAGTTTATGTTGGCACAAAAAGTTTTGCGATTCATGTATAGTTTCTTTTTTTTAAGATTTATTTATTTATTTGAAAGTCAGAGTTACACAGAGAGAGGAGAGGCAGAGAGAGAGAGAGAGACAGAGAGAGAGAGAGAGAGAGAGAGGTCTTTCATCCGTTGGTTCACTCCCCAACTGGCTGCAGTAGCCGGTGCTGCGCCATCCAAAGTCAGGAGCCAGGAGCTTCCTCCAGGTCTTCCATGTGTGTGACCAAGGAGTTGGGCCATCTTCTACCACTTTCCCAGGCCATAGCAGAAAACTGTATTGGAAGTGGAGCAGCTAGATCTCAAACCAGTGCCCACATGGGATGCTGGCACCACAGACCAGGGCATTAACCCTGCGCCACAGCTCCAGTCCTTTGTATAGTTTCATGATTCACGTTTTCCATGAACTTCTTAAAGATCCCTCATGTTGTAAGGAAAAATACCCAATACGTCTGTTTCTGAAGTTGACTTCTTGTTAAGGCTTGTGCTTTAGGTTTTTTCTAATTATTTGTTATTTAACAAAGAATAATACAATCTATGTATCATCACCTAGGTCAGAAAATAAAGCATTATAAACACAGTTAAGCTCTTTTTATTCCCATCACCACTGTTCCTCTTTCTTCCCAGTGGAGATAACTCTAATTTTCAATTGTGTTTGTTAATTCCAGGAAATTTTTCATGCCTTTATTATATTCATATATGCTAACTGAGCAATGTGCAAGGGGTCTACAAGAAGTATGTTGGAAAAGTATATTATAAATAAATTGTACAGGGATTTCAAAATTTTGGCACCAAAATAAGCCTATCTTTTAATTCCATTTCCCACAAACTTTTAAAAGTTCCCTCCTTATAGAAATACTTCTATGATTTTTAGCTTTCTATATTTTCACACTGTATGGATTATTTTACAACCTCCATTTCTTAAGTAGAAGAAGAGGCAGAATAATTGACAAATTGATGACGGTGCATGTTTATGCCAGCTTTGTTCATGGTACCCCAGTGGAAACAATCTATAAATCCTTCACTGTTGAACTCATCAACAAGCTGTGCTACACATGTTCAAAAAATGCTATTTAGCCAATTAAAAAAGGGTTGCTGATTCACATTACAACATGAGGAAATCTTAAATGCATTTAATTAAGTGAATGAAGACAAGATGATAAATGGAACCACAGGGTTGGGAAGTAGATGTTTGCCAGGTAGTGAGGAAGATGAAGGAACACCGCAGGGGATGTAAAGATAGGATGGACGTGGGGAGTGTGGGGAAATTAGGCACACGAGGTAATTCAAAGATGGCGCCCAAAGGAAGTAAGGTGGGCGGTACCCAAAGTTGTTTACCACCAAAGCTGATTGGCCACGCAGCATCAGGGGAGGTGACGGCAACTGATGACGAGTGTACAGACATGGTTGGTCCTGCAAAAAATTGCCCTGTAACATGACTTTTTAAGTAATTGGTTGGCCCTTATGCCCTGCCCCAGTGACTCTGAAGTTTTGTGCTTTAAAAGGTTTTGCTACGTGTGCAATAAACGAGTTCTTGCTTGCTTGACTTGACTCCCTGCCTCCGGGATCAGGAGGCCAGGGAACGGGCGAGTGGCACACTTACCTTTCTTCAGACCCAGTCCATCCTCATTCGGGTGGACTAAGACCCTGCAGGGAGAGCATTCAACTCCATGCATTGGCTAAGTTTATAAAACAGTGCATAACTGAGAGTGAATTTTGCAATCCATAATTCGTTTTTAAAAATATTTATTTATTTATTTGAAAGTCAGAATTATACAGAGAAAGAGTTACACAAAAGGAGGGGCAGAGAGAGGTCTTCTACCCACTGGTTCATTCCCCAACTGGCCACAACGACCAGAGCTATGCCGATACGAAGCTAGGAGCCAGGAACTTCTTCTGGGTCTCCTATGCAGGTGCAGGGACCCAAGGACTTGGGTCATCTTCTACTGCTTTCCCAGGCCATAGCAGAGAGCTGGATCAGAAGAGGAGCAGTTGGGACTTGAACCAGTGCCCAAATGGGATGCTGGCACTGCAGGCAGCGGTTTTACCCACTATACCACAGTGCAGGCCCCTATAATTATTTTTTAAATTGAGAAGTAAGGAAAAATACATTGCAGACGGCATGTATTACAAATGAATAGCACCCACAATGAAGGAGGATGGGGAAAGAGGAGTTTAAGTAATTTTGGAATACTACTTTGAATAGATCCTGTAAGCTCAAGTCAGGAACAAGAATTTAGCATAGTGGTTATGGCAGAGTCTAGGATATTCACATCCCATATCAGAGTGCCTGGGTTCAGGGCATACCTGGGTTTGGTTCCATGCTCATGACTCCAGCTTCTTGCTAAGGCAGATTCTTGGAGCCAGCAATCATGGCTGAAATAATTTATTCCTACCACCCACATGGTAATTCTGGGCTGAGTCACTGGTTCCAGTTTCAGCCCTAACCCAGTCCCAGTTATTTTGGACACGGGGGAAGTGAACCTGCAGGTTGGGGTTCTCTCTCTCTCTCTCTCTCTCTCTCCCCTTCTCTTTCTGTATCTATCATATATGTATCTAATTTATGTATGTATGTATCTATTATCTATCTTTCTATGTCTCCTTCCCTCTCAGATTAAAAAAATAAACATTAAAGGAAAACTGAGTTTGCACACTTTACTCTAGCTGCTAAAAGTGATCCTCATGGAGTACGGGTTTGTAAGTATGGGTTTGTAAAACTACGTTACCTGAATATTAGATTTGAATAAAAATATAAACATATTTCCAATAATGAAAGGGAGATTTGTCACTCAGAGAAAGAAATAAGGAAAGGATAAAGGTTAGAATATGACTCATAGTTTTGTTTCTAATATGTATCAGGTAGATAGGTACAGAAATGAAGAAACAAGAATATCACAAAAATGTTTATGGAAAAATAGAATTCAAGGGTAAGTTTATTTTGGTGCAAAAAATGGAAATCTATGCGTAGTTTTTTCATACTATGCATTTCCGAGGTGCTTTTTAAATATCCCTCATTTGGATGTGTATAAGTAAGTATACCTATACTTATTTCTAGTTCTATTCACTGACTGTAAGTAGAACAGTGACATCTCAGTGGATTTTAGCATATCTAGCAACCAATTCTCAGTTTCTAAACCCTCTTCTTCAAGAGAGACTATAGGTCTCTGCTTAATTCCAATGTTAGGGTAGAGAAAGTGAAAATGATATTGGAGCATCTTTTGTCCAGAAAGTAAGAAATGCTAACACACTTTTTAAAAGAATGTGCTGAAAAGGCACAGAGCGAGATAGTTTAAAGAGCACTCATTGGTCAAAGTTAGAACATTAGCAACAAAATAAATGATGACACTGCTAGATTTACTCCCAAATAATAAGTATCCATGAATCTATACTGACATAAATATATAACCAAATAAATAAATAAACGGAGAAGGGAAAACCCTTGCATAAATTATAATTTCAATTAATAAACATAAAATGTCCTAAACAGCACTCTGGCCTCAGAATCAGCCCTTAAGGCATTTGGATCTGGCTAAAAAGCCCATGAAAGTTTCTCAGGCATGGAAAGCCAAGACACTGTGGTAAAAAATGACATAAACAAAAGATCTCTTTAAGTGAGATCCCAGTGGAAAGAATGGGCCATCAAAGAAGCAGGTACCTTTCTCTGAAAGGAGGAGAGAACTTCCACTTTGACTATGGCCTTGTCTAAATAAGGTTGGAGTTTGTGAACTCAAGAGGCTTCCATAGCAATGGCAGCTCATGACAAGAGCCTCAGTTAGGCCAGCGCCGTGGCTCACTAGGCTAATCCTCTGCCTGTGGTGCTGGCACCCCAGGTTCTAGTCCCGGTCGGTGTGCTGGATTCTGTCCTGGTTGCTCCTTTTCCAGTCCAGATCTCTGCTGTGGCCTGGGAGTACGGTGGAGGATGGCCCAAGTGCTTGGGCCCTGCACCCACATGGGAGACCAGGAGGAAGCACCTGGCTCCTGGCTTTGGATCGGCACAGTGCGCTGGCTGTAGTGGCCATTTGGGGGGTGAACCAATGGAAGGAAGACCTTTCTCTCTGTCTCTCTCTCTCTCACCATCTAACTCTGCCTGTCAAAAAAAAAAAAAAAGAGCCTTGGGTGATTACTGACATCATAAATAAGAGTATCAATTGTTAAATCAACAACAGGAGTCACTGTGCACTTACTCCCCATGTAGGATCTCTGTTCTTAATGTGTTATACTATGCAAATTAATGGTAAAACTAGTATTCAAACAGTACTTTACACTTTGTGTGTCTGTGTGGGTGTAATCCATTGAAATCTTTACTTAGTATATAATAAGTTTATCTTCTGTATACAAAGATAATTAAAAATGAATCTTAATGAAGAATGAAATGCAGAGGGAGTAGGAGATGGGATGGTTTGTGGGTAGGAGGGTGGTTATGGGGGGAAAACCCGCTATAATCCAAAAGTTGTACTTTGAAATTTTTATTTATTAAATAAAAGTTTTCTTAAAAAATAAAGGAAAAAAATTAATAAGCATAGAAGGAATGAGAGAATCAAGAAGGTATCATTAAAATCTGATAGTACTAATTGCCACAGGTTACATCTATGAACAAAAGCTAAAATGAGCAGATTGTGAAAGTACTACAGGATCAGTGATTATGCATGAGGAAAAATCAATACTGACAACTTTGAAAGTAAAAATATCATGAATAATTTTACTAACCTCCCTTGAGCATTTACTATACTCTAGTCACTAAACTAAGCATGCATTAATTCATTTAAATCTCAGCAACCCTAAAGGGCATGCTTCATATTTATACCATTTGACAAATGAGGAAACTTCAGAATGAGGAAGTGAAATAATTCTCCCAAGATCACATAATTAGTAAATGATATGTCTGGAATTTAAAGCCAGAACTTCGCTCATAGATGACTAAGAATTATACATGTATTAGAGATAATTTAAATGGAAATATATGTAATATATCTACACATATTTACTCATTTTGAACTGAACTCCAAACAAATTAAAATAAATCCCCTAAAAAATGCCAGTATGTTGAACTACTGAGATTGGAAAAGAGGAAATAACAGTACGTCACTTTTGGTAGTAATTTTTTCTTTATTTTCTTCTGAAAGAGAAAATGTTGAGGCCAGTGAGATATGAGAGAACTTCAAAAAGTTCCATGAAATGCATAGTGTGAAAAAACTATGAATAGTCTTCAAAAATCCATTTTTGGCACTAAAATAAATTTATCTTTAAATATTTTAAATTTATTTAAATATTTAAGAGAGAGAGAGAGAAAGAGAGACTGAGAGAGAGAGAGAGAGAGTGATCTCTTCCACTGGTTCATTCCCAAATGCTCTCAATGGCTGGGGCTGGGTTGGGTCAAAGCCAAGAGCTAGAAATCAGTGCAGTTCTCCCAGATGGGTAGCAGGAACCCATTTACTTGAGTCATTGCCACCACCTTCCAGGGTCTCCGTTAGCAGGAAGCTGGAGTCAGGATGCAGAGCCAGGTATCCAACCCAGATATTCCAATGTGGAATACAGGCATCTTAACCAGAATCTCAAACTCCTGGCCAAAAACTCACCCCTAAACTTATCTTTTAAAGCCATTTTCCCATGAATTTTTAAAGTACACCCATAATTGATGTGAGAAAAAAATGACGAATTAAAAACTGAACTCTGCTTGTGTTCCTTACAAAAGTGAAAGCATTTAGGTCTTCTTTTTTTTTTTTTCCCCAGGGTGTCTTGGCTTTCCATGCCTAAAATACTCTCATGGGCTCTTTAGCCAGATCCGAATGCCTTAAGGGCTGATTCTGAGGTCAGAGTGCTATTTAGGACATCTGCCATTCTATGAGTCTACTGTGTATCCCGCTTCCCATGATGGATCATTCTCTCCCTTTTTGATTCTATCATTTAGTATTAGCAGACACTAGTCTTGTTTCTGTGATCCCTTTGACTCTTAGACCTATCAGTGTGATCAATCGTGAACTGAAATTGATCACTTGGACTAGAGAGATGGCATTGGTACATGCCACCTTGATGGGATTGTATTGGGATCCCCTGGCACAATTCTAACTCCACCATTTGGGGCAAGTCCGATTGAGCATGTCCCAAATTGTACATCTCCTCCCTCTTTTATTCCCACTCTTATATTTAACAGGGATCACTTTTCAGTTAAAATTTAAACACCTAAGAATAATTGTGTGTTAATTACAGAGTTCAACCAATAGTACTAGAATAAAACAAAGAAAAAATACTAAAATGGATAAAGTATTACATTGTACATCAACAGTCAGGACAAGAGCTGATCAATTCACTGTTTCTCATAGTGTCCATTTCACTTCAACAGATTTCCCCTTTGGTGCTCAGTTAGTTGTCGCCGTGAGATCCCAGTGGAAAGAACAGGGCCATCAAAGAAGGAGGTACCTTTCTCTGAAGGGAGGAGAGAACTTCCACTTTGACTATGACCCTGTTGGAATAAGATCGAAGTCGGCGAACTCAAGAGGCTTCCATAGCCTTGGCAACTCATGACTAGAGCCTAGGGAGATTACTGATGCCATAAACAAGAGTGTCAAATTTTTAAGTCAACAACAGGAGTCACTGTGTACTTACTTCTCATGTGGGATCTGTCCGTAGTGTGTTGTCCAATGTGAAGTAATGCTATAACTAGTACTGAAACAGTATTTTTACACTTGGTGTTTCTGTGTGGGTGCAAACTGATGAAATCTTTACTTAATATATACTGAATCGATCTTCTGTATATAAAGATAATTGAAAACTTGATGTGAATGGAATGGCAGAGGGAGCGGGAGATGGGAGGGAAATTATGGGGGGGGGCATTGTAATCCATTAACTGTACTTTGGAAATTTATATTTACTAAATAAAAAAAAGTGAAAGCAGTGGCAGGGGCATTCAGACACTTCGTTCTTAAAGGCCATCATCCTTTTTGAGAAGCTGTGTTTCAGTTACCTCTGAGTGCCAAAGCAGCTAAGAAGCAAGCTGACATTTGGAGGTTGCTGGTGGTCAAGACTTTGGGAAGAGAAGTCTACTCCCCTCACTGCCCCTAGGAAGTTTGGCAGTTAATGCCACGGTGATTATTGACTACAAGAACCTTTCAACCTTCAATTTGCATCAGTTTGTTGCTTTGATAGAATTCTTGTTTCCCAATATCTTCAGTCCCTAAAAAGATGTCCCTTTGGGCTACATTGTGGCATAGCGGGTTGGGCTGCTGCCTACAACACTGGCATCCCACATGGGTGTTAGTTCAAGTCCTGGCTGCTCTACTTCTGATCCCACTCCCTGCTGATGTGCCTGGAAAAGCAGTAGATGTCGGTCCTAATGCTTGCACCCAGCACCCAAGTGGTAGACCCAGAGGAAGCCCCTGGTTCCTCACTTCAGCTTGGCTCAGTTCCAGCTTTTGCAGCCATCTGGGGAGGGAACCAGCAGATAGAAGACCTCTCTCTCTCTCTCTCTTTCTCTCTCTCTCTTTCTGTGTGTGTGTGTATGTCATTCCCTCTCTTTTTGTAACTCTGCCTTTCAAATAAATCAACTAAATCTTAAAAAAAAGGTTGTCCTTTTGAGTTGAATTCATTAGAAATAATTGCTCAGTATGGAGATGAAAGAAAATCACAACTTAAAATTCAACTCAAACATAATTTGCTTTCTAATAATAGAATAATAATGATAGGTAGATGATAGGTAGATGACTAAGGCTTGACTGATAGAGGAGATCCAAGATGGCTAAATATGGAGAAGTTGCACTGACTTCAGTCACAGAGAGATAAAAGAAGGACCACATTAAGTGGAACAGACTGAAATTTCAGTGGAGAATTGACTAGAAAGAACAGACTGTGGGGAGCAATGAGGAGAGAGAACAGACACATAGTTGCCAGCCACACACTCCTGCATATTCACAGCCAGTGCCCAATTGGAAGGCACTCTCTTCCCTGGCAAGGTGAGAGGAGGCTGCTGCAGCCCAAGCCATGACAGCTTTGACTGAGGGAAAACTACATGGTTCTCAATATCTTTGAGTCTGGCCTGGGGAACTAGCTGGGGCTGAGCAATTACTTCAGTCCATGGAGGAAGACTACATCGATTCTCTCCCCAAGCCTCACCAAAGCACCAGTCTCAATCAGCTGAGCCACTCTTGTCCTGATTCAGAGAATGGTGGGGAGCTCGCAAGGTAGAATGCAGAACCCCTGCACCCTGTGACTGTCACAGTTCTGGGCATAGGCCATGGAGCCGAGAGGGTCACAGTGTTGACTGAGTTTCTGTGCCCCTGCATGTCTGACTGTAGAAACTCAAAGTTCCAGGTGCACTGGAACAGACTTCAGGAGTACTCAGGGAACACATCATAACATGGGTCAGTATTCCGTATGGTGCATGTGCCTGGGTAAATATGATGTGTAGGCACCACGAGCTCACTCTAGACCATGAGTCAACGGGTTCACGTTGGCAGGGAGAAGGGCTGGGATTGTGATCACACTGACCAGCTCTAACATTCCCTCCCTGTACTGACTGTATTTAGAGATGCTGCACCATGCCCAACTCAGGTGTAACTCTGTACTCTTACCCTACTCACAAACTGTGGCCAAATCACCCTGGCCCCACCCAGCACGCATCCATGGAACTCCAGCACAACTAGGCACTCTACTGACCCAGAGAGCATATTTCCAAGAATAAATCCCTCAATCAAAAAAAAAAGCCCATCCCTCCCAAAGTAGGTAACAAGAGATGACCCTCAGATGCATAAAAATAATGTACAATCAAATGATTAATGAACAAAGAAGGCACTATGACTCCTTGAAAGAAACACAATACTAGATTAATCCTGGACTGAAGAAGGGGAGATTGATGACATGACTAAAAAGGAATCCAAAAAAATGATTGTAAGGTTACTCAAGAACACAGAGAAACAGTTACATGAAATAAGGACATGAAATAAGGGAACTCACACATGACATGGACAAGAAGTTCCACACAGACAGAGAAATCTAAGAAAAATCAGGTAGAAATAATAGAAAGCAGATATTTAATAAGTCAAATAAAAAATTCAGTGGAAAGCCTTAACAATAGCCTTGGTGAGGTAGAAAAATACCTGATCTGGAAGAAGGTTTGTTTTTTTTTTTTTTTTTTGTTTTTTTTTTTTTTTTTTTTTTTTTGACAGGTAGAGTTACAGACAGTGAGAGAGAGAGAGAGAGAAAGGTCTTCCTTCCATTGGTTCACCCCCCAAGTGGCCACTACAGCCGGTGCACCGCGTTGATCCAAAGCCAGGAGCCAGGTGCTTCCTCCTGGTCTCCTATGTGGGAGCAGGGCCCAAGCACTTGGGCCATCCTCCACTGTACTCCCAGGCCACAGCAGAGAGCTGGACTGGAAGAGGGGCAACTGGGACAGAATCTGGCACCCCGACCGGGACTAGAACCCAGGGTGCAGACGCCGCAGGCAGAGGATTAGCCTAGTGAGCTTAGTGAGCCACGGTGCCAGCCAGGAAGAAAGGTTTTGGGAATATCTTTGTCAAATGAAAGAAGGAAAAATTAGAAAGACTGAAAGCAGTGTTTGGGACCTATGAAATATTATCAAATAACCAAATATGTGAGTCTTAAGAGTTCCTGAAGGTATGGAAAAAAGATTGGCTTAGAAAACTTATTCAATGAAATAATGGCAGAAAATTTCCCCAGTTTGGAGGAAGATATAAATATCCAAATATAGGGAGCACATAGAACCTCAAATAGGCATAATCAGAAAAGATCCTCACCACAACACATTATAGTCAAACATTCAAAGGTAAAACATAAAGAGAATATCTTAAACTATGCAAGAGAAAAACACCAGATCACCTGTAAAATATCTCCCATTAGATTAATAGCAGATTTCTTAACAGAAACCCTATACACCAGGAGAGAAAGGAGATATATAGTCCAAATTCTAAAAGAAAAAACTGCCATCCCAGAATACTTTACCCAGCGAAGTTCTCATTCATAAGGGAAGGTGAAATAAAGACATTCCAAGACAAGCAAAAGTTGAAAAAAATTATCACCACTGGTCAGCTTTACAAATGATACTTAAGGATGTACTAAATACAGAGAAAGACATTTAACATCATGAAAGAATTTGAAGGCAGAAAACCTCCTAGTAAAAAAGCAAAAGACATTCAAAACAAACAATAGGAATATTCATGGAAAAATCACAGGACCGAGTCATTATTTATTAATAATAACCTTAAATGTAATTGAACTATATTCTCCAATTTAAAAATATGGATTTGTTGAATAGATTTTTAAAAAGAACCATCTATATGCTGCCTATAAGAAACACACTTTGCCAATAAACATACGCACGAACTGAAAGTGAAAGATACTCCATGCAAATGGAAATCAAAAATGAGCAGGAGTAGCTATTCTTATATCAGAAAAAAAAATAGATTTCAAGACAAAAAGTGTTTTAAAAAGAGAAAGAAAGTTATTAGGTAATGATTATGGGATAAGTTTAACAAGAAGTAACTAAAGTAAATGTATATGCAAGCAAACCAGGGCATGCAGTTTTACAAAACTTTCATCAATGAACAGATCAACCAGACAAAAAGCAATAAAAAATGATAGAACTAATCTAAGCTATAGACAAATTGGACCTCATAGATATGTACAGAATATTTCATCACTCAGCTGCAGAATGCACATTCTTTTCATTGGTGGATGGAACATTTTCTAGGATATACCATAGGCTAGGCCATAAAACAAGTCTCAATAAGTTAAAAAAATACTGAAATCATATAATTTATCTTTTCTAACTACACTGGTAAGAAGCAGGAAGTTGGCCACAAAAGAAACTCCAGAAAACACAAACTCATAGAGACTGAAAAACATGCTTCTGAATGAACAGCAGGTCATTAAAGAAATCAAAAAGGAAATAAAAAACTTCTTTATATGAATGAAACTGAAAACACGAAGTGTCAAAACTGATGGGACACAGCGAAAGCAGGGTTAAGAGGAAAGTGTAGCAATAAGTGCTTACATCAAAAAATTGAAAGGCATCAAATAAATGACCTAGCAATACATTTCAGGAACCAAGAAAAATGACACCTAAAAAAGAACACACTAAACCCAAAATTAGTAGAAGGAAAGAAATACAAAACATTAGAAAAGAAGTAAACAAAATAGAAATTTAAAAATCTATTAAAAATATCAGTGAAATAAAGAGATGTTATTTAGGAAAAATAGAAAAATTCATAAACCATTGACCCAACTAACCCAAAAATGTAATAAAGAAGTTTGACACAAGACCACTACCTTACACTCTGTCCAACAATCCCAATGGATCAAGTATCTAAACCCAAGACCTGAAACCATCAAATTACTAGAGGAAAACATCAGGGAAACACTCAAGACATTGGCACACAATTCATTATTGCAAGCTTCCTCCTTGCTTATACCACTATTATCACAGCTGGAGAGATTAAAAGTAACTTTTTTTCATATTATCTAAAATATCTAGTTAACATCTGTTCTTGAATACATGTGTGGTGATCCATGACTTACAATGGTCCGACTTAGAATTTCTTTGACTTTACAGTGAGGTGAAGTGATATATATTCAGCAGAAACCACACTTCAGGTTTTGAATGTTGCTCTTTTCACAGGCTAATGGTGTGTAGTACCATATTTTCTGTCTACACTGGGTAGTGGGAATGAGTGTGGCTCCCAGTCAATCATGCACTCATGAAGGTGAGCAACCAACACTCTTCCAATGCCGGCATTCCATATTGGAGCACCAGTTCACATTGCAGTTTCTTCATTTCTGATCCAGCTCTCTGCTAATATGCCTGGGAAGGCAAAAGGATCCGGGCCCCTGTTACCCAAGTGGGAGACCTAGATGAAGTTCCTGGCTTCTGCATTTGGCCTGGCCCAGCCCTGACCGTTGTGAACATTTAGGGAATGAACCAGTAGATGGAAGACCTCTCTCTCTCTCTCTCTCTCTCTCTCCCCCCCCCACTACCTCCCCCTCCCTCCCTCCCTCCCCCTCTCTCTTTCTCCTTTCCCCCTTCTGTTGCTGGACCTTTCAAATTAATTAATCTTTTAAAAAGGAACAATGAATCAGGGCCGAGGCCCAAGATCATACTTGCTCCCAGGTGCTCAACAGTCCAACCAATATGCTGTGGGAGCCACAGCAGTTTCACAAGCAGAACCAGTTGGAATTAGCAAACAGTTCATAAAGACTCAGGGCACAGGAAGACCATTTGATTATCTGTCTAGTGAGTGGGATTAAAAAAAATCTCTTATCACACCCACTCATAAATTATGAAAAAATCAGGAAGGCAGTACAACATAAGGAATACAGTCCAGTCCTATTCAACTCACAGATGGGAGAGGCCTTAAAAATGTACTATCAAGCCGGCGCCACGGCTCACTAGGCTAATCCTCTGCCTTGCAGCGCCTGCACACCGGGTTCTAGTCCCGGTCGGGGCGCCGGATTCTGTCCCGGTTGCCCCTCTTCCAGGCCAGCTTTCTGCTGTGGCCAGGGAGTGCAGTGGAGGATGGCCCAAGTGCTTGTGCCCTGCACCCCATGGGAGACCAGGAGAAGCACCTGGCTCCTGCCATCAGATCAGCGCGGTGCGCCGACCGCAGCGCACTGGCCGCGGCGGCCATTGGAGGGTGAACCAACGGCAAAGGAAGACCTTTCTCTCTGTCTCTCTCTCTCTCACTGTCCACTCTGCCTGTCAAAAAAATAAATAAATAAATAAAAAAGTACTATCATAGACCCTCGCACTCCTGAAAGACAGCTCTTATTCAGCACCCATTTTTTCGGTCATTCATCCCCAGATGTTCACAAATAAATAAATAAATCTTAAAAAAAATACTATTAAGGTCTTTTTTTTGAACTTTTATTTAATGAATATAAATTTCCAAAGTACAATTTATGGATTACAATGGCTTCCCCCCCATACCGTCCCTCCCACCCACAACCCTCCCCTTTCCCACTCCCTCTCCCCTTCCATTCACATCAAGATTCATTTTGGATTCTCTTTATATACAGAAGATCAGCTTAGTATACATTAAGTAAGGATTTCAACAGTTTGCTCCCACACAGAAACATAAAGTGAAAAATAATAGATGATTTTTTTTAAATGATGATGAAATCAGATCAGACCTATTGTCATGTTTAATCCCAGTGAGAGTCAAGTTGGGAATTGATAATTTCTTTTTTTTTTTTTTTACAGAGGATCAGTTTAGTGTACATTAAGTAAAGATTTCAACAGTTTGCACCCCCATAGAAACACAAAGTGAAATATATTGTTTGAGTACTCGTTATAGCATTAAATCTCAATACACAGCACATTAAGGACAGAGATCCTACATGAGGAGTAAGTGCACAGTGACTCCTGTTGTTGACTTTACCAATTGACACTCCTGTCTATGGCATCAGTAATCTCCCTATGCTCCAGTCATGAGTTTCCAAGGCTATGGAAGCCCTCTGAGTTCTCTGACTCTTATCTTGTTTAGACAAGGTCATAGTCAAAGTGGAGGTTCTCTCCTCCCTTCAGAGAAAGGTACCTCCTTCTTTGAAGACCTGTTCTTTCCACTGGGATCTCATTCACAGAGATCTTTTGCCAGAGTGTCTTGGCTTTCCATGCCTGAAATACTCTCATGGGCTTTTCAGCCAGATCGGAATGCCTTTAGGGCTGATTCTGAGGCCAGAGTGCTATTTAGGACATCTGCCATTCTATGAGTCTGCTGAGTATCTCACTTCCCATGTTGGATCACTCTCCCCTTTATTTATTCTATCGGTTAGTGTTAGCAGGTACTAGACTTGTTTATGTGCTCCCTTTGACTCTTAGTCCTTTCATTATGATCAATTGTGAACTGAAATTGATCACTTGGACTAGTGAGATGGCATTGGTACATGCCACCTTGATGGGATTGAATTGGAATCCCCTGGTATGTTTCTAACTCTACCCTTTGGGGCAAGTCAGCTTGAGCATGTCCCAAATTATACATCTCTTCCCTCTCTTATTCTCACTCTTATGTTTAACAGGGATCACATTTCAGTTAATTTTCAACACTTAAGAATAACTGTGTATTAATTACAGAATTAAACCAGTCATATTAAGTAGAACAGACAAAAAACTACTAAGAGGGATAATGTATTAAGTTGTTCATTAACAGTCAGGGCTATCTTAAACATTGTAGGGGAACAAGGTTTTACAGATTTCTCAACCAAAGCCAAGATCTCCAAACAAGAAGTAGCATACCATACATCTTGATCCTAGGAAATCAGGCCCTCTTCTTAAATAAAAGAAAGTCATACTGTGTGTATTGCCACCAAAGAAAAAGAAACAGCTGAGGACATTCCTGGGAACAGCAGGTTTCTGCAGGATCTGGATTCCAGGATTCAGGCTGTTAGCCAATTCCCTATATGAAGCTGTAACAGATCCTGACACTGATCTACTTGAATGGACAAGGAAGCAACAAAAGACCTTTCAAAAGATTAAGGATCTACTGACAAAAGCCATTGAACTAGGGATTCCTGATTTGGACAAGTTCTTTCACCTTGTTTATAAGGCAGTGAATGGCCCTGGATATACTCACCCCACAAGTGAGACCAGTGACCTACTTTTCTAAACAGCTGGTCTTAGTGATTAAAGGGTGGCCTTGATACTTGAGGGCAATCGCTGCTACTGCACTTTCAATAGAGGAAACCACCAAACTGACCTTAGGCCAACCTCTTGAAATTCAAATTCCACATCAAATGGAGGGCATTCTAGAGATTAAAAGATATCAGATTATATTAGACAGATTAGAAGGACACCTGCTAAACGTCAGGCTGTCCTTTAAGAATCACCAAAGGTGGGGCTGGCACTGTGGCGTAGCAGGTAAAACCGCTGCCTGCAGTGCTGGCATCCCATATGGGTGCCAGTTTGAGACCCAGCTGCTCCACTTCTGATCCAGCTCTCTGCTATGGCCTGGGAAAGCAGTAGAAGATGGCCCAAGTCCTTGGGCCCCTGCACCTGTGTGGGAGACCCGGAAGAAGCTCTTGGCTCCTGGCTTTAGATCAGTGCAGCTCCAGCCGTTGAGTGAACCAGCAGATGGAAGACCTCTCTCCTCTCTCTCTCTCTCTCTGTCTCTCTCTCTCTCTCTGTCTCTGTCTCTCTCTCTCCTTCTCCCTCTCCCTCTCTCTTTCCCTCTCCTTCTCTCTCTGTGTAACTCTTTCAAGTAAATAAATACATTTTAAAAAAGAATCACCAAAGGTGACCCTCAAAGTATGCCAAATCCTCAATCCAGCTACTCTTCTACCAACTGAAGATACTGAAAAGCTAGCTCATTTTTGTGTAGGACCACAGAGCAAATGCATTCCAGTAGACCTTATCCACAAGATGAACCTCAGGAGAACCCAGATTAGGAAGGTTCACTTGCAGCAGTCGTTCTATGAAGGAATGGGTTAGAAAGGCCACATATGCCGCTGTAGCTCTAACCCATGATGCAGAGGTACAAGCATTACCACCCTACACCTTGGTTTAAGAGGCCAAACTCCTCACCTTGACTAGAACCTTCAAACTGGGGACAGGCCAGGGTAGTATCTCCACACACTTCAGATGCACCTTCCTCATGCTACATAAATGTGCAGCAACTTGAAGAGAAGAGGCCTAATGATTGAAGAACCCACCCCAAAACATGGTCAACGGACGCTGGTCTCCTCCAGGGAATTTTGGAGCCTCTGGAAGTAGCTGTTTCTCATTGCAGAGGACACCAGAAAGAGGAGTAGCCATATCATCCGAGGACATCCAGTGGCAGATGGAACAACAAAGCAAGCTGCCACCGAGGAGGTTCTGGAAATGGCTGTAAAATAGGCCCTAAAGACAGCTGGAAGCCCTTACTATACTATGCCTGAGATAGAATGGACCCTGCAACAAGGTTACACTGAAGACCCCAGTGGGTGGTGGACTTTAGATCATAAAATCATGCCCCCAGTGCCCTCTCAGTGGAAAACTATCAAAGAAATGCATGGTTCTACCCATCTGGGAAGAGAGGCTATAATTCAAACGTTTCTCATGGTTTTGGAGGAAGAAAATTACATACTGTTAGAAAGGAAGTGACTCAATAATGTTCCATTTGTCAACAAAACAGCTCTAGCATCCAAACGAAACCACCTCTCCTACTCAGCCCCTTACAAAGGAGAAGAGCATATCCTGGTGATGCTAGGCAGACAGACTTCACCAACATGCCCCCAGCAAATGGTCTACGCCACCCAAACTGCACCCCTTCTGTGCATTAGAAAACCACAACTTCCTTGTGTGTCTGTGTGGGTGCAAGCTGATGAAATCTTTACTTAATATATACTAAATCGATCTTCTGTATTTAAAGATAATTGAAAATGAATCTTGATGTGAATGGAATGGGAGAGGGAGCGGGAAAGGGGAGGGTTGCGGGAGGGAGGGAAGTTATGAGGGGGAAAAGCCATTGTAATCCATAAGCTGTACTTTGGAAATTTATATTTATTAAATAAAAGTCAAAAAAAACCACAACTTCCGCAAAATTGCCATTCTGAACCAGCACCAGCCAAAAATAGCTAAGAACCCACAATGACCTTTAGCTCATTTATAAGGTAATAACATGGCTGACACATCTACTTGCATCATGCCTCTGACATCATGATATTCCTGAGATTTCCAGAAAAGGATAAATAAATGGGAGGTACTTAGTCCCCATCACAAACCCCACCCTCTATGAATATTCAATTAAACCTCATCCTAGACACCACGCCCATGCCTCCAGTTTATATAAAAAGATGGCCCTGACCTTGTTGAGTATGACTCTCACCTGGGCATGCCTGTGCTCCCTGGGTGTGTGATTTACTCTGCATGCAAATAAATCTTGCTTCTCTTCCAACCTTTACCTGTATCTCATCCATGAATTGTTTCTTTTTTTTTTTTTTTTGCCTAATTTTTTTCAACTTTTATTTAATAAATATAAATTTCCAAAGTACAACTTTTGAATTATAGCAGCTTTTCCCCCCATAACCACCCTCCCACCTGCAACCATCCCATTTCCCACCCCCTCTCCTATCCCTTTCTTTATCACGATTCATTTTCAATTATCTTTATATATAGAAGATCAACTTCATATGTACTAAGTAAAGATTTCAACAGACTGCACCCACACAGACACACAAAGTACAGAGTACTGTTTGAGTAGTAGTTTTACCGTTAATTCACATAGTACAACACATCAAGGACAGAGGTCCTACATGTGGAGCAGGTGCACAGTGACTCCTGTTGTTGATTTAACAATTGACACTCTTATTTATGGCGTCATTAATCACCCACAGCTCTTGTCATGAGCTGCCAAGGCTATGGAAGCCTCTTGAGTTCGCCAACTCCAATCTTATTTAGACAAGGTCATAGTCAAAGTGGAAGTTCTCTCCTCCCTTCAGAGAAAGGTACCTCCTTTGATGGCCGCTTCTTTCCACTGGGATCTCTTTCTTGCATCAGAGACAACAACCGGACATAGCCACCCATGACAACAGTATTGTAGACATGTTGCTAGAGACCAGAGGATAAAAAAAAGATTGGTTATGAATTGATTATGCTGAAGCTGTACAAAGGATCCATAAGCATTAAGTATATTATTATGTCTACTTGTCGCTCCCCCTCTTCGTGGAGGAACGACACTAAACCCTGCCTAGGCTTCATATCCGAGTCACGGCACCATTATGTCGCTCCCCCTCTTCGTGGAGGAACGACACTAAACCCTGCCTAGGCTTCATATCCGAGTCACGGCACCATTATGTCACTCCCCATTTTCGTGGAGGAGCGACACTGGACCCTGCGCTGTTCTTTCGTCTGCTCGGCCCTCCCCGGGTTTGCTGCTGGTTCTTCCCGGGTTGGCTACTATCCCTTCCACCTCCGTGGAAGGGCAGTTCCCCCTGGCCACATTCCCCACTTCCGCAGGGGAGCGGCACACCGCCGGCCGGCTCTCTGGGGGCTGCACAGGTGTTCCTTCAGCTAGATGTTCCCCTTAGATGTTCCTGGTGCATGCCGTCTCTCTCCTCCTTTATAGTCCTCCTCTGCCAATCCTAACTCGGCTGCCCACACGCCGAGCACGCTGCTCTCCTCCAATCAGGAGCAAGTCCTACAGTTTATTAGTTGAACTGGAGGCAGCTGTGCGGAAGCTGTTTACTTCTCTCCCAGCGCCATATTGTGGGAGAGCAGATGCATAGAATAAGTCTTAATTCCAGTAACTCAGTCCAGTCCGGATTGCTCCCCACACTACTTATGTATTTGAAAGTTTTTTTAATAAAATCTTTCAAAAAAAGATATAAATTTCTATTGAAATTCAACACAAGGGATAAAAAATCTTTCAAATCACACTCTAAAAATAGCCATAATTTGGGGGGGAAGTGAGTGAGAGCAGACCACTTGACCTAATGAACTTAGAAACCAGAGGGAGCCAGCACTGTAACATAGCGGCTAAGGCCCGCCTCCAGTCCCAACTTCCCATATGGACACCGGTTTGAATCCCAGCTGCTCCATTTCCAATCCAGCTGTCTGCTATGGCCTGAGGAAAGCAGTAGAAGACTGCCCAAATCCTTGGGCTCCTGCGCCTGCATGGGAAGACCTGGAGGAAGCTCCTGGCTTCTGGCTTCTGATCGGCACAGCTCTAGCCATTGTGGGCAGTTGGGGAGTGAACCAGCAATGGACGACCTCTCTCTCTCTGCCTCTCCTTCTCTCTATGTGTAACTCTTTCAAATAAATAAATCTGAAAAAAAAAGAAACAAGAGCTCTAAAACAAATAAAACAGTCCTAATAAAAACAGGTTTACGATTTTCCTTGCTAGAGTCCATCTCAAATGATGTTTTTCAGGAAGGATGTATAGAAAGTAATTTTCTGAGATCTAAAATGTCTGAGAATATCATGCTGCCTCCACATTGCATTTTTTATTTGACTGGGACTAGAACTCCATACTTAAAAACAAATGTTCAGAAATTTTTGTCTTCCAGCCAATTAGTAACCTGGTGCTAGTTGGTTTTTGCTTCTTGTTCGTGACAGTTTTCTCTCTCTAGGACATACACTTGTCCTGGCCAGTGTCCTGTTATATCAAATGCAGAACCTTAATCCTTTTTTGAAGATAGCTATGTCTAGCTTGTTGCTGTGCCTCTTCATTGTGGGTTTGCTACAGATGCTGTGCCAGGCTGTCAGCTTCTCTCACCTGTGCAGCCAGAACTATCAGCTTCAGAGATCTTCATTTAGAACTCTGGCCAGTTAAAACTTCCTTCAGCTAAGAAGTAGATTAACCTGCTTGAAATTGAGGCAGGTTTTCTTTTGTATGTGCTCTTTTTTCCCCCACTGGAAGTTTACAATGCATGATAGTACTTTTGTTGAGTCATCTGTAACCATTATCCTCATTCATTTCAGTGATGTAACTGGAAGATATTGCAGCTTTTGGTTCCCACTGACTTCCACATTTACCTTCCTTTCCTTCCAGAACAGATCTTTATGGGTTGCATAGTGCTTGTCTCCCCTAAACTTGTGTGGATATTTAAACTCTGATATCTTAGTGTTGTTGTTGTTGTTGTTTTTAAGATTTATTTGAAAGGCAGAGTTACAGATACGCTTCTACCCAGATCCCTGCTAATGCACCTGGGAAAGCAGCAGGCAATGGCCCAGGTACTTGGGCCCCTGTACACATGCGGGAGAACTGGAGGAAGCTCCTGGCTCCTGTCTTCAGATCGTCCCAGCTCTGGCTTTGCAGCCACTAGAAGAGTGAACCAGCTGATGGTAGATCGATTTCTCTCTCTCTCTCTCCCTTTCTCTCTCTCTCTCCCTTTCTCTTTCTCTGTAACTCAGCCTTTCAAATAATAAAAAAATCTTTTTAAAAATGAAGAATGAATGGAAGTTCTTTTATTACTTTTAATCTCAGGTTGTATCTTGTCAAAGTAATTTCTAGTGCTTACTGTAGTTTTTATTAAGATATTTGATTGTTTAGAAAAAACTCAGTCACCTATTTTTATGAGACAGTGGTTTTTTTCTTCAACTATATACTTTCTGTATTTATCTTTAAATCCTTTTGATACTTTGGATAAATAGATAACTTGCTTCACAGTGAAAGGAAAATAATGTAAAACAATTGAGGTTTTTTTTTTACCTTCAGAATTTGAGATCGACTTAAAACATAAAAAACATAGATGTTTACCTTTATTTGAACATTATATAGTGTATATATGAATCAAAACAACACACAGTACTCTATAATTGCATAACTTTTATATATCAGAAATAAAATTAAATAAAAACATTTTAAAAAGGATTCCAACTGTTGGCAATGACTGAGTCAAACTTAGAAGCATAGTAAAAAATAAATAAAAAGTGACTGGGATGGCATGGAGAACAGGATCACCAGAAGAGAAGAAGTTAAGGAAGTGAGAAGATAGAACATTGTAAGGTCAAGTCCCAAAAGGACAAATACCATATGTTCGCCCTGACCTGTAATAACTAATAGAGCACCTAAAAGGCAATTGAAATTGACACTTTGAGAAGCAATGACTTTGAACAGCCATTGTCTCCACTGTTGAGGGACTTTTTTTTTGTACTATTTGTTCTCTTTACTTAACATAGAGTTAATCATATGTATATGTATATTTTCATTGAAAATAGATCTTAGTAAAAAATAAGAATGGGAACAGGAGAGGGAGGAGGAAGAGGGATAGGAGTGTGCTGGGAGGGTGGGTATGGTGGGAAGAATCACCATGTTCCTAAAGTCATAATTATGAAATGTATGAAGTTTGTATTCCTTAAATAAAAGACTTCTGGGGGCAGGTTTGTGGCTCAGTGGGCTAAAGCCCTGGCCTGAAACGCTGGCATCCCATATGGGCACCAGTTCAAGACCCAGCTGGACCCAGCTGCTCCTCTTCGAATCCAACTCTCTGCTATGGCATGGGAAAGCAGTAGAAGATGGCCCAACTCCTTGGGCCCCTGCACCTGTGTGGGAGACTCAGAAGAAGATCTGACTCCCGGCTCCTGGCTTCGGATTGGTGCAGCTCCAGCTGTTGCAACCATCTGGGGAATGAATCAATGGATGGAAGACCTCTCTCTCTGTCTCTACCTCTCTCTGTAACTCTTTCAAATAAATAAAATAAATCTTAAAAAAAAAAAAGACTCTGGGAGAAAAAAAGAAAACACCAAAAATTCCAACAGTTATGTGTTGGAGAGAATCAAGATCTTTAAGAATAATGAGAGGACTTAACCTAAGGAATATTTATCACTATTGAAGGGAATTATACATATGGCATGAGATTCACATTTGGAGTGTTAAGGAGGGGTAATAGCCTAATCTGGCAGAGGCAGCAGGAAATAAAGAGGATCCCTACATACCCCAAGCTCAGAGGTATGAGGGTTGTTAAAGAGAAAATGGTCGTATTCTGAGACATAGCAGAGAATAAGTGACATTAGAGAAAAGTCATATTTCAGTTAGAAGGAAAGAGAATATTTACAGAACAGGTTCAGGATACAGGAGATGTTGCTAGTGACTCAGCTGGGTTGCAAAAGGCACAGAGATAGGGCTTTTCCAGGAACCAAAGGATTGGATACAGGTAAGAAAATATGTGGGAGGACGACCCTAACATTTTACAAGGATTAAAGAGTGGAGGTTACAAAACGTGACTGGGAAACCCAGAAATATGAAGGTACTTCAAAAAGTTTGAGGAAAATTGGGATGAAAAGAAAGCTTACTTTGAGAGAGAGAGAAGGAGAGAGAGAATCTTCCTTCTGCTGATTCACTCCACAAATGCCTGCAACTGCTGGAGCTGGGCCAGGCCAGTCAGGAGACTAGAACTCCACCTGTGTCTCCCAAGTGAGTGGCAGAGACCCAAGTACTTGAGCTATAATCTGCTCCCTCCCAGGGAATGTACTGGCAGGAAATTGGAATTAAGAGTGGAGAAACTGAGACTCAAACCAGGAACTCCAAGATAGGATGAGAGCGTTCCAAAAGACAATTCAACCTCTGTGCTGAGCACCTGCTCCTGAACGTATCTTCGTTCCTCATAGTTTTACAAGTACTCTCATGCATAATTAGTTCTCATGCCTTCTTACTTTCTACATGTTGCTCTACCTTAAAAGCAGAGGTGTGGTAGTACTTTGTTTTTTAAATATCCACATGGATCGTAGAAGAATAAGCAAAAGTTCCTATTGAGTCACAGGCTTGCAATTTATATGGAACCACGACAATTTAGCAGGAATTCTTCCACCTCAGCTTTTAAAGCCAGCGGGTGCAGTGGCCCCATCTGATGCCTACCCTTCCCTTTTGAACACGCCCTTCTCCTTTCTATGCCTCCGGAGCGTGGTCCATTTCCATCCGATTCTTTCCACATGGGAGGGGAGAGGGCTGTGGAAGGAGCTTTAGTCATACAAGGAGACTTTTCTTATCGCCAAAATGACCTTCTTCTTTGGCCTCCTCTTGAACGTCAACAGATTACAGAAGATTTGTCTCTATTATCATCCTGAGTTGTCATGAAAAAAGGCCTTGTATTTTCCTGGATTTGGAATGTACCAGATTCCAGGAAGGGAGAAAATAAAGTCTGTGTCCTATCCCTGGAAGGCTCTTCCTCTTCTGCTTCACCTAATTAACTTAGACACCTAATTACCTGATAGCATGTTCCCCCATCTCCCTGTCCACATCACCATCACAACATTTCATAATCCTGCAATTATGTATTTGTTTGTCTACCTTTCAAGTGGATTATGAATTCCCTCAAGAAAGGGGTCACCCCTTGGGTGTGTAAATATCACTGGTTCATACTACATTGCTGGGTTATATATGTTCTCAATAAAATTTCTGTTGTGTAGATGAACACCTAGTTCATTCTCTTTCTAACCTAGATCTAGTTGCAGTGTAAGGGTAGCAATAAGGGAATTTTATTTAAGGTTAAATTCTTTGAAGTGGTCTTGAGGTATGTGATGAAAAAAAGATAATACTTAAGTAGTAACCAAGACTTCTTTTCAAGAACTAGAGTAGTAAGATGAGGTTGATGATATATAACTCTTTTAGAAGAAATAATTGGTTGAGGAAGAAATGTTGATGTCATTTATTTCCTGCAAGATAACTTGAATTGTTATATTGTCATGCCAATTTTTAACCTACCTGCCATTCTAAAGCTCTTTGTCATCTTTTGCCAAAATGACAATCATACAGGGTCTTATCTGTGCCTCCTGTTCTTATAGTGACAGAGGAGAGAAAAAGTTTCTTAAGCAGTGGTGAGGAATGTCCATTAGGTCTGGCCTTGCAAGGTAACCATAGGTAGGAGATGAAATTTACTGAATCTATAGCAGGCTTTTTTTTTTTTTTTTTTTTTTTTTGACAGGCAGAGTGGACAGTGAGAGAGACAGAGAGAAAGGTCTTCCTTCGCTGTTGGTTCACCCTCCAATGGCCACCGCGGCCGGCGCGCTGCAGCCGACGCACCGCGCTGATCCGATGGCAGGAGCCAGGTGCCTCTCCTGGTCTCCCATGGGATGCAGGGCCCAAGCACTTGGGCCATCCTCCACTGCACTCCCTGGCCACAGCAGAGAGCTGACCTGGAAGAGGGGCAACCGGGACAGAATCCGGTGCCCCGACCGGGACTAGAACCCGGTGTGCCGGCACCGCAAGGTAGAGGATTAACCTAGTGAGCCGCGGTGCTGGCCGCAGGCTTATTTTTAAATTGATAATTTTATGTGGCCCATGAATTATGTTGTAAATAGCCAAATGGCCCTTGGCAGCAATAAGTTTGCCTATGCTTGCAGGGAAACAAGTTGATTGAGAAGCTAGATGACAACGAGGAGCATCTAATCAGGGTCTCTACCCTTGCCCAGTTACCAACAGCCTCACCATTACTGCTTCATTCCTTTATGTCTTCAGGGTGATCAGTTTCAAAAGGGCTGCTTTAAAAACATAGCCTTCCCAGGAAAATGTTTTCCTGTTACACTTGAACTATAGCTGAGCTTCAAAGGAGGTTTACATTTTATATTTGCTGTATGCCTTTAGGACAAGCATCACCTTTTAAAAGTATCAATATCACTAGTACATGCTACAATGATAGGTTATATAAGTGCTCAATAAATTACTTTCTTATTAGATGAAAACCTAGTACATCTTGTTTTCTTAATTGAGCACCAAAATTTTATATATTTTTCAAATTTGTATATTGTAGGGTGTACAATATGATCTTTTGATATATGTATACATAGTAGAATGACTACTTCTGTTAGGTAGGAAGTCATAAATTGAGCCTATGTAGGTATGAGAAAGCCCTGAAGAGCAGCACCTACTGCGGAAGCTCCAGAAGCCCAGCATCTTGCATTTCAAAGTCCCTCCCGCATCCTGATGACCTTCCAGGGGGTCCTGCCCCTTCTACCAGGCCTGATAAACATCCTCTAAGGCGGGGCGAAGCCAGCCAGGCTTCCCCAGTCTGATAACTTCAGGGGGAGAAACTCAGAAAGGAATTTTTCGTATTTACACCCAACAAGTCCTTTGTTCAGGAGGAGGAGAGGGGGAGAGAAAAGGTGGGAAGGCAAGACCCACGCCTTTAGAAGCCCCAGCCTAAATGCGCACTATGCACTCTCTCTCAGGTCCTGTCTGGAGAGGTGCCCATGCGTTCTTACGGATGTTCCTACCCTAATAAAACTTACTATTTTGCTTTCCACTGCTCTCTGTCTCACGCCTAAAGAAGAAAAGGACCCTTTGCTTTTCCGGGAACACTTCAAGATTTTTCACACATACATTAGCTCGCAGAATCATCTTTTCTTTGGTGATGAACCATTGAAAATCTACCGGTAAAAAGAAAAAGAAGAAAATCTATCCTCTTAGTGCTATTTTCAAGTATGCAACACATTGTTACTGACTACAGTCGACATGGTGCTCAACAGGTATCTTGAGTTTATTCCTCATATCTTACTGGGATTTTGTGTATTTCAACATCTGCCCAATAGCCTCACCTCTCATGCTCTGGTCACCAGCATCCAACTCCCTGTTTATATGAATTTGACTTTTTTAGATTCCACATATAATTGAAATCAAGTTATATTTGCCTTTCTGTGGCTGGCTTATTTCACTTAACATAATATCCAGACTCATCCATGTTTTCACAAATGACAGCATTTTTTTTTTTAATACTGAGTAGTATTTCATCATGTGTGTACATTATCTATCATATATTAAGAGTAGAAAGCTCTGGCCAGCGCCTTGGCTCACTAGGCTAGTCCTCCGCCTGTAGCGCTGTCACCCCAGGTTCTAGTCCCAGTTGGGGCGCCGGATTCTGTCCCGGTTGCTCCTCTTCCAGGCCAGCTCTCTGCTGTGGCCTGGGAAGGCAGTGGAGGATGGCCCAAGTGTTTGGGACCTGCACCCCATGGAAGACCAGGAGTAAGCACCTGGCTCCTGCCATCGGATCAGCGCAGTACGCCAGCCACAGCACGCAGGCCACGGCGGCCATTGGAGGGTGAACCAACGGCAAAAGGAAGATCTTTCTGTCTCTCTCTCTCACTGTCCACTCTGCCTGTCAAAAAATAAAAGTAAAAAAATAAAAAATAAAAAAAAATTTTTAAAAAGAGTGTAGAAATCTCACTGACTTACAGATTTCATGTCACTTGAATGTAAACACAGTACAGAAATTTCTGGTCATATAATAGCTCTATTTTTAATTTTTTGAGAAACCTCCATGCTATTTTCCATGACTAATCTATATCTCCTGCAGCATGCTGGGTTTCTCTCTGCTCCATGATAACAGCTATCTTTCATCTTATTTGATAATAGCCATTCTAATAGGTGTGAGCTGATACTTCTTTGTAGTTTTGACTTGTGTTTCCCTGATGATTAATGACATTGAGTATTTATTCATGTACCAGTTGGTCATTTGTATATGTTCTTTTGGGAAATGTCTATTTAGATCTTGCCTATTATTTTTAAGATTTATTTTCATTTATTTGAAAGGCAGAGTTATAGAGAGAGAGAGGGAAAGACAGAAAGAGAAGTCTTCCATCCACTGGTTCACTCCCCAAATGGCTGCAATGGCCAGGGCTGGGCCAAGCCAAAGCCAGGGGCCAGGAGTGTCTTCTGGATCTCCCATGTGGGTGCAGGGGTCAAGGACTTGGGCTGTCCTCCATTGCTTTCCCAGACATATTAGCATGGAATACTTCACCCTAAGGATCGTGCCTTCAGTACATGAGTCTTTGGGGAACATCCAAATCATAGTAACCTCTTAGTTAAATTTATCCCTATGTATTTTTTTTCTGTAGCAATGATAAATGGAATTGTTTTCATGATTTCTTTTCCAGATAATTCACTTTTAACATATAAAACCACATTAAATTTTGTATATTGTCTTTGTATTCTGCAATTTTACTGAATTCCTTTATTAATTCTAATAATTGTTTAGTGGTATATATAGGGTCTTCTCTATATAAAATCATGTTATCCACAGAGACAATTTAATTTTTTTACCATGTAATTTGATGTCTTTTATTTTTTCTCTTGCCTAATTGCTAAGGCTAGAACTTCTAGTATTCTATTAAATAGAAGTGATGAGAGTAAGAATCTTTGTTTTGTTCCTGATCTGATAGGGAGAACTTTCCATTTTTCACTACTGAATATGATATTAGCTATGGTCTTGTCATGTACAGCCTTTATTGTATTGAGGTTTACTCCTTGTATATTTAATTTATTGAAAGTTTTTATCATAAAAAGATGTCTAATTCTGCTTAATACTTTTATGCAGCTATTGAGATGATCATATAGTTTTTGTTCTTAATTCTGTTAGTGCGGTATATCATTTTTTGAATTGCACATGGTCTTTTTGTTTTTTTTAAAAATATTTGCTTTTTCATTTTTTAAGGTGAATGAGTTCCATGTATATTATACATACAGATTTAGGAGCATAGTGATGCTTCTTGCCCTACCTCCCTCCTGCCCATACTCCCACATTTCTTCCTCCTTCCTCTTTCATTCCCTCTCTTAATTTTTGCAATAATCTACTTTCAGTTAACTTTATACTCGTAAGATTCACCCTACACTAAGTAAAGAGTTCAACAAACAGTATGAAGATAAAAACACTGATCCTCAACAGAGGAGACAGGGCTTGTAAGCAATCACTGAAGCTCAAAATATCAATTTCACTCCTACACATTGCATTGCTGGTCCTCTATTAGTTATCACAGATCAGGGAAAACATATGGTATTTGTGTTTTGGGGACTGACTTATTTCACTAAGTATAATGGTTTCCAGTTGCATCCATTTTTGCAAAAGACAGGATTTCATTCTTTTTATGGCTGAGTAGTAGTCCATTGTGTGTATATGCCATAATTTCTTTATCCAGTCTTCAGTTGATGGACATTGGGTTGATTCTATATCTTAGCTATTTGAATTGAGCTGCAATAAACATAGAGATACTGATAACTCTTTCATAGCTGATTTCATTTCCCTTGGGTAAATGTCCAAGTGAGATTGCAGGATCATATGGTTATATCCATTTTCAGCTTTCTGAGGTATCTCCATACTGTCTTCCTCAATGGCTGTACTAGCTTACATTCCCACCAACAGTGAAGTACGTTTTCCCTGCATCCTCACCAGCATTTATTGTTTGTTGATTTCTATTTCAGAACCATTCTAACTGCAGTGAGGTGAAACCTCATTGTGTTGTTGTTGTTGTTTTTTTTTTTTTTTAATTTGACAGGTAGAGTTACAGTCAATGAGAGAGAGACAGAGAGAAAGGTCTTCCTTCCGTTGGTTCCCACCACAAATGGCCACTATGGCCGGCACTGCGCCAATCCAAAGCTGGGAGCCAGGTGCTGGTTCCTGGTCTCCCATGTGGGTGCAGGGGCCCAAGGACTTGGGCCATCCCCCACTGTACTCCCAGGCCACAGCAGAGAGCTAGACTGGAAGAGGAGCAACCTGAACTAGAACCCAGCACCCATATGGGATGATGGCACTGCAGGCAGAGGATCAACCGAGTGAGCCATGGCACTGGCCCCATGTGTTTTGTTTTGTTTTGTTTTGTTTTAAGATTCTATATACTTATTTGAGAGGTAGAGTTATAGACAGAGAGAGGGAGAGACAAAGATCGTCCATCTGCTGATTCACTCTCCAAATGGCCACAATGGCCAGAGTTGAGCCAATCTGAAGCCCAGAGTCAGGTGCTTATTTCTGGGTTTGCCACCTGACACAGGGGCCTAAGCACTTGGGCCATCTTCTACTGCTCTCACAGGCCATAGCAGAGAGCTGGAGCAGAGAAGGAGCAACCAGGACTAGAACTGGCACCCATATGGGATGCCGGCATACCAGGCAGAGGCTTAGCCCACTTCACCACAATGCTGGCCCCCTTAACTTTATTTTAATTTTCATTTCCCTGATGGCTGGTGATCCTGAGCATTTCATCATGTGTCTGTTGGCCATTTGACTTTCTTCTTTTGAAAAATACCTGTTCAAGTTCTTTGCCCACTTCTTAACTATAATAATTGTTTATTTTGTTGTTGTTGTTGGGTCTCTTGAGCTCTTTATAGATTCTGGATATTAATCCTTAATCGGTTGCATAGTTTAAAAATATTTTCTCACATTCTGTTGGTTGCCTCTTCACTATGCTGAGTGTCTTTATATCTTATTTGCTTGATATAATCCTATTTGTCTATTTTTACTTTGATTTCCTGTGCTTCTGGGGTCTTTCCCAAAAGCCTTGTTCTATGCCAATGCCTTGCAGAGCTTCCTCAGTGTTTTCTTTTAGTAATTTGACATTAGGTCATAGATTTAGATCCTTGATCCATTTTGAGTTGGTTGCTATATAAGATGTAAGAAGGGGTCTTGTTTCATCCTTCTTGAATTGCACAGGTTGAACCATCCATGCAGCCCTGAATGAATTCCACTCAATCAAAGTCAGTAATATTTTAATGTGATGAAGAATTTTGCTTGCTATTATTTTATTGAGACTTTTTTCAGCTATGTTTTTCAAGGATGTTGGCATGTGATTTTCTTTCCTTTTAGAGTCCTTGTCTGGGTATCAGGGTAATTCTGGCCTCACAAAATGTGTTTGAAAGTATTCCCTCATCTTCTGTTTTTGGAAAGAGTTTGAAGAAAAATTAATTTAAGTTCTTTTTAATTTTATTTATTTCAGAGTCATATACAATAGAAATAAATATATAGATATGAATAGCTCCCATACACTGGTTCACACCCCTCGTGCTCACCGTGGCTGAAGTCGGGCCAACACTGAAGCCAGGAACTAGGAATTCAGTCTTGGTTTTCCACATGAGTGGCAGGAACCCAAATATTCAAGCCATCATTAATGTTTCTAAGGGTCTGCATTAGTGAGAAACTAGACTTAGGTGCAGAACCCAAGGATCAAACCTGGGGCTGAATATTGAACCTAAGTAATTTGACATAGGACAGAAAGGCATCCAAATCAGTATTTTTAACCATTAGGCTAAATGTCACCCCTTCCATTCTTATTTTTTAAAAAAAATAGTGTGACGGAATTCAACATTGAAGCCATCAGCTCCTGGCTTTGCTTTGATAGGAGACTTTTGATACTTATTCCACTTTCTAACTTATAGATGTCTTCAGATTCTCTATTTCTTCATAACTTAGTCTTTGTAGGTTATATATATCTATTTTTTTTTTTGACAGGCAGAGTGGACAGTGAGAGAGAGAGAGAGACAGAGAGAAAGGTCTTCCTTTTGCTGTTGGTTCACCCTCCAATGGCCACCGCGGCCGGCGCGCTGCAGCCAGCGCACCGTGCTGATCTGAAGCCAGGAGCCAGGTGCTTCTCCTGGTCTCCCATGGGGTGCAGGGCACAAGCACTTGGGCCATCCTCCACTGCACTCCCTGGCCACAGCAGAGAGCTTGCCTGGAAGAGGGGCAACTGGGACAGAATCCAGCGCCCCGACCAGGACTAGAACCCGGTGTGCCGGCGCCGCAAGGCGGAGGATTAGCCTATTGAGCCACGGCGCCGGCCGGTTGTATATATCTAAAAATTTATCCATTTCTTCTACTTTATCCCATTGAGTGTTGTATAATTTTTATAGTAGTTGATTATGATCCTTTGTATTTCTGTATTATCCATTGTAATGTCTCCCTCTCTTAACTCTGACTTTATCAATTTGTATTTTATCTTTCTCTTCATCTAGCTCAAGTTTTGTTTGTCTTTTCAGAAAACTGACACCATTTTATTTATACCTTCCTCTCTTGCTCTATTCCATAGCAATTAGATCTAATTAGATCATTTTTCTCTAGCAAAATGTTTTTGTTCCTCACTTTTTATCTTTGCTTATCTACTGAGATTTATATAAAGCATCTTAGAGTCATAACATGCTACCTTAAACTGATAACAATTTTACTTTGCATTAAAAGCTCAACACTTTTACTCTATTCATCACTGTTTTTAATTCAATGTAACAGTTTGCATCTTTTTATATTTTGTATCTCTTAGCATGATCTGGGATTAAAACTCTCCACTAAAGTGAGAAGGGATAATGGTACATAGTGTCTTTCACTTATGAGTGCTAGCGTTCTCTATAAGCACTATATAAAGTACAATACAAAGAGTTTTAGTGCTTTGCATTGTCTTATTTGCTGTTCCAAACCAAAAGTCAAGGGGCAACAGGAGTAAGGAGGTGCAGGAGTGGGAGACAGATTTTGCGTCATATTTCCCATAGACTCTTTGCAGAAGTCTAACTTGATTTCCTGAATTGCAAAAGTCTTTCTCAGAGCAGCACACGGTCAACCCCGTCTGATCGTACTCTCCTGGGACTTACCTTACAGCCCAGTGAAGTACCTTCAGCCTTCCATTACTGACTTGAATTTCCTTCCATTCTGTTTCCTGTCTCTCCCCCACACCCATCTAATAAATCTAGAAATGGCCTCTCATTTCTTTTCTGAGAAGCCATTTCCTGTCATCTCCTCAAAGACTTCAACTTTCCCACTGTCTGTAGTGAGGAGCAGAAAGCAAATGTCTAGCTGTGCCCTAGCCCCAGCCCCAGTCAGCATCATTAGAAAACTGCTCCTTCTCTGGACACACCGGAAGTCCCCACAGGACTAAAAGCAAGTCCTTTCCTGTTTTGCTATTTTGGATGTCACTGTTTTGGTGAGCACAGCAAAAATCAGTTTTTAATACCAACATTTTGGTTTTGTCTTTGAGAAAGGAAAAAGATGAAAACAAATGTTTCCACATTTTAGGGTAGAAAACCCAGTTCTGTGGTTTCCCAGGAACTGCTTGGTAGACCATTTAGAGCCTCAAGCTGTTCAGTCTTACAGGCTACAATTTTCCTTCTTTGTTAACATGGTGTTCAAAATAAAAGAAATTCAAAAAAACTGATTTCCTTAGTAGCATTTGATTTTGATTTTACTGAAACTTGTGTGGTTAAAAACATTCTTATACCAATAGTTATGTGACCTTTAAGCTATTTGTTAGGAAAAAAAAAAAAAAGAGTAGAACACTAATAAGTACCTAAGCCTGGTTCCCAACTCAGTCTCTTTTCACTTCATAGATGAAGTCCCTTGAGATGATCCTTTCCTTTACTAAGGTGGAGAATCTTCTTCTAACCCCTCTTTTTTCTATTTCACACTTCAAGAGAGAGCCTGGGCCACTGTCCCATTGATAGAAATATTAGTTACCGACCAATTTCACCAGATTTCACACCTTGCCTGACTTTCTTGGTGTCACACAACCTGAGCTCAAGAGCAATGGGCATGAGACAGCAGCGGCTGTAGATTTATCTTTAAAAGCTGGAACATGGCATTTAACATGAAGTCAAACCAGAATTAAATGAGACAGTTCACTTCTCTCTGATGAACACATCAGTTAAGAATCTAACAATTTGGCCAGTTCCGCAGCTCAATAGGCTAATCCTCTGCCTGCGGCGCCGGCACACCAGGTTCTAGTCCCGCTTGGGGCACAGGATTCTGTCCCGGTTGCCCCTCTTCCAGGCCAGCTCTCTGCTGTGGCCCAAGTGCTTGGGCCCTGCACCCCATGGGAGACCAGGAGAAGCACCTGGCTCCTGGCTTCGGATCGGCGCAGTGCGCCAACAGCAGCAGCCATTGGAGGGTGAACCAACGGAAAAAGGAAGACCTTTCTCTCTGTCTCTCTCTCTCACTGTCCACTCTGCCTGACAAAAAAAAAAAAAAAAAAAAAAAGAATCTAAGAATTTGATGTCCTTGGAAAATAATGGAGTCCCAGATGTCAAGATCACTGGTTGCAAGTTAGATAGATGCTTAGGGAGATATGATTGTTCAGTAGCTCGTGATGCGCTCTTTTTGTTATTGCCACCCTGAACATGCATTTCATGCTTTTATGATTAGTCTCTGATTTCCCTTAGTCAAGAGTTAAAGCAGAAAACAGCTCAAAGAAACAATCATTGTTTTAAACCACATTATAATAAGTTAACTTTACTGATGTTGCTCCATAAAGTCAGTAGTGTTATATTATGCTTTGTTGTATAGACACAGTCACACTTGCAGACTGATGTGACTTTGGGGTCTGTCTCCTCAGTTATGTCCAGTTCAATCCCAATGTGTTAGCCTAAGGAAACAGAGAGTAGGGCATTTCCGAACTCCTGAGCTAGAGTTCCCAACTTGTCATTTTCCAATTACACAGCATTTGCTACTCTGGCTGTGGTCCCTACACTTCACGATGCAAAGAAGACCAGCTAAAACTCAGTTACTCAGAATCCTCGGTGCCTCCTGACTCAACCAAAATAAATTACCCATATTCATGGTTCCTATTCATGTGCCTTGCACAGAGTACCTTCAATTAATGGAAAACAGTAAATAGAAAATATTTGAAATAGTCTTGTCAAACTTTTTAGAACATTAATTATATACCATGGATTAAAAAACAAGAGAATCAGAAGTCTTACACAGCTAGGTTTCACTTATGTACAATTTTGGAGAACTATTTCAAATTCATCTAGTCCAGGAACCCTAAAGCTAAACCAATGGTCACCACCTCTCTCTCACTCCCAAATAATTTTAGAAGTATATGTGGGCAACTTTGGTTTTCATGGTGATTTCAGAGGTTCCATTGGAATTTCATGGGTGGAGAAGCCAGAGTATTAAAATTTCTGTAATGCATGGGACAGTTCTGTGCAGGGAAGAATTGCCCCATGCCTCATGCAACTTACACGCATTAGTTCTCTTAATTTAAATAACAGCCCAATAGGTACTACGTTTATCCCCACCTGACAAATAATCTTGTAGGGTAATGGGGAAGCCTTACCTTCCTTCTTTGCTGCAAATGTTTATTTTTGAAATTAATCACTTAGTTTCAACGTTTCTAGACAACATACCTTCTTCCATTCCTTCAGCTTGTTCACATCCCCATGGGGTACATGCAGCAGATCTCTCAAGGTGTCATGACAACATCAGAAATATTGTCCTAAGATAATTAGCAATCATTCTGGACACAAGAAAACTCTCAGAAAGACTCAAAAAATAATTACAGGCATATCCCAGATATATTGTAGGCTTGGTTGCAGACCAGTGCAATGGAGTGACTATTACAATAAGAGTCACAAAATTTTTTTCATTTTCCAGTGCATATGGAGGTCATGTTTATACAATATGGCCATCTATTAAGTGCGCAATAACATTATGTCTTAAAAACAGTGTACCTGCCTTACTTTAAGAATATATTATAGCTTTAAAATGCTAACAGTTATCTGAGCCTCCAGCCAGTTTTAATCATTTTCTGGTAGAGGATCTTGCCTACGTGTTCATGTCTGTGATGGATCAGAATACTGGTTGCTAAAGGTTCGAGTGCCTGTGGCAATTCCTTAGATGAGACAGTATTGAATTTTGCTGCACCAGTTGCCTTGTCCTTCATGGGCAAATGTGCAAATTTCGTGAACACACAGAAATTTCTGATGCTAATTGATTAATAATTAATATCTTTTTTATTATGGCTGAAGAGCAAATAGATCATTCTTTAAATGGTGCTATGACAATGAATAAGGTAAATATCAACCATATTTCTAAAAATCAAAACGGATAAACAAAATAAAATCACATGTTAGTATTTGGTGAGATGGTAACAGATTTTTTTCTAGTCTTTAATAGAGTGGTTTCCCAGAATCCGTGGGTGAAAATAAAGGAAAATGTCTCTTTGAATAATGCTATTTCTGTGCAGAAGCAGAAGCTGGCTGAATTCTTAAAAGACTCCATTCAGGCCACATGGCTGACGCGCATCCATCTTTAGTATTTCAGAGCTCACCCCCTTCTCCCTCCATCACATATTCCTAGTTCTCCCCATTCCTTTCACCCAGGGCTATTCTTTTTTTTAACTTTTATTTAATGAATATAAATTTCCAAAGTACAGCTTATGGATTACATTGGCTTCCCCCCCCAAAACTTCCCTCCCACCCGCAACCCTCCCCTTTCCTCTTCCCTCTCCCCTTCCATTCACATCAAGATTCATTTTCAATTCTCTTTATATACAGAAGATCAGTTTAGAATATATTAAGTAAAGATTTCAATAGTTTGCACCCACATAGAAACACAAAGTGAAAAATACTGTTTGAGTACTAGTTATAGCATTAAATCACAATGTACAGCACATTAAGGAAAGAGATCCTACATGAGGAGTAAGTGCACAGTGACTCCTGTTGTTGACTTAAAAATTTGATACTCTTGTTTATGGCATCAGTAATCACCCTAGGCTCTTGTCATGAGCTGCAAGGCTATGGAAGCCTTTTGAGTTCACTGACTCTGATCATATTTAGACAAAGTCGTAGTCAAAGTGGAAGTTCTCTCCTCCCTTCAGAGAAAGGTACCTCCTTCTTTGATGGCCCCGTTCTTTCCACTGGGATCTCACAGAGATCTTCCATTTAGGTCTTCTTTTTTTTTCTCCCAGAGTGTCTTGGCTTTCCATGCCTGAAATACTCTCATGGGCATTTCAGCCAGATCCGCATGCCTTAAGGGCTGATTCTGAGGCCAGAGTGCTATTTAGAACATCCGCCATTCTGTGAGTCTGCTGTGTATCTTGCTTCCCATGTTGGATTGTTCTCTCCCTTTTTATTCTATCAGTTAGTATTTGCAGACACTAGTCTTGTTTATGTGATCCCTTTGACTCTTAGTCCTACCATTATGATCAATTGTGAACAGAAATTGATCACTTGGACTAGTGAGATGGTATTGGTACATGCCACCTTGATGGGATTGAATTGGGATCCCCCGGTACGTTTTCAGGGCTATTCTTAATTGGCCTGAGGATTGAGGTAAGCCTTGCTCTTCTGAGCCATAATGCTTTCTCCCAAATTATTTTTCTTTATCAAAAGTCTCTTTTATTTTTGAAGATCATAGGCTCTTGAAACTCAAGTAGGAACGTGATTTTTCTTGATCTCCATTGTTGCACAACTTCTCATTGACAGCAAACATGAAACGACCTGTTCCAATGGAAGGCAAGGTCCAAAGTCAAACAGAAAATATTTGCAAACTATTCATGTGACAAAAGACTAATATCCAGAATTTATATGGAACTCAAACAACAACAACCAAAAAAATGGGCAACAGATCTGATTAGATATTTCTCAAAAAAATGCAAATGGAAAACAAATACATGAAAATGCAAATGGAAAATAAATACGTGAAAGGATACTCAATATCGCTACCCATTAGGGAAATGCAAATAAAAACAACAATGAGGTATCACCTATTAACAAAAAGAAAGACAATAATAAAGGCTGGCAAGGATGTGTTTGGAAAAATACTTACACACTATTAGTGGGGATGCGAATTAGTGAGCCATTAGTAACAACAGCATGAATATTCCTCTGTGGGCATTGGTCTCTGAAACACCTCCTCTCCCTCTTGCAAGGATCGACCGTTTGCATGAACTGGGAGAAGGCCTGGAGACAACTGGTGGATTCTGGCTGAGGCTACACTCCAGTGCCTCCCGAAGGTCCCTTGGCCAGACAGCAGACCCCGACAGCTGGAATGGTGAATGGACCAGGAGATGCACTTTCCTGAAGAGAGTGAGCCCCCTGCTCTTCTGGAGTCCTCACGAGCTGTAAAGCCAGAGGCTCCACTCTTCATACCTCTTGTCTCAGCCCTGGGAATGTTGGTCTGGTCCAATTCGGCTTCCTTTTGCAGGGATCGGCCCAGTGCACAGGACTGCTTGAAGGGCTTGGAGTAATCTTGAAATTCAGGCCAGGGCCACTCTCTGGCGTTTTTCAAGGACTCCCTGACTGGCTAGCCAAAAAACTGCACTCTGTTCTTCCTTCCTTGCAGATCAACTTGTTGGTGAGATTGGGCACAGCTTGGATGGAGGCCATGGGCTCCAGGCTCCAGGATCCATGCCTCAGTGAGTCTTTTCTTTACCCCAGATCCTGACAAGATCTCTGTCTCCTTCTGCACCTCTAAATGCTTTCTGTACTTCGCCAGGTCTCCTCAATTCCTACAAACTTGAATTCCTGGCCCCATTAGCAGCTATTTCCTACATATCTCATTCGTTAGTTCTGGGTTAAAATTGAATTATCTCTTTCACAGACATGCAGTTTTTCGATCAAGACTTCCATTAGATGCAGCTCCCCAGATGACCCGAACTTATGTAGACAAGTTTCAGCGTGTCTCTAGTATCCCCTACTTCCTTCTCAAGTCCCCTCTTTTGGGTCCCCACCGTCAAATCCTTCCTATGTAGCACCTGCCTCAGGGAAGTTCACTGGGGAGAATTTTATTCCCCCACTATGCTTCTTCATTCCTTCACCTGCCTACTCACCAACCGAGGCGGTAACCAGGATTGGCATTCTCTCATCAAACTCTAGCTTAAAAACATCTTTGCCAAGGCTCTCGCCATGAATGCTCATTGTCAAAATCAGACCCATCAGGTAAGACTCAAAGTTAATAGGTGTAGAACAACTATTTTGCTTTATATGTAAAAACAAAAGCAACAGTATATATTTGACTGGGCAGAGGCCCAGTCTAATACAGCACCAATAAGAGAACTGATCACTGCCTGTGTGGACTGTTCTGACAAATATGCACACAAGTTTACAGGCATAGAAGGCTGAACAAGAGCGGGTGATACGTATTATACCCATCCTCACCTTCCTCCCTTCCCTGTGGCCTCAGTGCATGGCTGCATGCCATGATAGCGAGTTTTGAGAGATGTCTCAAACTCAGGAGAGAGAAGACCTGAAGTACCTTTCCATTTTTATCTTCTCATTCCAGCCAAGAAGCAAACCATCTACTCTGAGATTTCTTTGACCCTTGAGCTTAAAGAAAAATGCCTCATCTTTTTCTATACCACCACCTGGCCGGGATACAAGCCAGAATATGGAGAAGTTAGCCTAAGTGAGTTGTGAAAAGTGCCAGCCCCTACTCTGACTCCCATCTCGGAACTCTTGTCTCCTGACTGGCTTCTTGCCTCTACCTCCCTGCATGTGCTCCAGTGTGCATTAAATTCTTTCCCAGAGTGTCAAAGGATCCTTGGGTCTATTCTTTAGTGAGTCACTGGGGTCCCTCTGTACAGTGTTTTACTATTGAGGCTTTAATCCCTGGTGGAGGAGAGTTTTTATCTGGTGACCATTGCCCCCATCGTTGTCATTTTGCCCAGAGGTTTCTAGGCAAGAATCTAGGCCCAAAGACCTCAGGTGCTATTGAATATATGAATGAATCCATATGATGGAGTCTCAGACTTCTTGAGACAGCTCCTGACCTGACTCCTCAGCCCTGCGGCTGCTTTGACTGACAGCCCCACGATTAGACACTTCCAGTATTGTAGAATCGAAGGATGTCTCTGGTTAATAACAATCTCATGCATGAGAATTTGGTTCAACTGTAACTGGATAGTGGATTTAAAGGAATTTCTCTCTTTTGAATCTAGGAAGATCACTGCATTTAAAAATATTGCTTTGTAGCTTACCAAACTTGTTTTGCAATTTGATTTAACAGGTTTCTGATGAAATAGCAATAGGTAATCAGCACTTGTTATAGCCCTCCTAAGGCTGATTTTGTAATCTCTGATTTATAGCCAGAGTTTTATCAAAGGGACTAGAATTCATATAAATGTAACTTTGACCTTAATTCAGGTAAAGGTCTGATATAATATCAGTATCTTAGGTCATCTAGGTGTAATTGCTAAATATAAATTGGGTTAAGAAAAGAGATTTTTCTTTGAATAAAGAAAGGACATGGTTTGTAACAATTACTTTATCCTAATGGATAGTTTACTCTAGACTGGAATGGGAAAGATAGAAAGATGAAGTAAGTTGCAGAAGGTGTGAGGAAGTCACAGAAGGCTCTGAAATAAAGTCCTAAAAATCTGATTAAAAACTGCAGCATTCCTTTATAATAGTTTTGTTTAATTGGTGACTCTCAGTTTTCTAGCCAGCTTCAGTAAGCTATTTCCTCTGCTCTAGCTCTGACTCTGTTAAAATTGTTGCAAGTTATGGAATGATCCCATGCACTAACTCATACTTAAGGTTTTATTTCTAATTTTTTGGGATGACCAAAAAGACATAGATTTTGTGTTCTATCACAGTAATCTATTGTGTTCACTTAATGTCTCTGTTAAGTTCTGATTGTTTTAATCAGCTGAGTTTTTAAAGAGTTATGGATTGTGTAAATATATACTAATTCTAGAGCATTTGAGGAATCAGTTTGTAACAATAATCAAATATATTCTATAATATATCATGTTGTTAAGGGATATTGTTTCTACCATACATTTTAAAACATCTTGGCATCTTTGACAGGCAGTCAAAAAATCAAAGTTACAAATTCTTTAGACATTGATATTTCCAGTTGAGCCCCTGGAAATATCAAAGGATATAGCTCTTATCTTGTAGAGATACCAACTAATAAGGCTATTTGGACTATATTAAAGGTACTGTTAAGATGTGAAGTAGCACTAAATTGTAAATTATGATAATGTAAAATGCTACTGATACAAATGTCCAGAAATTACAAAAGTCTAATGATCTGTTGTGTTGTTATCAGACATGATGGTTGTCTTAATGAGAAAGGTCCAGAGGCCTAAAGGGGATAAATGTTTTATAAAATCTTACAGGTGCTTTCGAAAATACTGTGTGAAGTAAGCAAGTGCCCCTTCTTGTTGGGTATTGAGTTTATAATTTTAAACCTGGCTATTTAAAGTCTTTTGTCATCCACAGTTTTGTTTTCTCCAAACACTAAAGATCAGATTGAAGTTAAAACATTATTGGTCCTGTGTTTAAATGTGTCCTCTTTCAGGTTCTAAAGGACTTCTTTTTCTCTGACCTCTATTGTATTCAATACTTTGAGGCACAGTTTTGTAAGCAGATAAAGCCAATAATGGACTACAAGTTTCAACTGAGAAAAAGTATTGTTAATTCAGGTTACTAAGAGCAGGAAGTAATTCTAATCAATTGATGGTAATTTACCAAAAACAGCTAAAAATTTTAAGAAGATACTCCTGAAACTGCTTTATTGTTCTATCTTGTGTATTATGCTATACATATGTGTATATTGTATGCCTACATGGAAAAATTTATTAAGAGCTAGTTTTAATTGGCTTATAGATAAAGATCGCAAATAAAATTAAACTGCTAAATTAATCAAAGATTTTTTTTTGGTCTATATGACCTAAATATATCTGTATCAGATGTTTTGAATTTGTTGGTAGAAAGAAACTAAAATTGTTTAAGTCATTGACATGTTTGTGCTTGAGACTGCTGGTTAAACAAGTTATACTTGTTTTAGATATTTTAGCAATGTTGCCAAATACATATCCTCTTGTCTTGAAATTTATAGAAGGCATTGGACCTTTTGGTAAATGTTTTCTTAAGTTCTTATTTAACAGTTAAAATTGTTCAGTTTTCACTTGCTATTAAGTTACCAAGAGTAAGCAATCTGGGAAGCCTGACTTCTTCCCTCACTTCTCCTCTATTCTCTTCAAGATGGGAAACTGATGCTATTATCAAGGCTTATCCTGGGTGTACAGCTTGATCTTTAGACCTTATAAGAGGGATGGCTAACAATTTCCTGTAATAGTAGCCTGGCTACATAAAGAAGAAATTATGATTTCACAGCTAGATTTACTTTGCCATGAGCACAGTACTAATAACTTCAAAATTTATAGATGGGTTTCATAACATGGTCTGCATCTTTGAAGTTAAAGGGAGGACATAGCTTTCATCATGGGCACTACCTCACAGAAATACCTCTCTCAGACTATAGATTGTGACTATAGACTTCTAGCTTAGGCTACCAAAGATTAGGCATGGGACTGAGCACCCCCTTGACTTTCATCCTCTTATAGGTTTCCTCTGGTCTACTTTACCAGAAACCAGGAGAAAGAAGAGCAAGCTAGGCAGCAGAAGCAATGTAAAGATAGGAGGCAGGCCAATTAATGGCTGCTTTACAGAGTGATCTGCCATCAGGGAGACTCAACAGGCCAGTCCACTGCAAATGGCGTTGGTTTTAGATGTGGAAAGCCAGGGCTTCAGATGGACACAGAAGTCAGCTTCTGAAGAGCCCTGGCATCTCTGCCAACCAAGAACCGGGTCACTGGAAACAGAGCTGCCCTGCTGCTGAAGGACTCCTGGGTCAGAGCTGAAGACCCTGTAGGCTCTAAGCTGAAAAAAGCCCTTCACTCAGCCCAGCTTCCAAAGTAACTGCCACTGTTGAGGGGACAGCCAAGTAGGGTCAGTAACATTTTAGGCAGAACTGTAAATTTCCTTTTAGAGATGCCACCTACCTTCTATTCAGACTAACTGTCTTCCCACGCCAGCTAGGGAATGGAAGTCAACAGGGTGCCTTCCCTAAGGAGGTTCACACCTCCCTTATGATGTCTCTTCCTGCACCCCATATGAAGAGATAGATAGGTCTGGGCCTCATATCTGGCCAGGTCTTAAAGCCCACCTGATTATTATCAAGTCCCCCTCCTGTCAGTTTCTACTTGCCTCTCAATGGGAAAACTTCTTCATGGTTTAGACGGCACCTTTCTTAGGTTCTCTAATAATCACCCTATCCTTTGTTTTAGACCCTGTAAGTTTAATCTGATTGTTAGATTTGTTCTCTCCAGACTCGAAGCAGTGAAATTCTAGATGGCCATGCACATGAAACCTTGGATGGAAGCAATTTCTGCAAGCTGGCATGTGTCTCCCTCAAGAGGCCATCTCCTGCTGGAACCCTGTCTTGACTCCCTTTCCTAACAACACCCTTTTTCAACATAAAGCAGCCAGAGTGGTCATTGTCCAGTTCCACTAATAGAAGTTAGGGTCCATTCTTCTGGGGGAGGGAATGTGAGTAGTCAGATGGGTTAATAGGCAATCAGGTTGACCCCAGTGGAATTTAGGATGCAAAATGCTTGCCTCCCCAAAAGTTACCTTTAGCAAGATTAAAAGTGCCTGTCCCATTCCTTAAGAGCTTCCAATCTTATCATGAGACTTGCAAGGGAGTGGTTATTCCACCCTTCTGAGCTCCCAGCTTACTATAAAACAAATTAGGCATCCCACCCTTCTGATGGCTCCTTTGTTTTATCCTGAGCAAACCAGCCAGGGTAAAAATATTGTAAATCAGATCTTTTGATGGGTTTTGTCCCTGCCTTGTAACTGAATGTCAAATTGATAAGTTTTTTTTTCTTCCCCAAAGTTGTGCTTAAAAACCCCATTACCACCAGCCCCTCCAAGTTTTGCCTCTCTTGGAGTCTGCCCTCCATGCCACTCTGGCTGGAGGCCTTAGACCCTAATAAATATTGCTTTTAAATTTTGAAAAAAAAAAAAAGAACTAAAAGAGAGGATCTGGTAGTATCCAAATAAGAAAAAAGGTAAGGAACTGGAAAATCTAGTTATTTGAGCTGATCAGTTCACGCTGTAAATTTTGAAATAGTGCACTGTATTCCATAACAATATATAACTACTACGTGATAACAAAAATTAATGTATAAAACAATTATGTGGAAAACAAATGAGTGAGTGATTCAAAATAATTTTACTCCATAGTCCTAATGTAAACCACAAAATTCCTGTTAAGGTGAGTTTTGTGAATAAAAGCTAGCAAAGTTTAAAGAAATTATACTTTAGTTGATTATTTAAGCCTCAATGAACTCAAGGAATAAATAAATTTGTATTTCTTCACCTTTTACAATTCATGCATTGCAGCACTCAGAATACTGCACTACACCTCCCAGGAACTGTGTGAAATCAGGTAGCACGAATCTTCCAGCTTGGTTCTTCTTCAGTATAGTGTTAGCTATTCTTTTTCTCCTTCCATACAAATTTTATAACTTGTTAATATCTACAAAATATTTACCTAGATTTAGATTAGGATTTTGATGAATATATAGAACAAGATATTCAGAATTAACATCTTAATAATAATGAAGGATGGCATTTGGCACAACAGTCAAGCCATCACTTGAAACACCAGCATCCCATACTGGAGTGCCTGGGTTTTAGTCCCAGCTCCAAATCTGATTCCAGATGTCTGATAATGCATGCCTTGGAAGCAGCAGGTAATATCCCAAGTACTGGGGTCCCTGCCTCCTGGTGGGAGACCCAGATTGAGTTTGGGTGTCCTAGTTAGGACCTGGCCCAGTCCTGACTGTTGCAAGCCTTTGGGAAGTTAAGCAATACACAAAAGATTTTTGTGTCTCTGTTTCCCTCTCTCTCTCTTTCTCTCTCTCAAATAAATAAGCAAACAATATTGAGTCTTCTGATTCATGAACATGGAATACTTCTCCATTTATTTACATCTTATTTGATGTTTTTTGATCAAAGTTTTGCAGTTTTTGCTTTGTAGGTTGTGTGAATATTTTGTTAGATTTATATTTATGCCATTTGGTAGGAAATATTGTAAATGTTACTTTTTAAATTTAAAATTTTCATTACTCTTTGCTAATACATAGGGAAACAATTGATTTTTGAATATTAGTCTTGGAATACATACTTATTTTTAATTTTTATTAATATAAAGAGAACAAATTTCATGTATTTCATAGATACAATTATTTTTTAAAGATTTATTATTTTACTTGAACGTCAGAGTCACACACAAAGAAAAGGAGAGGCAGAGAGAGAGAGGTCTTCCATCCAATGGTTCACTCCCCAGTTGGCCGCAATGGTTGGAGCTATGCCAATGCAAAGCCAGGAGCCAGGAGCCAGGAGCTTCTTCCAGGTCTCCCACATGGGTGCAGGGGCCCAAGGACTTGGGCCATCTTCTGCTTTCCCAGGCCTTTGCAGAAAGCTGGATCAGAAGCGGAGCAGCCAGGTCTCAAACAGGCACCCATATGGAATGCTGGCACTGCAAGTGGTACTACACTACAACATTGACCCTCATAGATAGAATTTTTTTTTTTTTTTGACAGGCAGAGTGGACAGTGAGAGAGAGACAGAAAGGTCTTCCTTTGCCATTGATTCACCCTCCAATGGCCACTGCGGCCGGCGCACCGTGCTGATCCAAAGGCAGGAGCCAGGTGCTTCTCCTGGTCTCCCATGGGGTGCAGGGCCCAAGCACTTGGGCCATCCTCCACTGCACTCCCTGGCCACAGCAGAGAGCTGGCCTGGAAGAGGGGCAACTGGGACAGAATCCGGCGCCCCGACTGGGACTAGAACCCAGTGTGCCGGCGCCGCAAGGCAGAGGATTAGCCTAGTGAGCCACAGCGCCGGCTTCATAGATAGAATTCTAAGAAGACAACCATATACTCACTTCTTAGTTTTGAAAACTTTTGCTAATTCCTTAGTTACTGGAGCGACTGCCATGTCATTATAAATTTAATATCTTCCTTTTAAATCTGCAGAACTTATATTTCTTTCTATAAATATATGTTTAAATGACCAAAAATATTGTTACACATGGAATAAAGTTGGATGATCATCTGACTTTCAAATGAGAAGATTGTCTTGGATTCTCTGAGTAATACTATATAAACACAAGTGTTCTTACAGGCAAAAAAGATATATAGACAAGAGAGATTGCAGAGGGGCTGGCGCCATGACTCCCTTGGCTATTCCTCCGCCTGCGGCACCGGCATCCCACATGGGTGCCGGGTTCTAGTCCCGGTTGCTCCTCTTCCAGTCTGGCTCTCTGCTGAGGCCTGGAAAGGCAGTGGAGGATGGACCAAGTCCTTGGGCACCTGCATCCACATGGGAGACCAGGAAGAAGCACCAGTCTCCTGGCTTCAGATCGACACAGCATGCTGGCCATAGCAGCCATTTGGGGGGTGAACCAATGGAAGGAAGACCTTTCTCTCTCTCTCTCTCTCTCTCTCTCTCTCTCTCTCACTGTCTAACTCTATCTGTCAAAAAAAAAAAAAAAAAGGAGGGAGAGAGAGATTGCAGAATGAAAAGGACTCAGCCCAATGTAGCCCCTGGTTTGAAGATGGAGGAAGGAGGCTGTGAACCAAGGAATGCAGACAGCCTATAGAAACTAGCAAAGAGCAGGAAACATTCTCTCTAAGAGCCTCCAGAAGGAATGCAGAGCTGCCCAACACCTTAATTCTAGCCCACTGAGACCCTTTCACCTATAGGCCACTGTTATTTCTGGAGCCCTGTGGTGTGGTGTGAGGTCTGGGGAAAGGAATGTGTTCTGGCATCTTTCCATTCAATCTAAGTATCTTAAAGTGCCTGTGTCTCGGGGCTGAGGTCTTCCCAAGTGTTTCTTCTGGTGTAACTGTAGGTGACACAAGAAGACGGCAGAGGCTGGAGGAACACCTTTCTCCCTTGATCCCCTTGAAAGACTCTGGTAAAGTCTTCCCCTCGGGGAGCAGGTGTTTGTTTCTAAACATGTTTTACAGGATGACTCTTCTCCCCCTGCCAGAGCTGTGGGAAATGTCTCAGATCTGAACCATGGGAATCTGTCAGGAGTCTTATAGTAAAGTTCATGAAATGCTGGGGAGGAGGGACCCTAAACTTTAACCCCAGTGATTTCTCATTCCCATGCTAGTACACACTAAGCTACCAACAATTCATCAAATTAACATTTGAGAGTTCTTGCCAGTCAACAATTCCAGCAATCTCTGGTACAAGTAAGCAGAACTTGACTTCAAACTCGGCTCTTTGATGGAATCTAGAATCAGCACTGATTTTCAATTTGTCTAGTTTTTGTCTTCTTTTAAGGAATGGAGTAAAAATTCCCATGGTTTGTATACATCAGAGCTGAAATTGGAAGTCTGCCATGATTTTCTTCTAATCCCAAGCAGCTTGGTATCTGAGGCTACAGCTGGGAATTCAAAAGCTTGGAGCTAGGATCATCATAATGTGTGTTCATGCACACGTCCAGTGATTGATGCAGGTGTTGGCTAGAGGCATCACTGGACTTGTTGACCAACGTATCCACATGTGGCTTCCCTATACAGCCCGAAAGTCTTAATAGGATTGCAGGTTATAAGGGCAAATGTGAAGAAAAAGAAAGTCAGGAAGAAGCTGGCCCTAGACTTGGAAGTCACATAGCTTTACTTTCATTGTACTCCACTGGTGAGGAAATTCATGAGCCACTTCCTGGTGTTAAGAGGAAGAACATAGCCATCCCCTCTCACCCTCCCTCTCTTCAGTCACATTGTAAGAAGAGCATGGAATAGAACTGGTGCATAAGTGTGATCATCTTTGTAAAACTCAACCTGCTTTTTCTAAAAACAAATGATTTATTCATTCATTCTTGTCTTTATTTGAAAGTCAGAGCATCAGAGAGAGATAGGGAAAGTCAGAGAAAGAATTCTTCCATCTGCTGCTTCTCTCCCCAAATGGCCACAACAGCCAGGGCTTAGCCAAACCCAAGCCAGGAGCCAGGAACTCCAGCCAGATCTTCTACATGGGTGGCAGGGGCAAGCACTTGAGCCATCTTCCAGTGCCTTCCCAAGTGCACTAACAGGAAGCTAGATGGAGAGCAGAGCAGCTGGAATTGGAACTAGCACTCAGATATGGGATGCCAACATCACAGGTGATAGCTTAACCTGCTTTGTCACAACACCAGCCTTCAATATGCTTTTTTTAAATTTACTTTATTTATTTGAAAGACAGAGTTACAGAGAGAGGTAGAGACAGAGAGAGAGGTCTTCCATCCGCTGATTCACTTCCCACATGGCCGCAACGGCTGGAGCTGCACCGATCTGAAGCCAGGAGCCAGGAGCTTCCTCCGGGTCTCCCATGTGGGTGCAGGGGCCCAAGGAGTTGGGCCATCTTCTCCTGCTTTCCCAGGCCATAGCAGAGAGCTGGATCGAAAGAAGGGCAGCTGGGACTAGAACAGGAGCCCATATGGGATGTCAGCACCTCAGGCCAGGGCTTTAACCCACTGTGCCACAGCGCCGGCTCCTCAATATGCTTTGAATGTAGAGAATTCTGTTATCTGTTATGATTAGAATGAAGTACCCTCCCCAAAATGTAGACCTCACTTCTTGTTACTCTGAACTAATTTCACAGTGACTTCTTCATATTTTTACCTTGAAATAATCACAAACTCACAGAAGAGTTGGAAAAGCTTTACAGGCCCTAAATCATCTCAGACCAAATCACTGACATGATGACTGATTTCCTCTGAATTTCTAACCACGAAGATATCTCCTACATAGCCATAATACTACCTTCAAAATCAGGAAGATTACATTGATGTATCACTTCTATCTTGTCTTCAGACCTTCTTCAAGTTTCACTAATTATTCTAGAAATGCCCTCTACTGCAAAAGGGTCTATTCATTACATTTAGCTGTCATGTCTAAGCTGATTTCAGTTACGAGGGGTTCCTCAAGCCTCAGTCCCTCCTTAACTTACATGACGTTGACAAGCTGAAGACTACAGACCAGGTATTGTGTAGAATGTTCATTGTGTAGAGTGTGATGTTCATTGTGTAGTATGATGTTTTCTCACCATTGGAATAGGTTCTGCATCTTCCATGGGGATAACATGGAAGTTAGCAAACCACCTACGTTGATCCCATTACCAAAGGTGAATTTTTGAGGACTCTTGGAGGACTAATGATGCTTTGTTATTAATTTGGATATTGATTATGATTGTGATCAGATGACCAAAAAACTCATTTTTATGAACACTTAAGTACATTTCCTGGTATGTATGCTGTATTTCAATTAATTTTTTTTAAAAAGATGTTCACTTTTATTGCTTGATAAAGACAATTTCTGTTAGGCTTCTCTACTGTACAATCTCTTGTAGAGAGATAGGTTACAGCTATGTAAACACCTCACTCCACATCAAACTTTCAGTTTATTCAGTTACAGCTGGATGTATTTATGGTTTCCTATTGTACTCAACAAGTTAAAATACATTACTAATTCTATTGATTTTGATACTCCAATTTTCCCATATTTGGCCAGTGAGAATTCCTTCAGACTAGTTTTTTGTGCCTTTTAATGTGTATCCATCATTGTCTCAATATTCCTTGCTTCCTAGGAGAGTAAAGCACATCTTGAACTCTCCCTACACAAGCCCTGGAATTAGACAATTTTTCAAGGACTCCTGATTCCCTTCAGGAGACTGTAGTATTTAGAAATCAAACTCTGGGAACCAGGCGTCCTCATTGTTAATGGGATATCGCTGCTCCTGGGTCCTCTCAGTGAACAATTATAAGCATGCAAACTTGTACTTAAACTTTATTTCTTTCTAAAATTCTTATATTGAAAACCATAGCTTCATATTGATAAATCCAATTATATGTCAATGTCATAGAATTTATTCTAATTTTCTCCATTTCTATTCTGTCACCTTTTTCTTCAGCAATGAAAAGCCAGGCTAACTTTACTGTTGATATATTTTCCTTAATTAGTACCTATGTGAGTAACCAATCTTCCATTCATACTAACACCTTCTCTTGGTGGATCCATTCATACTCCTCTCTGACTCCCTTCACCAGAGTACCCCAACCAACGGATGTCTTCCTTATCCTGCTGGTCCCCTGACACCGGACTCCAGGCACTCTTTCACATGCATATCCCCCCTCTGCTGAAGTGCTGGCTACTCGCATCAAGTTGCTTCCCTCTTCTGGGCAGAATGACACCTCTCCAAAAACGCACAAATCCGAACTCCCAAAGTCTGGGAATGTTCCTTTATATGGTAAAAGGGACGTTCCAGGTGGAATTGTTTAAAATCTTGGGATGAGAGGCAGATATTAGCCTAGTAGTTAAGTCACAAGTTAAGATGTCTGCATTCCATATTGGAGTGCCTGAGTTCAAGTTCCCACTCTACTGCTGATTTCGCCTCTTTGGTAAACCCTACAACACTTCTGAGATTCGACTACAGTACATTTCTATGTGCGCTTCCTTTTGATGACCTCGTCGCTTAGCCTAATTCACTGGGTCTTCTGGAATTTACACCCAGAACTAATCAAATATCTCACATCCTCACCTTCCTCCTACTTAAGAGATACCCTGGCTCTCTTCTAAGGAGCTCTGCTTCCCCTGCATACTCCTAGAATGGTGGCTGCTGTTCTCTCTCATCTTTTGAGATCACCAGGCTAGTCTGCTTGTCCTTCTACCACTCCAAGCCAATCCCCCACTTAGAGCCTTTGCAAGAATATTCCCTTTGCCTGGAATCCTAAACACAATCTTCCCTACAAATGCCTCCTCAAATGGCATCTCCTCAGTGCAGCCACTTTTAGCCACTCTCTGTAAACTTCTAGTCTGCTGCACCACAAGGCATATGTATCCTCAGTCCCCTTATCCTGCTCTACTACTTTTTTCCATGACACCAATAATTTTCTAAGATACCATGAAATTTACTTAATATTATGCATTTTGTTTATTGTCTATTTCCCCTTTGTACAATTTAAAATTCTCCAAGGGCAAAGATATTTGTCTGTTTCATTGATCTAAGCACATAGCAGTTGTCCAAATAAATGCTGTTGACTAAACAAATGAACTGTCACCACAATAGTATCAAGAAAACCCAATTACTCCTATTTTTCAGAAAAAGATTGAAGTTTAGAAGCTTAGGTAATATAAAAATTCATTAAAAGTCATACTGCTTCCAACCGCATAAGCTAGATTCCAATCCAGTCCTCTTTCTGTCTAGAGTTCATACTCACTATTTCATCCATACTCAGTGGTGTTTGCCCAAGATGGATTGTGGGGGGAGAGTTGGGATAAGAGGACAATGAGATGGGGAAGTGAGTGGGGAACTGGAGGAGATAGCAAAAATAAATCGTTGTGTGCCAAGCTAAGCACTTTGGACTACTTTACATAGCAAAAGCTCTAAATTGAATGGTGACATAATTAAATCTATATTTTGAGAAGACTGAATCTAACAGCTGCCAAGTGGAGCAATGAAAGCCACCAAATTGCCAGCGGAGAGAATCACCACATTTAATGCAACTCTAAGATTTCCACAGCTAAAAATGACTTTATTCCTACCAATTCATTGGTATGTACTTCATACAAGTCCTCACTCAGTAAAAAAAAGTCTGGCATCACATAAATAGTTGTAAAATTATACTTTATTCATATATATTAGACATTGATAAACTGAACAAGTGAATTACTTTCCATTCAGGGGCAGTCACAGTTGTCAACAATATTCAGAAGTACCAGGCATGAAATCTCCTGAGATGCTGTTTTTATCAGAGGACAAGGTCACATCACCTGACATGTTCAAGTGCTGTTTGACTGCCATTAAAGCAGTGGCTCAGAATGCAGACATGTTCTCAAATAGGCAGCAACTGGACAGTACAGGCAGCAACTAGATTGTATAATTTTGTGCACAAGTATTCATTCAAGTGAAATAAATGCACAGTGCATAGGATCTTGCTTAGAATAGTTGCCTATTTGGCCCCAGGTATAAAGCCTTATAATCACATAGTATTGCCTAATTAGTCAGAGAAAAAAAGAGTCAAGTGAAATAGTTACATGATTCAGGAATTATAAATAACATACATAAATAGATAATCATTTTCATTACATAAAAGTTGCCATTATAAATACTTTTTAATTGATGCATCAAAAGTAGATTTCCATATAAATAATGTTAAATATTAATAAATAGATTTAGATAAAAATTCAAATATTGCAGGTGAGTTGATCAGTACTTGGATGCTCGCCGACCTCGAAACAGCGTCTGACTCCTTTTTCGCTTCTTTAGGTTGGATTTTGGAGACAGAAAATTCAGCACATTGGAGAGTTCACTTACTGCTTTACGCTGGACCAGCCGATCATCCACCTATTGGAAAAGAAAACAGAAAAGTTCATTTCAGGCATAGAAGTCATTCTTCTGGTAATGTCATAGTCAGTGAAAAAGTAAGTATCCCTTTAAAAAGAAAAAAGGTGATCCTTGGCTAGCAACATATTACCTTAATAGTAAATATTCACTTCTTTAGCAGTTAAGGCTAAAATTTAAATTGCTAGTGTGCTACTAGTTGTGCTAGTTGTGCTATGGTGATGCTCATTACCTATCTTTAAAAATACTGCTACAGAATTCTCAAAATTATATAGTGAAAAGAGTCCTGAAATGGAGTTTGGGGAAAGTAAGTTTAAATCCCATGTATACAATAATCCTGCCTTGAACCAATCACTTAATTTCTCTGAATATTTGCTTTCTCATTTAAAAGGTAAAGAGATTATTTAGATGATCACTAGGTCATCAACCTACTAATTCTATTACTTTGTACTTCAATAAGTCATTGCTGTATGTACCAAGTGAGTAATATAAATCAGTGATCCTTAACTTTGTAATGTAGCAACTAACCTGAAGACCTAATAAATGGCTCAGAAACCCAGTTGCATGGAGAAGAAGACCTATGCCATTGAACATTCACAGTTACCCAGGTAACCACAAACACAGGTTAATTACTTTGTAAAACACCAAGTCCAAGACAGAGGAAAGCTGTAATTTTTAATTTCCCCTAGATAAGATCTCCACAGATTCCACAATGGGATTATAAATAAATGCTAATAATTTTTAGCCATAATAAATTTCTGACAAAATTTAAACAAATTATAACAACTTTTTCTGTACCTTGCCTTCTATTCCAGCAAACTGAACTATGTATTTCCTCATTCTAACCAAGAGGGTCATTTAGGTGATTTCATGCTTAATAAAATGAGAACCATTTATTGTTACATTGACTTTGCCACTAACTCATTTCTAGTGCTGGAAAACCTGTGGCCACCTTGCCACATTTTTGAGGATGACTGGGAGGATTCTAAGCTGCAGGACTAATCATTAAAAGGTATAACATGCCTAAAATATTAACAACTAAAGAAAAGAGGACAATGGTTAAGACCTCATTCAAGACCACCCGTCTTGAATCAGGACACCTGGAGATTCTGAAAAGATAGAAGAAGAAATTTTTCACTTTTCCAGTCCTAATGAAAGCTCAGGAGGAAAAGTTTCCACCATCTGTAAGTTTGCAAATCATAAATTTTACTTTCCAGCAAAGCATCACCAAGAGATTTACCTATCACTGAATAGTATGCAAGGAGCTGCAAGAGGCTAGGAACAAGTACTTTTTCAGCCAGTAGCCTCTGACCAGAGGAGACCTTCTGCCACCCCTCTCTAGTCCCTGGGGGCTTACAGGACAGAAATGAGAGGCAGATCAAAGTATAATGAAAGCTGGACACAAATTCCAAGAGCACCAGGCCTAACAAGAACCTGCCCCTCTTATTTAAGCCCATTTATGTCAAAGTCAGACCCACCCAAAGGAAACTGGAGGTCTTATCTCTTAGACAAAATTTGGGAAAATGTAATTTGTCTTTATGCTTTAAAGGTAACTTTCAGCTTCTAAAAGTTTACCAAAGGCTTGAGATGATTTCATGTAATAAAGATGAGGAACCTGAGGATTTCATTACCTGAGATACTCTAGTATCTGAAAGCTGATAAGACAATTCTTTCATAAGGTATATTGTCTATCTACCTTTTCTAGCCTAAAAGCAAGCAGTGAACATTGTCACTTCCAATTGGGTTGCATGGGCTGAGAGGTTGGCCAGAGATTGGCAGTGGAATGCTCCTGGTGCTTTCTCAAAAACTGCTGCTTCCTTTTCTCATTCTCATCTTCTACCCATGACATTGTAGAGTTGTAGAGGAAATGAGACCAGAGAATTGGGTAGTGAACCCAACAGGCTCCTTTTAAGATAAGAAAACCAAGTCCCAGACAGGCTTGTGATTCATCTCGGGTCACAGTTTGCTGAATTGGGAGTAGAACACAAACCTTCTCACCTCCTCCACTGCTCTTTCCACTAAGACATGTGGCCTCCCATCCAAATTTCCATCACTCAAACTAGGGGCAAGGAGAGAATTGTTTCTCAGTATTCCCCCCACCTACCACTCCACTGGACTTGTGCACCTAACTGTCTTCACATAATCATTTTAATGCTAGCACTAGTGTTGCCAAATTACATACTTAAATGATTCCCATACTGATTTTGCAATATCACCCAAGGCAATAACAGAATTAGTAAGGAAGAGTTTCATGTATGGGCTAATTTACAACTTTAGCAACTCTTAAATAGCTAATTTCTACTTTCTGAGAATTAAATGCTGCACAAGAGCCTCTATAATGAAACCAAAGAGAGAATTAAAATCCCCTCACCGAAATTCGAGTCAGATTTTGGAAGTCATCCATCTTAGTGAGGTTGCTATTGAAGAACTTCACAAATATGTCTTCTTTGATGGATTCCATACTCTTCTTGATGACCTCATGGTCTTTTAAGTTGTCAAAGAGTTTGAAGTAGAAGGAGACAATTTGGCTCTGAATTATTTTGTTGTCACTCTCCTTGGGAGAAAGAACAGCAAGAGAGAATGATGGAATTATCCATTCAGAAGATAAGCAACAGGAAAATGAGCCAGATGGGAATATATAATTTACCTCTTTCCAATTCCTCAAAATATTCAAGAAAAGGGGTCCACCATTTGCCACATCTGATGTATTTGCTTTCTGAAAATAGAAGGAAACTTGATTCACAAATAGTCCATAAATTGCCCTAAAATGTACTTCAAATTTCATGGAACTCAGATGCTGACAATATTTTATTTCCTTTTCAACCCTTCTGTTGAGTTCCAACAATAACTTTTCCCAGAAGTTTTGGTTAGATTTAGTCAAAGACTATTAATTCTCTTAGCTTTCTTATTAACTAGCATAATGTCAAATTGCAATGTAACATATAGTCTCAAAAATAACTACAGTAAGTTAAAGAGAAGGTTTTAAAGCTTTGTTAAAGATAGATAGATGATAGGTAGGTAGGTAGGTAGATAGATAGATAGATAGATAGATATAGATGATTGATAGATAGATAGATAGATAGATAATCAGCAAGACCATTCTCCTATAGAATACTGCCCCCTTATGGTACAGATCTGTGTATCATCTACCTGTCCCCTTCTATAATGTGTTGCTTGATAATCAGCTTTAAGATAGTTTCAAATACATGTATGTGTGATTTGATTTATATTATAAGAATAAAATTGATTGTGAATGCTTAAACATTATTATAACTGTCATAGGTATATTAGATAATTTTTCAACAAATAATAAAATATTTAAAATGCAAAAACAATTTTTGTTAACCATAAATAACATTTTAAAAATATTTCACAAAACAAAAAACTTTTTAACTCCAGTCCAGAATTCTAATGCCTACAAAATCTCAGTAAGTGGCTGCGTTCAGGTGTACCTCCCCAATAAAATAAATATAGCAGTAGAATTTTGAGTTACTTTTTCATTGAAAACACCTATAAATGACTTTCATTTTAAAGACTTCCCTCTCTTTTACATCAATTTATAAATTGTGTTTCTTTTATCATTTTAAACGCTAACCACAACATTTTTACTGCCATCTTCATAGTAGGCTGAGAAACCAGAACCTAAAAGCCAATCATTTTGTCAATGTGAATATTACTTGGTTTAACCCAACTGAATGGATTCTCACCACAAAATTATCAATATCATTATGCTTTAGACCCATTTTATGCTCATTTTTTGGAAGAGTCATGTATGCTCTGTAAGTAGAGCACACTGAGCAGAGAATCAAAGTAGTGTCTAGAGTATTTAGTTAGGAAATATATCCAACCAACAATTAGTAAAATAACACCAAGTCTTCTCAAAATGACTGTGAAGTAGTGATGACAGCCTATCATATCCAACTGCAAGTTAACATTCAGTCATTTTCAACCACATGCAAGTATTATTAAAAGGTCAAACTTACCAAATATGCCTTTAGGTGTTCTGTTTCTCTGGTTAGTGTGTCCTGGCAGTAACAGCCGTAAGAACCCAAGATGAGGCAGAGCTGAAAAGCCAAGATGTAACTTGTATAACTCATTGCTTCGGAGAGAGTGAGGCTGAAGAAGTTGAAACGAGAGTCAGTGTACGAAGTTGTTCAGGCCCAAAGCACTCAGCTGGTCTCTCTTTCCTAATAGCTGATCAGCAGGCGATCAGAACAATGTACCGCATCTCCCTTTGCTGCTGGTATTTATACCTGATTGAAGTCTCATCAGGATTACGTATTTTCACAAGTTTTTTAAGATGAGATGGTGACAGATAGGCAGGATTGCTAGTTAGTTTGTATTAATAACTATGGTTTTGTGGCATTTTGGTGTTGTAGTTAGAGTTTCCTTTCAACTTCTTGGGTTCTTTGACGATGAGCCAGACCCATTATGCCCACCTGTGCCATTCTTGTGGGATCCTTGGAAAGCACTTTTACTTCACACCATTCACCGGCTGGAAATTTTTTCACATTCCCCACTTTGCCCTTGTGAAATGTTGATTCCTCATCCACAGAGCACATTGATCATTTGTTTGTGGTTGGGAAGAAGTGAAAAAGGAAATTCTAGGGCCTCTCAAACCTTTACAAAGGGGGAGCATTTTAAAAATTTTCTTGCAAATGACCAGAAAGCAAGGAAAGAATGTGGTTAAAAGAGCTGTGTGGCAAGGAAGTCCTTCATCAGAGTTGGTTAGTAAAATACCACAAATTGTTCTCTTCCCAACAGAAAGCTAATGCAATATACATAAGTGAAATTAAATTTTTGCTAGTTCCATTAATAAAAGTAAAAAGAAACACAAAAATAATTTTTAAAAATATTAAACTACATATATACATATATCCAAAATATTTCAATATGTATCCATGCACATTACTTATAAGATGTTTTAGCATAACTTTTGTCATACTACACACTTGAAATCTGGTGTACACTTTGAACCTATAGCATATCACAATTCAGACAACCCATATTTCAGATATTCCATAACCATTTGTCACTAGTTTATTGTGTTGAACAATACAGCTCCAGGTGACCAGTTGGTCCAAATAATCACTAATAATAGACTCTTTTCAACTTTCTAATTATTTTTCTTTAGAATACAAAAAAATAGAGTTCTTCGTCTTTCTTTGTTAGTTTATTTATGAAGTACAATGTTTCAGCATGGCACCAAAGATCATCTACACTGTGGTTCCAACACACTTTATGTCTTTACTTGCACTGTGTACATAAAGCTATATTATGGCTACAGGTGCACTTGAATCCTAGCTCCACTATTATCAGTGTGTGACCTTGAGGAAGACTCTTACCTCGTCTAGGACTCAGTTCCCTCATCTCTAAAATGAGCTTAATAATAGCATCTCCTTGTAGGCTTCATTTGAAGATCAAATCAAATGATCCATGTAAAGTGCTAAGGATTTTTTTGCCGTACTTCAATCACTCAATAATTATTAAGTTATCTGTTATTCAGGAATGCTAGATGACTAGTATTCCAAAACACACACACACGCACACACACACATCCTTGTTGCTGCTGTTTCTTTGGTCTTGAGTTCCTTTTCCTCCCATCCTTGCCCCTTGGAGTGGTCCTCATTCACCCCAGTCCAGACTAAAAATCATCTTCTCCACAAATTCCCCCAAAACTATCTGACTGAAAATTAGTCTCAAATCCTCTTTATTGATCTAATTCTTGGTGCATAGTTTATTCTTAGAGTCCTAATCATCAATCTCATATTAGTCACTCATATGTCTTCTTCCATATTTGACTGAGTTCCTTAAAATCAGAAACTGTTCCATGGTTTAATGACATACTTTTCTTCCCTACGGCATTGTTTCATGCAGATGTGCTTGGACAAATCTTTTATTGATTTGTTTTATTTTCTTATTTTATTTATTTGACAGGTAGAGTTACAGACAGTGGGAGGGAGAGACAGAGAGAAAGGTCTTCCACCCACTGGTTCACTCCCCAAACGTCTGCAACGGCCAGAGCTGCACCAATCTGAAGCCAGGAGCCAGGAGCTTCCTCCAGGTCTCCCACACAGGTGCAGCGGCCCAAGCACTTGGGCCATCCTCCACTGCTTTCCCAGGCCATCAGCAGAGAGCTGGATTGGAAGAGGAGCAGCCAGGACTAGAACTGGTGCCCATGTGGGATGCCAGCACTGCAGGCAGAGCTGCACCACGGCCCTGCCCCTATTTATTTATTTGAAAGTCAGAGTTACACAGAGAGAGAAGGAGAGGCAGAGAGAGAGAAGTCAGTCTTCCATCCACGGGTTCACTCCTCAATTGGCCGCAATGGCTGGAGCCAGAAGCCAGCAGCCAGCTTCTTCTGGGTCTCCCACATGGATGCAGGGGCCAAAGAACTCAGGCCATCTTCTAATGCTTTCCCAGACCATAGTGGAAAGGTGGATTGGAAGTGGAGCAGCCGGGACTCGAACTGGTGCCCATATGGGATGCGGCACTGCAGGTGCTGGCTTTACCCACTATGCCGCAGCGCCGGCCCCAAATGTAGATTTAAAGCTTGCCTAAGGATCTATTTTTATGTTTCTTATTCTCCTGTTCTGATCTTAGTGCTATCAGGCCTCACCTGTGGGAAACTAGCTTTTAATTAAGTAATATTTAAGACTAATGTTGGAAACATGGTGCTGTGTCTCTTTAACCAGTGCATTCTGACTGGGCCATTGCCATGTATTATTTTATGTGGAAAGAAAAGAGCCAGAAAGATCTTCAAGAAATTATCTTCCCAAAGAATAAGTAACTTCAGAACATATCTGTGAGACAGAAGCCTCTTTTTTTAAAAAAAAAAAAAAAAGATTGATTGATTGATTAGAGAAGCTGAGTTACAGAGAGGGAGAGAGGTCTTCCATTTACTGAATCACTCCCCAAATGGCCATAACAGCCAGAGCTGGGCTGATCTGAAGCCAGGAGCTTCTTCCAGGTCTCCCATGTGGATGCAGGGGCCCAAGCACTTGAGCCATCTTCCATTGCTTTCCCAGGCCATTAGCAGAGAGCTGGATCAGAAGTGGAACATCCGGGACTCAATCTGGTGCCAATACGGGATGGTGGCACTGCAGGCAGCGGCTTAAAGTACTATGCCACAGCGCTGGTCTCCACCAACAAAAGCCTCTTGAAAGCCAGTGGAAAGTGTGGAAATCCCATTTCTGCACACTAAGCTCTACTTTAACTGTCTTCAAGGAAATATACAGAGACTATGCTCACAGGGTGACACAGGGACAGGTGTCAAAGGCTTATCAAAGCCTCGAGGCACAACAGAGGTAATCAATAACTTCCAGGAAACCAATGGCCAAATTTTGAGTCACTGAAAGAAATATTTCAACTATCTGAAAAAGAGTAAAAGTTAGTTCTATGCATTCCTTGATTTATCCACTGGAATATAGTGTAGGAACAGAAGAATTTAAAATAGTGAGAGTCATAATAGGAGATTATATGCTACTTGGACATTTGTAACTTGATAATCACTGCAAAATTACAGATATATCTTAAAATGTGTTTATGATATGAACAAAATTTTTAAATTGCATCTAATGACTAAAATACAAGCTCTAATAACTTCTAATAGCGTGACCCAGGACAGAATTATGAAATTTTAAGGATTATCTATGGTCTGTACCCTTACTTTTCATATTTGTAAAGACTCAGAAAAACAGTCCTGTGCTTAATTTCAGTCAACTGCGTAATACATATCTAAGTCTAAAACAAGATATTTACTTTAATCAACCCATTCCCAAGTGATCAATAGCAACTAAACTTACTGTATATGCCTGTAACTATATTAGAAATATGAATTCAAGAGATCTGGCATTGTGATGCAGTATGGGGCTGCCTCTTGTGACATTGACACCCCATATGCGCTCTGATTTGAGTCTCTACCACTCCACTTCCAACACAGCTCCCTGCTGGTGCACCCAGGAAAGTACTGGAGCATAGCCAAGGGCTTGGGCCCCTGACACCTGTATAGGAGACCTTGATGGAGTTCCAGGCCCCTGGTTTCGGCCTGATCCAGCCCCAGCTATTGCTGCCACTTGGGGAGTGAACCAGCAGATGGAAGATATTCTCTTTCTCTCTCTCTCCCCCCCCCCACTCGCTCTAACTCTACCTTTCAAATAAATAAATAAGTCTTTAAAAAAGAAGAAGAAATGTGAATTCAAATATTAAACTCCATCAGGCTTTGGCTTATGGAGTTTTTCTGTAGAATTTGTGTGATTAACATTCACACTTTAATTTCTTTAAAAAAAGTAAGACTGAAAATAAAGGTTTTGAAATTCTTGGTGGCCAGCGCCGCGGCTCACTAGGCTAATCCTCTGCCTTGCAGTTCTAGTCCCAGTCGGGGCGCCAGATTCTGTCCCGGCTGCCCCCCTTCCAGGCCAGCTCTCTGTTGTGGCCAGGGAGTGCAGTGGAGGATGGCCCAAGTACTTGGGCCCTGCACCCCATGGGAGACCAGGAGAAGCACCTGGCTCCTGCCATCGGATCAGTGCAGTGCGCCTGCCGCAGCGTGCTGGCCACAGCAGCCATTGGAGCGTGAACCAACGGCAAAGGAAGACCTTTCTCTCTGTCTCTCTCTCTCACTGTCCACTCTGCCTGTCAAAAAAAAAAAAAGAAATTCTTGGCTAGACCTGTTAGTAAATTCAACTCCATGAGCACACATCTATGTGAATTGCCAGGATCCTGAATTTGGAACAACCCACATGCCGTCACCCCTTGAAATTCCTAATAATATTTTAATAATGGACCCACATCTTCATTTTTATCTACTCCATGCAAATTGTGTACTTAATTTTGCATCCTAGGCTGGAAGTGAATCATCTATTGGATTTTCATATGATTCTTTGGTTCAGAATGGTGTTACTACAATATCTTCTTCTGATCTTTTCCTGTCAACTTTGCAAGCAAAGAAATTTCTTTGTCTTTTTTGCCTGTAAAACACCATGTGTTGCACATGCAAACTAGAGGTTTCACACTTTGTTGGTTCAGCCAATAGTGGGACTGCAGAAGAACTCACCACCAAGATATTCTTTAAAAGTCTTGAAAAGCCACCAGGAGCCAAGGTGTGACCAATGACTAAAATAAAGGGACTGAAAACTTTCTTTTTTCTTTGTAGCTAGACTTTCTTTCTGAAAACTGGCTATGGTTATGCATGTTGTGTCAGCAAGATTTCAATCAGATCTCGTGCTATCCTCACCTTGGCAGGGCACACAGTCAGTAAGACCAAACTTAACACCTAGGTGGCCCTTTTCCTCTGAGATCAGCAGTCACATCCTAGCACTCACAACCTAATTATCTCATCCAAGCCTTGGTGTAGATTTCTTCCTCTCATGATGAGTCAACGTTGGATCCGTGCTCCCACGCTACTTTGACTCCTGGAACTCCTGACATCACTGTGAGCCGAATCTGCGGAAGAGACATGACAGACGGAATGGAAGTCCATGCGGAGTCAGATTTTCCCTGTAATTTGACTCATAAGAGTTTTCTGAATCCCCCTTTTTCATTTGGCAATTTTGAGAGGTGAAGGATGATTCAAAGAATATGGAAGGCATTATACTTATGCAGTTAAATCATCAGTTTATAATAGTCTCAATTTTATTATAGATAGATTTATGCATTGATAATATAGAGCTTCACGGCTCTGCCTTGAAGGCTGCATACATTCTACAAGGAACTGAATGGTGCCTACTAAGTGCCAAGTAAATGATTGACATAGGATTAGCAAACAGAGATAGAAAATTCTGTTGTGAAAGTGTCTATTTATATTCTAATTTCAATTAATTAATATATCTTTATTAAGCACCCACTACATGCTCATAAATTTAGGAGTTGCAAAGGCATTAGCAATAAGGCAGTCTAGCTGGAGAGTATTGTCACTACACTGGGAGCTAGGGTCAAGTCTCCTTCTCCAGGTACTGGATAGGCGCCTATATCCTCTTTCTCTTCACCCATATATATATACTTGCCAGGGGGTTCATATAGTTAAGAGGACTGATTATTGGTAAGAGGAAAAAACACATATCTGACATATGTATTGCATTTCCTCATTCTATACCAACAGCAGTTGATCAGTCATGACATTCTTTCTAGATAAAGCTTCTGAATACTTCTTAACACTGAAATCCGGGATAATACTACCTTGTCAATATTTCATTATTTGTGTTCCCTCTTGGGACAAAGGTTTACTTCTTGCTATTTCTTAGTTATAGCTCCATATGAGTTTTTTTTTTTTTTACAAAGAACTAAAAGATTGAACTGTCTAAGAAGATAAATTTTGGAGGAAAAAAATTACATTCATTAAATAATATAGGTGAGAGAACTTTAACCTACAAAAAAGAAACCCCAAATTCTAGTTCTGGGTAAACTACTGATATGATATGGGATTTTGAACAAAGCCTTTTCCTGTACTTTACATTTCAACTGTACCATCCTTAAAATGAAGAGGGGCCAATGACATTCTCTTTCATTGCTAACATTCCCTTCCTGTGACTATGATTTAGTAAGAATATAAGACATCACTAAGGGCCAAGGTGACAGGAAGTAGAGACTAACAGACTCAGAAATTCAATGAGAAATAATTTCCTAAGTGATAGGAAAGTTAGGAAATTTCATCAGTAACTGAAGTCTTGAATTTAAGTGGAACTGAGTTTTAATTTGAATTGAACTTTGAAAACCATACAAAATGTGTAAGAACAAATAAGTAAAAACTTCAAAACTTGTATTTAGGCCTCCAAGTCCTTTTTATCTCAATGACGTCAAGAAGTGAGCTGGCCCTTTGGTGTCCCCTAAAATGGTAGCCGGTGCCGCGGCTTACTAGGCTAATCCTCCGCCTTGCGGCATCGGCACACCGGGTTCTAGTCCCAGTCAGGGCACCGGATTCTGTCCCGGTGGCTCCTCTTCCAGGCCAGCTCTCTGCTGTGGCCTGGGAGTGCAGTGGAGGATGGCCCAAGTGCTTGGGCTCTGCACCCCATGGGAGACCAGGATAAGTACCTGGCTCCTGCCATCGGATCAGAGCGGTACAGCCGCGGCGGCATTGGAGGGTGAACCAACAGCAAAAGGAAGACCTTTCTCTCTGTCTCTCTCTCTCACTGTCCACTCTGCCTGTAAAAAAGTTTTTTAAAAAAATGGCAACATGTACATGTTGTCCTAAAGAGACTTCTTGCTTGGTTTCCCATCATAAAAGTTCCATACATCAGATTGGCAGAGTCACGTTTTCCCTATGATACCTTGCAGAGGAACTCTACATCCACTATGATCCAATGAATTCAGTTTTCACTTCTCTGGGGTTTCTGTAATGGTTACTATGTCCCTAGTCCCTGAACCAATTCATTAAGTACCTGAGCCAAATTTCCATCCATTAATTTTTCACATGGAAATAATTTTTTAATGTTTATAAAAGTATGTAGAATCTTTTAAGCAAAATAATCACACAATGCAAAGAGTATAAGAAAAAAATTTCCCCAATAAGCTTGTAAATTAATGAAATTGAGACAAAATGACCCAGTGATTTAATCCAAAGGCTCTGGAGTAAGGCTACATGACTTCAACCATGACTTTGCTCCTCACTCTCTGTTGACTTTGAGTAAGTTGCTTAAATCCTCTGCGTGTTTCCTCAACTATAAAAAAGATAATATAAAAAGCAGCTGTCTCAAAAGATTTCATGAAGGGCCATCACTGTGGTTCAGCAGGTTAAGCCACTTGCAACCTCAGCATCCCACATCAGAGCAAGGGTTCAAGTCCTGGCTGCTCTTCTTCCAGTCCAGTTCCATGCTAATGTGCTTGGGAAAGCAGTGGAAGGTGATCCAAGTTCTTGGGCCTCTGTTACCCATGTGCGAGACCCAGTAGAAGTTCCAGGCTCCTGGCTTCAGCCTGGCCCAGCTCTGGCCATCGAGGCCATTTGGGGAGTGAATCAGCAAAGGATGATTTCTCTCTCTCTCTCTCTCTCTCTCTCTCTCTCCATGCCTTTCAAATAAATAAATAAAAATCTTTTTTACAAAAGATCTCATGAACATAGATTATGTTCAATAGTGTAATGCCTGATATATAAATGTGTAGTCAACATTGCTTCCCAGTATTCAGATCTAGTCTCCCTCACAATCTTTTTTCAGTTAAACAGTGTCATGTGATTGCTTTTATGGCCAATTAACTCTGAATATATGTAATGTGAGTCACTTCTTCACCAATGCCAAATGAAGTCCCTGAGAATCCTTCCAGTTCTCTTTTCTTGCAGTAGTAATGATGCAAGTCACATGTTTGAGGATACACATCAGTAAAGAGGGAATTAAGAGATGAAAATTACCAAGGAAATTATTTTCTTAAGATTTATTTCAAATTACAAACATGGAGGAGAGACGGGGGAGGGGGGGAGTGTTGAGAAAGAGAGAGAGAAAGAGAGAAAAAAACTTCCATGCACTGGTTCACTCCCCAAATGCCCAAAGTAGCCTGGTCTTGTCCTGGTCAAAGCTCAGTTCTCACAGCTCCATCCAGGTCTCCATTATGGGTGGCAGGGGCCCAAGTGCTTGGCCATCACTTCTACTTTCCTAGTAGGAAGCTGGATCAGAAGAAGAGCAGCAAGGACAGGAAGCAGCACTCTGACATGGGATGCTGGTGTCACAAGTGGTGGCTTAACCTATTGTGCCCAAGCACTGGCCCCCTCCAGGAAATTATTTAAGTGTTTCATAGTTAGAGAGCAAGAGTTTCTAAAATGAAAACATAGGTTGCCTACAAAGAATGAGGAAATAGAATCAAACTTCTCAGCTATTCTGGAACCTAGAGTTTGGTGATGCAATGCCATCAAACTACTGGATATAGCTGAATACAAAGAGTATTCAGACTAGAATTTCATACTCAAGTCAAGCTAGAAATCAACTATTAGGATAAGGACAGTTTTCACTAATGAAAGATTTCATGACTTTATTTCCCACATATGTTTTCTCAAGAAGCATCTTGAAAAAGTTAAGAAGGCATTTAAATTTAATGAAATGAAGACTAAGTCAAAGAGGAAGACCTGGGGTCCAAGAAAGAAAAGACCTAACACAGGGAAGCAGTCGGGCGTTTTACAGCAGGTTGTGAAGGAAGTTACATTTTGACAGGTGTGCAGTGCATCTGCAGAGCTATCAGCACTGAAAGACTGAGATGCCCAGAAGGGAGTTCTCCAAAGCAAATCCTCCCTATCAGAGATTGGAAGTGGGGGTAATATAGCAGCAGTGGGTATGTGCAAACAGTCAAACAACATCAATCATTAACTCTAGAAAAAAAAACATTGTGTTCAAGAAAATGGAAACATGTACAAAAATTGTAAACTATATAGTTTGAATCATAATGATGTGAATTTTACCCTTCAGGGAAGACCAGAGAGTGAGGGAAGGCTATGTGCATGTACACGGAACAAAATCAGTAAATCATAATTGTCTAGCAGAAAGTGTCTGGATGCTATCTGGGATGGGAACAATTTGATATCAGAAAGTTTTAGAAAGATGAAGCCGGCGCCACGGCTCACTAGGCTAATCCTCCGCCTTGCGGCGCCGGCACACCGGGTTCTAGCCCTGGTCAGGGCGCCGGATTCTGTCCTGGTTGCCCCTCTTCCAGGTCAGCTCTCTGCTGTGGCCTGGGAGTGCAGTGGAGGATGGCCCAAGTACTTGGGCCCTGCACCCCATGGGAGACCAGGAGAAGCACCTGGCTCCTGCCATTGGATCAGCATGGTGCGCCGGCTGCGGCGGCCATTGGAGGGTGAACCAACGGCAAAGGAAGACCTTTCTCTCTGTCTCTCTCTCTCACTGTCCACTCTGCCTGTCAAAAAAGAAAAGAAAAGAAAGTTTTAGTAAGATGAAACTAAGAACTGAAGCTAAACAAATTGGAAATGATCACCTCGGAGTGCAAATGCATGGATCGGGGAATGGCTGACTTTTTGTTATGGGCATACCTTGTTTATTGCATTTTGCATTACTGCCCTTCACAAATTCTGTGGTTTTTTTAAAGTGTTGGTTTGTCATATCAATGTTATTTTTCAACAGTATGTGGTCACTTTAGGTTTCCATAACATTTTGGTAATTCCCATAATATTTCATTCAAACTTTTGCTTTATTATTATGCCTGTCATGGTGACCTGTGATCAGTAGTCTTTGATGTTATTATTATGATTGTTTAGGTGCACTCTGAACCACACTGATATAACACAGAACTTTATATATAAATGTTGGTCTTCTGACATGCTCCACCCACCAGCTGTTCCTTATTTATCTCCTCCTCCAGCCTCTCCAATCCCTGAGACACCACAATATTAAAATTAGGCCCATTTATCACCCAATAATGGCCTCTGAATATTCAAGGGAAATGAAGAGTTGCTTCTCACTCTAAGTCAAATGCCAGAAATGATTAACTTAGTAAGGAAAAGCTAAGCCTCTTGTGCTAAACAATCAAGTTCTCAGTACAAAGAAAAAGTTCTTGGAGGAAAGGAAAAGCACTATTCCCTTGACCACAGAATGGATAGAAAGCAAAAGAGCCTTATTACTGATACGGAGAAAGTTGTAGTGATGTGGCTAGAACAGCAAACTCGCCACAACACTCCCTTAAGCCAAAGCCTGCTCTAGAGGAAAGCCCTAACTCTCTTCAATTCTATGAAGGCTGCTAGAGGTGAAGAAGTAGCAGAAGAAAAGCCTGAAGCTAGCAGAGATAGTTCATGAGGTATAAGGAAAGAAGCCATATCCATAACATCAACGTGTACAGTAGATGTAGAAGTTTTGCACAAGAGGTAAGACACTGATGACAGCCACTGCACTAAATGACAGTTTTCCATGTAGATAACACAACCTTCTGTTGGAGGAAGATGCCACCTAGGATATTCAAAACTGGGGAGGAGAAGACAATGCCTGGCTTCAATGTTGCAAAAGACAGGCTAACTCTTGTTAGGCAGTAAGGCAGTTGGTGATTTGTACTTGAAGTTAGTGCTCATTTCCTACTCTGTAGAGCCTAGGGCCCTTGGGAATTATACCAAATCTACTCTTCATATGCTCCATAAATGGAACAAGGCTTGGATGACAGCCTTTCTGTTTACAACAAGGTTTGCTGAATATTTTAAGCCCACACTTGGGACTTACTGCTCAGAAAAAAAAAAAAAAGAAAGAAAAGAAAATTCCTTTCAAAGTACTACACCTGGTCACCAAGAGCTCTGTGTCGCTGCCCCTCTTCATGGAGGAACGACACAGGACCCTGCGCTGTTCTTTTGTCTGCTCGGCCCTCCCCGGGTTTGCTGCTGGTTCTTCCCGGGTTGGCTACTGTCCCTTCCACCTCCGTGGAAGGGCGGTTCCCCCTGGCCACTTTCCCCACTTCCGCAGGGGAGCGGCACACCACCGGCTGGCTCTCTCGGGGGCTGCACAGGTGTTCCTTCAGATAGATGTTCCCCTTAGATGTTCCTCGTGCATGTTGTCTCTCTCCTCCTTTATAGTCCTCTTCCGCCAATCCCAACTCGGTTGCCCACACTCCGAGTAAGCTGCTCTCCTCCAATCAGGAGCAGGATCAGCTCCTGGAGGTCATCACTCAAGTTGGCAAGAGGCAGCTGCGTAGAAGCTATTTTCTCCTCTCCCAGCGCCATATTGTGGGAGAGCAGATGCATAGAATAAGTCTTAATTCCAGTAACTTAGTCTAGTCCGAGTTACTCCCAGTTGCTCCCCACAGATCCCCCTTTCTTTTTATTTTTGGCGTTGATACGCACCTGTCTTCGGTGCCCCGCGGCACACACTCTGCTCTGCTTGCTAGAGTTGCCCACAGGTGCTTACAAGTCCTATCAATCAGGCAAACCGAATCCAGGTCCTCTCTTCGCCATGTTATGAGGAGGTTTTTAGGCACTGATGCGTGCCTGTGTTCGGTGCCCTGCAGCGCATGCTCTGCCAGAACTGCCTGCAGGTGCTTACAAGCCCTATCAATCAGGCAAACCGAATCCAAGCCTTCTCATTGCCGTATTCTGGGGAGACTTATTGGTGTTGATAACGTGCCTGTCTTCGGTGACCTGCGGCGCATAAGCTGCTAGCTGCCCGCAGGTGCTCATCGCCTCACTAATCAGGCAGACCGAATCCAAGCTCTCTCATTGCCATGTTGTGGGGAGGCCTTTCTATTTCTCTATTTCTCTATCTCCGGGCATTACTATTTCTCCCATTTTACTTCTATCTTCCAGCATTCCTATTTCTCTCATTTTACTTCTAAACTTCTGTTTCTCTTATCTTCGCCGCTTCCCGGCGCCCGCCCCGAGGCTGCTTCTTGGCGCCTCACCACCCCGCGGCGGCTTCCCGGCTTTGCGCCGCTTCAGCCTGCGCTTCTCTCATCTGCGCGGCTTCCCGGCGCCCGCCCTGCGGCGGGCTCCCGGCTCTGCGCGGCTTGGCTTCGCACGCACACTCCGCGGTCTCCACGCACTTCGCGCCCGCACCACGGCCTCGCGCCAGCCCCGCATTCCCTATCTATTCACGCCCCGTGCTCTCTCTGCACGCGGCGGCTTCCGCGAATCACACAGCGTAGCTCACGTTTTCGCCACTGGTATTCAATCCAAGTTCCCCGGACTAACCTGGCGAATTCCAACCTGGCGGCCCACGTCTCTGCCTCTGGTTCCAGATCTTCGCCTCTTGCTCCCCGGGCTGACTTGAAGAATTCCAAGCTGGCTTACGTCTCCGCCTCGGCCTGCACTCGCGGCTTCATCCTCCCTAACATTTTTCTCTACCCGGTATGTTTCCCTAAGTTTTCTTCCAACAATATTCCTCCCTCATTTCTCCTGGCCTCTCCCCACAGTCCGTATCCAAGTCTAAGTTTCTTATAGGTTTCACTTTCACTTTCAACCTGCAGTCCGTATCTGAGTCTAAGTTTCTTCTTGCTTTCACTTTAAATCCTAGCTTCTTTCCCACAGTCCATATCCGAGTCTATGCTTAGGCTTTCGATAGCTTCTTCCGGCACCTTTTCTGTCCGGCTTTTCCCTAGGCTCTTTGCTAGTCTCTCTCTCCGGTATTTTCCACTTCTTCCCGTTTCTTCCCTCCTAAGTTTCCTATCCGAGTCACGGCACCATTATGTCGCTCCCCCTCTTCATGGAGGAACGACACTAAACCCTGCCTAGGCTTCATATCCGAGTCACGGCACCATTATGTCACTCCCCGTCTTCGTGGAGGAACGACACAGGACCCTGCGCTGTTCTTTCGTCTGCTCGGCCCTCCCCAGGTTTGCTGCTGGTTCTTCCCGGGTTGGCTACTGTCCCTTCCACACCGTGGAAGGGCGGTTCCCCCTGGCCACTTTCCCCACTTCCGCAGGGGAGCGGCACACCGCTGGACAGCTCTCTCGGGGGCTGCACAGGTGTTCCTTCAGATAGATGTTCCTGGTGCATGTTGTCTCTCTCCTCCTTTATAGTCCTCTTCCACCAATCCCAACTCTGCTACCCACACGCCAAGTACGCTGCTCTCCTCCAATCAGGAGCAGGTCCTACAGTTTATTGGTTGAACTGGAGGCAGCTGTATAGAAGCTGTTTCCTCCTCTCCCAGCGCCATATTGTGGGAGAGCAGATGCATAGAATAAGTCTTAATTCCAGTAACTTAGTCTAGTCCGGGTTGCTCCCCACACTCTGATAGAAATGCACAAAAGGATTAATAGTGTTTTCATGACTGCAAATACAACACCCATTCTGCAACCCAAGGATCAAAGAGAAATTTCAACTTTTAAGTATTATCATTTAAGAAATACATTTTGGAAGGCTGTAGTTGCTCTAGATAGTGATTGATCTGGGGAAAATAAATTGAAAACCTTCTGGAATGGATTTGTCATTCTGGTCATTAAGAACTTGTGATTCTTGAGAGAAAGACAGCATTTACAGAAGTTTGGAAGAAGTAGATTCCAACCCTCAATGGTGACTTTGAAGGGTTCAAGACTTCAGTGGAGGCAATGAATGCAGATGTGGTAGAAACACCAAGAGAACTAGAATTAGAAGTGGACCATGAAGATGTGACCAAAGTGCTTCCATCTCATGACTAAATGTTTTTGGATGAGGTGTTGCTTCTTATGGATGAACAAAGAGAGTGATTGTTTGAGATGCAAACTGCTCCCTGTGAAGAAGCTGTGAACATTGTTGAAAAGATAGAAAAGAACTTACAGTATTCCAAAGTTTAGCTGATAAAGCACTGGCAGGGTTTGGAAGGATTGACTCCAATTTTTAAAGATGTCCAGCTGTGGGTAAGATGTCATCAAATATTATCACATGCTTCAGAAAAATTCTTCATGAAAGGAAGACCAACAAATATGATGATCTCCATTATTGTCTTATTTTAAGAAATTGCCACAGTACCTCACCTTGGGTAATCACCACCTTGATCAGTCAGTAGCCATCAACATTAAGGAAACACCCTCCACCAGCAAAAGTATTATGACTTATAAAAGGCTCAGATTATTAGTAGAATTTGGGGGCAACAAAATATTTTTAAATTATAATATGTACTTTCATAGGCGTACTGCTATTAAACAGCTAATAGACTATAATAGTATGGTATAAATATCACTTTTCTATGCACTGGAAAACCAAAAAATCTGTGTGACCTACTTTATTGTGAGAGTCTCTTTATTGAAGTGGTCTGGAACCAAACTGTAATATTTGTACTAGCCTTTTGATGAGTGCCCAATGCCATTTTCATCTGGAGTGCCCAAGACTATCCTCAGGTTGAATTGTCCATTAGAACCATTCACATCATTATTACAAAAAAGAAAAAAAAAAAAGCTAAAACCAGCAGAGGAAGGAGACACAAAGGGCAGAGTCCAGAAACATTCCACGCCTAGAGCTTCCAGATATACCCTGCCAGTAGATTAGTGAATGATGCAAACTTTCCCAAAAACCATGTGTGACAATATGCAGAGTATAGCCAACCAGGGAAGTTCACACGAGCCTTGTGTTTTTGTTGCATTGGTCTCATAGATGTGGTTCATTATCTGCACACCTGATCTTAGTCTCCAGGTAAATCTAAACCTTTGTACCTGATGGCCCCTACTGTAAATCACATGGTTAGCATAGACTAACTGGAATGACTCAAGGCCCTCAGGATACAAAGACACTCATCAGACGGGACATTTCAAAGGCTTGGAAGTTACAACCTAGAGTTAAAGGCAAAAATTAAACCCTCTTTAGACAAGATTAATTCTTTACTAAACAATTGCTCAATTATCTTATTTTTCCCTTTAGTAAATTGCATTCTGCTATAATATGCGGGTTCTTTAATATGATTACCTTGTACAAGGTTGGCAGATCAGAAAATGATGTTGATAAAATGTGAAATTCATTTTCGTTCTCACTGGATTTTTCCTAACATGTTAATGTTTTAAGGCAATCAAGCACAAGTTTTACAATTAAGAGAAAACCTTAGCAATATTTGAAGAACTTAAATAAAAAATCAAGGGATAGGCATGAGTTAAGCTGCTCCTTAGGATACATCCTCCTGTGTCAGAATATGGGTTTCAGTCCTGGCCACTCCACTTCCCATCCAGCGCCCTGTAAAATGCAATCCTGGGACCCTCCCACACACATGGAAGACTTGGATGAAGTTCCTGGCTCCTGGCTTCAGCCTGGCCAAACCTTGGCCATTGCAGGCATCTGGAGAGTGAGCCAGAGGATAGAAGACTTCTCTAACTCTCTATCTCTCTATCTCTCTCTCTCTCCACCCCCCACCTCTCACCTTGTGTGCTGTTCCAATGATTTACAATAAATAAACACTTAAAAATAAATGATGGCTGACCTGGACAGCCCTCTTTTTTAAGATTTATTTATTTATTTGGCAGACAGAGTTAGAGAGAGAGAGGGAGGGAGACACAGAGAGAGAGGTCTTCTATCTGCTAGTTCACTCCCCAGATGGCCACAATGGCTAGAGCTGGATTGATCCAAAGCCAGGAGCCAGGAGCTTCTGGGTCTCCCACATAGGTGCAGGGACCAAAGGACTTGGGCCATATTCCATTGCTTCCCCCAGACCATTAGCAGGGAGCTGAATCAGAAATAGAGCAGCTGGGACTCAAACTGGTGCCCATATGGGATGCCAGTACAGCAGGCAGAGGCTTAACCTACTATACCACAGTCCTTTATGAGGGTGAAAAGTCGTATTTGCTATCTGGCCTTTTCAGAAGACCGGCAGAATTCTGCTCTATTGGCCTGTGGTTGGGGGTTCCCCAGGGCACCTTCCATCCATCTCTTGGTGAACAGCCACTTGGCAGGTTAGGTTTCTTTTCAGTCACCTGATAGGATTTCCCAGGACAGAGGTGTGAAGACACTTCTGACCTGACTTCCCATCTCCTTCCTGTGGATCACCCTGAGAAAAAAAGAAATCGCTTGTGTGCCCCCGCCCAGCGCTGATGTCACACTTCCTTTCTCTCAACCCAGCCCCTTGATGTAAGCAGAGGCTCCAGCCTCTGCAGAAACCGAAGGCTTTGAGTGACAGTGTGGCACGGCAGTGTCCCCTGTCACAGAGTCAGAGGTTTCTTGACTTCCTCTTATCTGAAAAACTGGAAGACAACCCCCTGCAGAGCTGCCAGGGCCTCTGCAGTGTGTTTTGTATCTTCCCTCCTTCCAGGTAGCCACGCCCCTTGGGGCAGCAGCTGAAGCCAAGAAGTAGAAACCCTGCGAAAGTGTAGAAAAGCTTTACGAAGTCAAACACGCTGAATCACCTCACCTGAAGAAAGCACTTTACCTAAATCATCTGACTTTGTAGAAGAAAAGAAATCCCGAGTTATCCTCACATGCTTGCTCCCTCGCTAGCGTTTAAGGTCCTCCAGAGCATACTCTGTATCCCTGTTTCCTTTGTCCAACCCCACTTGCCCAGCTCCATGCTTTGCATGAAATTTCCAATAACTCGATCACCAGGGCTGGGGGGTGGAACCAGCAAGCTCACTTGCACAGAGCTGCCAGTCCAAGGATACCTCGATCCTTTAATTGAGTTCAGTGCCAAATCCATACAGGGAACAGGGGGTATGTCATGACACCTGCTGATTTTGCCTTTCTACCAATCATGGAATGTGCTGCTAGTGTTCAACACATGTGACAAATCACTTTCATGATCAACTGGTTGATTCATGTCTACTTAATGAGATTTATTCAAGTGTATTCATTTCATAATTGGTCCTGTTTATAAGGTGACTCTCTTCCTTGAAATGATGGTGACATCAAATGCCGTTAGTCTTCTGTGGTATTCATATGTGTGTGTGTGTGTATATATATATAATACAAATACAAAATAAAAATTTAATTGTACAAAAGACTTTCATGGTATCATGGCATGACTGATAAACTATCCATTTAAAACATGGCTTCATTTCAGAATCATGGTTAATAGCACACACATACAAGCCAGACTAAATTTGAAACCTGGCTCCATCTTTCATCAGCTGTGTGAACCTGGGAAAGTTCTTTAAGCTCTCTGGAGTTAGCTGACAATATTGGCATCAACTTCACAGCATTTTTGTGAGAAGCAAAGGAGTTCTATGTAAAGTTTTTAGGACAATAAGCACAGTATGTGTTCCTTCTGTTTATTTTTGTTTCTTTTTTTTATTTGAAACTTATTTACAATAAGCTGTATTTGTACAATTCCAATCTGAAACACTATTTCATCCCATACTTGTTGAACTCCACATAATATATTATTAGGGAAATACAAATGTAAAGCACAGTGAAGTGTGAGCATTTGTCACAGCAGGTGAGATGCTACATGGGACTCTCCCAACCCATATTGGTATACTTGGCTCAAGTCCTAGCCCCTCTTTCAATCTAGCTTGCACTTAGGTCCCTGTCATCCATGTGGGAAAGCTGAGTTGATTCCCAGGATTGTGGCTTTGACCTGCCTTGGCTCTATTCACTTAGGGAGTGAACAAGCAGATGGGAGATCACTGTCTCTCTTCCTCTCAAATAAGATAAAAATAAAGAAAAAATCTGAATCATAAAACCACATGGAGATAGTAGTATACTCCTATTAGAGTGGCAAAAATTCAAAACACTGAAAACACCAAATTCTAGCTAGGATGTGGATCAACAGGAACTCTCCGTCATGGTCCAGCCACTTTAGAAAACAGTTTGGTACTTCTACAGTACTAAATGTACTCTTACCATAGGATCAAGCTATTGTGTTCTCTCATACTTATCCAAATGTGTGAAAAACTTGTCCACATGAAAACTTGCACATAGATTTATAGAAACTTTATAGCAGTTTATAGTAGTATTATTCACAGGTGCAAAAAGTTGGAAGCAGCCAATATATCCTTCAGTAACTGAATGGATTGAAAGCTGTGGCATATCCATTGATCAGAATATTTTTCAATAATGAAAAGAAATGAGCTCATAAACCTTGAAAATACATGGAGGAAACTTGAATGCATGTTTCTAAGTGAAGAAAAGCCAGTGTGAAAGGCTACACACTGCATAATTCCAACTGTATGACATTCTGGACAAGAACAATGGTTTCCAGGGATTGAAGTGAAGGTTTGGAATTGTATCTGTGAAATACATGAAATCTGTTTTCTTTATATTAATACAAATTTTAAATGACAGAGTATAAAGGAGGACATTGAAAATATTCTGTATGGTAACAAAGTATTTTACATTTACCCAAAATCACAGAATGCAAAACACCAAGAGCAAGTGCTAATATATACTATAGATTTTGTGTGATAATGACGTATCAATGTAGGTTCATCAGTCTTAACAGATGTGTACTCTGGAAGAGGATGCTGCTAACCAGGAAGATTGTACAGGTGCAGAGACAGGGCGTACATAGGGTATCTCTGTATCTTCCTCTCAATTTTGTTATGATCCTAAAACAGCACTAAAAAATGATAAAGTCCGTTAAAAAGCACATGCTGATGGGCTAGACCCCATTCTAGGCACTAGGGAAACAGCACTCATAACAAAAGGAATAAAATCACCATCCCTGGCTCTTTCATTCTGATGGAAGGGACATCATGTAATTTTGCAGTACAAAGTCAGGTAGAGGCTGTGTTTTGAAAAAGGAAATTGGGGAAAGGAATAGTGATATTGTTAGTGGGTGGATTCGAGAAGACTCTTTTGAGGAAAGGACATATGAGTAGAGACTTGACTGGAGAGAGGGAGTCATGAATATGGCAGGGAACAGGGTTCCAGGCAGAGAAGAGCGAAATGGGAAGACCCGAGACAAGAGCATCCTTAGCCAGGCTCCCGTCACACCAAGGAGCCTAGTGAGCCTGAGGAGCAGGTGATGGAGTCAAAGAAACTGCTAGAGGCCAGATTATGGAGCCAAGGAAAAACCTTTGCTCTTCATTTTGAGATGGTATCTGATGGGGTTTGAACTAAAGAGTGGCTGATAAATGAAAAGTAAGCCCTAGTAGGGCAAGAGTAGAGACACTTGAGATCAAATAGGAAGCTACTGCAGTCATCCAAAAGAACCCAAGTGAGAGATTCTGATAGACCCAAGGAGTCAGGTGCCCTGCCCAGAAGCCACAGTGAAGTCCTACAGAAGTATTGTGACCTCAACCCCTAAAGTTGTTTATACGCTATAAGCCAGAACCACAGAGCTCAGGCCCATAGGCCCACATTGGTGGCAGCTTGCCTGACCACAGTTCCCTGCAATGGTTGAAACAAGCTTTTATTACTGTGCTTAAAACCTTGCACACATGGAAATAACTAACACAGTTTCTGTTTTTGTGACCAAATTCTAAGTGCTACATTTGAGAAAACCAATAAACATGGCTGCTCAGTGCAGGGTGGATCTCAAAGCAGTTATCTTAACAGCACCACAAACATAATCTACCCATGCTAAGCCACGTTTGTGTTTCCTCCCACACGTTAGTGGCATGAACTCTACCAACTCTCCAAAAGGAAAACTCCCACATTAACTTGAACTATTAGATCCACCAGCTTTACCTCCTGATCTGTCCAAAATGTTTAGCCTCCTGTCCAGCCTTGTCCATCTTATTCATCCTTCCAACTTCATTTCACACTCCAAAGTTATCTTTTGTTCTCAGAATGCTGATTATCTCTTTTTGTAATAGCACTAACATATTGTAAAACCATTGATGTGGGGAGCAACTGAGACTAGACTAAGTTACTGGAATTAAGACTTATTCTATGCATCTGCTCTCCCACAATATGGTGCTGAAAGGGAGCAAACAACCTCTACACAGCTGCCTTTCACCAATTTGACTGATGAGCTGCAGGAGCTGATCCTGCTCCTGATTGGAGGAGAGCGGCGTACTTGGCGTGTGGGTAGCAGAGTTGGGATTGGTGGAAGAGGACTATAAAGGAGGAGAGAAACAACATGCACCAGGAACATCTGAAGGAACACCTGCGAAACATCTGAGCAGCCCCCGAGAGCCGGCCGGTGGTGTGCCGCTCCCCCACGGAAGTGGGGAAAGTGGCAGGGGGCACCGCCCTTCCACGGAGGTGGAAGGGCCGGCAGCTAACCTGGGATGGCGTCGTTCCTCCACGAATGAGGGAACGGCAGCTAACCCGGGAAGAGCCGAGCAGACAAAAGAACAGCGCAGGGTCCGGTGTCATTCCTCCGCGAATGGGAGAGCGACAATTGGAACTCTAACTAGTCCATTATCATTCATCTTCGAGTAAGGTAGCCATTGTCCAAGCTGCTCTACTCTCACAGTTCTACTACATCTCTCTATGATGGCTTCTCAACCTCTACCTCCAGGAAAGACCTCTCTCCAGTATCTCTGGCCCATCTGCCCATCCCATGACTGCATAGCTATCCCTGATCAGGTGATATGTTACTTAGACTCCTCTGCTTGGAAGAATCAGAAACCAAATCTTAAGGAAAAAATTTATTCTAAAGACCCAGGTTTTGCTCAGAGACTCTAAATCAGGAAATTCAACCATGACTCAAAACTCTAACTCTCTCTCTCTCTCTGGCAGTCGGTACATGATTCCTCAGCTTCACCTTTCTGTATACTATTTATTTGCTTCATTCTTTCTCTTCCTGTGCCTTTCTCTCTCTCTCTCCTCCACAGAGGGCAAATGACTGCCTCACAGCTCTGGTTCCAGCCAGAGGCAGAGACTTGACTGCCTCTGAATCAGAAATCGGAAATCCCACTAGGGCAGCCGAAGCTGTGTCATAGCAGATAGAGCCACCATCTCAGCACTGGCATCCTATATGGGTGCTGGTTCAAGACCCGGCTGCTCCACTTCCGATCCAGCTCTCTGCTATGGCCTGGGAAAGCAGTAGAAGATGACCCAAGTGCCATCTTGGATAATTCTAAGTGTTACATTTGAGTGCCATCATGGATAATGGGGAACAACTGCACCTGCATGGGAAACCTGGAAGAAGCTCCTGGCTCCTGGCTTCAGGTCAGTGCAACTCCGGCCATTGCAGTCATCTGGGGAGTGAACCAGCAGATGGAAGATCTCTCTTTCTCTCTCTCTCTCTCTCTCTCTCTGCCTCTGCCTCGCTATAACTCTGACTTTCAAATAAATAAATAAATCTTAAGGAAGGAAAGAAGGAAGGAAAGAGAGAAGAAAGGAGGGAGGAAGGGAGAAAGGGGAGGGATGGAGGGAGGGAGGGAGGGAGGGAGGGAAGGAGGAAAGAAGGAAGAAATCCCACCAGGAGTTGATTGATCCATCTAGGTTGTCTTGCAAAACCACATACCCTGTTCACAGGTCTCCCTCCATGATATAGTGAAACCCAAAAATATCTTTTCCTGAATCCTCTTCTCTATATGTTCCCTTGTTAGAGTTGACCAAATATGCTCCCTGGGAGAGATTTAGAAGGTAAAAGGGAGGAGAGGCCATTTTCTCTAGTGGCAGGCCCATGGACAGGTGTGAGGTTCAAAGTAGCTTCCAGAAAAGCTTCCTGAGAATTTCCCACATCAGTGCTGCATACTGAAATGGCCCAGAGCAGCCTCCCCAAGGTCCTTAAGGTTTGCAGCTGTTTCAGGCATCCCATCCTTGGAAATAGCCTTGTTATTTTTCCTAAACATGCATAGGTTCCAGGTGGACATCAACTGGAAAAGGGGAATATTCAGCTGAATATAAGTATCCTTCATACTGTTCCTCAGCCAAATGTATTTTACAGAATAGAAGGATATCACCTCTTCTATAACAAGAAATTATAATAACAAATTTTGTCAAAATCTTTAGTGACTGCTTGTTGGAGCCCAGTTACATGGATTAACTCATTTAGTATTCTGCTCAGTCTATGAAGTAACTCCAATTTTCCTTCCCATTTGTCACATGAGCCACTATATGACTTCTCTTTGGCTTACCCGAATTGCACAGAGAATTTACATAGGGCAAATACTATCATTACCCAGAAAGGAAAGGCCAAGAGAATAAGTAGTCACTTCATATATGGATGACTTAAAAGGAAAAATTTGTCATAGCCTTGGAGTGACCACCAGGCAGAGAAAGAGTGGCTGAGTGCATGAAAGGACAGATGTTGGAACCAGTTCTGAGGATGTGACCCTCAGGGTTGGATGCACCTGAGAGATGGTCAACTGCAGGGGTTGAAAGAGCTGAGAATCAAGAACAGCAAGGTTGGGAGCTGCACTTGAGGCAGCTTAGACAGTTCATGGCAGGGCTGAAATCACCTATGTGGAGCATTTCAGTGGCCTGTGCAAGGGTGGTGGTCACCTTACCCATCAAACTAGGTAGGGCCACTCCTGCAGGGAAACCATGTCCAGAGAAATGGCCATAGAGAACTACTATAGTTGCAGTTATTTTATGGACTTGTACACCCCAGGGGAAGTATAAGGAAGCTGTACAAAGGAAATGAATGCCAGATTTTCAGAAAAAAAAAACTGAATGGATTTCAAAGTTAAGTGAAATATCCAATAAATACCATCTTTCTTCTCATTCCAGTTCTGTGCCAACTGAAAAATAAGACAAAAACAGATATAAATGGAAGATAAAAATATTATCCTTTTACTGATAAAACTGGTTTTAGTGAATACTACTGAAATCTGTGGGCAAGTAAGAATCCTAAAAGGAAATCTCAAGAGGCGGAGCCAAGATGACGGAATAGTGAGGGCGCGCACCGATAGTCCGGGAAAATTTAGTTTAATAAAAGCGGAGTTACGGTAGCCTCAGAAAAAAGGATCAGCAAAAAAATTGCAGAGGAAACTCTTCTGGAGCTATTTGCTGTGACTCAAAGGACCTACTGGGAGAGCAGGGTCACCCACCACGCGGAAGCCGAACCACGGGAGCCGCAGAGTCTGAGCGCCAGTGAGGGAAGGGGAGTCTATGTGACAAAGAAACCAGCGGGGAGAGGAGAGACGCCCAGGGCTCCGAGTCCACACATCAGCGCTGGAAGCGGAGGTGAGCTTAGTAACCGGAGACATTGGCGGGGAAACGGCGGACAGAATTTTAGAGGGACGAGGGTTTTGAAGCGGGAAAGTCCAACAGACTACAGGAGAGAAGGAAAAATAAATAAATAAATAAATAAATAGGTGGGGGCATACTGGTACAGACAAGTTCCACTCTCCTCCAACCTTGCAAAGGTGAGCAAGAGACAAAGAGCTGGGATATACATAATAAAAGGGGAGAGTTAAGACTACAATTCAGTAGCCTAGGCAACCCAGCAGGAGTCCACAGGACTCTTTGGGTAGAAGCCAGGGAAGCTAAATACCATCCATTCTGCTCAGCCTTGCAGTATTACTCACCTCCTGAACAAAAAATAAAATAAAATAAAATAAATGAATAAATAAATAAAGAGAGACTTACCACGCATAACCTGAGGGTGTCACCTTTGCACACCTGTAACCCTGAAGAACCAAGCAGAGCTCTCAGGCCACACCCATCTCAAGCCTCCAAGGCTCCTCCATCAGCAGGCAGTCCACTTAACACGGACACAGTATAATTAAAAAAAAAAAAAAACTCACAGTGAGGGAAACAGAATTAACCATGACAAGCAATAAACACAGAAATCGAGGGAACAAGATCAACGATGACATTATGATGCCTCCAAATAAACAAAACACCCCAAGCCAAGATTATGAAGATGATGAGATAGAAGAAATGCAAGATACGGATTTCAAAAAATTTATGATAAGAACATTTAGAAGTTTTCAAAAGCAAATCCTTGAACTACAGAAATCCTTATGGGACAGGATTGAGAATCTCTCTCGTTAAAATGAAATTTTAAGGAAGAATCAAAATGAAACGCAGAAACTAGTAGAGCAGAAAAGTGTGATAGTGAAGAGAAATCAAAATGAAATGAAGAGCTCAATAGATCAAATGACAAACACATTAGAGAGCCTTAAAAACAGAATGGGTGAAGCAGAAGAGAGAATATCAGACTTAGAAGACAGAGAACAGGAAAGGATACAGTCAAACCAAAGAAAAGAAGAGGAAATTAGAAATCTAAAAAATATTGTTGGGAATCTACAGGATACTATTAAAAAAAAACAACATTCGGGTTCTAGGAGTTCCTGAAGGCATGGAGAGAGAGAAAGGATTAGAAGGCCTTTTTAGTGAGATACTAGCAGAGAACTTTCCGGGTCTGGAGAAGGACAGAGACATCCTAGTACAGGAAGCTCATAGAACCCCCAGTAAACATGACCAAAAGAGATCCTCACCACGACACATTGTAATTAAACTCACCACAGTGAAACATAAAGAAAAGATCCTAAAATGTGCAAGAGAGAAACGTCAGATTACTCTCAGAGGATCTCCAATCAGACTCACAGCAGACTTCTCATCAGAAACACTAAAGGCTAGGAGGGAATGGCGAGACATAGCACAGGTGCTAAGAGAGAAAAATTGCCAGCCCAGAATATTATATCCTGCTAAGCTCTCATTTGTGAATGAAGGTGAAATAAAGACCTTTCATAGCAAACAGAAATTGAAAGACTTTGTGGCCACTCGTCCAGCCCTGCAAAAGATACTTAAAGATGTGCTGCACTCAGAAACACAGAAACACGGCCATCAATATGAAAGAAGGGAAAGGAAGAACACCTACCAGTAAAAGAGCATGGGAAGCTCAAAGCATATACTAGAAAATATCTCTGGGAAAATGGCAGGGCAAAGTCACTATGTATCAATAGTCACATTAAACGTGAATGGCCTGAACTGTCCAGTTAAAAGACACAGACTGGCTGACTGGCTTAAGGAACAACACCCAACTATTTGTTGCCTACAAGAAACACATCTCTCTAACAAAGATGCATGCAGTCTGAAAGTGAAAGGTTGGAAAAAGATATTCCATGCCAACAAAAAAACAAAAAAAAGCAGGTGTAGCCATATTAATATCAGACAAAATAAACTTTAATACAAAAACTGTTAAGAGAGACAAAGAGGGACACTATATAATGATTAAGGGTTCAATTCAACAGGAAGATATAACAATTATCAATGTATATGCACCTAATTACAGGGCACCGGTCTATTTAAAAGATATGTTAAGGGACTTAAAGGGAGACTTAGATTCCAATACAATAGTACTGGGGGACTTCAATACTCCACTCTCAGAAATAGATAGATCATCCAGACAGAAGATCAACAAGGAAACAGCAGATTTAATCGACACTATTGCCCAAATGGATCTAACAGATATCTACAGAACTTTCAATCCTACATCTAAAGACTTTACATTCTTCTCAGCAGTGCATGGAACCTTCTCTAGGATTGACCACATACTAGGCCATAAAGCAAGTCTCAGCAAATTTAAAAGAATTAGAATCATACCATGCAGCTTCTCAGACCACAGGGGAATGAAGCTGGAAATTAGCAACTCAGGAAACCCCAGAAAGTATGCAAACACATGGAGACTGAACAACATGCTCCTGAATGAACACTGGGTCATTCAAGAAATCAAAAGAGAAATCAGAAACTTTCTGGAAGTAAATGAGGATAACAACACAACATATCAAAACTTATGGGATACGGCAAAAGCAGTATTGAGAGGCAAGTTTATAGCAATAGGGGCCTATATCAAGAAATTGGAAAGGCACCAAATAAATGAGCTTTCAGTGCATCTCAAGGACCTAGAAAATTTGCAGCAAACCAGACCCAAATCTAGTAGGAGAAGAGAAATAATTAAAATCAGAGAAGAAATTAACAGGATTGAATCCAAAAAAAAAAAATTACAAAAAATCAGCCAAGCAAAGAGCTGGTTTTTTGAAAAAATAAACAAAATTGACACCCCATTGGCCCAACTAACTAAAAAAAGAAAAGACCCAAATCAATAAAATTAGAGATGAAAAAGGAAACATAAGAACAGACACCACAGAAATAAAAAGAATCATCAGAAATTACTACAAGGATTTGTATGCCAGCAAACAAGAAAATCTATCAGAAATGGATAGATTCCTGGACCCATGCAATCTACCTAAATTGAACCATGAAGACATCGAAAACCTAAATAGACCCATAACTGAAGCAGAAATTGAAACAGTAATAAAGGCCCTCCCAACAAAGAAAAGCCCAGGACCAGATGGATTCACTGCTGAATTCTACCAGACATTTAAAGAAGAACTAATTCCATTTCTTCTCAAACTATTCAGAACAATCAAAAAAGATGGAATCCTCCCAAATTCTTTCTATGAAGCCAGCATCACCTTAATCCCTAAGCCAGAGAAAGATGCAGCACTGAAAGAAAATTATAGACCAATATCCCTGATGAACATAGATGCAAAAATCCTCAATAAAATTCTCGCCAATAGAATACAACAACACATCAGGAAAATCATCCACCCAGACCAAGTGGGATTTATCCCTGGTATGCAGGGATGGTTCAACATTCGCAAATCAATCAATGTGATTCACCACATTAACAGACTGCAGAAGAAAAACCATATGATTATCTCAATAGATGCAGAGAAAGCATTCAGTAAGATTCAACACCCTTTCTTGATGAAAAATCTAAGCAAATTGGGTATAGAAGGAACATTCCTCAATATAATCAAAGCAATTTATGAAAAGCCCACAGCCAGCATCCTATTGAATGGGGAAAAGTTGGAAGCATTTCCACTGAGATCTGGCACCAGACAGGGATGCCCACTCTCACCATTTCTATTTAACATAGTTCTGGAAGTTTTAGCCAGAGCCATCAAACAAGAAAAAGAAATTAAAGGAATACAAATTGAGAAGGAAGAAGTCAAACTATCCCTCTTTGCAGATGATATGATTCTTTACTTAGGGGATCCAAAGAACTCTACTAAAAGACTATTGGAACTCATAGAGGAGTTTGGCAAAGTGGCAGCATATAAAATCAATGCACAAAAATCAACAGCCTTTGTATACACAAGCAATGCCATGGCTGAGAAAGAACTGCTAAGATCAATCCCATTCACAATAGCTACAAAAACAATCAAATACCTTGGAATAAACTTAACCAAGGACGTTAAAGATCTCTACGATGAGAATTACAAAATCTTAAAGAAAGAAATAGAAGAGGATACCAAAAACTGGAAAAATCTTCCATGCTCATGGATTGGAAGAATCAACATCATCAAAATGTCCATTCTCCCAAAAGCAATTTATAGATTCAATGCAATCCCAATCAAGATACCAAAGACATTCTTCTCAGATCTAGAAAAAATGATGCTGAAATTCATATGGAGGCACAAGAGACCTCGAATAGCTAAAGCAATCTTGTACAACAAAAACAAAGCCGGAGGCATCACAATACCAGATTTCAGGACATACTACAGGGCAGTTGTAATCAAAACAGCATGGTACTGGTACAGAAACAGATGGATAGACCAATGGAACAGAATTGAAACACCAGAAATCAATTCAAACATCTACAGCCAACTTATATTTGATCAAGGATCTAAAACCAATCCCTGGTGCAAGGACAGTCTATTCAATAAATGGTGCTGGGAAAACTGGATTTCCATGTGCAGAAGCATGAAGCAAGACCCCTACCTTACACCTTACACAAAAATCCACTCAACGTGGATTAAAGACCTAAATCTATGACCTGACACCATCAAGTTATTAGAGAACATTGGAGAAACCCTTCAAGATATTGGCACAGGCAAAGAATTTCTGGAAAAGACCCGGGAGGCACAGGCAGTCAAAGCCAAAATCAACTATTGGGATTGCATCAAATTGAGAAGTTTCTGTACTGCAAAAGAAACAGTCAGGAGAGTGAAGAGACAACCGACAGAATGGGAAAAAATATTTGCAAACTATGCAACAGATAAAGGGTTAATAACCAGAATCTATAAAGAGATCAAGAAACTCCACAAAAACAAAACCAACAACCCACTTAAGAGATGGGCCAAGGACCTCAATAGATATTTTTCAAAAGAGGAAATCCAAATGGCCAACAGGCACATGAAAAAATGTTCAAGGTCACTAGCAATCAGGGAAATGCAAATCAAAACCACAATGAGGTTTCACCTCACCCCGGTTAGAATGGCTCACATACAGAAATCTACCAACAACAGATGCTGGCGAGGATGTGTGGAAAAAGGGACACTAACCCACTGTTGGTGGGAATGCAAACTGGTAAAGCCACTATGGAAGTCAGTCTGGAGATTCCTCAGAAACCTGAAGATAACCCTACCGTTTGACCCAGCCATCCCACTCCTTGGGATTTACCCAAAGGAATTTAAATTGGCAAACAAAAAAGTGGTCTGCACCCTAATGTTTATTGCAGCACAATTCACAATAGCCAAGACCTGGAACCAACCTAAATGCCCATCAACGGTAGACTGGATAAAGAAATTATGGGATATGTACTCTTTAGAATACTATACCGCAGTAAGAAACAACGAAATCCAGTCATTTGCAACAAAATGGAGGAATCTGGAACACATCATGCTGAGTGAAATAAGCCAGTCCCAAAGGGACAAATACCATATGTTCTCCCTGATTGGTGACAACTGACTGAACACCAAAAAGGAAACCTGTTGAAGTGAAATGGACACTATGAGAAATGGTGACTTGATCAGCATAGCCCTGACTGTTAATGAACAACTTAATACATTATCCCTCTTAGTAGTTTTTTTGTCTGCTCTACTTAATATGACTGGTTTAATTCTGTAATTAATACACAGTTATTCTTAAGTGTTGAAATTTAACTGAAATGTGATCCCTGTTAAACATAAGAGTGGGAATAAGAGAGGGAAAAGATGTACAATTTGGGACATGCTCAGGCTGACTTGCCCCAAATGGTAGAATTAGAAACATACCAGGGGACTCCAATTCAATCCCATCAAGGTGGCATGTACCAATGCCATCTCACTAGTCCAAGTGATCAATTTCAGTTCACAATTGATCATAATGAAAGGACTAAGAGTCAAAGGGAGCACATAAACAAGTCTAGTACCTGCTAATACTAACCGATAGAATAAATAAAGGGGAGAGTGATCCAACATGGGAAGCGAGATACTCAGCAGACTCATAGAATGGCGGATGTCCTAAACAGCACTCTGGCCTCAGAATCAGCCCTAAAGGCATTCCGATCTGGCTGAAAAGCCCATGAGAGTATTTCAGGCATGGAAAGCCAAAACACTCAGGCAAAAAAAAAAAAAAAAAAAAAAAAAACAACCTAAATGAAAGATCTCTGTGAGTGAGATCCCAGTGGAAAGAACAGGTCTTCAAAGAAGGAGGTACCTTTCTCTGAAGGGAGGAGAGAACCTCCACTTTGACTATGACCTTGTCTGAACAAGATAAGAGTCGGAGAACTCAAGGGGCTTCCATAGCCTTGGAAACTCATGACTGGAGCATAGGGAGATTACTGAGGCCATAAACAGGAGTGTCAATTTGTAAAGTCAACAACAGGAGTCACTGTGCACTTACTCCTCATGTAGGATCTCTGTCCTTAGCGTGCTGTACATTGAGACTTAATGCTATAACGAGTACTCAAACAGTATATTTCACTCTGAGTTTCTATGGGGGTGCAAACTGTTGAAAGCTTTACTTAATGTATACTAAACTGATCTTCTGTAAAAAAAAAAAAAAAAAAAAAAAAAAAGAAGAAGAAGAAGAAATTATCAATTCCCAACTTGACTCTCACTGGGATTAAACATGACAATAGGTCTGATCTGATTTCATCATCATTTAAAAAATCATCTATTATTTTTCACTTTATGTTTCTGTGTGGGAGCAAACTGTTGAAATCTTTACTTAATGTATGCTAAACTGATCTTCTGTATATAAAGAGAATCCAAAATGAATCTTGATGTGAATGGAAGGGGAGAGGGAGTGGGAGAGGGGAGGGTTGCGGGTGGGAGGGACGTTATGGGGGGGAAGCCATTGTAATCCATAAGCTGTACTTTGGAAATTTATATGCATTAAATAAAAGTTAAAAAAAAAAAGGAAATCTCAGAATTCAACACTCATCCAACCTGAAGTACTACACAGGATGGACACCTCCTTTGAACCCTTGGGGGAAGAAGAGGTCCCATGCTCCCCACAGGGAACAAAGAGAGAAGAGAAAGGTGCTGGGATGCATATTCCCTAGTGGTCCTCCCAGACATAGAGTCGCTCTCAGGGCTCAGTGAGTGAGGGTGGGGGAGGGCCCAAGTGTTCTGCTCATGGAGTTCCCTGGAAGGAATAGAGAGAAAAGCCCTTGGCAACCATGGGGCAACACAAGAGAAGCAGAAAAAGGCATCATACAATCTACATAGGGTGTTTGTGGAACATTTCTTACTGACTACACAAAAAGATGACTCCAAGAATCTGTCTTCAAGGAGATCACTTGAAGTCTTTGAAGTGCCAGCTCCCTACCTGGGTTGCACTTAACATTATTGCATTAACACATCTTCCTTCTGTTCTCTTATTTTTGTTTTGTCTGATTTGTGCTTTTGTACTGAGTGAATCTTAAATGGTGAGACAGAATAGGTTAACAATTAAGAGCCCCCCCCCTAAAAAAAGAGCCCGGACCTTACAACCACAAGACCAATGTTCAGGAATCCCCTACTTGAGAACTTCAAGTGGGTCCTGGCATCACTGTCCCTAATGAAGTGAATGATGTGACAAAGGGCAAGTTACTTAGCTTCTCAGATCTGTTATGCGTGAACTGGTGGCAGAGAAAAGATGATTAACTTGGTTCTTTGTCTCACATGGAAGAAGAATTTCCAAGTGAACAAGGCAAAGAAAAGTCATTTAAAGGTATTAAAAAGCAAGATTTATTTAAGTCAGAAACCTCTGGGCAGAGTGACCAGAATGGGCTCCAAGAGAAAACAAACCAGAAGGGGCTGCTGGTAGTGGGTTTTTAAGCACAATTTTGGGAAAGAAAAAAACCTGACAATCAGGTTGACTGACATTCAATTACAAGGCAAGGACAAAACCTATCAAAAGATCTGATCTGTAATTTTATTTGCCAAGGGGTGGGATAGCTAACTTGTTTTTACAGTAAATGGTGAGCTCAGAAGGATGGAATTGCCACTCCCTTGCAATTCTCATGGTAAAATTGGAAATTCCTAAGAAATGGGGCAGGCTCTTTTGACATTGCTAATATAATTTTTGGGGAAAGCAAGCATTTTGCACCCTAAATTTCCACTGGAACCAGTGACTGCCTATTAACTCAATGACTCTTACATTCCCTCCCCTTGAAGAATGGACCCTAACTACTGTTAGGAAAATGAGACGATGACCACTCTGGCTTCTTCTAGCTGAGTAGGGGCAGAGTAGGGAATGGCACTCAAGACAGGATTCAAGCAGGTGCCCCTCATGGGGAATGCAGTGCCAGCTTGCATAAACTGCTTCCATCCAAAGTCATGTGGATGGCCATCTAGAATTTCACTGTTTCAAGTCTGGAGAAAACAAATCTAACAAGCAAATTAAACTTACAAGGTCTAAAACAAAGGATAGAATGATTATTAGAGAACCTAAGAAAGGTGCTGTCTAAACCATGAAGAAGTTTTCCCATTGAGAGGCAAATAGAAACTGACAGGGGGCCAGCGCTGTGGCACAGTGGGTTAATGCCCTGGCCTGAAGTGCCGGCATCCCATATGGGTGCCAGTTCTAGTTCCGGTTGCTCCACTTCTAATCCAGCTCTCTGCTATGGCCTGGGAGGGCAGTGGAAAATGGCCCAGGTCCTAGGGCCCCTGCACCTGGAGGGAGCTCCTGGCTCCTGGCTTCAGATTGGCACAGCTCCAGCCACTGCAGCCATCTGGGGAGTGCACCATTGGACAGAAGACCTCTGTCTCTCTCTGTCTCTGTCTCTCTCTCTCTGCCTCTCCTCTCTCTGTGTAACTCTGCCTTTCAGATAAATAAATAAAAATCTTTAAATAATAAAAAAAAGAAATTGACAGGAAGGGCTTGATAATAATCAGGTAGGCCTTAATATCTGGCCAGGTATGAGGCCCAGATCTATCTATCTCTTCACATGGGGTACTGGAAGAGACATCATAAGGGAGGTGTGAACCTCCTTAGGGATGGCACCCTGTTGACTTCCATTCCCTAGCTGGCCTCAACAGAGGGCAGGTGGCATCTCCAAAAGAAAATTTACAATACTACCTGCAATGTTGCTGACCCTACTTGGCCACCCCTCAGCAGCGGTGATTATTTCGGAAGCTGGGCCAAGGGAAGGGCTTTTCAGCTTAGAGCCAACAAGGTCTGCAGTTCTGACCTGGGAGTCCTTTGACACCAGGGCAGTTCTGTTTCCAGTGACCCGGTTCTTGGCTGGCAGAGCTGCCAGGCCTCTTCAAAAACTGACTTATGTGTCTATCTGAAGCCCTGGCTTTTCACATCAAAAACCATGCCACTTGCAGTGGACTGGCCTATTGAGTCTCCTTGATGGCAGATCACTGTGTAAAGCAGCCATTAATTGGCCTGCCAGCTATGTTTATGTTGCTCCTGCTGCCTAGCTTGCTCTTCTTCCTCTTGGTCTCTGTTAAAGAAGACCAGAGGAAACCTTGAAGAGGATGGAAGTCAAGGAGGGTGCTCAGCCTCATTCCTAACTTTGGTGGCCTAATCTAGAAATCTATAATCATAGACATGTTCTGATAGTGTTTTTTCTATGAGGTAGACAGTGCCCATGAGGATAGCTATGTCCTCACTTTTACATCAAATGTGCAGACCATGTTATGCAACCTGTCCATACATTTTGAAGTTATTAATAAGACTTTTTATCTCTTCCTTATTTGGTTTGCAAAGGGAGGTTTTGTCTGTTTACAGTGCCAATGGCAAAGTAAATCTAGCTGTGAAATCATAATTTAAGATTTCATTTTGAGGCCGGCGCTGTGGCTCACTAGGCTAATCCTCTGCCTTGCGGCACCAGCACACCAGGTTGTAGTCCCGGTCGGGGTGCCAGATTCTGTCCCGGTTGCCCCTCTTCCAGGCCAGCTCTCTGCTATGGCCCAGGAGTGCAGTGGAGGATGGCCCAAGTGCTTGGGCCCTGCACCCCAGGAGAAGCACCTGGCTCCTGGCTTTGGATCAGCGCGGTGCGCCGGCCATGGTGGCCATTGGAGGGTGAACCAACGGCAAAGGAAGACTTCTCTGTCTCTCTCTCACTGTCCACTCTGCCTGTCAAAAAATAAAAAAAAAAAAAGATTTCATTTTGGCTATGTTATTTGGTCTTCTATGTGGCAAGGCTATTATTACAAAAAAAATTAGCCATCTCTTTCATAAGGTCTAAAGATCAAACTGTACATCCCAATGGGAATCCTTCAGAATAGAGTCAGTTTCCCATATGAAAGAGAATGGAGAAATGAGGGAACAAATCAGGCTTCCCAGGTGGCTTACTCTTGGTAACTTAATAGCAAGTGAAAACTTAACAAACAATTGTAACTGTTAAATAACAACTACAAAAATATTTACCAAAAGGTCCAGTGCCTTCTGTAAATTTCAAGACAAGAGTATGTGTATTTGGAAACATTGCTAAAATACCTAAAATACACAAGTGTAATTTGTTTGACCAGCAAACCCAAGCAAAAACATGTCAATGTCTTAAACATTTTTAGTCTCTTTCTATCAACAAATTCAAAACATCTGAACCAAAGATTTATTTAGGTCACATGAGCCAAAAAATGTACTTCTGGTTAATTTAGCAGTTTAAATTAATGAATAATCTTTTGTCTATAAGCCAATTAAAACAGAGCTCTCAATAAATTCTCCCAGGTAGACATACACTACATATACATGTATGACATAATATACAAGACAGAACAATAAAGCAGTTTCAGTAATAGCTTCTTAAAATCTTTAACTGTTTTCTAAATTACCATACATCAATTAGAATTACATCCTTGGTAATATGAATTAACCATACTTTTTCTAAGTTGGAACCTGTAGCCCATTATTGGCTTTATCAGCTTACAGAACTGTCCTTAAAGTACTAAATATAATAGAGGTCAAGGAAAATGAAGTCCTTTGGAAATTAAAAGATGACACATTTAAACACAAAACCAAATATATTTTAACTTCCATAAGCAATAATCTGATTTTTAGTGTTAGAGAATACAATACTGTAGATGACAAAAGACTTTAAATAGCCAATTTTAAAATTATAAACTCATTAACAAAGAAGAGGCACTTGCTTACTCCACACAGTATTTTTGAAAGCACCTGCTGGATTTTATAAACCATTTATCCCTTTAGGTCTCTGGGCCTTTCTCGTTAAAATAACTGTCATGTCTGATAACAACACTAAAGATTATTAGACTTATAACTTTGAACATTTGTATCAGTAGCATTTTCCATTATCAAAAATTTAAAATTTAGCACCACTTCACGTCTTGACAATACCTTTAATATAACCCAAAGAGACTTATTCCTGTCTCTGCAAGATGAGCCATATATCCTTTGATATTTCCAGGGGCCCAGATGGAAATATCAAAGTCTGAAGAATTTGGAACTTTGACTTTTTTTGAATGCTTGTCAAAGATACCAAGAAGCCTTAAAATATCAGATAGAAACAGTATCCCTAACATCATGACATAACATAGACCAGATTTGATCATTGTTATAAAGTGATTACTCAAATACTACAGAATGAAAATATATGTAAACAAACCATAACTTTTAATAAAAAAAAAAACTCAGTTGTTCTTAAACAACTAGAACTTAAGGAGAGACAGAAAATGCAATAGATTACTTCAACAGAACACAAAATCTGTGTCTCTTTGGTCAATCCAAAAATCAGAAATAAAACCTTAAATATAAGAGTTAGCACATGGAATCATCCCATAACTTGGAACCATTTTAACAGACTCAGAACTAGGGAAGAGAAAATAGCATACTGGAGCTGGCTAGAAAAGTGACAGAGAGTCACCAATTAAAAAAAAAAACTATTAAAAAGAGATGCTGCAGTCCTTAAACAGATTTTAAAGGCTATTTCAAAATATTGATGCTGCAGTCTTTAAACATATTTTAAGACTATTTCAAAATATTTATTTTTTTTTTTGACAGGCAGAGTGGACAGTGAGAGAGAGACAGAGAGAAAGGTCTTCCTTTTTTGCCGTTGGTTCACCCTCCGATGGCCGCCGTGGCCGGCGCACTGCGGCCGGCGCACCACGCTGATCTGATGGCAGGAGCCAGGAGCCAGGTGCTTTTCCTGGTCTCCCATGGGGTGCAGGGCCCAAGCACTTGGGCCATCCTCCACTGCACTCCCTGGCCACAGCAGAGGGCTGGCCTGGAAGAGGGGCAACTGGGACAGAATCCGGCGCCCCGACCGGGACTAGAACCCGGTGTGCCGGCGCCGCAAGGTGGAGGATTAGCCTAGTGAGCCGCGGCGCCGGCCATTTCAAAATATTTATTAACATATATATATATTGCAAAAACCTCATTGCTTTAACAGAGGATCAGATTCTAATTCTATATCAAAGAAAAATAAATCAATAGATTTTATCCAAAAATTTCTTTCTTTCATAACCTTCTGTGACGTCCTCATACCTTCTGCAACTTACTTAAACCTTTCTATCTTTTCCATTACACTCTAGAGTAAACTAGCCTTCAGGATAAAATAATTCTTACAAACCATGTCCTTTCTCTTTTCAAAAAGTCTTTTCTTTCTTAATCTTCCTTAGCAAGCACACATTAATGTACTTGTGACCTTTTTACATTTGCAGATTTCATTGATTTACATTTTGAAACAACCTTTTAAAAATCTCCAGATTAAGACAACATTCTCTAAATTAAGGTAACACACCAAATTTCAGCCTTAGTTACTTTCAAGCAGTGTTGAACTATTTTCATAGACTGTTTATGAAAACATATTTGTTAACAAATCAAAATAATTTTTCCATAGAATATAAAGTGCTAAGAGTACCAAAGTTTACATTTAAACACATTTATCTCATTTACCTTTACCCAATTTATATTTAGCAATTACACCTAAATGACTTAAGATGTTGATATTATATCTTTATCTGAATTAAGGTCAAAATTACATCTGCATGGAATTATGCTCCTTTTTTAAAAATTCTAGCTAATGACATAAACCAGAGATTGCAAAGTCTACCTTCAGGGCTAAAAGGAGCACTGATTACCCATTGCTATTTCATCCAGGTCTGTTAAACCAAATCACAAAACATGTTTGGCAAGCTACAATGCAAAATTTTTAGGTAGTGATCTTAAACCTAATGTTCCATTACAACTGAACCAAATTTTCATGCATGAGATTGTTATTTACCAAAGACATATTTTTAGATTTTAAATTGAATTTGAGTCTAGTTTTCTGTTTACCCAAAGAACACCTTAGGTCAATGATGTCTAGTCAACAGCCAGCTACTTGGGACTGCCAGATAGGTCCCAAAGGTGATTGTGGGCCAGGGGCTGGTGTGCCATGGACATGAAGTTCACTGGAGATTGTTTACCTTTATGTTAGGCTTAATGGGAGAGGGCATCCATCAGAGCAGATGGGCACCCCTCCAGAGAGATTCCTAAAGAGGAGAATCTGATAGGGCACAGAATAAAGAACAATGACCTTTAAGGAGGCTCCTGTAAGAGTCTGCAAAGAGGCAAGCTAGAGGGAAAAAACTGGCAGCCCTGCAAAGAGACAGTAACCCTGTACCCTGGACCAAAGGCCAATACTGAAAGTGTCTAATCATGGGGCTGTCAGTCAAACCAGCCTCAGGGATGAGGAGCTATCTCAAGAAGTCCAAGACTCCATCATTGGATTCATTCATATATTCAATAGCATCTGAATATATATTCATTCATATATATTCAATAGCATCTGAGGTCTTTGGGCCTAGATTCTTGCCTAGATGCCTCTGGGTAAAATGACAACAATGGGGGCAATGGTCACCTGATAAAAACTCTCCTCCACCAGGGATTAAAAGCCTCAACGGAGAGGATTTCATTTTTTCTCTTCACACTATTTGCTGAACTCCATTACTTAGAGTAGGGCTAACCATATGATCATTAAGTATACTGAAAATAGATCATTGTAAAAATTAATAACAGGAACCTGAGAGGGAGAAGGAGGAAGTGTTGGAATGTGGGTGAGAGAGAGCATGAGGGGGAAGTCCCACTGTGTTCCTAAATTTGTATATATGAAATATATGACACTTGTATAACTTAAATAAAAAATGCTTAAATGCTCAGCAATAGTCAAACCTGATAACAGAGGGACCCTGGTGCCTCACTAAATAGACCCAAGGACTCTGTGACACACTGCAAAATAATCTAATGCATATTGGAACACATGCAGGGAAATAGAGGCAAGAGGCCATTCAAGAGACAAGAGCTCCGAGACTGGGAGTCAGAGTAGAGGGGCTAGCACTTTTCACAACTCAGTTAGGCTAAATTCTCCACCCTCTGGCTTGTAACCAGGCCAGGTGGTGGTATAGAAAAAGATGAGGCATTTTTCTGTAAGTTCAGGGGTCAAAGGAGCCCTAAGTCTAATGATGCATTCCCCAGGGAATGCCTACTATAATGAGCATAAAAACAGAGTACCTCTGGTTCTTATCTCTCCTGAGTTTGAGATGTCACTCAAAACTTACTGCCTGTGGCATCCAGACATGCTGAAGCCCTCAGGGAAGGGAGGAAGGTGAGGGTGGGTCTAGCTTATATTGCCCACACTCACTCAGCCTTCCACGCCTGTAACCTTGTATATATATATGTATTTGTCAGAAGAGCACATGCAAGGAGTGATCAGTTCCCTTCATCAGCAGTGTGCTAGACTGGGCCTCTGCCTGGTCAAATATATGTCATTGCTTTGTTCCCCTCAATGAAGAAAAATAGTTGTTCTATGCCTCTTAACCTTGAGTCTTATTTGATGGGCCTGATTTTGACAATGAGCCTTCATGGTGAGGGTCTTAGCATACAAAGGTGTTTCAAGCCAGTTTGGAGAGAGGGTGCCAGTCCTGGTTACCACTTAGGGTGGTGACTAGGCAAATGAAGAGGTAAAGAATGAGAGTAGGGGAATAAAATTCTCTGAGCTACATGGAAAGGACCGGACAGAAGGGACCCAAAAGAGGGGACTTGAGGAGGAATGTAAGGGATACCAGAGACACGCTGAGGCTTGTCTACACATGTTCAGGTGTAGCAGGGAGCTATAGTTAATGGAAGTCTAGATCCAAAAACTGCCTGTCTGCGAAAAGAGATAATTAAACTTTAACCCAGAACTAATGAATGAAATATCTAGGAAATACCCACTACTAGGACCAGGAAACCAAGTTTGTAGGAATTGAGGAGACCTGGTTAGGTACAGAAAGCATTTAGAGGAGCAGAGACAGAGATCTTGTCAGGACCTGGAATAAAGGAAAAACTCATTGAGGATGGAGCCTGGAGCCCATGGCCTCCATCCAAGCTGCACCCCGCCTCATCAACAAATTGATCTCCCAGGAGAAGAATAGAGTGAAGTTTTTAGCCCAACACCCTAACAGGCTGTCAGAGTCTGGTGTCTGGTCCTGGAGCCTTTGAAATACACCAGAGAGTGACCCTGGCCTGAATTTCAAGGTAACTCCAAGCCCTTCTCCCAGTCCGATGTGACAGGCCAATCCCCAGGAAAGGAAGCTGAGTCAGACCAGACCAACATTCTCAGAGCTGAGATGAGAAGTTTGAAGAGTGGAGCCTCTGACTTTACAGCTTCCTGCAGGAAAGTATGTCTCCTGGCCCAACACCATTCCAGCTGTCAGGGGCTGGAAGCACTGGAGTGTAGCCCCAGCCAGAATCTGTTAATTGTCTCAAGGCCTTCTCCCAGTCCCACGCAAAGGACCAATCCATGCAAGAGGGAGGGGAAGTGTTTCACAGACCAACGCCCACACGGGTTTGTTAGGGACTGGGGTCTGGCTAAGAGATTTTCAGAACACACCAGGGAGTGCCCCAGCCAGAGCCCTTCAGTCATCTCAAGGCCTTTTCCCAGTTCTTTCACAAAGGACTAATCCACACCAGAGAAGAGGGGTTAGAATAGAGTCTCAGCTCTAAGGGATTGCTCTGGCTAATCAGCAAGCCTAGCCCCTGAGTCTTAAGGCCAGCTTTTAACTGGTTGACAGAGACCCGGTGTTTTTGAAAAAAATGAGAAAGTTGCTATGGAGAAGAGTAATACTCTCTGAAATACAGAAGTGAGAGCAGTCCACATGCTCACCTGTCCAGCAAGATGATAGGATGCTGGCTGGAGTCGGACTCAAGGAGGATCCACGTTATGTTGGAGTTGCTCTCCAACTCATGGCACCAAAATGTTAAGGGTGAAATAGCAGTGGAGAAAAAATTATTACCTTAGTTCTTTGTCTCACATGGAAGAATTTCCAAGTGGACAAAGCAAAAAGAAAAGCATTTAAAGGTATTAAAAAGCAAAATTTATTTAAGTCAGAAACCTCCAGGCAGAGTAACCAGGATGGGCTCCAAGAGAGAACAAACCAGAAGGGGCTGGTGGTAGTGGGGTTTTTAAACACAATTTTGGGAAAGAAAAAAAAAAAACTTGACAATCAGGTTGACATTCAGTTACAAGGCAAGGACAAAACCTATCAAAGACCTGATCTGTAATCTTATTTGCCGAGGGGTGGGGTAGGTAACTTGTTTTTACAGTATACTGTGAGCTCAGAAGGATGGAATAGCCACTCCCTTGCCATTTTCATGGCGAAATTGGAAATTCCTAAGAAATGGGGCAGGTACTTTTGATCATGCTGAAGATAACTGTTGGGGAAAGCAAGCATTTTGCACCCTAAATTTCCATTGGAACAAACCTGTCCGCCTGTTAACCCATCTGATTCCTCATGGAATCTTGTTTTTCACAGAGAAGCTAACAGCAACGTTCTCATAGTTACTGTGAAGAACGAACTTGCCAATGTATATAGAGCATTGGATCCCTGCCAGGCAGAGTGAGCTAGGATGTTGCTGGTGGTGATGGTGGTCATCATCATCATTATCAGCATTGCCAAGGCTTGATACCATTAGTTTGCAATGCAAGCCCTATAAAAATGTTTTCCCTATCATTTCAGATTCTGTCACCAGGTGCAGAGCCCAGGGGAAACCGCAGAGCACTAGACGTGGCCATGATTGGGGTTTTTCCAGGAGAATATGAGGGAGGTGAAAAAGGAAAATGGCAGACCTTGGCAAGGCTAAATAACAAGGGAAGTAAAGGCATAAAGGAGACAAGGGACAGTGAAAAGACACTGGGATCACAGTGAAAAGACACTGTTGATCTCATTGGGGATGAATGAGTGCTGTAGTGGGCTCAAGAGGAACAAGCTGGAAAGTCACAGACCAGGGTTCATGAGACTGAGATAGTTTGGGGAATGGGGATGTTGTTAATGTAATTCAAGTTTTAGGATCTGCCCATGGCTACAGTAAGATCAAGTTGGAAATCCAAGTGGGGAGAAGATCATGAGAGACCAGCGTGTGTGAAAAACCCCCTGTATGGATACTGCAGTTTGTGATTGGAGTGGTGCTGGAGAGACTAACAGTGAGCCAGTAGGCAAAAGTCTTTCTAGAATGAGGAGGAGTGACTGAGAGACCAGCAGATGATGGCTACCAGAGACTAGTGGTGATGCAGTCAGGGTGTGATATTTAAAGCAGGAAGAGGCTAAGTTTTCATAAGAAGAGAGGGACAATGCTGCGAACTGCTGAATAACAAGAAGGATACTTAAACTGTTTCCACTGCCATAATCAAGGAGGCAAGAGAAAAGGAAAAGAAAAAAAAAAAATAGCTGCAGATAGAGTTGCAAGGGAGTCACCGCACCAGGGAGAGTCATAGCAGGAAGGCAAAGTCCAGGGGAAGATGGAAAGATGTGAGAGATTTTACAGGCAACTGATGTTGAGTTCAGAGGACACAGAGTTTCAGAAGTTGAAGACTTCTGAAGAGATGGGGTTCAGGCAAAGAAAGGGCAGAGCCATTTTGGAAATGAAAGGCTGGACTGAGGGCTTCTTGGGGCATCTGTCTTAAAAAGAAATGAAAACAGGCCAGCGCCATGGCTCACTAAGCTAATCCTCCGCCTGTGGCGCTGGCATCCCTGGTTCTAGTCCTGGTCGGGGCGCCGGGTTCTGTCCTGGTTGCTCCTCTTCCAGTCCAGCTCTCTGCTGTGGCCCAGAAAAGGCAGTGGAGGATGGCCCAAGTGCTTGGGCCCTGCACCCGCATGGGAGACCAGGAGGAAGCACCTGGCTCCTGGCTTCGGATCAGCACAGCGCGCTGGCCGTAGCAGCCATTTTTTGGGTGAACCAACGGAAGGAAGACCTTTCTCTCTAACTCTGCCTGTCAAAGAAAGAAAGAAAGAAAGAAAGAAAGAAAGAAAGAAAGAGGAAGGAGGGAAGGAGGGAAGGAGGGAAGGAGGGAAGGAGGGAAGGAGGGAAGGAGGGAAGGAGGGAAGGAGGGAAGGAGGGAAGGAAGGAAGGAAGGAAGGAAGGAAGGAAGGAAGGAAGGAAGGAAGGAAAAGGTCATGAGATTATTCCAGCTGGTCTCAGAGTCAAGAGTGGTGGAAGTGCTGAAGATCCTGCCAGGAGCACACAGAGTTAAGGGTCCTCTCTTCACTTCCGCAATGGCTACCAGGGATTTTAGTTCTCAGAGGGATAAGTGCTCTGGGCTCCTGCTGCACCATCTGGGGATGTGCACTTCTACATAAATATTTTTTTTAAAGATTTATTTATTTATTTATTTATTTGAAAGGCAGAGTTACAGAGAGGCAGAGGCAGAGAGAGAGATAGAGAGAGATCTTCTATCCACTGGTTCACTCCCCAGATGGCAGCACTAGTGGAGCTGCGCCAACCTGAAGCCAGGAGCTTCCTCCGGGTCTCCCACATGGGTGCAGGGGTCTAAGGACTTGGGCCATTTTCTACTGCTTTCCCAGGGCATAGCAGAGAGCTGGATTGGAAGTGGAGCAGCCAGGACTCAAACCAGTGCCCATATGGGATGCCGGCACCTCAGGCTGCAGCTTTACCCACTGCACCACACTGCGGGGCCCCTCTGCATGAATACTAATAGATGGACTGTAGGAAGCAGGGCTCCTAAGAAAGAGAACAGACAGAAAGGAGGAAGTGAATGTGACCCAGGACACAGACCAGCATTCCTAGAGCCAGCAGGACACGGCAGAGTTATGAGGGAGCTACAGAATCTCTGGATTGAATGTGCTCATTTCAGTGAGGAAGAAACCAAAGTTTGGAGCCAATTATAAGGAGGAGCCTATGTAACATAACTCAGACAGCTGTCTGTGCTCCACGTAAAGGAGTGTAGCTATATTATTTGGGAGATTTGCTGATGGGAATTGGGCCAAACATTCTTTAAAATATTTACCACCATCTGGCCAAAATTTCTATTGGCAGCATTTTTATCAGTAGCTGCTTTAGTAGTGTTACTAATAAATCCACATTACAGAAGAGTAGTAATTGGGTTTTCTTTCACATCGGCATTATGGTCACCAGTTATAGCTATAAAATAAGATGTTGTCCTAAATGACAAATTAAAAATTATCAATTTTAGGACTTATCATTGTAACACTCTCAGAGAAGTTTCTTTAGATTCTTTGAAAAACTATTAAAGATGAAAAATCCAGCTGAATTGTATGCCTAAAAGCTGACTTTTTAGTGATTTTTTTGGGGGGGGAATGTTATCCTGAGATTTTTAGAAATTATACATTACTAGTGTAGAAATAGTTACAGAAAACACATCATTCTTAAACATATTTTATTTCAATTATATTTGGAAAATTTGACAAACTATTTGATAAATCAAATTTTTCTGGGGTGCTTGGCTGTTTTCATGACCATAACCCTCTAACATGGGATTTGGGGTTCTGAATTGATAGTGTGAGACTCCAAATTATTCCCACCATAATTTAGAGTATTGTTTACAATAATATTTAGAAAGCGCACGTTCCATACCTAGGGTTCCATACCTAGAGTCTCTTTTAGTTATACATCTATATGTACATAGCACTTTATGCTGATTTCTTTCATTTATAACCAAACGTGTCTTACAAAAAGGCAGTATATTTAAAGTGTAATATGTAATTGGATCATAGAATTTTTGCCACAACCCTTATCCCTTGATTTGGAAACCACATTCAAGATAATCCCCTCTACCAAGAATTCGCCCTGTGATGTAGCTGTGAGGTGCCATTAACTATCATTTCCACCAACAGCTGGGGTTGTGGTTTTGCATACAGAACTTTTTTCCTCATGTGGAGTATAGAACAAAAGATGTTACTAATGTAAAATATGTGAGTAATCAACCAAACCTGTGGTTACTGCTGACTTGAAAAGTCTTCTTTCTCAGTAGGAAAGTGTCATTGGCCATTCCCAAATTGTTACACATGAACAGAAAAAAAAAAAGTGAATACTGTTGGGTCTTACATTTTGTCTAGGAAATACAGCTCAGTTCTTTGCTTGTGGTTAAAGGCTTTCTGTGGTGACACTCACCAGTTGTTCACTGGGAGATGAGCTAAGCAGGAAGCAGAAGCCTGAAACATGTTAGCAGTGAATTTCAAATTTAGGATATGCGCTTCATTTTAATCAATACAAACAGCTAACATCAAAATCAATGACTACAAAAAATTTTCAAGCAAGTATGTGAGAAATATGTATGATGAAAAAACTCTGCCTGGTTTTCAAAAATGTTTGCATCGAAAACACCTCTTTCCACTCCATTTTCTATAAACTTTGAGGAGTATCCTCATATATACATACTAAATTTTCTCAAAACAGTACCTCATGTCAATGTTTTACATCCTGAATTGTTTTCTTTTTCTTTTAAAGAAATCTAATTGTTTTTTTCTCTTCCTCAATAGTACTCTTAATCTTCTCTTCTTCTACTGTGTTGGCAAATCAAAGAGACTATGAGAACACCTTTGTTTCTAGAATCAGGCTTCATTCTAGGGTCATGATGGGAGAACCTGGTAAAAAATGATTTGGAGTAGAGATCAAATCAGGAGTCCCTTAACTGGAGCTTAAACGACAGCTCTAGTTTAGATAGCTCCTACCCTAGTCACTCCTGGAGCTTTCTAAGGCTTCCTGAATCCAACATTATCCCATCTCTACTACCTTCTCCCTGGTCCAGGCTGCTATCATCTCTCATATGCAACATTGCAAGTGTCTTAATTGCCTTCCAAGGATCTGCTCCTAGAGCCAGAGCAGGGATTCAGTGGGTAGGTCTTCAGTTCTCTATGGCTGCTCAGAGCTCATGCCATTCAGGTTGTAAAATATTTTTATCACCATCCTTGCCTTTCACCATATAGCCAGCAGGTTCTTTCAGCATAAATCATGACTTGCCAATTCCCTGGCTGTAATGGTTTTATCTGACAACACCTGAAACCGCTAAGCCATCTTAACACCAAGAAAGGAGGAGCAAACAAGCTTTCCAGCACCTTCTGAGCGACACAGCAGGGAGTTTAGAGCACCAGCCTGAAGTACTCTTGCCCAAAATTAGAAGCTGAATATAATCATGTCCCTATATCTAATCACCAGTTTATAGGAGATTTTAGGGGAGAAAGACATATTAAGTGTCACCACGGTGGGACAGGCATTGTGGAGCAGTGGGTTACACCACTGGTCTGGACACTCACATCCCATATCACAGTGCCGGTTCAAGTCCCAGCTACTCTGCTTCTGATCCAACATCCTTGCTAATGCATCACGGGAAGCAGCAGATGATGGCTCAAAGTGTTTGGGTCCTTGCCACCCACAGGGGAGACCCAGTTGGAGTTCTGGATCCATGGCTTCAACCAGGTCCAGCCCTGGCTGTTGTGGGCATTTGAAGAGTGCATTTGAAGGTGAACGATCTCTCTCGCTCTCTCACTTTCTTGCCTCTCCTTCTCTCTGTTTCCCTCTCTGACTTTCAAATAGATGAAAAATAAATAAATATTTTATTAATGTTTATTAATTTTACTTTAATTTTTTAAAATTAAAACCCAGAAGACAAGAAATTCTATTGGACAAATGATCTGCTTTCTTCAACCAATAAATGTTGAGAGACAGAGAGAGAGGTGGGAACTGTTAGAGATTTAAGAAGCACTCATGTATCTGCACATTTATTTTGAATTCCAATTCAATTGAACCAATTATTTAAAATTTTATTAGATGTTATTTTGCTGACATTATTGTATGATTAATTTTTATATGTGATAAATATTTTTTTAAAGTCCTTATTTCTTAGACTTATTGAAGTATTTATGAAAAAACTATATCTGGAACTTTCTTTAAAATAATCTGTGGTGGGGGGAGAGATTGGTGAACCAAGATTGCCAGATATTGAGAACTTTTTTTTTTTTTTTTTTTGACAGGCAGAGTGGATAGTGAGAGAGAGAGACAGAGAGAAAGGTGTTCCTTTTGCTGTTGGTTCACCCTCCAATGGCCGCCACAGCTGGCACGCTGCGGCCAGCGCACCGCGCTGATCCGAAGGCAGAAGCCAGGTGCTTCTCCTGGTCTCCCATGGGGTGCAGGGCCCAAGCACTTGGGCCATCCTCCACTGCCTTCCCGGGCCACAGCAGAGAACTGGCCTGGAAGAGGGGCAACCGGGAAAGATTCCGGGGCCCCGACCGGGACTAGAACCTGGTGTGCCGGCGCTGCTAGGTGGAGGATTAGCCTATTGAGCCGCAGCGCCAGCCGAGAACTTTTAAAATAAGAGCTAACTGCTTAAGGTTTGATGTTTGGGAGTTAGTTGTGTTTACTATTCACAGTATTTTCTCAATCTCTTTCTAAGTTTCCAGATTTGATAACAGAGTTGAAAACTAATAAAAAGAAAACCCCTCAAAGACATCCCTTTATGATCAGCACTCAAACTCTGTACAACCCCTTGCTCCATTCTCCCTGGGGCCACCCTGACCCCTTTCCTGTTCCTTGAACACACCGAGGTCTTTCCCACTTCAAGGCAGCAGTGGGGATCTAAGTGCCTGGAAGGACTGAGGCAAGAGCATAACCTCGGAGTGCTCAGAGGTGTCCCTCTCAGTCAGGAGAGGAATAACCATTCTCCAAGGAAGCCCAGAATTTCCAGAGTACTGGGGTCATCATGGGGCTAGAACTGAACAGCTGCCAATATCAATATACACGAATACCTCCCCTATCACGTCACTGTTCCAAAAAAAGATGCAGGGGGCAGGGCCCAACTGATGTATTTCCCTACTGATTTTTCAAATGGAAAAGATTACTTTGGTTTTTTTTCTTTTATTTAATAAATTTAAATTTTGAAAGTACAACTTTTGGATTATTGCAGTTTTCCACCCCATAACACCTACCTCCCACCTGCAAACCATCCCATCTCCTACTCCCTCTTCATTAAGATTCTTTTTTTTTTTTTTTTTTGGACAGGCAGAGTCAGACAGTGAGAGATAGAGACAGAGAGAAAAGTCTTCCTTCCATTGGTTCACCCCCCAAATGGCCACTACAGCTGGTGCACTGCACCAATCCAAAGCCAGGAGCCAGGTACCTCTCCAGGTCTCCCATGAGGGTGCAGGGCCCAAGGACTTGGGCCATCCTCCACTGGCTTTCCGGGCCACAGCAGAGAGCTGGGCTGGAAGAGGAGCAACCAGGACAGAATCTGGCATCCCAACCGGGACTAGAACTCAGAGAGTGCCAGCGCCGCAGGTGGAGGATTAGCCTAGTGAGCCGCTTCATTTTTAATTATATACAGAAGGTCAACTTAGTATATACAAATAAAGATTTCAACAGTTTGCACCCACACAGAAACACAAAGTATAAAGTACTGTTTGAATACTAGTTTTAACACTAATTCGCCTAGTACAACACATTAAGGATAGAGATCCTACATACAGAGTAAGTGCACACCTCCTAAGGTGGATATTAGCAGGAAGCTAGAATCAGGAGAGAAAGAGAGAGAGAGATCTTCCATCCACTTATTCACTCCCCAAATACGTTTATTCCCTTTTAAATTCATTTTAAAAATTATTTGAAATATAGTTTTCTAAGTTTTTGACTAAATAAGACCCCTTGATCTAACCTATTATGATATTTCCTACTATTTTGGTGTTTATGACATTGATTCTCAATCATTCAGTTAGAGCTAATTCATCAGGTAGCTCTTCAGTTTTATTTTGCCTGGAACACAGTATTTATATATTCAATTATTTTGCTCTACTCTTAAAATTTTCTTTTTTTCCTTTTTTTATTTTTTATGTATTTATTTATTTTTTTTTTTTTTGACAGGCAGAGTGGATAGTGAGAGAGAGAGAGAGAGAAAGGTCTTCCTTTGCCATTGGTTCACCCTCCAATGGCCACCGCGGCCGGCGCGCTGCGGCCAGCGCACCGCGCTGATCCGATGGCAGGAGCCAGGTACTTCTCCTGGTCTCCCATGGGGTGCAGGGCCCAAGGACTTGGGCCATCCTCCACTGTACTCCCAGGCCACAGCAGAGAGCTGGCCTGGAAGAGGGGCAACCGGGACAGAATCTGGTGCCCCGAGCGGGACTAGAACCCGGTGTGCCGGCACCACAAGGCAGAGGATTAGCCTAGTGAGCCGCGGCGCCGGCCTTTACTCTTAAAATTTTCTATAACTATGCCTCCATGTATTGCTGCTGTTGCAACAGAGTGCAGAGTTCCTCTTCGACAATAGCTATATTTCTTAGGTTTTGCGTTTGAGGACATGAAAATAGAACTCACGTGTCACAGTCTATTTGGCGAAGATATTAACAGAGCACAAGATTAGGAGCTGGAAATTTTGAACTAGGAGTCCCGAGAACAAATCAGAACTGTCCAGTTAGTTGCAAGATTACAAGAAGATTTGTATTTTTCTTCCTTCGTATTCTGTTTGGGTTTTTCCACTAACACAGCTTGCTAAAGGACCAAGGCCTAAGCTGGAAGCCTAATATTCTGATCTGTGCTTCCTCCCTCCTGCCACCGTCTAAGGGAGAAGTTGCCCAGAAAGCTGCTATAGTAGACACCACATATCATGGGCAAAGGAGAATTTATTATTAACAAGAGCATTTCTGAGGGAGTAAGATACTTTTTTAGAATTTTTGATCTTTAATTGGCACCATCATAACTGTACATACTCATAGGTTCAGTGTGATATTCTGAACATGTACACACACGTAATGATCAAAGCAGAGTAATTAGAATATCTAGCATCTGTATTCTTTGTGTGGGGAATCTGCAAGTCTTCAGAATCCTCTCTCCTAGCTATGCTGAAGTAGGCAGTAAATTATTGCTATTGATGTTCACTCCACCATGCTACAGAACACCAGGAATTAATCCTCTTGTCCAGCTGCATCTTTGTCCCCATTCTCCAGCCATTCTATATTCCTCCCCCGCCCCCGCCACCTCCTGCCCATCATTTGACAGCCTCTCTTCTAGGCTCTATTTCTTGCTAGCAGGTCAACTTTTTCAGGGAAGAGAGTACTTTTGTCAAGAATGTGCTCAAATTGCCAACTCCAGCGTAAGCACCAATCACAACCTCAGGGACAAGTTTATCCTTTGAGATACTTGTTTGACTTTTACATCTTCTAAGATCCCAGAAGACACTTGGTCTCCTAAAGTGGTGACAGAGGAGTCCCATTCTGAAAAATCTACCATCTTTAAAAAAAAATGTTATTTGAGCCAAAAAAAATTGAGTCTACAACATCCCAGGTACTGTATTCAGACTGAGGATGAAACTATGAGTAAAGATCCTGTTGTCAGGGAGCTTATAGTCTAGGGAGGATGAAGATAAATAGTAATCAAATAAACCAGTGAACATAATGCTGTAGATATTTGATTAGTAATTGTAGAATGCTTCCCATTTGCCTGGACCACTTTTAATGCTGAAAATGCAGAAGTAGCAATTCAGCAGAATATCTATAGCTTAATCCTGAGGAGGAGACAGATGACGGCTAGATTGATAGATACATGAAATTTTAAGAAGGAACAGAAAACTGTTATTTGAGAGTATGTAACAAACAAACTTGCTCAAATTGGGAGTGGTTCCAAAAGGTTTGGTGAAGTCATTAAAAGTATGAGCACTGGAGCCAGAAAGCCAGGGCACTGAGACCAGCCACTGTCCAGGTACTGGATGACTTTGGGCACTCTGAATTCTCTGTCCTGGAGCAAGTGTTTGACATAGCAGCTAAGACACCCATTAAGATACCCATATCCTGGCCGGCGCCACAGCTCACTAGGCTAATCCTCCACCTGCGGCACCGGTACTCCGGGTTCTAGTCCCGGTTGGGGCTCCGGTTCTGTCCCAGTTGCTCCTCTTCCAGTCCAGCTCTCTGCTGTGGCCGGGGAAGCCAGTGGAGGATGGCCCAAGTGCTTGGGCCCTGCACCCACATGGGAGACCAGGAGGAAGCACCTGGCTCCTGGCTTCGGATCAGCTCAGCATGCCAGCCATAGCGGCCATTTTGGGGGGTGAACCAATGGAAGGAAGACCTTTCTCTCTGTCTCTCTCTCTCACTGTCTAACTCTACCTGTCAAAAAAAAAAATACCCATATCCAACACTGGAGTGCCTGCTCCTGGCTCCTGACCCCAGCTTCCCGCTACTGTGCACCCTAGGAGGCAGTGGGTGATGATGATACGAAGGTGTGGTGTAGCAAATACATAACCCAGTAGCATAGCTGCGTATTATCATCATCAAGTAATATGCACTGTACATTGTTGTATATCCTGTACTTTTACACAACTGGCAGCTCAGTGGATGTGTTTACACCAGTACCACCACGCACACCCACATGCACATACTACAACAGCTACGATTCCACTAGATGAGGATTTGTTCAACTCTATTGGATTCTAGTGGGACCTCTGCTGTACATACAATCGATTGTTGACCAAAACGCCCTATGTGGCACATGACCTTCTTGTTCACTGGGTGCTGACTTCTGTTACTTGTCTATCCCCTTTGTACTTCAGAACTTTTGACAGTTGTTGCTCGATTCTTTTATTCAGGAAGTGTATATGGGGCAGGCGTTTGGCCTCACAGGTAAGCTGCTACTTGGGACACCTATATTCCGTGTTTGTGTGCTTGGGTCTGAGTCCTGGCTCTGCTCCCAATTTCAGATATGCATCCTGGGAGGCAGTAGGTGAAGGGTGCCAAGGTTGGGTCCCTGCTACCTGCATGAGCATCCTGGATTGAGTTCCAATGTCCTGTGGCTTATGCCTGGCTCTCAGCCTTCGCTTTTGCAGGCATTTGGGGAGTGAGCCAGAGGATGGAAGTTCCTTTCTTTCTCTCTCACTTGCTCTCTCTCTCTCTACCTTTCAAATAAATAAAATATTTTAAAAGGAAAATCATATTTGCAACCTAAATGGAGAAATACTTTGGCGAAGGAAGTGAACATAGTTTTGCCTAGCTAAGAAATTGTTTCTGCCCTTTATTAAAAGTCACTACAGACAACTGAGATCTCACCTGAGGCAAGGTAAGGTACTACGGGCAGCTCAGAGAAGTACAACGTCTTCTAGATTATGCTTTGGGTTTACTTCATAATAATTAAGTGATGAAAATACTTTACCACTCAAGCCTCCATTTCTACATCCACAAAATTTATAAAAGCACACAAAATTGATAAAAAAAGAAAACACCTGGTTGTCATCTTCTCAGTCGTGGTGAGGGTTCTTCAGATCTGTGGGGCAATGCCATTTCCTTGGTGACCCTTTTCCTGACCACACTCTAGAGAATAAAGCAACCCCTGCTTGACGTCCCTACCCCTGACCTCCCTCCCAGCTTGTGTGTTCTTGACTAACTTTCTAGTGACTTCTTCATTGGCATGTTGCATGTGTCCCCACAACTAGAGCAGTATTTTCACATCTTTGCTTCCAGAACAGAGCCTGACACAGAAAAAGAAAAACAAACTTTTCTTGGTCAATGAACAGAAAAGGCAACAGCATCAGATCTGTGAGAACACTTGGAAAGCTATAAATCCCCAGGTTGGAAGTGTTATTAATAAAATCAGGTACAAAAAGCTCAATATATTTTCACAGCCTAACTATGATAATGTAGGAAATAACTGAAAGGAAATACTTACTGTGGGCTACAGTAGACCAGGGAAGACCATGTGGAAAATACAGAATTTGGCTTCAAGTAGAGAAATGAAGAGGACCCAGCAAATGGACAAAACAACATGGACAAGGCCATGAAAACAGATGCAAGTTTATCTCATATAGAGTTTTTTGTTGTTGTTTTAAAAACACAAAAATGTAACTAATCTTGACATGGACATTTGGCCTGATGGTTGATGTCTATGTCCCACATGTGAGTACCTGGGTTTGATTCCTGGCTCCAGCTTCTAATTCCAGTTTCTCAATGACATAGACCCTGGGAGACAGCAGTGATGGCTCAACTACTTGAGTTCTTGCTTCCCACATGGGAGACCTGGATGGAGTTTGCAATTCCCAAGATTATGGACATTTGGAGATTGAATGAGCGGATAGATTTTTCTCTCTGTATCTTTCTCCCTCTATCTCTCAAATAAATACATATGTACACACATTTCTAAAGTGAACTGGTCTTGAGAGGAATGCACACGTCAAGGGTAATGAGAGATGGACTTGTAAACCCATCCAGTCACTTACCAACACATTCTTGTTGAGCACTCACAATGTGCTCAATTTCTGGCTAGGAATAATCAGAGTGAAGAGCTGACGAAAGACTCTGAATAACTGATATGTTAACAAGTGGAAAATATTCATGGCTGCCTCATGCAGTTACATTAAGGACTGACAAAGCAATGTACCAAAAAGCACTCAGTACACATTTTGCTCCATGATAATGTGTCTCTGTGTCATTGTCCGGCTTGGGACAGGTCTAGTGAAAGGTGCAGGCTAGACCATGCATTAAGCCAGTTGCTACAACCAGTCCATCTCTCAAGAACACATAATGTGTCAGAAATTAGAAAGCACCATTGCAGGGAAAGTGGTAAAACCATAAAATAGATTAACCACCATCAAGAAACTGACTTGATTCATACCTGAAGAACAGAAACTTCTAGAAATAATGCATAAAGTCAATCTTTCCAACATTAGACCAGACTCAAACAAAAAAAAGTCTATTCTGAAACTAATAAAAGATTCTTCTCTTACCTCATTTAGCAGTTACTAAATGGAAAATTACAAGAGAATAAAAGAAACAAGCAGCTATCTACACAAGATCCAACATCTACCTGGAATATACAGAAAAAAAAAAAACTATGCCATGTTCCCCAAAGCACTCTTCTACTACAGATTAGCCAGTTTAACAGCAAGGATCATTTTCCTCAAAACATTTCTTAATATGAGAATTATTACTTTTATGCTCAAAGAACTGATAACATCTCTTTTCACTCTCACAAACTTGTCAAACCCTTTAGTGTGCCTAATAAATAGTGGTGCATTAATTCATCTCTTTGACTGTTATGGGCCCCTGCTCTATTCTAGGCTTTTGTTTCAGTGCTGGCAAAACAAGATCAACAGAACATAATCCCTACTCTCATGGAGTTCTGGATTTGGTAAGACTCATGGAAATCAAAGGTTTAATATGAATGACAAGCAGCATATCCCAAGTATGCATCCACTTTAAAAAGTTTATGGAAAATAGAATTAAAAGATAAGCATATTTAAGTGAAAAAATATTTTAAGTCCTTGCACAGATTTTTCATAAAACATATTTTCCCTGAACTTTTGGAAATCCCCTATGTTTAGCAGATACTGTGACAAGAAGAATCCAAAGACGAAATCTAACTGAGCCAATAAAAGAGCTGAAAGATGAGAAGTGGCATCAATGAATATATAGGTGAGCTCATCAGCATGGTACACAAAACTCCTGTTCTCATGAAGCTTACTTACATTTTGATAGTGTCAGAGGTAGCAAGATAGCAAGCAAGAAAATCAACAAATAAACAAGATAATCTCATACAGGGAGGATAATATGAAGGCAATAAGCAAGCTGATTCAATTAGAAGTTGCTGGGTATATATATCCCATAATCTCTTTATCCAGTCTTCAGTTGACAGGCATTTGGGTTGATTCCATGTCTTAGCTATTGTGAATTGAACTGCAATAAACATGGGGGTACAGATCACTCTTTCATATGCTGATTTCATCTCCCTTGGGTAAATTCCCAGGTGTGGGATGGCTGGGTCATATGATACATCTATATTCAGATTTCTGAGGTATCTCCATACTGTCTTCTGGAGTCACTGTGCACTAACTTCCCATGTGGACCTCAGTCCTAAGAGAATTGTAATATGGGACTCAATTGTAAAACTTGATCTCAAAGAATAACTTCGTGTTAGTGTATTAACTGGAGGATGTTCTTATGTCTCGTAAGTGATAATTAAGTCTAAGTGCTCTCAAAAGATGTATCATTCTTGGGTTTTCTTTATGTTCCTAATGTTGTATTTATGAGATGCATGCAAATAAATTTTAAAAACGAAGTTGCTGGGGATGGATGGGAAGCTTTGTTTAACTGGGTTAGGAATGTCATCTGGAAGGAAGGAACACATGAGAGGAGACCTGAACGGAAAGAGCAAACCATGCAAAGACCTGGGGGAAGGTATTCTAGGAAGTGTAAGGGGCAAGGACGAAGGCCCAGAATAGGACTGAATCTGCACTTTTCAGCAGAGCGATTAGGATAATGAAGAAGGCCTGGAAGGCCAGGCAGTCCCTCTCAGTCAGATAATAAGGTTTATTCTCAGTGCAAGGGAAGCTATTAAAGGTCTCAAACAGGAAGGAATATGCTTCGTTTGTTTTGCTTTACAATTTTTAAAACATGTTTTGAGAGAAGCAGAAAGATAGAGAAGGAAAGACAGAGTTCCCAACTCTTGGATTCTTCCCCTCCACCCCCCACCAAAAGCCCACAACATGTTGCACTGAGCCAGGCTGGAGCCAGGAACTCAATTCAGGTTTCCCATATGGGTAGGACAAATCCAGTCACTTGAGCTGCCTGCTGCCTCCCAGGGTCTGCATTGGCAAGAAACCGGAGTCAGGAGCCAAAGCCAGGCATCAAACTCAGACACTTTCATACAGGACATGGCCGTCTTAACAGACATCTTAACCTCCAGGCCAAACACCTGCTGTGATCTACACACTTTTAGATCTCTCTGGAAGCTGTGATGAAGCTGGACTCGGGGTAGGAGCGAGCAGAGACAATGAGATCAATTAGAGGGAGAGACTTTGCAGTGTCCAAGTAAAAAGTGGCAGTGAAATGGGCCAGGGTATAATGGGGTAGGAGAATCAGGACTTGAGGTATATTTGGGACACAGAGCTGAAAGGATGTGAGGATAAATTTGGTTTGTGATAGAGGAAAAAGAAGTCAAGACCCTACCAGCAGAGTAGGTTGCATTAATCAAGTGCGACCAATAATTCGTGGTCTAACCACCTTGAATATATTTCCCCCATGTAATCTCTCAACAACCCTATAAGACACATACTGTTGTCATTGTCCCTGCCACACGGACAAGGGAAGACAGATACTGACTCAGCTCACCTGCTAAGTTACACCTTGTGTTTGAACCCAGGCCTTACTGTTTCAGAGTCTGTGTGCTTACACACGATATCATTCTGCTTTGTCATTCCAAGTTTCTGAAGACTAATGTATAAACTAATTTTAAAAGGAGAAGCAGAGTTCCCATTTTTGACATGATATTTTTGAGAAGTTTTGTGGAAATATCAAGTACACAGTGCAATGTAAGACAAAATTCAAGGGATATGCCATGCCGGGGTACATGAGTATAGCGATAGTGTTTAAGGTCATGGGATTGAATTAAATACAGGGCACCAGAGTACACAGAGATTAGAAGAGGCCACAGACCTGTGCGTGGGTCCTGGGTCCTACGATTTGTAGTGTTCAGATAAAAAAGAAATTCACTCACAAGACCAAGAAGCAACATCCAAGTGAAACAGAAAGATCACAGGAATGGGGCGGGTATTTGGCACAATGGGTAAGATGTCACTTGGAACACCTGTGCCCCATACATAAGTGCCTGGGTTTGAGTCCCATCCCCACTCTCAGTCCAGCTTTCTGCCAATGCAGACTCTGAGAGGTAATAGCTGATGGCTCAATGACTTGAGCCCCTGTCACCCACATAGCAGACCTGGATTGAGTTTCCAACTCCTACTTTCAGCCTAGCCCAGACCTGGCTATTGCAAGCATTTGGAAGATGAACTAGCAGATGGATACTCTCTCTGTGTCTGATCCTCTTGTCTCTGTCTCTCTACTTTTCAAATATATTTTTTAAATAATTTTTTACAAAAGGTTTTTCAGAAAAAAAAAGAGAAAGAGACATTGAGAGAAAGAGAAAAGAAAGAAAGAAAGAGAGGGGGAAGGGAGGGAGGGAGAGAGAGAGACAGAGAGAGGACCAATTTGGATTTCCAGAAACTGAGAGATGAAACTGTTAGCTTGATTCTCAGCCAAGTTCTGTCTTCATGGTGGAAAAATGGCTGCAATAGTTCCAGCCTATATCTTTTCAAGCCTAAGGATCATAGAAGGAAAGAGAGAGAGAGAGAGAGAGAGAGAAATTACTTTTTTCCAGGGCTCATTTACAAGTCCACTAGTTCATTCTGATTGGGCCTTCATGGAGCACAACCGCTTCCTGAATTCTGCACCAATCCTTGTGACTAGGAATCCCTAGGGTAGGATCCTATCCACAACATTTGGATGGAAATCTAGGATTTTCCATTCACTATACATTGTACCATGCCAAACAAAAAAAAAATCACCACATTTATGAAAATTACCATGACTAAAAAGTACCAGAGATGCCTGAGTTTCGTGCAGAGAATGCCTTCTCACCTGTTCCAAAAAGTCCCACAAGATAACCTTACAGAGTGAGCATTTGGCCTAGTGGTTAAGATTGCAGTTGAAATGCCTGCACCCCACAATGGAGTACCTGAGTTCAAGTCCTGGTTCTGCTCCCAACTCTAGCTCTCTGGTAATGTACTCCCTGAAGGCAGGTGATGGCTCAAGTGAGTGTGTCCCTGCCAAACATGGGACACGTGCATTAGGCTCCTGCCTCCTTACTTCAGCTTGGCCCAGCCCCCGCTGTTACAGGCACTTGGCATTTGGTGGGTGAACTAATAAATGGGAAATAGCTCTCTCATTCTCTCGTTCTCTCTCTCTCTCCTCTCCCCTCTCAAATAAATTCAATTAACTATTTTAAATCATCCTAGCATGCAGAAATTAGTGACACTTGTGGCTGTCTATATCTCCAAATATGCCTTTGTGAGCCAAGCCACCCTAAGTCTAGTCTTAAAGGAGTCAACCATAAGTGATGGGGGAAATGGAAAATAGAAAAATCATCAGCCCTCATGTTGAATCAACTACTTTGAAAGCACTTCTGTTTAAAGGAAATGCAACCACAAGGTTGGGAAGTCGTTTCACCCACTCCTTGTGAGAGTTTCTGTCCCGTCACAGAGGGCGAAGCTAGGAACCAGCCATGGCTAAGATTTTTTTGCATCCTTGGCAACAGTGCTCTGTTGATTTTTTCTTCTCCTTGACTCTGAACACCTCAAGCACCCACTCAACAGAAGTATACAGAGCACCATTTTAGGGAAAACACTATTTCGATATAGATACAATAGTGAACAAAATACATGAAGATCCATCTCATCGAAAAGCTTATTTTCTAGCAAGGAAAAATGGATGACACTAAATGAAAATACTACTTACGTGATTTTCATCATGTTTTTGAAGGTCATATGTGTTGAGGAAAGGAAAAGCAACCCCATGCAATGTCACGGTAGGAAGTTTGCCCTTTGACAAACAATGACCACCTCTCTTTGACACTGCTTTCTAACTTTATCTGTGAAGAATGCTTTTCCTAATTACTTAAAGACACAAAGCCAGTGAAACATGAAGATATTTAATGCAAGGGATGAGTGGGGCTCCAGGTGACACCAATGCACCAGCCCTGGCCCTTATAAGCTTCTGGGTGTTAATGGATCAGAGTTCATTTGTGGGAAAGTGGAGCAAACATCCACACTCTTGGGGAGGTAAGGAATAGAGGAAGCTGAGAGAGGCTCTGAACAGGACCTCATTAGGCAAATAATAAAGGGTTTCTTAACCCTGAGGAGTCTCAGTCTCCACCTACACCTCCCACAGCAGGTGCCAATGCTTCCAGTTAGGGCTGGGTCTCTGCCTCCTCCTTGAACACCCAGAGCAGCAGAGTAGGAAAGCTGGTGTAGACTCCCCAACCCCACCTGGCCTGGAGCTTCAGGGAGAAGCCAACCTCACAGAGTCTCTTACAGACACAGCTACTAATCTTACAGGGATGGCAGCGAGGCATGAGTATGTCTTCAGGGTGCTTCTCTCTGTTAAGTTGTTTGAAATGTTAGAACTGATTAAAATGCATCATCGTCACCAGATTTCAAAATCATAAATAAATGGCACATAGGACCTTGTGGGGTCAATCTCAGAAAAAAAGAATGTCAATGGAGTAGATCTGAGAAAGGTGATCAAAGTAACCAGTATTAAGCAGAAACGCAAACTGAAACAGTAAGATATCATTTTCAGCCACCAGACTGAGAAAAAACTTCAAATATTGATAATATCATGCTAGCAAGAATGCAGTGAAATGGGCAATAAGATGGTTATGAAAAGGAATTTCGCAGTGTTTAGCATAACTTACAGCCCCACAATCCTGCTTCTAGAAGACATTCCTGTAAAATAAAAGCACAGATCAGGATATTCAATATGGATTCTCATTGTAGCTCATCTTGTATATAAAAAAACAGAACTGGAATATTTCAATAAATTGTGTTGCCTTTTTCCATGGAATATTTTTTAGTTATTGAAATGAATTACATGTATAAAATATATTACTGGGCTGGCACTGTGGCGTAGTGGGTAAAGCTGCCTCCTGCAGTGCCAACATCCCATATGGGTGCTGGTTTGAGTCCCGGCTGCTCCACTTCTGATCCAGCTCTCTGCTATGGCCTGGGAAAGCAGTGGAAGATGGCGCAAGCCCGTGGGCCCCTGCACCCACGTGAGAGACCTGGAAGAAGCTCCTGGCTCCTGGCTTCAGAACAGCACAGCTCTGGCAGTCTCGACCAACTGGGGAGTAAACCAGGAGATGGAAGACCTCTCTGTCTCTCCCTCTCTCTCTCCCCCCCCCCCTGCATCTCCTTCTCTCTGTGTGTGTAACTCTGACTTTCAAGTAAATAAAATTTTAAAAAATAAAATATATTATTTGTCCATATATACATAAATACAAAAAAAAAACTATGGATGGATTTCAAAATCTTCTTGCACCAAAATAAAGTTTCCTCCATAGGTGCGTGTGGGCTGGGGTATGAGTACAAACACAGATGCTTATATACTTGGAGAGATGTCCTCGATATGCTCAGAAAAGGCAGGTAAAGGAAGTGGTGCGACACCAGTTTTGTTTCTGAAACAGGGAGAGAAATTTTATATACATCAGGGGTTTTTATTGTGGAGGGTTAAAACAGAAAAATTATGGAAAGAGCTCCAGCCAGCTGACAGCCTTGACCTACTGGGGAAAGTAGAAATGGAAAGACAGACAGATATAATTATTTTTTGTTTATATACCTTGATGTTATTTCGGTTTTACCACAAGTACATATTATTTTTATCATTTGTGAACATCTTAATAAATTATAAAAGAGAAAATCAAAAGAACTGACTGTGGGAAATGAATTAACCCTTGTTGGGTTCATTGAGGACAATGGGAATGCCTTTGGAAGCAGAGAAAAGCTCTCGGTGTGGAAAGTGCCCCCAGCTATGGAGACGCATCCCCACACATTGGAGAGCAGGTGGGAAGAACTGGAGTGATGCAACCTGGAGAGATGTTTAGGTGGGATGTGGTGATGAACCTGGGTGGAAACAAGGGAAAGGATGGCTGTCCACAAACTTTTCTTAAGATTATTTATTGGGGCTAGAGCTGTGGCACAGCCAGTAAACCCGCTACCTGCAGTGCCAGCATCCCATATGGGCACCGGTTCGAGTCCCAACTGTTCCTCTTCTGATCCAGCTCTCTGCTATGGCCTGGGAAAGCAGTAGAAGATGGCATAAGCCCTTGGGCCCCTGCACCCACGTGGGAGACCCAGAAGAAGCTCTTGGCTCCTGCCTTCCGATCAGCACAGCTCCAGCCCATGCCACCATCCGGAGAGTGAACTAGCAGACAGAAGACCTCTCTCTCTCTCTCTCTACCTCTACCTCTACCTCTTCCTCTCTGTAACTCTGCTTTTCAAATAAATAAATAAATCTTTAAAAAGATTATTTATTTGAAAGGTAGAGTTACAGAAAGAGATAAAGAGGGAGGGAGAGAAGGAGATCTTCCATCTGCTGTTTCATTCCCCAAATGGCTGCAGTGACCAGGGCTAGGCAGGCCAAAACCAGTATCCAAGAGCTTCAGCCAGGTCTCCAAAAGTGGGTACAAAGGCCCAAGCACTTGGGCCATCCTCTGCTGCTTTCCCAGGCACTTTAGCATGGAGCTGGATTGGAAATGGAAGAGTCTGCACTTGAACTGGTGCCTCTATGCCACAATGCTAGTCCCTGTCCACAAATTTTTAATGTGTTGTTGTGTCATCCAAAATCCATACCAGCCCACAGTGGAGTACCCTTCATTTTCAATAGAGTGTGTGGCTACCCAGAATAAAGAATGCAGGTTCCATCTTCTTCCCATCTAGGGATGACTGCATAACTACCTCTGGCCCCAGGCTGTTGCAACACACATGGTTAGAGCACAGCTGCTCTTGCACCTTGCAGCTGGCACCATGAGAAGAAATGGGCAGGGCCTCCTCTTCCTCAGAAGACCTCCTAACCCAGCTAGCTGTCCTGTGGAAGGGGGGACACAGCTGCTCTATACCCAGCATGATGGAACTAAGAAAAAATGTTTCAATAAAGTAGCATTCAGATTAATAAAAATAATTTTCTAATGGGCAAGATTTTGTAGACACAGACAGGAACTTCCATGGGAGTACTTAATGTCTTAATTTTGAGTGCTCAAGAACTTTCTAGAAGGGGGCAGTGTTATAAAGAATATTCTGGGGGCCGGCACTGTGGCACAGCAGGTTAAAGCCCTGACCTGAAGCGCCGGCATCCCATATGGGTGCCGGTTCTAGTTCCAGCTGCTCTACTTCCCATCCAGCTCTCTGCTATGGCCTGGGAAAGCAGTAGAAGATGGCCCAAGTACTTGGACCCCTGCACCCACACAGAAGACCCAGAAGAATCTCCTGGTTCCTGGCTTCAGATCGGCGCAGTTCCGGCTGTTGGGGCTAACTGGGAAGTGAACCAGCAGGTGGAAGACCTCTCTCTCTGTCTCCTACCTCTCTCTGTAACTCTGTCTTTCAAATAAATAAAATAAATCTTTTTAAAAAAAAGAATATTCTGATACAAGAATTAGACAATATGGTTTCACTGGTTCTTTCAAAATATGAGATTCCACTCTTCTGTAATGTCCAAATTTTAAAGCATTTCTGTGTTTGGCTGCAAAAAGATACTAAATTCTCATTGCATTGCATTGTTTAAGTCCCCACTTACTGTAAGTCAGTAGAAAATGCAAGACCCTAGAGTCACCCTAGATTACTCCTTTCACACTGGTCCCCTCTCAAACAGTTGGTCACCACGTCCTGCCACATTTACCTCCTAAATATTTCCCAAATACTTTTCACCCTTTCCCACCTTGAAGTCAGTGTTTTTTTTTTAAGATTTATTTTATTTATTTGAAAGTCAGAGTTACAGAGAGAGGTAGAGATAGAGAGAGAGGTCCTTCATCCACTGTTTCACTTCCCAATTGGCCACAACAGCCAGAGCTGCGCTGATCCAAAGCCAGGAGCCAGGAGCTTCTTCCAGGTCTCCCATGTGGGTTCAGGGGCCCAAGGAGTTGGGCCATCCTCTACTGCTTTCCCAGGCCATAGCAGAGAATTGGATCAGAAGAGGGGCAGCTGGAACTAGAACTGGCGCCCATATGGGATGCCGGCACTTCAGGCCAGGGCTTTAACCCACTGCGCCACAGCACCGGCCCTGCAGCCAGTGTTTTATTCCATTATTTAATTTGAAAAAAAAAAAAAAAAGATTTCCTGGATGCCTGCTGTGCAAAAAATGCTCTGCTAGGCACCAAAGACACAACCCTGCATATGACTCAATCTGTGCCTTCGTGAAAAAGGGGTAAGGAAACTAAACGACCTTCCAGTATGATAAAGGCTATTCTGCAAATACACTGTCCAAGAGGCAGCTACCCAGCCTGGCAGAACACAAGGCAGAAAGGCTCCAGGGAGGCGTGCTGGCAGAGGTGAGCTGCGCCTTCCAGGATAAGTCATCGCAAAGCTCACCTCCGCCGCCACGCCTTGTACCTTTCTCCACGGCTGCTGCCAAGGCATCTGATGGTGTCTTCCTAGCTGTCTAGCTTCCTAGGTTCCAAACTGCTGGAGAGAAAGTCTGAGCTTCATGTGGGGACTTCAGAAAGTTCACGGAAAATGAAATTAACAGGTAAGTTTACTTTGGTGCAAAGGCTTTTGAAACTCATGTATGCAGGAGGTCTTCCAAAAGTTCACTGAAAACATGTGTTATGGAAAAACTGGGCATGGATTTCAAAAATGTTTGCACCTAAATAAACTTAGCTTTTGATCCATTTTCCATCCACGTTGTGAAGTACCATCTTAATTATCATTATTACTTCCTCCGTGGCTGTGTAACAGATAAACATGCAATACATGTAGACAGGATCGATTGGCTTTCATTTCAGTGGGTAACGCACAGCCACACAAAGGTCATGCATTCCTGCGAGTTCCTAGAATGTATCATAATTCACAATGCAGTTCTGGTTTCAGATTTTCCTGGTCAGCCTAACTGAGCTTTCGCTTTTGTTCCTACCACTGTGCGGCCAGTTGAACAATCCCAAATCCTCACCAACGGACAGGCAGGGACTCCTATGGCTTCCCTGCTTGGATCTGCATCCACCATGGCCACCTGCTCAAGGCTGAAGGGGAGAACGAGGGCCGCGCGATCAGCCCAGCATCCTCTGCGGAGAGCCACAGTCACCCGAACCGTGGAATGACTGACTGGGTGCCGGCGCTCGCATCCCGCCACCTCCGGAAAAAGTGACAGGAGTTCTGACACCACTTTGAAACCTGAACATCATGGCTTGACTTTTTCTGAGCCGATATCTGTGGGTAGGTTAGAAGAATCTGGTTCTAATTTTGCGTATTTCTAAACTGAACCAGAATGAGACAATGGAAACTCATTATAATGCAGTGTTTCCCAATGTGTGAGACACAACCTACCCCGCGCCTTGCAAGATGGTTCCCCAGGGTGCACGTGGAACCTGGAATGTATTTAAGAATGCAATGAAGCTCAAGACACCTGTTCTTAGAGCCATATGCTTATTGAACTTTTTATCAGGTGTAAGTAAAAAATGAATTTATTCAAATTAATGCTATGCGTGTTATAGGATAGGTGCTTTTCAGTTGAGTTGGGAAGTACTTTATACGCCATTCCTTCAGGTTTACAACAGCCAGTGAAATTATGGCCACAGGGACAGGGCATTTGATACAGCAGTTAAGACCCTGCTTGGGACACCTACATCCCATATCGAGAGTGTCTGGGTTTGAGTCCCAGCCCTAGGCCTGAATGCAGTTTCCCACCAATAGGCACCATGATAAGCAGTAGTAGATGGTTCAAGTGCTTGGCCCTTGCCACACACATGGGAGACAGGAATGGAGTTCACGGTTCCTAGTTTCAGCCAGGCCCATCACTGGCCAGGCAGTATGCAATGCAGGGAGTTGGCTAGCAGAAGGGAGATATCCCTTTCCCTCTCTCTCTCTCTCTGCCTTTCAAGTAAATTTTAAAAAAAATTAATTTTTTTTAACTTTTATTTAATGAATATAAATTTCCAAAGTTCAGAATATGGATTACAATGGCTTCCCCCCCAATAACGTCCCTCCAACCCGCAACCCTCCCCTTATCCACTCCCTCACCCCTTCCATTCACATAAAGATTCATTTTTGATTCTCTTTATATACAGAAGATCAGTTTAGCATACTTTAAGTAAAGATTTCAACAGTTTGCTCCCACACAGAAACATAAAGTGAAAAATACTGTTTGAGTACTAGTTATAGCATTAAATCTCAATGTACAGCACACTAAGGACAAAGATCCTACATGAGGAGTAAGTGCACAGTGACTCCTGTTGTTGACTTAACAAATTGACACTCTTGTTTATGGCATCAGTAATCACCCTAGGCTCTTGTCATGAGCTGCCAAGGCTATGGAAGCCCCCTGAGTTCACTGACTCTGATCATATTTAGACAAGGCCATGGTCAAAGTGGAAGTTCTCTCCTCCCTTCAGAGAAAGGTACCTCCTTCTTTGATGACCTGTTCTTTCCACTGGGATCTCACTCACGGAGATCTTTCATTTAGGTTTTTTTTTTCCCCAGAGTGTCTTGGCTTTCCATGCCTGAAATACTCTCATGGGCATTTCAGCCGGATCCGCATGCCTTAAGGGCTGAATATGAGGCCAGAGTGCTGTTAGGACATTTCCCATTCTATGGGTCTGCTGTGTATCTCACTTCCCATGTTGGATCATTCTCTCCCTTTTTTATTCTATCAGCTAGTATTTTCAGACAGTATTCTTGTTTATGTGATCCCTTTGGTTCTTAGTCCTATCATTACGATCAATTGTGAACAGAAATTGATCACTTGGACTAGTGAGATGGCATTGGTACATGCTACCTCAATGGGATTGAATTGGAATCCCCTGGTATGTTTCTAACTCCACCGTTTGAGGCAAGTCAGCTTGAGCATGTCCCGAATTGCACATCTCTTCCCTCTCTTATTCCCACTCTTATATTTAACAGTGATCACTTTTCAGTTAAGTTTCAGCACTTAAGAAGAATTGTGTATTGATTACAGTATTCAACCAAAAATATTAAGCAGAACAAACAAAAAAAAATACTAAGAAGGATAACATATTAAGCTGCTCATCAACAGTTAGGGTGAGGGCTGATCAAGTCACCGTTTCTCATAGTGTTCATTTCACTTTAACAGGTTTCCTTTTTGGTGCTCAGTTAGTTGTCACCTATCAAGGAGAACAAGTGGTATTTGTCCCTTTGGGATTGGCTTATTTCACTCAAAGCACCACAGTGAAGAAACCAAATATCTCCAATATGCCAAATAACAAACGCAAAAACCGAGGTAATAAAAACAACGAAGTCATCATGATGCCCCCAAATGAAAAAGACACCCCAATTCAAGATTATGAAGATAATGAGATGAAGAAATGCAAGAAGCAGATCTCAAAAAATTGATAAGAACATTAAGAAGTTCTCAAAAACAAATTCTTGAACTACAGAAATCCCTAATGGACAAGATAGAAAATCTCTCTCGTGAAAATGAAATATTAAGGAGGAATCAAAATGAAACGAAACAACTAGTACAACAGGAAACTGTGAGAGTGAAGAGAAATCATAATGAAGTGAAGAATTCAATAGATCAAATCAAAAACACAATAGAGAGCCTTAAAAACAGAATGGGTGAAGCAGAAGATAGAATATCAGACTTAGAAGACAGAACAGGAAAGGATACAGTCAGACCAAAGAAAAGAAGAGGAAATTAGAAATCTAAAACATATTGTCAGGAATCTGCAGGATACTATTAAAAAAACCAACATTCGGGTTCTAGGAGTTCCTGAAGGCATGGAGAGAGAGAAAGGATTAGAAGGCCTTTTTGGTGAGATATTAGCAGAAAATTTCCCAGGTTTGGAGGACAGAGAAATCCTAGTACAGGAAGCTCACAGAACCCCTAATAAACACGACCAAAAGAGATCCTCACCACGACACGTTGTAATTAAACTCTCCACAGTGAAACATAAAGAAAAGATCCTAAAATGTGCAAGAGAGAAACGTCAGATTACTCTCAGAAGCTCTCCAATCAGACTCACAGCTGACTTCTCATCAGAAACCCTACAAGCTAGGAGGGAATGGCGAGATACAGCCCAGGTACTAAGAGAGAACAACTGCCAGCCCAGAATATTATATCCTGCAAAGCTATCATTTGTGAATAAAGGTGAAATAAAGACTTTTCATAGCAAACAGAAATTGAAAGAATTTGTCGCCACTCGTCCAGCCCTGCAAAAGATGCTTAAAGATGTGTTACACACAGAAACACAGAAACACGGTCATCAATATGAACGAAGGTAAAGGAAGGAAACCTCACAGCAAAAGATCACAGGGAATTCAAAGCATATATTAGAACTTATCTTTGGCAAATGGCAGGGCAAAGTTACCACTTATCATTAGTCACATTGAATGTGAATGGCCTGAACTGTCCAGTTAAAAGACACAGATTGGCTGATTGGGTTAAGGAACAAAACCCATCTATTTGCTGCTTACAAGAAACACATCTTTCCAACAAAGATCCATACAGACTGAAAGTGAAAGGCTGGAAAAAGATGTACCATGCCAACAGAAATGAAAAAAGAGCGGGCGTAGCCATCTTAATATCGGACAACATAAACTTTACCACAAAAACTGTTAAGAGAGACAAAGAGGGACACTATATAATGATTAAGGGATCAATACAACAAGAAGATATAACAATTATCAATGTATATGCACCTAACTACAGGGCACCAGTTTATCTAAAAGATTTGTTAAGGGACTTAAAGGGAGACTTAGACCCCAATACAATAGTACTGGGGGACTTCAATACTCCACTCTCAGAAATAGACAGATCAACAGGACAGAAGATCAACAAGGATACAGTAGATTTAAACGACACTATAGCCCAAATGGATCTAACAGATATCTACAGAACTTTCAATCCTACATCTAAAGACTTTACATTCTTCTCAGCAGTGCATGGAACCTTCTCTAGGATTGACCACATACTAGGCCATAAAGCAAGTCTCAGCAAATTCAAAAGAATTAGAATCATACCATGCAGCTTCTCAGACCATAAAGGAATGAAGTTGAAAATTAGCAACTCAGGAATCCCTAGAGCATACGCAAACACATGGAGATTGAACAACATGCTCCTGAATGAACAATGGGTCATAGAAGAAATTAAAAGAGAAATCAAAAATTTTCTGGAAGTAAATGAGGATAACAGCACAACATACCAAAACTTATGGGACGCAGCAAAAGGAGTGTTAAGAGGAAAGTTTATATCAATAGGTGCCTACATCAAGAAATTGGAAAGGAACCAAATAGATGAGCTTTCAATTCACCTCAAGGATCTAGAAAACCTACAGCAAACCAGACCCAAATCTAGTAGGAGAAGAGAAATAATTAAAATAAGAGAAGAAATTAACAGGATTGAATCAAAAAAAAAATTACAAAAAATCAGCCAAACGAAGAGCTGGTTTTTTGAAAAAATAAACAAAATTGACACCCCATTGGCCCAACTAACTAAAAAAAGAAAAGACCCAAATCAATAAAATCAGAGATGAAAAAGGAAACGTAACAACAGACACCACAGAAATAAAAAGAATCATCAGAAATTACTACAAGGACTTGTATGCCAGCAAACAAGAAAATCTATCAGAAATGGATAGATTCCTGGACACATGCAAACTACCGAAATTGAATCAGGAAGACATCAAAAACCTAAACAAACCCATAACTGAGACAGAAATTGAAACAGTAATAAAGGCCCTCCCAACAAAGAAAAGCCCAGGACCAGATGGATTCACTGCTGAATTCTACCAGACATTTAAAGAAGAACTGACTCCAATTCTTCTCAAACTATTCAGAACAATTAAAAAAGAGGGAGTCCTCCCAAATTCTTTCTATGAAGCCAGCATCACCTTAATTCCTAAGCCAGAAAAAGATGCAGCATTGAAAGAGAATTATAGACCAATATCCCTGATGAACATAGATGCAAAAATCCTCAATAAAATTCTGGCCAATAGAATGCAACAACACATCAGAAAGATCATCCACCCAGACCAAGTGGGATTTATCCCTGGTATGCAGGGATGGTTTAATGTGCGCAAGACAATCAATGTGATACACCACATTAACAGACTGCAGAAGAAAAACCATATGATTATCTCAATAGATGCCGAGAAAGCATTTGATAAAATACAACACCCGTTCATGATGAAAACTCTAAGCAAACTGGGTTTGGAAGGAACATTCCTCAATACAATCAAAGCAATCTATGAAAAACCCACAGCCAACATCCTATTGAATGGGGAAAAGTTGGAAGCATTTCCACTGAGATCTGGTACCAGATAGGGATGCCCACTCTCACCACTGCTATTCAATATAGTTCTGGAAGTTCTAGCCAGAGCTATTAGGCAAGAAAAAGAAATGAAAGGGATACAAATTGGGAAGGAAGAACTCAAACTATCCCTCTTTGCAGATGATATGATTCTTTATTTAGAGGACCCAAAGAACTCTACTAAGAGACTATTGGAACTCATAGAAGATTTTGGCAAAGTAGCAGGGTGTGGGGAGCAACTGGGAGCAACTCGGACTAGACTAAGTTACTGGAATTAAGACTTATTCTATGCATCTGCTCTCCCACAATATGGCGCTGAGAAGGGAGAAACAGCTTCTACACAGCTGCCTCCAGTTCAACCAAGAAACTGTAGGACCTGCTCCTGATTGGAGGAGAGCGGCGTACTTGGCGTGTGGGTAGCAGAGTTGGGATTGGTGGAAGAGGACTATAAAGGAGGAGAGAGACAACATGCACCAGGAACACCTGAGGAACACCTGTGCAGCCCCCGAGAGAGCCGGCCGGCAGTGTGCCGCTCCCCCGCGGAAGTGGGGAATGTGGCAGGGGGAACCGCCCTTCCACGGAGGTGGAAGGGATGGTAGCCAACCCGGGAAGAACCAGCAGCAAACCCGGGGAGGGCCGAGCAGACAAAAGAACAGCGCAGGGTCCTGTGTCGTTCCTCCACGAAGACGGGGAGCGACACAGGGTATAAAATCAGTGCACAAAAATCAACAGCCTTTGTATACACAGACAATGCCATGGCTGAGAAAGAACTGCTAAGATCAATCCCATTCACAATAGCTACAAAAACAATCAAATACCTTGGAATAAACTTAACCAAGGACGTTAAAGATCTCTACGATGAAAATTACAAAACCTTAAAGAAAGAAATAGAAGAGGATACCAAGAAATGGAAAAATCTTCCATGCTCATGGATTGGAAGAATCAATATCATTAAAATGTCCATTCTCCCAAAAGCAATTTATAGATTCAATGCAATACCAATCAAGATACCGAAGACCTTCTTCTCAGATCTGGAAAAAATGGTGCTGAAATTTATATGGAGACACAGGAGACCTCGAATAGCTAAAGCAATCTTGTACAACAAAAACAAAGCCGGAGGCATCACAATACCAGATTTCAGGACATACTACAGGGCAGTTGTAATCAAAACAGCATGGTACTGGTACAGAAACAGATGGATAGACCAATGGAACAGAATTGAAACACCAGAAATCAATTCAAACATCTACAGCCAACTCATATTTGATCAAGGATCCAAAACCAATCCCTGGAGTAAGGACAGTCTATTCAATAAATGGTGCTGGGAAAATTGGATTTCCACATGCAGAATCATGAAGCAAGACCCCTATCTTTCACCTTACACAAAAATCCACTCAACATGGATTAAAGACTTAAATCTATGACCTGACACCATCAAGTTACTAGAGAACATTGGAAAAACCCTGCAAGATATAGGTACCGGCAATGACTTCTTGGAAAACACCCCAGAAGCACAGGCAGTCAAAGCCAAAATTAACATTTGGGATTGCATCAAATTGAGAAGTTTCTGTACTGCAAAAGAAACAGTCAGGAAAGTGAAGAGACAACCGACAGAATGGGAAAATATATTTGCAAACTATGCAACTGATAAAGGGTTGATAACCAGAATCTACAAAGAAATCAAGAAACTCCACAAGATCAAAACCAACAACCCACTTAAGAGATGGGCCAAGAACCTCAATAGACATTTTTCAAAAGAGGAAATCCAAATGGCCAACAGACACATGAAAAAATGTTCAAGGTCACTAGCAATCAGGGAAATGCAAATCAAAACCACAATGAGGTTCCACCTCACTCTAGTTAGAATGGCTCACATTCACAAATCTACCAACAATAGATGCTGGAGAGGATGTGGGGAAAAAGGGACACTAACCCACTGTTGGTGGGAATGCAAACTGGTCAAGCCACTATGGAAGTCAGCCTGGAGATTCCTCAGAAACCTGAAGATAACCCTGCCATTCAACCCAGCCATCCCACTCCTTGGAATTTACCCAAAGGAAATTAAATTGGCAAACAAAAAAGCTGTCTGCACATTAATGTTTATTGCAGCTCAATTCACAATAGCTAAGACCTGGAACCAACCCAAATGCCCATCAACAGTAGACTGGATAAAGAAATTATGGGACATGTACTCTATCGAATACTATACAGCAGTCAAAAACAACGAAACCCAGTCATTTGCAACAAGATGGAAGAATTTGGAAAACATCATGCTGAGTGAATTAAGCCAGTCCCAAAAGGACAAATATCATATGTTCTCCCTGAATGGCGACAACTAACTGAGCACCAAAGGGGAAACTTGTTGAAGTGAAATGGACACTATGAGAAACAGTGACTTGATCAGCTCTCTTGTCCTGACGATTGATGTACAATGTAATACTTTATCCATTTTAGTATTTTTTTTTGTTCTAGTACCATTGGTTGAACTCTGTAATTAACACACAATTATTCTTTGGTGTTTAAATTTTAACTGAAAAGTGATCCCTGTTAGGAATTTGGAAAACATTATGTTGAGTGAAACAAATTAATTTTTTTAATTTTTAAAAGAAATTATTGGGCCAGCACTGTGGTGTAATGGGTAAAGCTGCCGCCTGCAGTGCCACCATCCCATATGGGCACCAGTTCGAGTCCTGGCTGCTCCACTTCTGATCCAGCTCTCTGCTGTGGCCTGGGAAAGCAGTAGAAGATGGCCCAAGTCCTTGGGCCCCTACACTCACGCAGGAGACCCAGAAGAAGCTCCTGGCTCCTGGCTTCGGATTGGCACAGCTCTGGCAGTTGCAGCCAGTTGGGGAATGAGCCAGCAGACAAAAGACCTCTCTCTCTCTCTCTCTCTCTCTCTCTCTCTCTCTCTCTCTCTCTGCCTCTCCTCTCTGTGTAACTCTGACTTTCAAATAAATAAATCTTAAAAAAAAAAAAAAGAAATTATGACAGCAGATAATGTTATAGCTGGAAGAAACTTTGGAGACTCTCTAATCCAATTCACTATTTCATTCCATTCAACAGATATTTGCTGTGCACTTACTATGCATAAACTTCTAGGCTGAATGAACTGCAGTGAATCACAGAGTGACAGTCCAGTGGGAAAGGCAGACATTAAATATAACAGGTCATCAAAGAAGGAGGTACCTTTCTCTGAAGGGAGGAGAGAACTTCCACTTTGACTACGACATTGTCTAAATATGATCAGAGTCGGTGAACTCAGGAGGCTTCCATAGCCTTGGCAACTCAGGACAAGAGCATAGGGTGATTCCTGATGCCATAAACAAGAGTGTCAATTTATTAAGTCAACAACAGGAGTCACTGTGCACTTACTCCTCATGTAGGATCTCTTTCCTTAATGTGCTGTACATTGAGATTTAATGCTATAACTAGTACTCAAACAGTATTTTTCACTTTGTGTTTCTATGTGGGTGCAAACTGTTGAAACCTTTACTTAATATATGCTAAACTGATCTGTATATAAAGAGAATTGAAAATGAATCTTGATGTGAATGGAAGGGGAGAGGGAACAGGAAAGGGGAGGGTTGCAGGTGGGAGGGAAGTTATGGGGGGAGCCATTGTAATCCATAAGCTGTACTTTGGAAATTTATATTCATTAAATAAAAGTTTAAAAAAGAAAAAAATAAATAAATAAATATAAACCCAGTAAAGGGGCTGGCGCCGTGGCTCACTAGGCTAATCCTCCACCTAGCGGCGCCAGCACACTGGGTTCTAGTCCCGGTCGGGGTGCTGGATTCTTTCCCAGTTGCCTCTCTTCCAGGCCAGCTCTCTGCTGTGGCCCGGGAAGGCAGTGGAGGATGGCCCAAGTGCTTGGGCCCTGCACCCCATGGGAGACCAGGAGAAGCACCTGGATCCTGCCTTCGGATCAGCGCGGTGCACCGGCCGCAGCGCGCTGACCACGGCGGACATTGGAGGGTGAACCAACAGCAAAGGAAGACCTTTCTCTCTGTCTCTCTCACTGTCCACTCTGCCTGTCAAAAAAAAAAAAAAAAAAAAAAAACGGTAAAGGAATTCTGATAAGGTCTATGAGGACACATAGCACACATGAAACCATTAAGAGCAAGATGATGTTTGAATGAAATCTTAAAAAGATCAGGAAAATTAACCAGGCAAAACAAGGCTTGGGTTGGTACTGGAGTCAGGTGGGTGCGTGAGACCCAGAGAGGGCCAGGGCAGCTGGAGAATACAAGGCCTGAGTCTCTCATCGTGCAGATGTCTGGGTACAACCACTGTGGTAGCTCACGTCATTTAGGACCAATCCAGAAACAGAGGCCCAGGAAGTGACATGACCTGACACTGGCCACACTTCTTGTCCACAGTCAGGCCAACGCCCATTCATTCTCTCGTGGATTTGCACACTCACAACATGTTTTTGCAGTGCCTTGTTCTAAGGCTGTGTTCTAGGTGCTGGAGACGCTGCAGAAAAGAGACAACATTCCTGCCCCACAGAGCCAATATTCTGATATGGTAGAGACCCCAGTAAGCAAACAAGCAAGCCGGGGGTTGGGGGGAGGGTGGAGAAGTGAAGCAGGGCTGAGGGGTTAGCTTGCCAGGAGGACCAGTGTTTCACGGGAGTGACCTTGGGGCTGGCCCCATCTCTCAACTCCACTGAAGTCCCTTCCAATACCCCATTGTGTTCCCTGGTGCTCGGGCTCCTCCTGCTCCACCCGGAACTAAGGATTTGTTCAATGCTGACAAGCAAAGCATTCAAATTTATTTTCCTAGGAATGATCCAAGAGGGGTCTCCCCAGAGGGAGCTCCTGTTATAAATGCTAAATGGGTTGGGGGTTTATACAGTGTTTTATGGGCACGTGGGGCAGTGCAGCCATTTTCTGAGGTGTGATCACTTCTAGTTCCAACAAAGCCCAGTATGGGGTGTGTAAGACAGCCTCACCACTGGGTCCACACTCATTCCACTGAGACAGTCCCCTCTCAGCTTCTCCCTCTTCAATACACCAGTCTTTACCCAAACACAAAAAAAAATTGTGCTCCCCCCCCGAACTCTGATAAAAGCTTGTTTACAAACAGGCACCAATACATGGATATCACTGTTTTACTCAGCAATGACTTTTTAATTCCTATTTTACTCCTGATGGAGTCTAGCCACCTTTTGACTGTCCTACACAAAGGAAAGAATTTGGAAAACAATCCATCATGCAAACCCACTGAATTCAATCATCCCAAAACATTAGGACAGCAGGTGAAATGCTACCCATAAAGACCAAAAGTTCACATCATAAATACTTCTTTGCTGACTGTCAAATGAATGATTCCCAGGCTCTCTGATGTCTGGAGACCCTGAGCAAAGGGGTGGCTTAAGGATGATTTGTAACCAAGACTGACACAGCAGGGGTGTGATGAATGCCCGTGGAAGTGAACTTGCTGGCTACCAAGGACGCTCTGTCAGAAACTGCCTGTGTCTCCTATGCCAGTAGCAATGAAGCAAATCTCCTTTAGCAAAAAATGATAACCAGGACATAGTACTCATTTAACTGAAGGGCTGATTATGCAAATGAGGCTTTAGAATTATGAGGACTTGACTTGCAGTCTCAGCTGACTTTGATTTGGCCTCTTGTTAACTTGCTTAATCATACAGTCCCCAGGAGGGGACTACCCCATGTTCACAGCATTTCAGTTTGCTAACCTATGAACTTAGTAGCCAGGGTTGTCTGCCAAAAGCATTCCTGGGAGATTGGGCCAGGCAGTTAGTTGACGCGTGTGTCTTCATTGATCTGATCTCATCGTCACCCATTGTACTCAATGAAATCCTAGCATGCTGGCATAGGAAGGGCGTCCAGGGAAAGAAACAGCATATTTGATTGAAATCAAAGTCTGTTAAGAGCTAACTTCATTCTCAGCTCAATTAAAATTCATCAAACCCCTGAGTAGGTAATCATAGATATAGCATTTACTTGTCTTAATAACATTATATGCTATCCCAAAAGTCTATCATTTTTTGCCACTGCTATGATGAGAGTTAATTCAGGTTAAATATATTTAAATTAAAAGCATATAATGCACTTGTGAATAACAAAACATGAGCAGAACAAAAACATTCTTTGAAAACACAGAAAAATATATAAATTTGTGAAGTTACTTATTTCCAAAGCTTTAATACGTTAAATCTCTCTAACCTATTCTAAATCTTTTAACTTGCACTCAGCAATATATATTGAAAGAAAGCTATTTTTTAAAAAAAGCATGTCATCAATCAATTTCTATTGGTTCTCCTATTTTGAAATAACTATCAAATCTCTATGCTTGGCTTCTTGATTTCCGGAATGCTTTCCAAGAACTTTTTAATCCAGGACAGAAGAATATCCAGTTCACCAATCGCTTTGTAGATTCCTTTGTTTCCAATCTGCAGATAAAGCACAGATATAAAAGCAGAAATATTTCATAGTTTTAAAAAGCAAAGTATTCAAAACAAGGATTTGGAACACTTACCCCATAAAACGTTCTTTTCATCCTGGTAATAGATTTCATCTCTCTGGCTGAGGAAGCACAGGTAATCTACAAAATCCACAGGAAGAATAGATAATATTGCTAAAAGAGGATACTTTTCCATCTGTTCAACAAATATTTATTGAGCAGATACTATGTTCTGGACACTGGATATGCACTGGTTCCAACCAAAAAAAATAACACCTGGCCACAGAGCTTATAGTTGCAAGCAAGAGGCTGATGATAAAGTATGGTGGGGTGAGAAGGCCATGCCAAGATGGCTGCTGGCAAGCAAGCATCAGTTACTCAGGAATGGCTTTGAAAGCCACCTGGCAATGGAGCCTGCCTGGCGACAGGCTGTGATTGGTTAGGGCATAAACCGCCCCTTGACCAGATTGGCTGCCTTGGCTATTTAAGCTGCTGTACCAACTGAACTAAACGAGTCTATGAGCTGCTTGCCTCTGGCCTGCTTTCACCCAACTCCAGGATCTGCGTGATGACTCCACCTCTTTGCCCCCACCATGCTCCTCCTCTCAGAATGAATCCACCACAACAATAAAGAAAAGAAAACAAAAAATAAGAATTTACACATTACAACTAAAGTTATGCTTGTAGTGCACAAGGCTCTATGACAGAGAATGGAGGAAAGATGTACGTTCAATTGGGTGGCCGAAGAGGGCGCCCTTGAAAAACCCGCACTGGAATTGAGATCTGGAGAAAGCGAAGAAGCCAGGTATGTGTGAAAGTGCAGAAAGGAGAGAGGAGCAGGGGAGGAAACCCAGGGCGGAGTAACCCACGCAGAAGGAAGGGTGTGGCGAAGTCCCTGAGGCTGGAAGGAACTCCGTGCTTTCCAGAAACAGGAAGAATGAGTGCAGGGCTGTTGGGGTGAAGCTGGAGAGTGGAGGGGTGCGTGGAAGACCCGAGAAGGAAGGGAGGAGTGCAGGAGCACCACGGCTGCCGCAGACGGGCGTGGCACCGTGTAAGGTGCAGACTGCCTGAGAAAGCGCCCGCCCGGGACTTTCGTATTCATCACTCAGCGGAAGGAGCAGGCTGAGCCCTTGGGAAACCAGTCTCCTCCGTGCCGGCGCATTTCCAAGCCCTGGCTGAACACAGGAATTGCTTAGGGAGCAAAGGGAAGGAAATTAACGTCCTCCTCTATTGTTCCACAAATTTCCCCAGAGTTAACTAAAGAAAAAGGGAGGGTTAATACAAAACGTGAGGGTGCAGCAGGTTTTAACGCCCTGGCCTGAAGCACCGGCTCATCTCATATGAGTGCTGGTTCGAGTCTTGGCTGCCCCACTTCCAATGCGGCTCCCTGTTAATGCAGCTGGGAAAGCAGCAGAAGATGGCCCAAGTGCTTGAGGCCCTGCACCCATGTCAGAGACCTGGATGAAGGTACTGGCCCCTGCCTTCAGTCTAGCCCTGGCTGTTGCAGCCATTGGGGAGTGAACCAGCATATAAAGAAGTGCTCTCCTGGCCGGTGCCATGGCTCAATAAGCTAATCCTCCACCTGCGGCACCAGCACCCCGGGTTCTAGTCCCGGTCGGGGCGCCAGATTCTGTCCCAGTTGCTCCTCTTTCAGTCCAGCTCTCTGCTGTGGCCTGGGAGGGCAGTGGAGGATGGCCCAAGTGCTTAGGCCCTGCACCCACATGGGAGACCAGGAGAAGCACCTGGTTCCTGGCTTCGGATGAGCGCAGTGCGCCGGCCACAGCGCGCTGGCCACAGCGGCCATTGAGGGGTGAACCAACGGAAAAGGAAGACCTTTCTCTCTGTCTCTCTCTCTCACTGTCCACTCTGCCTGTCAAAAAAAAAAAAAAAAGTGCTCTCTTGCTCTCTGTCACTCTCGCTCTCTCCCTTCCAAATAATAAATAAAATAAATCTTAAAAAAAAAAAAAAACTTAACATTGAAGGTGGAAAAAGAAGTCGACCAAATCTGGACATTGCAAAAGTTAATAACATCAAGTTAAATAGCATCAAGGCATTCCTACAGAGGATGCCCTCTGCCTAGAGGACCTGAATGTGCAAGGCATCCCACAGCAGAGAGGGAAGTGCCAGAAAGACTTTTTTTTTTTTTTTTTTTTGTGACAGGCAGAGTGGACAGTGAGAGAGAGAGAGAGAAAGGTCTTCCTTTTTGCCGTTGGTTCACCCTCCAATGGCCACCGTGGCCAGCGCGCTGTGGCCAGCGCACTGCACTCATCCGAAGGCAGGAGCCAGGTGCCTCTCCTGATCTCCCATGGGGTGCAGGGCCCAAGCACTTGGGCCATCCTCCACTGCACTCCCTGGCCACAGCAGAGAGCTGGCCTGGAAGAGGGGCAACCGGGACAGAATCCAGTGCCCGACCAGGACTAGAACCCGGTGTGCCGGCACCGCAAGGTGGAGGATTAGCCTAGTGAGCCACGGCGCCGGCCTCAGAAAGACTTCTGACCAGGCTACCCCAGGAAGAGGAAAGAAAGTGGAAAAGGAGAAAAGTGGTGAAAGGAAAAACTAAAGGGCAGTGTTGCCCCCAGAGCTGCACTCGGATTTATGCGATGTTTCCTCGAGCTCCGTTTACTATAAATAACCCCAGTAAAGATTGCGCCCAGTGGGGTCTTCTTAACTGCTGTGACTGTGTCCACAGGTCCAGCAGACAACCTGGGTTTTGCTGCATCCTTCAGAGTGCTTTGGTTGCAGAAGGAATTTATAAAAAAGGACTTCCTATTTCTATTCTTCCATTTTCTATTTTAGTGTGTAGTTGGAGTCACTGAAATTGGACCGCATAACAAAAGGACCAGCAGTTTTATTGAAGGAATGACTGAGTGATGTGACAAATCCGACGGAAGCAGATGTGATGTGAATGAAGTCAGAGCAGTTAGAGACAGCTCAGAGGAGACTGCGGGAGAGTCGTGCAAGAAAAAGCACGCAGACAGCAGTCCACGTGGGTGTCTGACCCAGCAGTGACGTCACTGCTTGGGATGCCTTCTTCCGTGGGCAGAGGGCCTGGGCGCTCTCTGCTTTGGACCCAGCTTCCTGCTAATATGCACCCTGGGAGACAGCACATCGTGGTTCAAGAAGTGGGGTCCGTGCCACCCACATGGGAGACTTGGATTGAGTTGCCAGCTCCTGGCTTCATCCTGGCTCAGACCTGGCTGTGGAAGACATCAAGAGAGTGAACCAGAAGATGGAAGATCTCTCTCTCTCTCTTTCTGCCTGTCAACCAAAATACATAAATAAATTATTTTTAGTTGGAAAGTCCCTCTCCTCTGAGGACTAGAGTAACTGAGAGATGTGGACGATGAGTGGACAGCAACACAAGGCACAGCCCCTCCCTTCCTGTGTCTTAAGAAGAATGGCCTCGAGGCATTCCTACAAAAAGTATTTTACTGTAGGATTCTCATATTGTACTACACTATAAACACATCATCACTGGGAAAGTGAAAAACCATACAGAATGTCTTCAATTTTTTTATTTCCCACAGCCTGCATTCCATATAGGTTCGTAACAACTTTGTTTTGTTGATGTTCAAGTTCATTTGTTCATGTGTTTCAGTAGGTTTTTTTGGTTGACATTAATGGCTAAGACAGGACTTATTCTGGCCATGCCCATGGTTTCCTGAAACATCCCTCCCCAAAAAATTACTACATAAGACAGCAAAGACCAATTTAGTGGGCCAGCATTGTGGTATAACGGGTTAAGCCACTGCTTGTGATGCCAGAATCTCATATAGACACTGGTTTGAGTCCCAGCTGCTCCATTTGCAATCCAGCTCCCTGCTAATGTGCCTGGGAAAGCAGCAGAAGATGGCCCAAATGCTTGGGCCCCTGAACCCACTTGGGAGACAAGGATGGAATTTTTGGCTCCTGTTTCGGTCTGGCCCAGCCCTGGCCATTCGGCCATTTGGAGAGTAAACCAGTGGATAGAACATCTCTCTGCCTGCCTCCCCTCCTCTCTCTCTGTAGCTCTGCCTTTCAAATAATTAAAATGAATATTTTAAGCAAAGATGAATTGCCTTAGTTTTATGGTATGATAGCAGATGTAGAGTTTTAAGCAAATATTATTATTCACTGAATTAGTGCACAGCTTTTCATAAGAGTTTTTTGTTTTGTTTTTGTTTTTTAAAGATTTTATTTATTTGAAAGGTAGAGCTACAGAGAGAGGGAGAGACAGAGAGAAAGGTCTTCCATCTGCTGGATCACTCCCCTAATGGCGGCAACAGCTGGAGTTGGACCAAACCGAAGCCGGTGGGTGCAGGAGCCCAAGCATTTGGGCCATCCTCACTGCTTTCCCAGGCCATAGCAGAGAGCTGGATCCAAAGGGGAGAGCTGGGACAGGAACCAGCGCCCATATGGGATGCTGGCACCGCAGGTGGAAGCTTAGCCTACTAAGTTCTGGCCCCCACAAGAGTTCTTAACAAATGTTATCTGAAGTGCATTTAAAATAATAATGGAGGGCCGGCGCCGCGGCTCACTAGGCTAATCCTCCACCTTGCGGTGCCGGCACACCGGGTTCTAGTCCCGGTTGGGGTGCCGGATTCTGTCCCGGTTGCCCCTCTTCCAGGCCAGCTCTCTGCTGTGGCCAGGGAGTGCAGTGGAGGATGGCCCAAGTGCTTGGGCCCTGCACCCCATGGGAGACCAGGAAAAGCACCTGGCTCCTGGCTCCTGCCATCGGATCAGCATGGTGCGCCGGCCGCAGCGCGCCAGCCACGGCGGCCATTGGAGGGTGAACCAACGGCAAAGGAAGACCTTTATCTCTGTCTCTCTCTCTCACTGTCCACTCTGCCTGTCAAAAAAAATAATAATAATAATGGAGAAAATTGTATCTACATAGCTTGCTCTGAAAATAAATAAAACAATTTTCAGTTTGGCAAAAAGAGTGGTACTAAGACCCCAACATAAAACAATGGAGGCCAGAAAAGGTTTTAGGAAACATAGGAAGAAAATAATAAAACGAGTATTATTTGAATAAAGCATGATTATATTTAAAACCAAGTTTTCATGAAAAGAGGGAAGAGAGATCAAACTCTTAGCCAAGTGTCTCTAACCAGAAATAATTTCATCATCATACATTTAATTTTAATAAAGCAAATGACAAACATCTAACAACTAAGTAAATATGTAATGGAAAAGCATATAAAACATTATCCAATTTTTATATTCCCTAGAACTACCGGAAGCATTTGATATAGATAATGCATAGATAATCTCACCGGGAATAATTTTAGACCTTCATAAACCATTCCTCCATATTCCAACCATAACAAAGTTTAGTTTTTTAAATCCCTTAAACATAAATATATCCTAGGGTAGGATAACTTTATTTATTTTTCAAATATTCAGTATAATTGTCATTCATGTTCATCTCAGAATAAATCCATATAATTTAGCAAGTGAAGAAAATCCCTAACTCAGTAATTGAGTGTGTCCCATAATTTTGATGAAGTTATATATCATTAGCCAAGGAATGATTTGTCAGCAACAAGACACCACAACATAATTAGGAAATATATTTACCAAGATTAAGAGCAATTACTCATAAATGATCTCTTCATCTTCAAATTAAAGTCCCACTGCAAGTTTTACATTTATACATTGTGACACTAACCTTAGGCATTAAAAAGGTGTCTGGGTGGTTGCAGAAACCACACCTATGGAAATTGTTGAGAAAATGTAATTAGAAGAAAATTAATGTTCTGTGTGTGGAACACAGTAAGGAAAGGCATCAACAGTTTACAGACCTACTGTGCGCTGGCCACTTTAACATACTATTTCATTTAGTTGTCCCACTGACTTCACGATGAGCTTGTTGCTATTGTTAAGCACATGACTTTTAGGCTTGACACTTAGTGAAGGGAGAAGACAGGGTTGGTCTCACTTTCTGCTTCGTGCTTTATCACTGTAACCAATTGCTATTTTAAAAATTGAAAGTACAAGGATTAGTAATTGATGATGTTTCTTAAGATGATAAGCTAGTTGCAGTTGATGATAAAAATGACTTATCAAACTGCTTACAAGAAAAGGAGACATAAATATTCTATTTGCCAAGACTTATTACACTCTAAAATTAATTATGCATAATCAGTATGAAGAAATTTGTCTCTCTAATTACCAATTACTGTTCAGGCTCTCAAAATGTTAATTAAAGTGGATGATGAAATCTTGAAAACTAATGGAATTTTTTGGGGGGTTTCAACTTTGATCACTAGCAATTAAGCAAATTAGTTTATGAATCCAAGGAGGCAACTGTTAAATTCTCTTTCAAGTCTATGAGTATTTGAGTGCTGTAAGAATCTCTGAATTGTCTTCTAACATACACATAGGTCAACTTTCAAAACACCATGACTGGAAAGGATTATAAAACTAAAGAAGTTTATATTATCTATTACTTTTTTTTGAGTAATCACACCCTCTGAATTAACCTAACCAAAGTAATTATAAAATATATTCTTATTAAGCACTGTGAAATGTTTAGAATGCTACCAAAAATGAGACAATTTTCAAATACAGTCCCACTGGGCATTCCAGACCCTGGGGTCTACCATGAACATTGTCATAGCTCTGTATCTTAAGAGTGTTATCGGTCTTACTTTCTTTATAATTTTAGTTGACTTGCAAGAAGCCCAAAAACTCGTGCTTACAGAAACCAGACAATTATACAAATTGTTTTAAAAATGTAAATCCATGAGTGAAACTGGCAGAAGATGAAAACAAAATTAACAATCAATTATTTATCAGAGGAGAATATTAGAAAAGAGAATAATTTCATAGAAACTGAGAAATAAAGAAAAAAAATTAAGTATTTACCCTGCCTTTATTATATGATAAGTTTCTCAGGACAGCC